>NC_082660.1:5024874-5668624 GCF_028023285.1 Balaenoptera ricei | reverse complement strand
GGGGGAGAGAAGAAAGGCGCCGGCCACTCCCCCACTTCCTTAGCTACAGACCGGAGGGCGCTGAGTTCCAGAAGCCAAGAGGAGAAGCAGCCCACAGTTTGTAACTGGCGTCTCCTGGGAGCTTTGCCTGCCTGGCTCTGATCCCTCAGCCTTGGGTTTAATGTCTATGATGTGGGAAGTCTGTAGGTGACAGACGGAGATTAAGATTGAAGCCAGAGTAGAGCATGTCAAGGATCAATTGCTAGCCAGGACAGGAATGTGGGAGAGTACTAAATATTGGTGATTTTTAATCAATGCCTCATTTATTCTCTTAATTACTAGATGTTTTTTTCTTTTTAATGCCAAGCTCTTCATTATCCACAAGCCGACTGCTGCCTTTTATTACACATAGGCTGTCTGTGTACCTGAAAATCCAACTAGAGACCTGTACCTCAAAGTGTCTGTGTGGGTGTCCGTGTGTCTGTGTCTTGTTACACTGTCTTGGATTATCACTTGTTTTTTTTTTTTTTTTTTTAACATCTTTATTGGAGTATAATTGCTTTACAATGGTGTGTTAGTTTCTGCTTTATAACAAAGTGAATCAGTTATACATATGTCCCCATATCTCTTCCCTCTTGCGTCTCCCTCCCTCCCACCCTCCCTATCCCACCCCTCTAGGTGGACACAAAGCACAGAGCTGATCTCCCTGTGCTATGCGGCTGCTTCCCACTAACTATCTATTTTACATTTGGTAGTGTATATATGTCCATGCCACTCTCTCACCCTGTCACATCTTACCCTTCCCCCTCCCCATATCCTCAAGTCCATTCTCTAGTAGGTCTGTGTCTTTATTCCTGTCGTGCCACTAGGTTCTTCATGACCTGTTTTTTTTTTCCCTTATATTCCATATATATGTATTAGCATACTGTATTTGTTTTTCTCTTTCTGACTTACTTCACTCTGTATGACAGACTCTAACTCCATCCACCTCACTACAAATACCTCCATTTCGTTTCTTTTTATGGCTGAGTAATATCCCATTGTATATATGTGCCATATCTTCTTTATCCATTCATCCGATGATGGACACTTAGGTTGCTTCCATGTCCTGGCTATTGTAAATAGAGCTGCAATGAACATTTTACTACATGACTCTTTTTAAATTATGGTTTTCTCAGGGTATATGCCCAGTAGTGGGATTGCTGAGTCGTATGGTAGTTCTATTTTTAGTTTTTTAAGGAACCTCCATACTGTTCTCCATAGTGGCTGTATCAATTTACATTCCCACCAACAGTGCAAGAGTGTTCCCTTTTCTCCACACCCTCTCCAGCATTTATTGTTTCTAGATGTTTTGATGATGGCCATTCTGACCAGTGTGAGATGATATTTCATTGTAGTTTTGATTTGCATTTCTCTAATGATTAATGATGTTGAGCATCCTTTCATGTGTTTGTTGGCAATCTGTATATCTTCTTTGGAGAAATGCCTATTTAGGTCTTCTGCCCATTTTTGGATTGGGTTGTTTGTTTTTTTGTTATTGAGCTGCATGAGCTGCTTGTAAATCTTGGAGATTAATCCTTTGTCAGTTGCTTCATTTGCAAATATTTTCTCCCATTCTGAGGGTTGTCTTTTGGTCTTGTTTATGGTTTCCTTTGCTGTGCAAAAGCTTTTAAGTTTCATTAGGTCCCATTTGTTTATTTGTGTTTTTATTTCCATTTCTCTAGGAGCTGGGTCAAAAAGGATCTTGCTGTGATTTATGTCATAGAGTGTTCTGCCTATGTTTTCCTCTAAGAGTTTGATAGTGTCTGGCCTTACATTTAGGTCTTTAATCCATTTTGAGTTTATTTTTGTGTATGGTGTTAGGGAGTGTTCTAATTTTATACTTTTACATGTACCTGTCCAGTTTTCCCAGCACCACTTATTGAAGAGGCTGTCTTTTCTCCACTGTATATGCTTGCCTCCTTTATCAAAGATAAGGTGACCATATGTGCGTGGGTTTATCTCTGGGCTTTCTATCCTGTTCCATTGATCTATGTTTCTGTTTTTGTGCCAGTACCAAACTGTCTTGATTACTGTAGCTTTGTAATATAGTCTGAAGTCAGGGAACCTGATTCCTCCAGCTCCATTTTTCGTTCTCAAGATTGCTTTGGCTATTCGGGATCTTTTGTGTTTCCATACAAATTGTGAAATTTTTTGTTCTAGTTCTGTGAAAAATGCCAGTGGTAGTTTGATAGGGATTGCATTGAATCTGTAGATTGCTTTGGGTAGTAGAGTCATTTTCACAGTGTTGATTCTTCCAATCCAAGAACATGGTATATCTCTCCATCTATTTGTATCATCTTTAATTTCTTTCATCAGTGTCTTATAATTTTCTGCATACAGGTCTTTTGTCTCCTTAGGTAGGTTTATTCCTACATATTTTATTCTTTTTGTTGCAATGGTGAATGGGAGTGTTTTCTTAATTTCACTTTCAGATTTTTCATCATTAGCGTATAGGAATGCAAGAGATTTCTGTGCATTAATTTTGTATCCTGCTACTTTACCAAATTCATTGATTAGTTCTAGTAGTTTTCTGGTAGCATCTTTAGGATTCTCTATGTATAGTATCATGTCATCTGCAAACAGTGACAGCTTTACTTCTTCTTTTCCGATTTGGATTCCTTTTATTTCTTTTTCTTCTCTGATTGCTGTGGCTAACACTTCCAAAACTATGTTGAATAATAGTGGTGAGAGTGGGCAACCTTGTCTTGTTCCTGATCTTGGTGGAAATGGTTTCAGCTTTTCACCATTGAGGACAATGTTGGCTGTGGGTTTGTCATATATGGCCTTTATTATGTTGATGAAAGTTCCCTCTATGCCTACTTTCTACAGGACTTTTATCATAAATGGGTGTTGAATTTTGTCGAAAGCTTTCTCTGCATCTATTGAGATGATCATATGGTTTTTCTCCTTCAATTTGTTAATATGATGTATCACGTTGATTGATTTGCGTATATTGAAGAATTCTTGCATTCCTGGAATAAACCCCACTTGATCATGCTGTATGATCCTTTTAATGTGCTGTTGGATTCTGTTTGCTAGTATTTTGTTGAGGATTTTTGCATCTATGTTCATCAGTGATATTGGCCTGTAGTTTTCTTTCTTTGTGACATCTTTGTCTGGTTTTGGTATCAGGGTGATGGTGGCCTCGTAGAATGAGTTTGGGAGTGTTCCTCCCTCTGCAATATTTTGGAAGAGTTTGAGAAGGATAGGTGTTAGCTCTTCTCTAAATGTTTGATAGAATTCGCCTGTGAAGCCATCTGGTCCTGGGCTTTTGTTTGTTGGAAGATTTTTAATCACAGTTTCAATTTCAGTGCTTGTGATTGGTCTGTTCATATTTTCTATTTCTTCCTGGTTCAGTCTTGGCAGGTTGTGCATTTCTAAGAATTTGTCCATTTCTTCCCGGTTGTCCATTTTATTGACATACAGTTGCTTGTAGTAATCTCTCATGATCGTTTGTATTTCTGCAGTGTCAGTTGTTACTTCTCCTTTTTCATTTCTAATTCTATTGATTTGAGTCTTCTCCCTTTTTCTCTTGATGAGTCTGGCTAATGGTTTATCAATTTTGTTTATCTTCTCAAAGAACCAGCTTTTAGTTTTATTGATCTTTGCTATTGTCTCCTTCATTTCTTTTTCATTTATTTCTGATCTGATCTTTATGATTTCTTTCCTTCTGCTAGCTTTGGAGTTTTTTTGTTCTTCTTTCTCTAATTGCTTTAGGTGCAAGGTTAGGTTGTTTATTCGAGATGTTTCCTGTTTCTTGAGGTAGGCTTGTATTGCTATAAACTTCCCTCTTAGCACTGCTTTTGCTGCATCCCATAGGTTTTGGGTCATCGTGTCTCCATTGTCATTTGCTTCTAGATAATTTTTGATTTCCCCTTTGATTTCTTCAGTGATCACTTCGTTATTAAGTAGTGTATTGTGTAGTCTCCATGTGTTTGTATTTTTTACAGATCTTTTCCTGTAATTGATATCTAGTCTCATAGCGTTGTGGTCGGAAAAGATACTTGATACGATTTCAATTTTCTTAAATTTACCAAGGCTTGATTTGTGACCCAAGATATGATCTATACTGGAGAATGTTCCGTGAGCACTTGAGAAAAATGTGTATTCTGTTGTTTTTGGGTGGAATGTCCTATAAATACCAATTAAGTCCATCTTGTTTAATGTATCATTTAAAGCTTGTGTTTCCTTATTTATTTTCGTTTTGGATGATCTGTCCATTGGTGAAAGTGGGGTGTTAAAGTCCCCTACTATGATTGTGTTACTGTCGATTTCCCCTTTTATGGCTGTTAGTATTTGCCTTATGTATTAGGTGCTCTTATGTTGGGTGCATAAATATTTACAATTGTTATACCTTCTTCTTGGATCGATCCCTTGATCATTATATAGTGTCCTTCTTTGTCTCTTGTAAGAGTCTTTATTTTATAGTCTATTTTGTCTGATATGAGAATTGCTACTCCAGCTTTCTTTTGATTTCCATTTGCATGGAATATCTTTTTCCATCCCCTCACTTTCAGTCTGTATGTGTCTCTAGGTCTGAAGTGGGTGTCTTGTAGACAGCATATATACGGGTCTTGTTTTTGTATCCATTCAGCCAGTCTGTGTCTTTTGGTGGGAGCATTTAATCCATTTACATTTAAGGTAATTATCGATATGTATGTTCCTATTCCCATTTTCTTAAATGTTTTGGGTTTGTTGTTGTAGGTGTTTTCCTTCTCTTGTGTTTCTTGCCTAGACAAGTTCCTTTAGCATTTGTTGTAAAGCTGGTTTGGTGGTGCTGAACTCTGTCAGCTTTTGCTTGTCTGTAAAGGTTTTAATTTCTCCATCAAATCTGAATGAGATCCTTGCTGGGTAGAGTAATCTTGGTTGTAGGTTTTTCTCCTTCATGACTTTAAGTATATCCTGCCACTCCCTTCTGGCTTGCAGAGTTTCTGCTGAAAGATCAGCTGTTAACCTTATGGGGATTCCCTTGTGTGTTATTTGTTGTTTTTCCCTTGCTGCTTTTAATATGTTTTCTTTATATTTAATTTTTGATAGTTTGATTAATATGTGTCTTGGCGTGTTTCTCCTTGGATTTATCCTGTATGGGACTCTCTGCTTCGAGGACTTGATTAACTATTTCCTTTCCCATATTAGGGAAGTTTTCAACTATAATCTCTTCAAATATTTTCTCAGTCCCTTTCTTTTTCTCTTCTTCTTCTGGGACCCCTATAATTCGAATGTTGGTGTGTTTAATGTTGTCCCAGAGGTCTCTGAGACTGTCCTCAGTTCTTTTCATTCTTTTTACTTTATTCTGCTCTGCAGTAGTTATTTCCACTATTTTATCTTCCAGGTCACTTATCCGTTCTTCTGCCTCAGTTATTCTGCTATTGATCTCTTCTAGAGTATTTTTAATTTCATTTATTGTGTTTTTCATCGTTGCTTGGTTCCTCTTTAGTTCTTCTACATCCTTGTTAAATGTTTCTTGCATTTTGTCTATTCTATTTCCAAGATTTTCGATCATATTTACTATCATTATTCTGAATTCTTTTTCAGGTAGACTGCCTATTTCCTCTTCATTTGTTAGGTCTGGTGTGTTTTGACCCTGCTCCTTCATCTGCTGTGTGTTTTTCTGTCTTCTCCTTTTGCTTATCTTACTGTGTTTGGGGTCTCCTTTTCACAGGCTGCAGGTTCGTAGTTCCCGTTGTTCTTGGTATCTGTCCCCAGTGGCTAAGGTTGGTTCAGTGGGTTGTGTAGGCTTCCTGGTGGAGGGGACTAGTGCCTGTGTTCTGGTGGATGAGGCTGGATCTTGTCTTTCTGGTGGGCACATCCCCATCTGGTGGTGTGTTTTGGGGTGTCTGTGGCCTTATGATTTTAGGCAGCCTCTCTGCTAATGGATGGGGCTGTGTTCCTGTCTTGCTAGTTGTTTGGCATAGGGTGTCCAGCACTGTAGCTTGCTGGTCGTTGAGTGAATCTGGGTCTTGATGTTGAGATGGAGATCTCTGAGAGATTTTCACCGTTTGGTATTATGTGGAGCTGGGAGGTCTCTTGTGGACCAGTGTCCTGAAGTTGGCTCTCCTACCTCAGAGGCACAACCCTGATGCCTGGCTGGAGCACCAAGAGCCTTTCATCCACACAGCTCGGAATAAAAGGGAGAAAAAATAGAGAGAAAGAAAGAGGATAAAATAAAATAAAATAAAGCTATTTTATAATAAAAAATAAGAAAAACAATTATTAAGAAAAAATTTATTAAGAAAAAAATTTTTTTAATTTTTTAAAATAAATTTATTAATTTTTTATAATAAGAAAAAATTATTAAGAGAAAATTTATTAAGAAAAAAATTTTTAATTTTTAAAAATAAAAAAAATTATTAAAAAGATTTTTTATTTTTTTAAAATAAAAAATAAGGAAAAGATTATTAAGAAAAAATTTATTAAGAAAAAAAGTTTTTTAAGTAAAAAAAAAAAAAAAAACGGATGGACCAAACCCTAGGACAAATGGTGAAAGCAAAGCTATGCAGACAAAATCTCACCCAGAAGCATACACATATACACTCACAAAAAAAGGAAAAGGGGAAAAATTAATATATCCTGCTCCCAAAGTCCACCTCCTGAATTTGGGATGATTCGTTGTCTATTCAGGTATTCAACAGATGCAGGTACATCAAGTTGTTTGTGGAGCTTTAATCCGCTGCTTCTGAGACTGCTGGGAGAAATTTCCCTTTCTCTTCTTTGTTCATACACCTCCCCGGGTTCAGCTTTGGATTTGGACCCGCTTCTGCGTGTAGGTCGCCTGAGGGCGTCTGTTCTTCGCTCACACAGGACAGGGTTAAAGGAGCAGCTGATTCGGGGGCTCTGGCTCACTCAGGCCAGGGGGAGGGAGGGGTACGGATGTGGGGCGGGCCTGTGGCGGCAGAGGCCAGCGTGACGTTGCACCAGCCTGAGGCGCGCCGTGCATTCTCCCAGGGAAGTTGTCCCCGGATCACAGGACCCTGGCCGTGGCGGGCTGCACAGGCTCCCGGGAGGGGCGGTGTGGAGAGTGACCTGTGCTCGCACACAGGCTTCTTGGTGGCGGCAGCAGCAGCCTTAGCGTCTCATGCCCGTCTCTGGGGTCTGCGCTGATAGCCACGGCTCGCGCCCGTCTCTGGAGCTCGTTTAGGCGGCGCTCTGAATCCCCTCTCCTTGCACACCGTGAAACAAAGAGGCAAGAAAAAGTCTCTTGCCTCTTCGGCAGCTGCAGACTTTTTCCTATCACTTGTTTTTTGTGCATCTCCCAGTGTTCCTATTTAGGTCTGTCATTCCCTGATGGTGTCCTCTGAGGATAATTATGTTTGAGCCTCAGTTTTCTCAACTGTGAAATGGAAATGAAAGCTAATCAGTGTTACCATGGCGAGTAAAGTGAAAAAATCATGTAAAAGTGTGCGTGAAATAGTCAAGTCCTATAAGCTTGTTAATTACAGTCAATATTTAGTAAATAATGAACAAATAAGATAATAAGCCACACACGTCACTGGTCAGCATCCCTATGTGAGTCTGTCATGAAATTTTAAGGTCCCAGCTTTCTTTTTGCAGACTGGGTAGGCTTCACCCTTTCTTAAACATTTTCTTCTTTTACCCCTTATCTTTGTTCATGAGCAGCGTGCTCACCTACACCTATAAAATCTCGGGAAATGGATTACGACCAAGTTTTGCTGCCTTTAGGCATCTGATTTTATACCTCTTCAACCATTGACCTGGTGTACATTCACCAATGTGCTTTTGTGTGATCATTCATACTTATATTAACTTCACTTTTGGTGGCATGAAAAAATTATTCTTTCATCTGATAGCTGCAGTGATAGTTGATTATTTTCTGAGAACCTCTTTGGACCAATTATGTGGTCCAAAGACTCATTTTATTTGGGATTGGATTTCCATAGTATTTGGGATCTTATGTCCATGGTGATTTAATTCAGTGCTATGGTCTGAATGTTTGTGTCCCCCCCAGATTCCTGTGTTGAAATCCTAACCCCCAATATGATGGTACTTGGAGGCAGGGGTCTATGGGAAGTGATTAGGTCATGAGGGTGGAGCCCTCATGAATGAGATTAGTGCCCTTGTAAAAGAGACCCCAGAGAGCTCCCTCACCTCTTCCACCATGTGAGGACATAGAAGTGGGTTCTCAGTAGACACTGAATCTGCCAGCCCCTTGATCTTGGACTTCTGAGATTCCAGAACTGTGAGAAAATAAACTTGTGTCCTTTCTAAGCCACCCAGTCTGTGGTATTTTATTGTAGAAGCCTGAGCAGACTGAGACAGGAACTTGGCACTGACAGGTGAGGATGCTGCTGTAACAAATACCTAAAAGCGTGGAAGCGGCTTTGGAGCTGAGTAACGGGCAGGGGCTCAATGAGTTGAGAGGTGCACGTTAGAAAAAGCCTGCGTTGCCATCGGTGATTCTGGTGACGACTCGGAAAGAAAAAACAAACCGTAGAGAGAGCCTCCATCTTCTTAGAGAGACCTGGATAGTAAAGGCCATACTGATGAGGTCTCAGACGGAAGCAAGGAAATGTTATCAGACAATGGAGGAAAGGTCACCCGTGTTATACATTGACCAAGAATAGCAGGATTATGTTCATGTCCTCGTGTTCTGGGGATGGTAGAACTTGCAAGTGATGACACTGGATATTTGATGAGGTGATTTCTAAGCAAAGTGTTGAAGGAGCAGCCTGGTTTCTCTTGGCTACTTAGAGTAAAACGCAAGAAGAGAGAAATACTTAAAGATGGAATTGTTCCTCAGAAGCAAAGCAGAACTTAAAGATTTGGAACATTCTCAGCCTATGCATACTGGAGAGAATAAGAGAGCCTGTTTAGGACACAACAGAAAGGGTGTTGCCATCTGGCCAGATAACCTTGTGATAAGGAGGTTCGATGAGTTGGCCGTCTAGACAGAAGCCAGGACCTATATGTAGTCAAAGACCATGGACAAAGGCCATTCAGAGAGCATCAGGGCGGCTCCCTTCCACCAGAGGCCCCCGAGTGCCAGGACCCCCGCCAGCACAGGGCACTGCAGAGACATCCCACTAGGGCAGTGCCCTGCAGAGCCATGGGGGTGGGGCTAAGCCCCACATTGCCCCGTAACCCCATACTGTAGAGCACTGATTCCAGCCCTGGGGAGCGTCAGCCAGGAGGCCCAGGCACAGAGGCAAATACTTGTCATGGGTCCTTAGCAACTCCTTGATTTGAGGGCCCATTTACATATTGTGCCCTGAATGTCCCAATGTGTACATCTTGCACCTGAACTCACTCCTTTTAAGCTCCAGATTTTATTCTGGGCTATCCTTCTTCGGAAGGAAACATGCAATCAGGAAATCCAAACATATTTCAATATTAGCCTCCCGCAACGCATACTTAGGGAAGTAAACCCTTTATTTAAAAGAAAGTCATACGTCACCTCCACAGCTCAGCAGGAATGACTTTGAAATTAACCATGCCACGGAGGGATAGTGTTCTGGCACTTGTCTGAATTGGTACAAATCATCGAATTTGTGTTTAAAACTGACGCCCCGTGTATGTGCTCTGAGATGGTCTTTTGACATCCATGAATGCTCTTTGACACACATACACCCAGGAAGGCGTTCCTGCAGAATGGTGTCCCTCTTGGGAAGAAGAACCCTGTCTCCATTGCCAGGATGTCCTGAATTTCCTTGCACACAGCGAACATGCTGTTACAGCAAGACCTTCTCACGTTTAGCCCTGTGAAGGTGAAATAAGGACTGAATTTAAGATTGGTCATTATCTTGAAGACTGGGTAAGATAAATTTGAATCTGCCTTTGAATTTCAACTACACCAGCAGGTTCTGAATACACAGCCAGATTCTCATTAAACTCCACAGTCAACTTTAGGCATAAATGAAACTGGTTGAGAATTTATTCTCTAAGGAAGCCAGGCCACATAATTTTCTAAACACCCCTTTTCTATAAAATGTAAAATGAAAAGAGCTAGTCTGAACGTGTATTGAATACACACTTGGCAATGCTTTATACAGTTGCTACAGGAAGTCGCTGACTTTTATTTTTATCCTTGTGTATTTGGTGAGAAGGAAACAGAAACCAAATCAATGGTTTAACATACATGTAATTCTTAAAGTGCTGGGCTAAGTGACAGGGCAAGAACACTAACTAGGTCCCTGCCTTCTGTGTTGGTGTCCTCAACCAAAACAGTCTGCAGACATGGCTAAATGTCCCCAGGGGGCTCAAACCACCCCCCCAACTTGAGAACCACTGCCCTAGATGTATCCATATTTGTTGGTGAGAAAAATTTCACTGGAACACCAGTGAGGTAAGACAGTAAAAGAGCATGTTTAGGCATAATAGTACATATTTCATGAACTGTCTCCCGCCTTAGAAAATCCTGTTTGCTTACAGTAAAATGGCAGAAAGCTGACATCGAATAAGACAAGCCGCTTAGTTCCTAACTATCAAAAGCTAATTTTCCCACTAACCATAGTTTGATATACAAATCACTAGCCCGCATAAACTGTGACAGAACAAATACACTGAGTTTGGGGGGAATGACGGGTATTTTCCAGTTCACTGCACTTTTCATATCAGTTCAGAGGATTCTTACTGTTACTATCTGTATCAAAGTAATTGGATAGCATTTTTCATCTAAACAGCTCAAAAAGAGTTCTAAGCATTAACTTGTGAACTTCACATTATAACTTGACACACAGGAGGTAAAAAACCCACATAATTCTCTTTCTAAGGGTAGTGATTTTTTTTCTTTTTTCTTTTTTTTTTTTTTGCAGGCCACGTGTCTGCTTGTTATAGTGAAGTAAGTCATTACAGTTATAGAGTGTGTTTGGCCGTTTAAAGGCGTCTAAGTACTGTAATTTCCCAATATGTGTGCTATCCACAAATTGTTTCAGTTATCGCTATGGTGCAGTGTTGCATGTTTGCCGAATAACTTCATTAAATAGCTGCATTGTGCTTGCAGAACGTACCTAGGGTCTGTAATTATTTTTTTAAAGGAGTAGCCAACTGATGATAGGGCCAGATTAGTTAGGGTGAAGGCAGTGACCGTAACTGTGAACAGCCTTGCTCTGGAAAATGCTCAGCTGCTCAGGTCGGGGCTACCAGGGGGCTGACGAGGTTGGGCCTGAAAAGGCTTGGTTTCTATCCTGTCGGCCCCGCGGATGGATGTGATTTTCCGCACATCACCGGAGGAGACGCTCACTCCTGCTTGGCGTCTCTGTGGAGAGGGTGTGGGTAACGTCACGGGGGCCCACTCTGTCACGCCCCACACCGAAAGCTGAGATTTTGAAATGAATGCCTAAGTGGGGGGCTCGTTTGCATTGACCCTTCTTAGAAGGCTGAGAAATCTTGTGCAAGGGTGTCATCATACCGTGGCTTCATGCTTTGCTCTCGACACCTTACAGTTCTGAATACCTGCATTTTCACTCCACACGGGGCCCAGAGGTTGTGTAGCTGATTCTGGCACCCAGCATCAGCCTGGCACAGCAGAGATGTGCAGTAGCACCTGGCATGATCCCTTCCTGTCTCCTGCTAGAGCCCCTTTGTTGTGCTTTGACACCATTGAGTTTGCTTCTACTCGAGTCCGAAGCCCCGCCATGCTTCTCGGGCCAGCTGTCAGGGGCCCGTGGCTGAGGCCGCGCTTGCGCCCAGGACCTATGCCCTGGCGCTCACGTACACAGCAGCACGGGAGGATGCTGTTTCCCCACTGCGGAGGGTCTTCATTCCTACTGTGGGGAAGGGGGCGTACCTGCAGGTATCAGGAGCATCAGGCTGTGAAGGAGATGCAGACCCTTTCCCCGTCTGCGGGATCTTTGGTCACGAGGAGCCATCGCATAAGAAAGTCTGTGCCAAGTCCCAGCAGTGTGGCAATACAGTTGTGTCAGGTCGCCGCCCACAGAGGAGTGTCCTGTAGAAATGACGTTATGCTGGTGACTGGGTCTCTCATTTACTTGCACTTCAGAATAAATCAGCTATTTTTAAAAATTTTATTGGAGTATAGTTGCTTTACAATGTTGTGATAGTTTCAGGTGTACAGCAAAGTGAGTCAGCTATACATATATATATATATATCCCCTCTTTTTTGGATTTCCTTCCCATTTAGGTCACCACAGAGCATTGAGTAGAGTTCCCTGAGCTATACAGTAGGTTCTCATTAGTTATCTATTTTATACATAGTATCAGTAGTGTGTATATGTCAATCCCAATCTCCCAGTTCATCCCATCCCCCCCTTTCCCCCCTTTCCCCCCTTGGTATCCATAGGTTTGTTCTCTATGTCTGTGTCTCTGTTTCTGTTTTGCAGATAAGATCACCTATACCATTTTTCTAGATACCACATATATGTGTTAATATACATTATTTGTTTTTCTCTTTCTGACTTACTTCACTCCATACGACAGTCTCTAGGTCCATCCACGTCTCTACAAATGACCCAATTTCATTCCTTTTTTATGGCTGAGTAATATTCCATTGTACATATGTACCACATCTTCTTTATTCATTCCTCCGTTGATGGACATTTAGGTTGCTTCTATGTCCTAGCTCTTGTAAATAGTGCTGCAATGAACACTGGGGTGCATGTGTCTTTTTGAATTATGGTTTTCTCTGGGTATATGCCCAGTAGTGGGATTGCTGGGTTTTGAGAGCGGACCTCAAAAATCATACTTATAGCATTCTTTCTTTGGGGTAAATGCCCTCTGATTTCTAAAGAATTCTACGTGGATGATGTACAAATCATTTTGGGGACTGTAATCCAGTTCTGAATAATATCTACTTGGAAAAAAAAATCTCGTGGACTCTTTGACAACAAACAGCCATGGAGTCTTCAATTATCAATTGAAGGATTGGGGCTTAAGTATTCCATATCTAATACTGTATCTTTCCAAATAGAACACTAGCGATTTGAAAACTGCGTTGCAGAATAAAACTTGTACACGTCAGAAAAGCTCCCAGAGCTCAGCTTCTTCTGTAGGAAGAAATGGTAATATTTTAAATGGCAATCTTTTTCGACTTTTTAAATGGAAGATAAAGTATAATTGGTGCCCCTCCCTGCCAGTGTCTCATTACATATCCAGGCCATGTAAGTAGCCCATGAAATGTGCTACATTCTGGTGACATAAATGAAAACATCCCCTGAGCTGTAATAACCAGAGGGGTTTGTTTCTCTGGAAGACAGAGTGAAACTTTCAAATAATTCTTACAGTGTAGGATAGAACATCGTAAATAACTTACTTGCAACCTGTACACACCCAGCAATTCAGACTTACCTGGACTTTAATTTTGTAATGACTTGGCTGTCTACAATTAAAGTGCCAGTATTACTCGGGTGAAGTGGATGGAGTTGGAGAACAATGAATTGTGCATATCTCTTTGAGGTCTTTTCCGACATCAATAAATGTTATCTTCTATTTAAGTGTGTCCCACTGTGCACTTGAAATACATGGAACTTATTTCATTTTTATAGTAAATTTTTGTACGTGTAAACAATTTTAATTTCATAGTAGGTGACATGAACTATATCGTAGGAATGTTAATGCGTCCTTTCACAAGCTGTTTCTTTATCCGTCTAGGTCCTGTTAGCCAGCAGCTTCGTGCCCGTTTACGCAGGACTAAAGCCCGTGGAATACAAAGGGCAGGTAAGATGCTTACGACTGACAAATGATCAGTAAATCCCGTGTTCATACGTTTCCTTTGAAGGATCCAATTGTATTATTATTCTGGTGGCTCCAACTCCATTTGTATGCCTTGTTTCCCCATAGTTTTGTTTCTGTTTAGCAGAAAAAACAAAAAAAATCAAGTGCAGGTGCTGTGGTGCCCTATAGCCTGCACACCTACACACACACCGGTAACCAGACACAGTATCTATTCAACACACACCAGAGTTAAAAGTTGTGTGATGAAACACAGTAGCTATGTAATACATAAACCGGAGATATGCATCTCAGAACCAAATACAGTATCTATTTAACCCACACTAGAGACACGTACTTTGTCATCAAATACACTGTCTCTTTAACACCTACTCAAGGTCAGGCACATATTCATGGATGATTAATGCCATTTGTTTTATATATACATGCTATGTACGTATTCATTCATAAATGTGTACAGGAAAAGTGTTTAATAGCTGTCATTCATCCTTTCACTTTGAAGGCCCAGCAAAGGGCCTGTGCTCAGTGAATGCATGATCTTACAACCAAGGAATTGACTTTTGCAAATCTCTTAGCTAATGTGATTGGGGATCCGTCTGTGTTCTGACCTTGTCAGGCCTTGTGATTTTCTTTCTCTGAGTTTTCCTGGTCATTCCCGCCCTTTTCTGTGCTTCTCATAGGATTCTTGGCCCAAAGCAGTCTGCCCTGGGACGGTTGTCTGAAACGGGCAGATGAGGGGGATGAGGCTGAATAACTGCATGAGGCCATGTAGATGGAAAGCCTAAGAGTGGGCCATCAGGTCCAACTTGGACTCTGTTTATTACCTATATGCATACAGTATGTTATTTGCAGCGATGGGCTTACATGCTGTAGGCTAAAACCCTCTTTGTGACCAAATAGAAACATAATATACATTGAATTTTTAAAAGCAGCATAAAATAAACATAAACCCATGGAAACCCAGGTGTTTTTTTGTTGTTGTTGTTTTGGGTTTTATTTTCCTATTTTGGATACTGCCTCTCAGAGCTAGCAGATACTCAGTTACCAAGGAGTGTGATCTTTGCTGTCATTTGAAAATTTGAGAGGTATCCCCCTTTACATAATGATTTTAAAGTAAGTTAAGTAGCATTTTCTCTTAGAGCCGTAAAAAAATCAACATTTATATTTACATATAAATTTCGAATACAGATGCTATCAAAATCAATTTTACATTATGGTTATGAACTTTAATTTTATGATCTGAAATGTAATGATTTTACTTCACGCTATTGCTTGATAATATATAATCATGACAGAAATGGCTAAATGGTAGAAAAAAATATGCAAAATGCTCAGCTGTTTCATGAGATTGTATATGATCATGAAAAGGGGATTCAGAATCAACAGAATTGCCGTTGTGATGGATAAATTAAGAGGTGGTGACTGAGAACGTGGGATGTAGGTATAGTAAGGAAGTGATGGAAAGGAGATGGGGGGGGAAGGAGGGATGGAATCAAGGCTAGAACAGAGCTGAGTCCCAGCAGCCTAGTATATTCTAAGACTATGCTGAACATTTCCCGTGTTTAAATAGTAATAACTGTATTATGAAGGAGGTGCGGGTGGTAATGGCTCCTAGTTTCTTCCAACATATACTGTCCTCTTCTTCCTTAGTAACAGAAACCCAATTTTTTTCTCGGCCTGTTACTGTGTAGCTAAAAGGCCACATTCTCCAGCTTCCCTTGCAGCTAGGTGTGGCCATCCCCTTATGTGCTGGCAGTGAGAGGTAGGCCGAATTACTGTGGGACTTACAGGAAGGGAGGTTGTGTACCTTTCTTTCTTTCCTGCTGCCTGGAACTTAGATGTGATGCCCAGAGCTCTGGCAGCTGTTGTGGATCATGAGGTCACAGATCACACCCTACATAGAGACAAATAATGAGATGCAAAGACCTGGGCCCTGAGTGACTTGAGGAGGGGGACCTTACCAGTCCACCTTCTGTATTACTTTTACGAGGAAAAGTAAAACTTCCTGTTTTTATTGCTTTCTATTGGATGCATTAGAGTTCACTCCCATGTGCTGTGGGGATTATTACCTCCGTATTTTACAGATGAGGAAATTGAGTTGTAGAAACATTCATTCACTTCACTGAGGTCACCAAGCTTAGTAAGGGGGCAACTTTCCCAGGATGATCTCTAATGTTTGCATCTGTGCTGTGCCTCTTGCTTTACTTTGTTTGCCTTGGTCATTCCTTTAAAAAAACATCTCCCTTATTTTATTTCTGTCCCGCCCCATCCCCACGGCTCCAGGTGTATGACCGGAAGCCTAGGAATAGTTAAAGGGTGAGATGTTCTCAGTTGAATTTCCTGCTGTGTGATTGAATACTTAGACAGGAACATGAAAGGGCAGCCTCCGTTAAACAGGGAACGCAGCACCTGGAGGTGTGAGAAAAAAGGGACCTTGGGAGGCGGGACACGGCCTTGCTGATGACTGACATCTGTGCACAGTTGGCACGTCATAATTACTCGTTGAATGGACCCTAACGTCTCCAGAAGGCGTTCGGTTTACCTTGGGTGTTAGAGGAAGCCCAGGAAGAGGGGCCCCCGTGCGCACAGTGATGGGCAGTGTGCTCCTCGGAGGCCTCGCTTCGTGTCCGCAGCCACACAGCGGCGACCTGCCAGTGCCCTGTGTGCACTTGCTGTGCACTCTCTCAGCCCCTCCCCTCCCTCAGCCGAGTACGCTTTCTAGACCAGGTGCGTCTGTGGGATCGCTCCATTCTCAGGGAAGTGCGAACTTTGCTTTACGTGCCGTGTTTTGCTGTGGGTGTGAGCTTTTCCTAGTTCCGTAACACTTTGTGTCACGCTTTCTCCTGTTCTGGGTTTTGATGCTTTTGTGGAGGTCAGGTTTTGATTTGCTGGTTGGCCTTGGTGGTTTTTCTGAAGCGATGGAGGTTGCAGCAGCAGGGGGCGGAGAGAGCTCAGCAGCACTGGGGTTGGAGGCCGAGCCGCAGGCGTCCTGAGCCGCTTCTGCATGCAGCTCCCGCTGACCACTCATCCCCACGTCCGGTGGCACTTAGCTATGGAACGTACTGGGTTTTACTGATACTTATTTGTGGACCTGATATTTTTATTGAGAAAAATCTTTTATTAATCACGTAGAAGTTTCATACTTTCGTAAGACTTAAAATTGACTTAAGCCACAGTAAATAACAGCATGATTCCTTCCTAAACTGTCTACCAGTTGTTTGAAGTGGTACAACATCTTGGAAAACGGCTTGGTTTTCCTAATTTTTTACTTTTTTGAATTTTTAAAATTAATTAATTAATTTTTAAATTTTATTTATTTATTTTTGGCTGTGTTGGGTCTTCGTTGCCGTAGGCGGGCTTTCTCTACTTGCCGAGAGCGGGGGCTACTCTTCGTTGCGGTGCGCAGGCTTCTCATTGTGGTGGCTTCTCTTGTTGCGGAGCACGGGGTCTAGGCACGTGGGCTTCAGTAGTTGTGGTGCGCTGGCTCAGTAGTTGTGCCGCACGGGCTTTGTTGCTCCGCGGCGTGTGGGATCTTCCTGGACCAGGGCTCGAACCCGTGTCCCCTGCATTGGCAGGGGGATTCTTAACCCCTGCACCACCAGGGAAGTCCCTGGTTTTCCTAATTTTTAAAAAAGTTTTTGTAGCTTTCTCTGGCTTTATCTTAGGAGACTGTTTTTAGCACCCTACTTATACTTGATATTCATTAACAATTGAATAAATGAAAAAATGGAAATAAATTGAAGTTCAATCTTATCATTTTTTACCAGTGGATTTTCCTTCAGTGTACATAGCCTCTTTCCAGTGATTGAATAAGCTGTGGGAATGTGCCTACTTTCAGACCATGTTTTCACAGGTTCTGGTCATCAATGTGGAACAAGAATAAGGATTTTCAAGAGGAGCTCTTAACTGACAGTTTTTGTTTTTGTTTTTTAATATTTATTTATTTATTTATTTAGGCTTTGCCAGGTCTTAGTTGCAGCACGCGGGATCTTTTTAATTGCAGCATGCGAACTCTTAGTTGCGGCATGTGGGATCTAGTTCCCCGACCAGGGATCAAACCCGGGCAGCCTGCATTGGGAGCTCGGAGTCTTACCCACTGGACCACCAGGGAGATCCCTGATCAGTTTTTTTTTGTTTTTTTTTTGGTTTCATTTTAAGACATAGCATTAGTGTTGGCAAGTGACTATTTTATTGTTATTTTGATATTTTAATCTCTGGAACTGATACATGCAGATCACAATAAGAGCTATAGGTTTGTTTTTTGCTCTGAGTTAGATTTCAAGTAATATTTTAACAGTGTATTGTATAGAGAATATTTATCATTGTATTCTAGTCATTGAGCCTTTTGCATGGGTTATGAATTATTAATCTTTTCATTATTGGCATATCTGTGGGGAAGAGGACTGTAGAATACTCTGTTACTATGTATTTATATACAATTATTACTACAGTCCTTTGGCTTCTATTTCTTCATGATTTAGACCTGTCACGAGGATACGTAGCTCAATCACTGTCATAGCAAACGGTGGTGGCTGGGTGGACGACCAGCTAGGTTTGGCTTGATGGAACCCTGGTTGTCAATTTACAGCTGTGCTGAAATAGAAGCTCTTATTTTTCATCGGCTTTTTAAATTCTGCAAGTCTATTTGATTTTTGAAAAAAATAGGTTAGTTTTCCAGGGAACATCTTCTATTAATAAATAGCACTTGTAGAATTTCAACTGCTAGAGTTTCCTGAAAGTTGGGTATATAGAATCACCATTTTTTTTCTTTTTTTAAACAACTTGGTTTTTTTTTTTTAATTAATTAATTAATTTATTTACTTATTTATTTTTGGCTGTGTTGGGTCTTCGTTTCTGTGCGAGGGCTTTCTCTATTTGTGGCAAGCGGGGGCCACTCTTCATCGCGGTGCGCGGGCCTCTCACTGTCACGGCCTCTCTTGTTGCGGAGCACAGGCTCCAGACGCGCAGGCTCAGTAGTTGTGGCTCACGGGCCTAGTTGCTCCGCGACATGTGGGATCCTCCCAGACCAGGGCTCGAACCCGTGTCCCCTGCATTGGCAGGCAGATTCTCAACCACTGCGCCACCAGGGAAGCCCTAGAATCATCATTTTTGAGCAACCTTCAGAAATCCAAAAATTAAGTCAGCAATTTACCAAAAGTCATTATTTACTACAAGTCAGTACTGCAGGTTTTCTCAACCAGTTTTTAATTTTTGAAATTTTAGTTATTTTAACCTGTCACCCTTTCATTAAAAAATCTCCTATGTCTCTTGTCCCCTCCTGTGTTTCTTCATCCCAAATGGTAGATTCTGATCTGTGTCCTGGGGGGGTGGGTATCTATTTGACACAAACACACTCCCTCTCCCTTCTCCCCCTCCCCCCTTCTTCCCTCTCCCCCTCCCCCTTCCCCCTCCCCCTTCCCCCTCCCCCTTCCTCCCTCACCCCCCACTTCCCCCTCCCCTTCCTCCCTCCCTCTCCCTTCTCCCCCTTCCTCCCTCCCTCTCCCTTCTCCCCCTTCCTCCCTCTCCCCCTTCTCCTCTCCCCCTTCCTCCCTCTTCCCCCTCCCCCTTCCTCCCTCTCCCCCCTCATCCCCCCACTTCCCCCTCCCCTTCCTCCCTCTCCCCCTCCCTCCCTCTCCCCCTTCTCCCCCTCCCTCCCTCTCCCCCTCCCCCTTCCTCCCTCTCCCCCTCCCCCTTCCTCCCTTTCCCCCTCCCCCTTCCTCCCTCTCCCCCCTCCCCCTTCCTCCCTCTCACCCCTCTGCGCTTCCACCCTCACCCCTCCCCTTCCTCCCTCTCCCCTCTCCCTACTCCCCCTTCCTCCCTCTCCCCCTTCTCCCCCTTCCTCCTCCTCCCCCTTCCTCCCTCTCCCCCTTCCTCCCTCTCCCCCTTCCTCCCTCTCCCCCCTCCCCCTTCCTCCCTCTCACCCCTCTGCGCTTCCACCCTCACCCCTCCCCTTCCTCCCTCTCCCCTCTCCCTACTCCCCCTTCCTCCCTCTCCCCCTCCCCTTCCTCCCTCCCTCTCCCTTCTCCCCCTTCCTCCCTCTCCCCTCCCCCTTCCT
The DNA here is from genome assembly GCF_028023285.1 of Balaenoptera ricei. Classification (NCBI taxonomy): domain Eukaryota; kingdom Metazoa; phylum Chordata; class Mammalia; order Artiodactyla; family Balaenopteridae; genus Balaenoptera; species Balaenoptera ricei. Next base: position 5,648,904 of record NC_082660.1, on the reverse strand, counting down.
CCTCTCCCCCTCCCCCTTTGTCCCTCTCCCCCCTCCCCTTCCTCCCTCTCCCCCCTCCCCTTCCTCCTCTCCCCCTCCCCTTCCTCCTCTCCCCCCTCCCCTTCCTCCTCTCCCCCTCCCCCTTTGTCCCTCTCCCCCTCCCCCTTCCTCCCTCTCACCCCTCCCCTTTCCTCCCTCTCACCCCTCTGTGCTTCCACCCTTTTACCCCTCCACCCCTCCCCCTTCCTCCCTCTCCCCTCTCCCTACTCCCCTTTCCTCCCTCTCCCCCTTCTCCCCCTTCCTCCCTCTTCCCCCTCCCCCTTCCTCCCTCTCCCCCCTCCTCCGTTACCCCTTTTCCACCCTCTTACCCCTCCCTCTCCCCTCCCTCTCCCACTTCATTCCTCCCCCTTCCTCTCTCCCCCACTTCCTCCCTCACCCCTCCCTCCTTTCTCCCTCTTCCCCCTCCCCTTCCTCTCTTCCTCTCCCCCTCCTCCTTCCTCCCTCTCCCCCCTCCCCTTCCTCCCTCCCTCTCCCTTCTCCCCCTTCCTCCCTCTCACCCCGCCATGCTTCCACCCTCTCACCCCTCCCCCTTCCTCCCTTTCCCCCTTCTCCCCTCCCCCTTCCTCCCTCTTCCCCCTCCCCTTCCTCTCTCCCTCTCCCCCCCTTCCTCCCTCTCCCCTCTCCCCCCCTCCTCCCTTTCCCTCCTCTCCCCACTCTGTTTTTTTTTTTTTTTTTAATTAATTAATTATTTATTTATTTATGGCTGTGTTGGGTCTTCGTTTCTGTGCGAGGGCTTCCTCTAGTTGTGGCAAGCGGGGGCCACTCTTCATTGCAGTGCGCGGGCCTCTCACTATCGCAGCCTCTCTTGTTGCGGAGCACAGGCTCCAGACAGCAGGCTCAGTAGTTGTGGCTCATGGGCCTAGTTGCTCCGCGGCATGTGGGATCCTCCCAGACCAGGGCTCGAACCCATGTCCCCTGCATTGGCAGGCAGATTCTCAACCACTGCACCACCAGGGAAGCCCCCCACTCTGTTTTGAGTCATGCCCAAGAACCTTCTGTAGGTGTGACTGTTTGTTCTCTATATCATGACAGCAAACAATATATGTTTGTAACTAAAATTTTTTTTTTTCAAACCTCCTTCACTTCCCCTGGTCCGCCTCCCCCCAGCCCTGCAGTAACAGTTCTGGTCTTCCCCGCCTCCACTGTATCTTACAGTGTGTGAGGAAGAACAGTGAATGTGGAGTGAATGGACCAGCTCCACCCCTTTTGCCAGCGTGCTTTCCAGCAGGGCTGGCAAATATTTTCTTTTTGTTTTTTTTTTAATTGAAGTAAAGTTGATTTACAGTCTTGTGCCAATCTTTTCTGTACAGCAAAGTGACTCAGTTATACACAGAGACATTCTTTTTTCATATTCTTTTCCATTCTGTTTTATCCCAGGAGGTTGGATATTGTTCCCTGTACTGTACAGTAGGACCTTGTTGTTCATCCATCCTATACATAATAGTTTGCATCTGCTAACCCTGAACTCCCAGCCCATCCTTCTCCCTCCCCCGCTCCTCCTTGGCAACCACAAGTCTGTTCTCTGTGTCTGGGGGTCTGTTTATGTTTCGTAGATAAGTTCATTTGTGTCAGATTTTAGATTCCACATATAAACGGTATCATACAGTATTTATCTTTCTTTTTCTGACTTACTTCACGTGAATATTTTCTGAAAGTATCAGATACTAACCACTCTCTGCATTGTGGGACATACTGTCTGTATCAGCACAACTCCTCAACGTTGCTGTTTTGTGGGAAAGCTCTGTGAAGTGGGAAATGTCATGGCTGGGTGCCAATAAAACTTCATTTCCCGGTGCAGGTGGTTGCCCAACCCCTGACCTAGAACAAGTAACCCTGCCAGCATCAATTTCCTTTTCTGTAAAATGAGGAAACTGAACATACTACTAGTATGACCCTCCTACCCAATAGGGTCATGGGAAAGATCAAATTAAATGATACATGAGAGGCTGTTTAATAAAACATTAGGCCCTGTGCCATGGTATTTATAATAATTATAGATATAAATGTCTCATTCAGTCTTCCAAAAAAAGTACTTTAAAAATTTATTTTATTGAAGTATAGTTGATTTACAATGTTGTGTTTAATTTCTGCTGCACAGCAAAGTGACTCAGTTATACACATATATACATTCTTTTTCATATTGCTTTCCATTACTCTTTATCACAGGATACTGAATAGAGTTCCCTGTGCTCTGCAGTAGGACCTTGTTGTTTATCCATTCTATATATACTAGTTTGCATCTGCTAATCCCCAAACTCCCAATTCCTCCTCCCCCACCCCCCTTCCCCCTGGCAACCACAAGTCTGTTCTCTGTGTCTGTGAGTCTGTTTCTGTTTTGTAGATAAGTTCATTTGTGTCACATTTTAGGTTCCACATGTAAGTGATATCATATGGTATTTGTCTTTCTGACAAAAGTATTTTTTGTTGACTTGGTTTTTGAGCAAAGTGCACTTAAAGCAAATTCAGCCCTGCATCGCGGTTCTATCGTGAGCATATTGCGGTTCTATCGTGAGCATATCGCAGTGTGGAATGCACATCCAGGCACACACTGGGTGTTGTGGAAGGACTTGCTAGATGAACAAATAAGCCCTTTCAGCTGAAGTGACCACCTCAGGTTTTAAAGTTTCCTCTTTAATTATGTAACAAGAGTTGCTGGACTTCGTGAGCCTCGCATGTACCCGTAACATGTCATGTGTAAGGCAGAGGTTGACACATACTGACAGATGAATACCCTGCCGGGCTTGGGTGTGACAGGTGCCATTACCCTTTAGAATAACTGCATTAGCTGCGGTTTCCAGTGCTGTCACCCTCAGAGGACAGTCACACTAAACCCCCTACCCCACCACGGGGCACGAGATTTTCTTCTCTACTGAGCAGTTGTGTCCTCACAACTCTCTGGGCTTAGGCAGTGGACCTTACCACGGAGCACGTTTAGAATATGGTCAGAGATGGGAATAAAGGGTATTAGGACAAGTGACAGCAACTGTGGGGACAGAAGCAAGTTTGAGTTTTGAAACACATTTTGCCTGGGAATTTGTTTTTTTTTTTAACATATTGGGCCTTCCCTTCCTTTGAGGATGATGGTGCTAGGTACTGAAACTAACCAACACAGGGCAAAACCACCCTGGGAAGACCCATGAGGAAAATTTTGGAATCCTAGGACTCATGGCAGTAGTTCCCAGCTTATGGAGTGCCGTCCACGAGGTGGGAATGGGGGACTGACCTGGAGGAATATGTTGCAGACAGTCAGAGGATCATGGCCAGGAGTATATAAAGTGCAGTGTATTTAAACCGTCTGTAGCACACGCAGTGTATTTGCACGGAGGAATGTTGGCTGCTGTTGGCTTCGTTTCCAGAAGTTTTGTTAGAATCTGAGTGCCCGAGTGTGTGTGTGTGGTTGTTGGGAGTGATACAGCTCAGGAGAGCATGAACCAGGAGTAAGATGCACTGCATTTAGAACATCTGAGCTGGTGGGGTTACGGTGACAGAGGAGTCAGTAACGCTGAAAACTGAATCAAGTCATTTGATAAGCTATATGTTTTCCCTAGTCATTTATCCAATGAGAATAAGCTAACAAGAGCGAACGAAACTTGGATAAAAAGGTTTTCAGTTCCCTGAAACCTCAGTCATTAGCCCTATGGTAGATTAGAACACACTGCAATTTAATGAGCCAGATTGCCCTTATTTTCCTTAAGTTGAATAAATCAGGTGAGCTCTCAGTTAAGTTATATGACCCTTGGTACATATTTTTAATTTCCCTTGATGAAACCTATATGAATTTTTACATCATTGGTGAGATATCCTACTGAGGATAAGAAAGGTAATTTTGGAAGGTGTCTTTTTGTTCTCTCTCTGGGTATTATCCTATTCCAGAAATTGGTATCTACACCCAGAGCAATCAGGGAAGAAAAAAAAAGCTCCAGGACAATAAGGCACAGAACCAGATATTTGGGGGCCTTCTCACTACAAACTTCCCTTTTTTAGACTGTGTTTGTATAGTCGTGTGCGTGTGTATATATGTATGCATATTTCCACATACACATATTATACACAAACATATATGTCTGCTCTATAATAAACATAATTATGTGTTTTGTTCTTTTAAAAATAATGACAATAAGCGAATTATCTGGGTCAGGTTCATTTTAATCTAATCTATTTATGTTTTCTCCTCCACCAAAATGCAGTTCCCTCAACAGAAATTTTCAACACATTTTCACCTTTTATTTACTTACTTTTATTCCCTCTGGGGGGAGTTGGTGGCTAGCTGAGGCCTTTGTAAACAATGCAGTACTGATCATTTAGTAACCAGCTCTAGAAATCAAAACAAGAAAGACATTTTAAAAAAAGACATGTTAGAAAAGAGGAATGAACAGTTTTAACTGAGTTAAGGATGCTTTATTTTATTTTTTTATTTTTTAAATTTTTGGCTGTGTTGGATCTTTGTTGCTGGGTGTGGGCTTTCTCTAGTTCTGGGGAGCAGGGGCTACTCTTTGTTTTGGTGCGCGGGCTTCTCATTGTGGTGGTTACTCTTCGTTGTGGCGCGCGGGCTCAGTACTTGTGGCTCGCAGGCTTCAGTAGTTGCAGCACGTGGGCTTCAGTAGTTGTGGCACATGGGCTCAGTAGTTGCAGCACGTGAGCTCAGTAGTTGCGGCGCATGGGCTTAGTTGCTCCGCGGCATGTGGGATCTTCCTGGACTAGGGATTAAACCCATGTCCCCTGCATTGGCAGGTGGATTCTTAACCACTGTGCCACCAGGGAAGTCCCAGGATGCTTTATTCTAACTGGTTTCTTGCTCCTCGCCCCACCTTCTTGCTTTCTCCACAAAAGATTTTTTTGTGCGGCATTCTCCACAATTTCCAGTGCCCCCCCCCTTTTTTTTTCACATCACCTTCCGGGATTTTTCCAATTCAGATACAGCTGGGAGCATTTGAACTTCAGTGTTGCATGTTTGCTTATTTATTGTTAGAGCTGATTCTGTTAACATGTGGGCTCAAGGACAGATGGAGACTCTTTTGCCTTGAAACAGTGTAAGGAGTATTATCTTTGTGTTTCTTCAATCCTTTCCCAGTGTACAATTCTGCACAAGCCTCTAGAAGCTTCTCTGACCTGCTCTGTCCATGCCTTTCCTTCAGGCTTGGGTCTGAAAGCACAGAATCTCTTCTGAGTAATGTTCCTGTTTTAACACAGCACCCCTCCTCCCCAATTCTTCAAGGCTTGAAGACCTTACATACTCAGGAACTGCTTTGGAAATGGAAGGGTTTCTGGCGATTCTATTTATTTTTAAGTTTGCTACAGAAAATGCTGATTTCCAGTTCTTAGGATAAAAGTAGAACCTCCTGGGACTTCCCTGGCGGTCCAGTGGTTAAGACTCCACGCTTCCACTGCAGGGGGGCACAGGTTCCATCCCTAGTCGGGGAACTAAGATCCCACCAAGCCACGCAGCACAACCTCCTGTTTTGGGGACGGTTTGCTCAGTGTCAGAGTAAACTTGGCTTTGCATTCTGATTAGATAATGAATCCCAGCCTAATTACACATGGCTTCTTATGCAAGCACTGTCATCAGTAAAAATTTAGGTACTTTTTTTTTTTTAATAAATTTATTTATTTTTATTTTTGGCTTTGTTGGGCTTTCATTGTTGCACGAGGGCTTTCTCTAGTTGCGGCCAGCGGGGGCTACTCATTGTTGCGGTGCCCAGGCTCGTTGCGGTGGCTTCTCTTGTTGCGGCACGCAGGCTCAGCTGCTGTGGCTCATGGGCTTAGTTGCTCCGTGGCATGTGGGATCTACCTGGACCAGGGCTCGAACCCGTGTCCCCTGTATTGGCAGGCAGATTCTTAACCACTGCACCACAAGGGAAGCCATAGGTACTTCTTATGTGAAATGATCTACTTAAAGCTTTTAAACAATTGGAGAGACTTCCTGATTCCGTTCAGGGTTCTTATTATATGGGTTAATGATATGCATACAAAGATTTGCTTTGCTTCCAAAACAAATCTAATCTGACGGGTCCTCATAAATCGTAAGTTAAGGGCGTTCCCAAGGCATGCATTGTTAGAGGGAAAGAGTCCTGTTGGGGAAATGCACGCTCATTTTCTTCACATGGGAGGGATGTTGTCGACAGGTGCTGATGGAGGGGTGTGCTTTCCACAGAAGTGGGTAGACGGAGGCTTTACCAACAGCCTGCCCCTCCTGCCCGTAGGCCGGACAGTGACCATCTCACCGTTTAGCGGGCGAATGGACATCTCCCCGCGGGGCAAAGGGCAGCTGGATTTCTATGTGACCATCACCAAGCAGGACATACTGGTGAGTAATGATGTTCACTGATAAGTGAAGACTCCTCATCTCCGAAAACTTTCCACATGCTTCCAAAACTTTGGCGACTCAGTTTTATGTACAAACTGCATCAATATTTTAAATAATCTACATGTGTCATGCATATGGACATGACTGTTACTATCAACAGTCTATTTGTGAAACATTTTCCGTTTCTTCACTTATTTTTCAGGTCCGTATACTGGGCAGGATTTCAGTGCACTTTTAAATTAGATCATTGAGTTGTTTTAAAAGATGGCAGGAATTAAGTAGGTGAAAACATCAGAGAAAAACTTAGGACCTAACAGAATAACTTAGATAAAAATGTGGATTCCCTTAATCTAGTCGAATAGTCCTCTCAACAGGAGGTGGTATTATGCGCAGGAGACACGGGCAGCGTCTGGAGCCAGTTTTGGCCATCACGTCTGGGATGTGTGCTAGAATCTAGTGGGCGGGGCCCAGGGGTGCCACTTAGCACCCTACAGTGCCCAGGACAGAGCCCACCACAGAGAAGCATCTGGCCCAAAACGTCAGTGGTGCCCAGGCTGAAAAACCCTCATGCGGTGTATGGGTGGGGCTGAATTTTTAAATTTAATTTTCTTCCTCCTGATTTTTTTTTTTAATTGCTAATAGTATCTATGATAAGAAAGCTCAGGTTACAGAGATGATGTCCCTTTACCTGTACTGTAATATCCTCCAGCTCCCATTTGTCTTTCTGTCCTAGCTGTCCGTGGCAAACTTGGTGAGGCTTCACCAAGCCCTTTTCCCACCAAGCAAGACGATAATGGAATCACTATATCATCGTGGCTTTGATGACGCCATCAAGTTTTTACTTAAAGAAAGTTGGTTTGAATACAACGCTTAAAACTTTACAATGCAAAACACATTTCAGACCGTTCTTGATGGAGGTTTCTAATTAAATCCTTTTTAAAAAGCCTATCATAACTCTCTGTTATTAGTTTTTGTAACATTTGTAATTTTTAATATTTAAATCATTACTTGGTGTGAGGAAATGAGGCATTTTGGTTGAATTTGGCAACGTCATTAAGGTGGTTACACTCAGGTGATAAGGAATCGTTTTAAGAGAACCATCACGTCCTTTGAAAGCCCGTTGGAAATGTAAGGGGTTCTCTGGGGAAACCATGGACTGTTGAAAATGAGGGTCGTGGTGTACACATTCTCTGCAGGGATAATGTGGCAGCACCCTTTAGACGTGAAGCACAGGTGTTTCCAGGAGATACCAGTGTCCTGTAGTTCCAGAATGGAAGGAAGCATGTTCTCAGGCTGCACCCCACTCCCTCTCAGGTGGGCCAGGAAGGATGTGAGAAATAGTCAGCATCATGAAAGGCCGTTAACAAGGGGTGGAGCAATGAAGGCTTGCTTTTCCTAGGTGTGTACAGTTGTTCCTGGTGTGGAGGTAGAAAGTGAATAGCAGAGAGTAACCAGAAGCCCAGAGTTTGCATTTAGGTATGTCTTCCTTAGTCCTTGTCCTCCGTAAACCTGCTCGCCAGCTAATGTGACTGTCAGGCTCTTCTGACGCCTCCCTGTTGTTAATATTCTCTGTCCTTATCTCCCCAGCTCTTTCTCCGTCCTGGTTTCTCTGTCTTTCTCTCCCTATTCCTTCAAGGCCATACTTCACCAAGTGTTCAGCCATTACTGTGTACCGGCCGTAGGTACTCTAAGACCTTAAATGGATAAAATACTACTAGACACAAAGAGCCAAGTCAACCAAGTAGCCTAGCAAATAACAATTCAATCCAGAATCATCATTCCTTCATTATTTTTAAATCATGCTATACTGACCCCAGGTCTTCCATTTTTTGAGTAGTTGTCCCGTCACTTGAGGACTCGAGTGTAGGTTTACACTGACTCATGTACACCTGTCTTAAATCTTAAATCGTTTATATGGCGCTTTCCCAAGCATGAACTCTTAATTACTATGAAGCAGTGAGACACAAACCAGTTTAATTGCACGTCTTTAATTGTTTTGCATTTCTCTTTTTACCTTTTGAAACCATTCTTTAAGTCAATTTTATGGTTCTTAGAAGCCCAAAATACACAACTTTTAGCACAGAAACACCAACTACTGCTTGTTTTCTTACGAGTCATGCCAGGACTTGGAGAGTAGTGATGTTTCTTGGGGGTCTGTGTTTTTCCTACTCTAGCAAACATGTAGTTAAATCTTAATATGTTGTTCTCATAAGCTACTTGAAGTGGATGGATTCTCCGTTCTTCCATCTGTTTATTCACTAGATTTCCCTCTTACCTGTTATTTTATGTGAATAATCTATTTGTATGCTATTTCAATAACTTATCGATTCCTTCCCCTGAGCAAAAACAAACCTTCATGTTAGACTTTTAAAAACTATATCGTACCTTCTACATATGTCTTTGACCATGTTGAGTGGATGGTACTTGCCTTGAAAAACCCTGTAAGATGGTCGAAAGATGGGTGTACAGGGCAGCAAGTTCCTCACACCTGGGCGACGCGGCACCGTGATACAGCACCTCACCTGTAGCATCAGTGCCTTTCAGGTGTGCTCTGCCAGCTCCTCACCTGAGGCCCGTCACAGCCCATGCCGCGTGGAGGTTACAGTGCGTCCTCCTGCAGCTATAGCAACAGAAACGGGCACTAACGACAGGGTGCCCATGTCATTGGGACCAGCCCTGGTCCCAATGCTGCAGCACTGGTGTATGCAACGTCTGAAGAGACTTTCTGACCCAGATCCGGATAGGTTTGCTCGGTAATTACTGTGACTGGCAGCTTGAATAAGTGCCCATTTCCCTGTCGGGGGTAATTTCCTAATACCTTTGAATCTGTCATTTAAAATTTCATTAGTCTTTTCTTCTTTTCAGTAACACTCTTTACTTTGTAACTATGGTAACCCACTGCTTCCACTGACAATTAGAGAAAATAGATTTGGTTTTGAAGTTAATGTGAGAAAGGACCAAGCAGTATATTTAAAAAAAAAAAAAAAAAAAAAAAACTCCTCAAAACTCTTACATTCTGGTTTCCCAATATGGGGCATTGTGTGTGCCTATGAGAAGCTGGCAAAGAAAGAGCCGTGAGGTTCTGAGCATTGAATTATGATTCTAAACAGACATGGGCAGTTAACATGGACACATTTCATTTATGCTGCTTTTTTTCTTGATGACTAAAACACATACATATAATTACAAATATATATATATATATATATATATATATATATATATATATATATATATATATATATATATATAAAGTCATAGAAATGTTTCTGGATCTAGGGCATTACTTTTACAGTTGAGGAACCAATCATTAGGGAAATTCAGGGTTTTGAGGTTTTTCTGGCCTGAGTTATGTCTACACTATAGCAAAATAAAACTGAAATTTGAAGTAATTATCCACATAACTTGAAGCAGGAGGAAAAGCAATTACTGCAGATGAGGAAAAGTGGATAAACTTCAGTAATAATAATAATTGCTATTATATAAGAGTATTATTATTTCATTATAACTTTATATTATAGTACTGTTAAAAGTAGTTATTATCATTGTTTGCAGATTGACAGTTTAGGTGGGCTGACTTCACGTAATTGCTCAGCTCTGCACTCAATTTTGCCCCTATTGACACAACTCAAAGCTTTGCTGACTAAATGCTAACACATATAGTTATGTATCCTCACGTATGTCCCCTCGGGATAATTCTCCTGCTCTCTCTTTTTTTTTTTTTTTTTAATATCCCTTTCTCTTGACGGACTTCAAGAGGGGCAAGAATAGGATTCAACCTTTTCCTTGTTATATACAGAAAGCATCTCTGCATATGCAGTCTTGCACAACTCATAATCGCGTATCCAACTTGATCTTGAAGTAAGGTAAAGGCAGTTTGTTGGAGGCACAGACGAGGGAAGGGATGCATTTCGCTGCCACTTCCGCTGGCTCCTTGCACGGGAGGCACAGCGGCAGTGGTCGTAGACGGAGGATGTCGTCGTCCCTAGCGAGGCATCGTCGTCCACTCAGGCTGCTGTAACAGAAAACCACAGACACTGCTCCCTGTTCTAAAGACCAGGAAGTCCGGGATCAAGGCACTGGCCGATTCACTGTCTTCACATGGTGGAAGGGGTGAGTAAGCTTTCCGGGTCCTCTCCTAAGGACGCTAATCCCATTCATAAGGGCTCCACCCTTATGATCTAACCATCTCCCAAAGGCCCCACTTCCTGTTACCATCACCTTAGGGGTTAGGCTTTCAACCTATGGTTTTTTTTGTCGGGGGGACACAGACATGCCATCTGTAGCTCAAAGGGAGATAGATTTGCTGCTGTACCATGAGGGGAGGGAGGAATGTCCATGAAACCCAGGTAATTCCCTTGGGTATCCCCTCTACTACTAGTGGACTAGTTAGTGGAAAACTACTGCGAGTGTCTATGGCAGAAGCAAGAGTACAGATCAGTCAGGACTGAACATTTGGGTCATTGCGCTGGAGGACGGGCTCTGATCACCAGAGGTGTGGGTGGAAGCAGAGAGAGTGCGTGATGGAGAATGAGTGAGCGGAGTGAGACTTAGCTGAGGAGCGGCGACACAGCCACAGGCGGGTATCCTGCAGCACAAGGCAGGAGCAGTGCTCTGGGACAGCCAACCTGATGCAAGACAGTCAAGCCTTGGCACCGTTCAGAACCCCGGGCCTCCATCGCTGCTGACTGTGGGAGCCGCCTGGTCATGTCCTTTGAGTGCACTCTCTGTGTGACTGTACTTATTTGGCTGCAACCCCCTGGCTTGTGGGAACTCGGTTCCCTGACCGGGGATCGATCCAGTGAAAGTGAAAGGGCGGAATCCTCATCACTGGACCGCCAGGGAATTCCCTCTCTCTGACTTTAAGGTAGCCAGAGCCACTGTCTGCTACTTGCTTACCCAAGTATAGTTGATACAGTTAAAATGCATCAATTCCTCCTCAACAGCTAGGGAAAAAGTAGATGAAGCCTTGCAAATTATCTTTCTCTTAATGTCTTGTGTTTAAAAATCCCTGTGAAGGGAAGCACCGTTTTACGGTAGGATATCTGTCTTCCTAAAGCATTAAAAGGTTGGTAAACACAAAAGGATTTCAATTAGGTTGTCAGTTACAGAGACAGAGACTCACCATTTGTCTCCGAATGAGGGGTTTGGTGCTTCATTGGAATTTACATGCAGTATGAGGAGAACCATCATTTGAATATGATAGTTTTAACACACTAAAGCTGAAGGAGATTGTATGGGCTGCTCTACTGTCATTCCTCATGTTTCACTATCAAGTGTGTTGTTAGATTAGCAGCTTTGCAAATCCCGGCCTAGCACGCTGAGAACTGAATACATGATTGAATTTGAACAGGTTTTCTGGTTTTACAATCTGAAAACGTGTTTCCAAACACAGTAAGGTTGTTTGATTGCCCGTTATAACCACCTATATATTGTGATGCTTGGTACACCATTCTCTTCAGAGATTTCCAACCTCTCTCTCTTTTTTTTTTTAAATGAGTTTTTTTAAAATTAAGTAATTTAGGCTGCGTTGGGTCTTTGTCGCTGCATGGGGCTCTCTCTAGTTGCAGCGAGTGGGGGCTAGTCTTCGTTGCGGTGTGTGGGCTTCTCATTGCGGTGGCTTCTCTTGTTGCAGAGCACGGGCTCTAGGCGCACGGGCTTCAGTAGTTGTGGCACGTGGGCTCAGTAGTTGTGGCTCGTGGGCTCTAGAGCCCAGGCTCAGTAGTTGTGGTGCACAGGCTTAGTTGCTCCGCAGTATGTGGGATCTTTCCGGACCAGGGCTCGAACCCATGTCCCCTGCATTGGCAGGCGGATTCTTAACCACTGCACCACCAGGGAAGTCTGTAAATTTCCTACCTTTCTTGAATGTGACCTACTTTATATGGTGATCCAATACCTATATGCATATATTTTACATACACATATGTATACATAAATTTAAAAATTAAAAATAATTTCATAAGATAATACTCTCATTATATGTAATTCTTTTTGATATTTTTATCACATTTTCTTAAAAAATATTGTCATGACATTTAAATGATTTCACAGCTGCTAACGAGTCAGGAGCTAGAGTCTGAAAACACTGTTCTAACCAAATTTTAGAATATCAGAGTCACTGAAGTTCTCAATTTGTGTTTAAAATGCCTTTATTAAAAAAAAAAAAATCACCCTTCAAATATGGCATGGTAGAATAAATAATCAGTACTATGTTTGAAATATTCATTTCTCCTCTCAGCCTAAGTTCTTAAATATATTTTATCTAACTTTATGGCTGTAGAACATTGCATGGAAATAATTTCTACTCCAAAACCACAGCAGTTTTCTATTAATATGTTAATTTACTACCTGCTGTAAGAGGGCTATAAATAAAAATTCCTTAGTTTATTTCATCTATAAATATCTACTGAAATGGTGATAGTAATCCCATAATGGAAGTCTTTACTCAATCAATCAAAAAGTAATTTTTTCAGCCACATTGTGGGTTTTCAAATAGTGACTTTAGCTTTAAATATGTAAATAGTTGATACCTTATATAGGTCATGGTCAGCTTTGAACAGTGATTATATAATCAGTTGGCTAGATTCTGTCTTGAACGATTTAGTATTACAAGCTCATACAATTTTTGTATGAAAGAGTACAGTTGATTTCATTGTCATTTGTTATTTTATACACCAACAATATAATTTGTTATGTTTTACAATGCCTGTACTCTCCTTGTCAGTAAAATATAATCAACTTGCTATTAAAAATGAATGCATATGGAGTTAGAATCAACTCCATATGCAATATGGTAAAATACTTTGCTTAAATATCTTTCTGTAATTCAGGTATTACACTGATCTATCCCATTTGCTCAGAGGCAATAATTCATTCATTGACATCCATATTATTTTTACAGTGTCATTTAAGTATTGTTATGGCACCAGTGTAGTTTTAATATACATTTCAAAATACCAGTGATCTGCAAGATGTTTACATGCATTAGAAGGACCGGATAGAAGATGTTTCATCTGTTGCTTTTGGGTCTATGCCATCAGTATTGATTGAGAATTTAGTGGGTGCCAGCATCTGTGCTAGATGGTTGAGATGTGAAAGTGAACAAACGGAATAGGTCCCTGACTTCATGGAGTATCTGTTCAAAGGGTAAGACAGTAGAAGATAGTAACAAGCAGCTGTGCAAATAAACAAGGTTTAAGAAAGGCATATGGTATTAAATCACAAAAACAAATAGAATAGTGTGCTATAGAATAACAGGAGTGGCCTCAGATAAAGTGTCACCAGTTATTCCACTGGCATCTTCCTAGGAGTTCAAAACATGGCTCCATTTCCTCAAGGTTTTTTTCTTGCCATCTGCTGGGAAGTTACTGTATTTTTGTCATCGTACTGCCGATCTTCCATGTTTTTGTTGTACATAACACCTGCCCAACCACACACAGGTGCCATTGTGTAGACGTTGTTAGAGATGCCGCCTTGCAGGAGTTTGGCTGTGTCTGTGGGTGGGGTGGTACTGTTGGTGATGGACCTTCTTTGGATGCTTTTCCTCTTGGGTTAGCTTGATAGGGTTTGGGCACAGATAATGCGAAATCAATAATAATAATAACGCACTTTCTTTTTCACGTTGTTGTGTGTGGGTGGTCAGAAACGTTCTGAATGCTGTATCAGAGAGACAGGCATCCATGTCCATACATTCTCCTTTTACGGCACGACCCCACCCTTTTTTTTTTTTTTTTTTTTTGCTTTATTTTATCAGAATGAACTTTCCTTTTGAAAACAGTCTATTTACTTGTACAGTATTTTTCCATACTGGAAAAAGAAAAATTCAGACAGCCTTAAAAGGGACAACCTCATATTTCATACCTTAATTTAACTCTTGGCAGTTAGCACATTTGCTTCGACATTTAAAAAACACACAAAAATATTACATTTTAAATCGAAAGCTCCTCTTCTTTTATTCCCCCTCTCTCCCGTTTCCCAAAGGTAATTAACAATTGTACTGAAACTGGCCTGTAATAAACACGTATCCATATGCATACACAAACACACATACAGATATAAGAAAATAAAGTATTTCTGTGTGCCTTTTAACATTTATATAATCTCATTATTCAGTGCGTATCTTTTTTTTTTAAAACATCTTTATTGGAGTATAATTGCTTTACAATGGTGTGTTAGTTTCTGCTTTATAACAAAGTGAATTAGTTATGCCTATACATATGTTCCCATATCTCTTCCCTCTTGCGTCTCCCTCCTTCCCACCCTCCCTATCCCACCCCTCTAGGTGGACACAAAGCACAGAGCTGATCTCCCTGTGCTATGCGGCTGCTTCCCACTAGCTATCTATTTTACATTTGGTAGTGTATATATGTCCATGCCACTCTCTCACTTTGTCCCAGCTTACCCTTCCCTCTCCCCATGTCCTCAGGTCCATTCTCTAGTACGGCTGTGTCTTTATTCCCGTCTTGCCCCTAAGTTCTTCATGACCTTTTTTTTTTTTTCTTAGATTCCATATATATGTGTTAGCATATGGTATTTGTTTTTCTCTTTCTGACTTACTTCACTCTGTATGACAGTCTCTAGATCCATCCACCTCACTACAAATAACTCAATTTCGTTCCTTTTTATGCCTGAGTAATATTCCATTGTATATATGTGCCACATCTTCTTTATCCATTCATCTGTTGATGGACACTTAGGTTGCTTCCATGTCCTGGCTATTGTAAATAGAGCTGCAATGAACATTTTGGTACATGACTCTTTTTGAATTATGGTTTTCTCAGGGTATATGCCCAGTAGTGGGATTGCTGGGTCGTATGGTAGTTCTATTTTTAGTTTTTTAAGGAACCTCCATACTGTTCTCCACAGCGGCTGTATCAATTTACATTCCCACCAACAGTGCAAGAGGGTTCCCTTTTCTCCACACCCTCTCCAGCATTTATTGTTTGTAGATTTTTTGATGATGGCCATTCTGACTGGTGTGAGAGGATATCTCATTGTAGTTTTGATTTGCATTTCTCTAATGATTAATGATGTTGAGCATTCTTTCATGTGTTTGTTGGCAACCTGTATATCTTCTTTGGAGAAATGTCTATTTAGGTCTTCTGCCCTTTTTTGGATTGGGTTGTTTCCTTTTTAACTCATTTTTCTCACTTGACCTTTTATCGTCAAGATGGATCCCTGCTATAACTGTACGTCAGGCTCAATCCTTTCAACTATTGTATCAACATATCACAATTTCTTTATCCATGTTTCTGTCGATGGACATTTCAGTCATTTCAAGTTTCCAAGCCTCACAAATAATGTTGGTACGACCCTCCTCAGACATGTTTCCTTGTACAATGTGTGTAAAACTCAAGGGTACCTATGCATAGGTGGGACTGCTGAGTCATCACAGGTTACACATAGCTTGAACTTGAGTACATACTGCCAACTCCTCTCTAAGGCAGACACACCTCTTTCACACACATAGCACTGAGCAAGAAGTCCTACCACTCCTTATTTTTATCGATACTCGGTTTCCTCAGACTTACCAATTTTTTCTAATCCTATTTTTGCTTCAACTTACATTTCCCCGGTTACTAGACAGGTGGACATTTTTAAACAATAGCAACTTTAAAGAATCATAAATATTGGCTATTGAGTAGCAAGTTATCCCCAATCACCTGTGAGTCAGTTCCCCCACCTGCTATCCCACCAACTGCCAGGCACTTTCCCTTATACTTCCTATAAACAACGACATTCTCCTACACATGCACAAGATAATAAAATCAGGGAATTAATATTGATGTGTGTCCTCAGAGTTGATTCATGTTTCACCAGTTGTCCCAAGAATGTCTTTTATGACAAAAGAACTCAGGTAAGAATCATAGGTTCCACTTGGTCTTCACATCTCTTCAGTTTCCTTCAGTCTAGACCATGTTATAGTCTTTTTTGTTTTTTGACTTCATGGACCAGGGAGTTTGGAAAATTATGAGTCCGTTATTATATTAGTTTCCTAGGGCTGCTGTAACAAGTACCACAATCTGGGTAGCTTAGAACAGCACAAAATTATTCTTTCACAGTTCAGTAGACCAGAAGTCCAAAAATCAAGGTGTTGGCAAGGTTGGTTCCTTCTGGAGGCTTTGAGGAAAAAGCTGCTCCAGGGCCTCTCCCCTAACTTCTTGTCGTTGCTGGCAATCCTGGGCATTTCTTGGCTTGTGGCAGTATCACTTTAATATCTACCTGTGTCTTCACAGGAGCTTCTTCCCTGTGTGTCTCTGTCCTCTTATATTCCCATAAGGACATCAGTCACTGGACTTAGGACTCTCCCTAAATTTAGGATGATCTCATCTTGATATTCTTAATGAATTATATCTGCAAAGACCTAGTTCCAAATAACGTCACATTCTGAGATGCTGGGTGGACATGAATATCAGAGGCATATACTATTCAACCCACTACACTTATTTTATAGGACTTCCCTCCTTTGGAGTTCATCTGCTGTGTTCTCATGATTGGCAGGAAAATCACAGGTGATTTCCTTCTCATTGAGGTAGGTGATGCTACCTTCTCATTGCGTCTTACCAGATGAGAAGTGGCTTAACCTTGGTTAAAAGTGATATCTGCCAAGCTTCTTCCCAATGAACTTACCCTATTCCCTTTTACATTAACTACCTTGTGGGGAAGTATTTTAAAATCACGTAAATATCATGTTCTTTACTAAGATTTCCATTTGTTTAGATGTGTATGGACTTGTGGTTTCCTCTTCTATTTAATGGATTATAATCTATGATCATCATGCATTTTTATGCTCAAATTTTCCTCAGTTTGGTCAGTGGGAGCCTATTTTGGCTGATTCCTCTGTCCTTCTCTTCTTTTTCATTGAAATATAGTTTACAATGTTGGGCCAATCTCTGCTGTACAGCAAAGTGACTCAGTGATATATATATATATATATATGGTTTTTTATATTATTTTATTATTTTCCATTATGGCTTATCACAGGATATTGAGTGTATTGAGTATAGTTCCCTGTGCTATATAGTAACACCTTGTTTTTTTGTTTTGTTTTTTAAAATTTATTTTATTTATTTATTTTTGCCTGCATTGGGTCTTTGTTGATGTGCGCGGGCTTTCTCTAGTTGCAGTGAGCGGGGGCTACTCTTGGTTGCGGGTTTCTTATTGCAGTGGCTTCTCTTGTTGCAGAGCATGGGCTCCAGGCACGTGTGCTTCAGTAGTTGTGGCACACGGGCTTAGTTGCTCCACAGCATGTGGGATCCTCCCGGACCAGGGCTCAAACTCATGTGCCCTGCATTGGCAGGCAGATTCTTAACCACTGCGCCACCAGGGAAGCCCCAACACCTTGTTTTTTATCCATTCTAAATGTAGTAGTCTGCATCTACCAACCCCAAACTCCCAGTCCATCCCTCTCCCTTCCCCCATCCTCCTTGGCAACCACAAGTCTGTTGTCTATGGCTATGAGTCTGTTTCTATTTCATAGATAAGTTCATTTGTGCCAATATTTTGGATTCCACATATGAGTGATATCATGCGGTATTTGTCTTTCTCTGTCTGACTTACTTAGTATGATCATTTCTTGGTCTATCTAAGTTGCTGCAAATGGCATTATTTCATTTTTTAATGGCTGCATAGTATTTCACTGTATTGGGTTGGCCAAAAAGTTTGTTTGGGTTTTTCCGTAAGATGTTATGGAAAAACCCAAATGAACTTTTTGGCCAACCCAATACATATGTACCACATCTTCTTTATACATTCATCTGTCGATGGACATTTAGGTTGTTTCTATGTTTCAGCTATTTGACAGATCCTCATCACTCTTTGAGGAATTCCTTGCTTTCTGGAACAGTACTCTCCAGGCTTATCTTGTCCCTTCTCTGCCCCAGCTCTGGAATCAGCTATTTCTCCAAAGGTTGTAATTCCTTATAGTAGAAAATGGTATTTATATTTATGGTACGTATAAACAAAACTTATCAGCCAAATAACAGTCTTATTGGTGTGATGCAGCTCCCAGGTCCTCTCAGTGAATAGTGATAGGGAATTTGGATGTATATGTACGCATGCATGGACATACCAACATTTACATCTAAGTATATTTATTTCTGTGTCTCTGTATCTGTGTATCTATCTATCTAATATATGTAAGCTCTCCTTCTTTGCCAACTTGGTTGTGATGTCTTGCCTGTCCATCATTCAACAATTGGATTTTGATAGTTCAGCAATAAAATTCTAAATTAAGTCACTATGCAAATTGCCAAAAAGAAAAAATTTTTTTGGTCTGAGGCATTAATTTGATAACTTGCAATATGCATGCTAGATTAATAAAATAGTGACAATTAAGAATAAAAAGAGGTTTCAATAAAAAATCATTCAAAAATATTATTCACAGGCAAATGGCAAGCCTATGCCTAGTAATAAAGTGTGAAAGACATTCCATTAAATCAGGAATAAGACAAGTATGCCTGGCATCTCTGCTACTGTGCCTCTGGTTTTGGAAGCTCTAGGAAATACGGAAGCAAAGATAAATAAATAAAGGCTAAGGAAATGTGGAAGAAAATAGCAAAACCAGTATCATTTGTAAGTTGTGTCCAGCATTATGCACATGAGGTAACACACCACAGATGCTCAATAGTTCAGTAATCAGTGAATGATTCTGCGCCTAGAAATCCAAGATAATCAACTGAAAAAGTATTACAAAAAGTTAAAGAATTCATTAAAAATGCTATAATAGTATACAAAAATTAATAGTACTTTTATACCAGCAGAATTTAAAAAGTGGAACAGTGAATTCACTGTAGCAAAAAAGATGCATAACCTCTTAAATACGTGCAAGACATATATGAAAACTCTACATATTTACCTACTTATGTAATAATGACATAAAATCTTCTGAGACAGGAAGATTACACCCTGTGTGGTGTATAGTCTTATTAAGCTACACATTTTACAGACTTCGGTCACATGATCAATATTTTTATTTTCAAAATGTGACAAATAGATGGTAACACTCATCTGGCAGAAATGCTCAATGACAGCCAAGAAAGGATAAGTGATTTTTTTTCTTTTTCTTTATATTTTTTATTAACATATAGTTGCTTTACAATGTTGTGTTTGTTTCAGGTGTACAGCAAAGTGATTCAGTTATACATATATATGTATGCATCTATTTTTTCAGATTCTTTTGTCTTATAGGTTATTACAAAATATTGAATATAGTTCCCTATGATATACAGTAGGTCCTTGTTGTTTATCTATTTTATATATAGTAGTGTGTATCTGTTAATCCCAACCTCCTGATTTATCCCTCCCTCCCTCTTCCCCTTTGGTAACCATAAGTTTGTTTTCTATGTCTGTGGGTCTATTTCTGTTTTGTATGGAAGTTCATTTGTATCATTTTTTTCTTTTTAGATTCCACATATAAGCGATAATCATGTGATACTTGTCTATGTCTGGCTTACTTCACTTAGTATAATAATCTCTAGGTCCATCCATGTTGCTGCAAATGGCATTATTTTATTCTTTTTTATGGTTGTGTAAGATTCCATTGTACATATATTACTACATCTTCTTTATCCATTCATCTGTCGATGGACATTTAGGTTGTTTCCATGTCTTGGCTATTGTAAATAGTGCTGCAAAGAACATGGGGTGCATGTATCTTTTTGAATTATGGTTTTCTCTGGATATATGCCCAGGAGTAAGATTGCAGGATCATATGGTAGCTCTATTTTTAGTTTTTTAAGGAAACTTCATAACCGTTCTCCATAGTGGCTGTACCACTTTTTACATTCCCACCACCAGTGTAGGAGGGTTCCTTTTTCTCTACACCCTCTCCAGCATTTGTTATTTGTAGACTTTTTGATAATGGCCATTCTGACTGGTATGAGGTGATACCTCATTGTAGTTTTGATTTGCATTTTTCTAATAAATAGCGATGTTGAACATCTTTTCACGTGCCTACTGGCCATCTGTATGTCTTTTTAGGAGAAATGTCTATTTAGGTCTTCTGTCAATTTTTTGATTGGGTTGTTTCTTTTTCTGATATTGAGTTATATGCGCTGTTTGTATATTTTGGAAATTAATCCCTTGTTGGTTGCATCATTTGCAAATATTTTTTCCCATTCTGTAGGTGGCTTTTGTGTTTTGTTTATGGTTTGCTGTGCAAAAGCTTTTAAGTTTAATTAGGTCCCTTTTGTTTATTTTTACTCTAGGTGATGGACCCAAAAAGATATTGCTGCAATTTATGTCAAAGAGTGTTCTGCCAATTTTTTCCTCTAGGAGTTTTACAGTATATGGTCTTACATTTATGTCTTTAATTCATTTTAAGTTTACTTTTTGTGTATGGTATTAGAGAATGTTCTGATTTCATTCTTTTACATATAGCTGTCCAGCACCATGTATTGAAGAGACTGTCTTTTCTCCACTGTATATTTTTGCCTACTCTGTTGTAGATTAATTGACCATAGGTATGTGGGTTTATTTCTGGGCTTTCTATCCTGTTCCATTGATCTATATGTCAGTTTTTGTGCCAGTACCACACTGCTTTGATGACTGTAGCTTTGTAGTATAGTCTGAAGTCAGGGAGCCTGATTCCGCCAGCTCTGTTCTTCTTTCTCAAGATTGCTTTGGCTCTTTGGGGTCTTTTGTATTTCCACACAAATATTAAAATTTTTTGTTCTAGTTCTGTGGATAATGCCATTGGTAATTTGATAGGCATTGCATTGAATCTGTAGATTGCCTTGGGTAGTATATTCATTTTGACAATTTGAATTTTCCAATCCAAGAACATGGTATATCTTTCCATCTGTGTCATCTTCGGTTTCTTTCATCAGCGTCACAGAGTTTTCAGAGTACAGGTCTTTTGCCTCCTTGGTAAGTTTATTCCTAGGTATTTTCTTTCTGATGCAATGGTAAATAGGAATGTTTCCTTAATTTCTCTTTCTGATTTTTCGTTGTTAGTGTATAGCAATGCAATAGATTTTTGTGTATGAATTTTGTATCCTGCAACTTTACCAAATTCATTGATGAGCTCTAGTAGTTTTCTGGTAGTGTCTTTAGGATTTTCCTTGTATAGTATCGTGTCATCTGCAAACAGTGACAGTTTTACTTCTTTTCCAAATTGGATTCCTTTTATTTCTTTTTCTTCTCTGATTGCCATGGCTAGGACTTCTAAAACTATGTTGAATAAAAGTGGCAAGAGTGGACAACCTTGTCTTGTTCCTGATCTTAGAGGAAATGCTTTCAGCTGTTTACTGTTGAGTATGATGTTAGCTGTGGGTTTGTCATATATGGCTTTTATTATGTTGAGGTAGTTTCCCTCTATGCCAGCTTTCTGGAGAATTTTTATCATAAATGCATGTTGAATTTTATCAATAGCTTTTTCTGCTTCTATTGAGAGGATCATATGGCTTTTATTTTTCAATTTGTTAATGTGGTGTATCACACTGATTTGCAAATATTGAAAAATCCTTGCATCCCTGGGATAAATCCCACTTCATCATGATGTAAAATCCTTTTAATGTACTGTTGGATTCAGTTTGCTAGTATTTTGTTGAGGATTTTTGCCTCTGTGTTCATAAGTGATGCTGGCCTGTAAGTTTTTTCTTTGTGATATCTTTATCTGGTTTTGGTATCAGGGTGATGGTGGCCTCATAGAATGAGTTTGGAGAAGTATTCCTTCCTCTGCAATTTTTTGGAAGAGTTTGAGAAGGATGGGTGTTAACTTTTCTATAAATGTTTGATAGAATTCTCCTGTGAAGCCATCTGGTCCTGGACTTTTGTTTGCTGGGAGTATTTAAATCACAGATTCAGTTTCAGTACTTGTAATTGGTCTGTTCATATTTTTTATTTCTTCCTGGTTTTTCTTGGAAGATTGTACCTTTCTCAGAATTTGTCCATTGCTTCTAGGTTGTCCATTTTATTGGCATACAGTTGCTTGTAGTAGTTTCTTATGGTCCTTTGTATTTCTGTGGTGTCGGTTGTAACTTCTCCTTTTTCACTCCTAATTTTATTGATTTGGGCCCTCTCCCTTTTTTTCCTGATGAGTCTGGCTAAAGGTTTATCAATTTTGTTTATCTTTTCAAAGAACCAGCCTTTACTTTCATTGATTTTTTTTCTATTGTTTTCTTAGTCTCTATTTCATTTATTTTTGCTCTGATCTTATGATTTCTTTCCTTCTGCTAACTTTGGGTTTTGTTTGTTCTTCTTTCTCTAGTTGCTTTAGGTGTAGGGTTAGGTTGTTTGAGATTTTGCTTGTTTCCTGAGGTAACCTTGTATTGCTATAAACTTCCCTCTTAGAACTGCTTTTGCTCACAAGTTTTGATCAAAGAGGACAAAAGAAGAAAGGAAGAAAAAAGACCTACAAAAACAAATCTAGGAAATTCCCTGGCAGTCAAGTGGTTAGGACTTGACACTTCCACTGCCATGGGCCGTGATTTGATTCCCTGGTCAGGGAACTAAGATCCCAAAAGCCGAGTGGCACAGCCAAAACAAAAACAAACAAACAAATCCAAACAATTAGCAAAAAAGGGTACGTAATTTCTTAGTGTCTTTTGTCTGTTTTCCTAAGGAAGCATTAGAGATGTTTCTTATTTAAGGAAAGCCAAATAAAGAGATAATTTTTAGGACAATTAATTATCAAAACTTTTTGTTGCACATGAGGGAACCCCGGTTCAAATGACCTTCAGCCAAAGAGGGTTAAAAGAAAGGAGGAGGAATCACTGGAACATTTGGCACACAGACCAGGCTCTATCTGGAACACACAACTGCCCAGATGAAGTCACCAGGTATTCACTATCTTTAGTACTGGTTCTCCCCAGAAGGTGAGTAAAGTGGCTGCTCTCTGAGCAAAACTTGTATTTTACCATATTAGTGGCCACAGGGCATAAGGAGAATATTGTTTTTAATAGACTTAATAGAAAATTCCAAGAGGCAATTCTGATTGTGTGTGATTGGGTCACATGCCATCTCTGATGTCCTGTGGGCTTGGGGCTGGATATTCTGACACTTCAGGCTTTGAGGCCATGTTCACCTTTTTGGCATGAGGATCAAACACTATGGAAAGAGGTAAATACTGAAATATTTTTATTACTGGCTTTTTATAAAGAATAAAATTGATGTTTGCTCAGTATGCTATTAAAAGAATCTCTTCCTCCAGGGAAGCCAGAGTTGTACATTTTCATCATATGAGTAGTCAACTGTGTTGAATTCAACAGAGAAGGTCATTTAAAATACAGATGGGAAAGCCACCAGATATGACATCATAGAGACAGACTAGCAGTGAGAGCCTGTTTTGTTGGAGGGATAGGCTCTGGAAAATAATAGCAATGAGTTGAAGAGTGAAAAGAGATGAAAATATGAAAACAAAGTTCTAGTCTTCATTTTGAAATGACAGCTTGTGGGAAAAAACCCAATACGTCTTTGAGTAATGATGCTTTAGGCTCCTGCATTTCAAACTGTGGTCCTGGGTGTTGCTTAGCAACTTGTTAGAAATGTAGAATCTCAAGGTTCATCCCCAACCTCACAAACAGAGTCTGCATTTTAACTACATTCCCAAGAGATTCATTGAGTCTTGAGAAATGCTTCTTAGATGGTGCATTCCACAGTGATAGGAATAAGAAATTGTTCTGGGAGGGTCGTAAATGGCAGGTTATACAGTGTTGCTATATTTTATAGACCGATTTTTCCAATGTGTTTGTTATTAAAGAGATGGAGAGAGGAGAGTAAACTTGAAAGTTAGATGTGTGGATAGATATTATTTTTGGTCGGGGTCAGTAGGGAAATTGGGAAAGAAGTGTCTGGCATCTTTGTCAGCACATGAGGAAGAGCCTGTGGATGGAGGAAAGGAAGAGAACACCAAGAGTGTCCATTTATTGAGCAAGTTTCTGGTGAAAGTTGGAACAGGCTGAGTCGAAGGCATTGGTGCAAGACTGAGAAGGAGCTCCTTTAGAGAATCAAGATCTCAGGCAGGGAGACGTGGACTAGAACAGATTGGTTGGGTAGAAGAGAGAGTGAACAGGGTGTTGCCTTTCATTTCAGAACAAAAGACAAAGCATCTAAGTGTAGAACAGCTATGTAAAAAATAAAATAAGAAAAAAAAGTGAGTCTGCCGGACTAGCTGAGATCATTTATTTTGACTATTTGTGAAACCAATAAATTGCTTTGTACCACAGTTAAAGAGCCAACACGTGCAAACAGAATAAGGACTCTGATGGTGGGAAACTGGAGATAGGAGAGTGGAAAGTCATGGTGTGAAGGATCCTAGGATGCTAAGAAAGCACTCTGGTGCCAGAGCTGCCCTGGATATGTTTGGATGGAATAATGGATTGGGAGAAATGAGGTGTGGGTCTGGGAGAGAAACATGGAAATACCACAACCGCAGGATGTATTCTTTCTGATGTGAAAAGTCCATAAAACATACTGTACATAGAACTGTAGTGTTGGTGAGCCAGTTTCTAAACTCATTAGAGAAAACTGCTTTACCTTTGACATTAATAGAAAATGAATATCCAAATTCCATTACCATTTGAGGAAAAAGTATTAATAGGTGATAGGATGTTTCTGCAGTAACTTATTTTAATGATTAGTAATGACATTATTCCTCTTTCTACCACCAATGGTAGAATCACTTTAGCAGTTTACTTAATAATTTAAAGTTTAAGACTTTACAAAATAGTTTATGTGTTATATTTTTATTGTACCCAAATTTTGCAAAAATCAGTTTTCTGATTTTAAACTGAATTTAAATTTTAAACTGATTTTTCTGATTTTAAATTCTGTTAATTTATTTATTTATTTATTTATTTATTTATTTATTTATGGCTGTGTTGAGTCTTCGTTGCTGTGCGCGGGCTGTCTCTAGTTGCCGTGAGCGGGGGCTACTCTTTGTCGCGGTGCACGGGCTTCTCATTGCAGTGGCTTCTCTTGTTGCGGAGCACGGGCTCTAGGCTTGCTGGCTTCAGTAGTTGTGCCACATGGGCTCAGTAGTTGTGGCTCATGGGCTCTAGAGTGCAGGCTCAGTAGTTGTGGCTCACGGGCTTAGTTGTTATGCCGCATGTGGGATCTTCCTGGACCAGGGCTTGAACGTGTGTCCGCTGCAATGGCAGGCGGGTTCTTAACTACTGTGCCACCAGGGAAGCCCTTAAATTAGTTTTAATGTTTCAAAATGTTTCCTAGTGAATTCACTCTTCCCGCTACTCCACTGTGATAACAGTTTTGTTCCCTTCCTCATCTGCTTAGATATCATGCTTCCCCCAGTCCTTCTCAGAATCAGCCTGTATCCTCACCTTCCACACCATGGAGGAAATAAAATGCATCTGATGGGAATTCCATCCCCTTCTCATAGTCAATCTATTAAATCTTCCTGTACTCACTCCTATTTTCCTTTCCTTCCCTCTTACTAAAATGGAGAGAATGTCTCTCCCCGCCTCAGAAACCAAAATTTGTGCATTTAGTTTGTTGCCCCACACCTCTTACCCTTTCAGGGAGCTCTTTCTATCATTCACCTACTCTCTCCTGCATCATCAATCTCTCCCCTTCTCTTTCATACTTTCCATCACCACCAGGCTTCAGTATCTCTCACACGACAAGTGAAAAAAAGTTCTCCAGGGCCCCACTCCCCTTTGGGGCACCACCATTTCTCTCTACTCCCATTCAGAGCCAGACTCGTCCCACCTCCGTTGCTTACTTTCCATAAACCCTCTTCCATCCTATTCTGGAGTGTGCACCGTCCCTCCATCAAAACTACTCCTGCCAAGTGGAAAGGTGTAAGGAGACAAACCCAGGGGCGTTTTCATTGCTGCTCTTGCTTGATGTCCTGGCAGTATTCCACATGCTCTCTCCCCAAACATGCATGCTCTCCCCAAACATGTGTGCTCTCCCCAAACATGCATGCTCTCCCATGGTTTTCCTCCTGTGTCCCTAGATGATGTTCTTAGCTTCCTGTGTTAGCTTTTTTTTCCCTTCAACACAACCTCTTAACGTTGGGGCATCTCAGATCATCTTGCGAGCCCTTAGCCTTTCCCACTCACTCTCAGTAGGTTAGTGGATCTACAGATGCGATCAGTTGACGACACCCAAGCTCTATCTAGCTCTGGTCCAGACTTGCCATTATATGACCCCTAGCCCCATTTATCCAACTGCCTATTGAATATGCCTCAATGTGGCGGTCTCTGACACAGCTTAAACTTACCTTTATCCCCACCATGGCTCTGAAACCCTCAGTTATGTTTTTCTTTTTCAAGTCGCACCCACTTCCCATCCAGATGTAGGTTTAAGCATATATAGTCTTTTACTTATTGTCCTTTGCCTTTTCGTTTTTTCATCTTATTCTTTCAAATGCTGAATTATACCACCTACTTTCCTTTCGACAGTGAACATCTCTTACCAATTAATTCTATTAATAACCAACAAATACTTTCATGGAGTAATCTTGGTTTGTGTCATGTTACCTAATTTAAATATTTTTAGATCACATATTTTCAATTAGTGATGAAATCCTCTGCATTTACAGGATCTTACTGACCATATTCCAGAGGACATTGTTTCCTTAGTTTTATCTGTCCTTTACCAACATGTATTTCCAGAGTTTAGTTTTAATCTTATCCATTTCTACTAGCTATAAACAATGTGAGATATTGATGCATCCGTCCTTTTTAATTTTGATAGACCACTGTTTTTACTTTGATACCTAATTTACCTGTATAGCATTCTTCTAAATATCCATATTTTATTTATATAATCAATAAAGCAAAAGCTTATTAATTAAACAAATTAGATTTCTATTGGCATTTAAACATCGATTGCACACCTAATGAATTTTTCTCTATTTAATTCAAACCACAGTCTGCTGTATCTGATTTTCTTAAATGCTTTAAGTGCTGTATGAGGCAGACACAATACACACATAATATTAAACTTGTGAAAATTGGATTGGTTCACTTAGGCTAATCAGGTCAAAAGTGCTAATAAATTTAAGGGTGTTTCTTTACTTTTATATTCTTATTCCCTCTTACTCATTTTTAGGGTTGTCTTTCTTGTTTTCATCAATTTTACCAACTGTACACGTGTCCAGTGTTTCAATAACGCTACACACCCTAAAGATGAGGAGCATTCTAGCTGCCCATAGTCGAAAGATTTATCAACCAGTTTATTCCTGGTCTAGGTCATGAGGATTGTTTGCATCTTCCAAGGTGAGTCTACCTGAGTTGATTACTCAGCAAGAGAGGTCCTGCTTTATAGGTCACTACTGTCCTTTATATAAGGAACTGTCCAAATCACTGCTCCCAGTAGTTGGTCCGTTTTATTTTCTGGTAACCCCAGCTTTTATCCCAAGCTGTCACTTGATCTGGACATCTCAGCTTTCTAGTACAATTCAGTAAAACCTTAACTTAGTACCACTTCACCTTCATTATACAGACTGGAGTGAGCCTTCTTTGCCATTGCTTGTTCTGAGGGGGACCTAGTCAAGCCCAGTTACGTCGGAAAGTTTAGGTCACTGCTGCTCTTCGAAATTACTGTTCGTGCCCGTCTACAGTTTAGTCCTGGGTATTGACTTCTGTGATTATTGACCATTATTATGATGAGATTATCATTCTCGGTGTTTGGTCCCTTAGACTAGTACATGCTTATGGTTATCCCTGATGCATACGTACGGAACACATGTCCTGCACTGTTTAAGCTGAAGTACTGCCAGTTCTGTCCCCAGGAGTCTGTCCAAATTCTTGGACGGTGGTAAAAAATAAATTATGAAGTTGCTTTTGATTGCCATCTGCCTAGCTCGAGAAATAGTATCTGAACACCCTCACAGACTATCACCAGCTGCGACTTTAGAACCAGATTGGTCCCTTGGAAATAGAAACAGGTGTTTTACATACCATAAATATAGTTAGACAGATGGAATGTTTAGGATAGAGAAGAATACTCCTTACCTACTTATTTTAGTTCCCATTATCTTTCTTGTCCTTCCTGAATAATCTACGACCATCAGTAGAAGGTTGTTTTTGGGAGAACAGTCATGAAAAAGGGAAACAAATTTTTATTTATGGCTTATGACAATGTAGAAAATCGATGAATACAGAATTATACAAAGCAGAATCGATGGCTATAGAATAATGCAAGGTACTGAATTACTACACATAGGTATTGACACCTGTAGTACCCTTAGTTTTGTACTGGCTAATGTCTTTTGACTGTGGTGGTGTTTTTATAAACGATGTATCTTCATACTCTTGATGAATACTATTTAAAGTTCTGTTCACGTTCTGTACATTTGCCATATCTTTTTACCTCTTATAACACCAGATAATCTGCAACAATACTCACAAAAGTATTGTAGTCCTAAAATTTTGCAGAGGAAAATGTCACTTATTTTTACATCCCCCTTCTACATGCAAAGCATTTCCAAACTGTTATCACGTGGGCTGAAGTATTTCCCCCCTCAGGGTTATTTTGAAGCTAGAGAAGCTTCCGAGCCTGACAACATGCGACGTGTTAGTTTCAGGTGAGTTTACTTCCTTCAACACAAAAGTCAGAAGACTTAGTAAAAGAAAAAAATATATACAGGAAAAACTTTGAGGCTCTCAAGCTACAAGTTTTGCAGTGGATAGCTGCCTTCTACAAAATGGATTCTGAGGGTTTTTAGAATCTTCACGTCTGACAGAAAACCTTACTTGAAAATATGCCTGGTGTTTTCATTCAGAGTGGTATAGGCACATTGGAAAAAAAGTGTATGTACATTAAAAAACAAACAAAAAGTCTTCAAATCATCCCCAATATCCATATATTAGGAATATTCATTATTATCTGTTAGGCATATGATTGTTTCTTTGAGTGTAGAAATATGGACACAAAAGTACATCTTTATTTTTTTAAGCACAAAAATAATTTGGTTCATACTTTCTATAGAATGTATATTCTCCTGCAACTTTAATTTTTTTCCCCGTTCAGTACCATTTCAAAGAAATGTTTTTTTAAGTTTTTTTACTTAAGTATACTTAATTTACAACGTGTTAATTTTTGCTGTACAGCCTAGTGATTCAGTTACATACATATACGTTCTTTTTCATATTCTTTTCCATTATGGTTTATTACAGGATACTGAATATAGTTCCCTGTTCTATACAGTAGGATCTTGTTGTTGTTTGTCCATTCTATATATACTGGCTTGCTTGCATCTGCTAACCCCAAACTCCCAGTCCTTCCCTCCCCCCCTCCCCCTTAACAACCACAAGTCTGTTCTCTGTTTCTGTGTTGTAGATAAGTTCATTTGTGTCGTATTTTGGATTCCACATATAAGTGACATCATATGGTATTTGTTTCTTTCTGACTTACTTCGCTTGCTATGATAATCCATAGGTCCATCCATGTGGATGCAAATGGCATTAATTCATTCTTTTTTATGGCTGAGTAATATTCCATTGCATATATGTACCACATCTTCTTTATCCATTGATGGACATTTAGGTTGCTTCCATGTCCTGGCTATTGTGAACAGGGCTGCTATGAACATAGGGGTGCATTTATCTTTTTGAATTAGAGTTTTGTCTGGATATATGTCCAGGAGTGAGATTGCTGGATTATATGGTAGTTCTATTTTAAGTTTTTTTGAGGAACCTCCATCCTGTTCTCCATAGTGGCTGCACCAACTTACATTCCCACCAACAGTGCAGGAGGGTTCCCTTTTCTCCACACCCTCTCCAGCATTTGTTACCTGTAGACTTTTTGATAATGGCCATTGTGACTGGTGTGAGGTGATAACCTTGCCGTAGTTTGTTCTGATTTGCATTTCTCCAATAATTAGCGATGTTCAGCATCTTTTCATGTGCCTCTTGGCCATCTGTATGTCTTCTCTGGAGAAATGTCTATTTAGGTCTTCTGCCCATTTTTTGATTGGCTTGTTTTTGTTGTTGTTGAAGAAATAATTCTTTTGAATTAAGTTGTTAGTTTTAAGTTGCTCTTATCTGAGTACCCAAACACTGACACGATCATCTCCTACTCGTGGTCCCTTAGAGTCTCTTCGGTCTTCATGCATCTATCACTGCATGCTGCCAATACTTCCATAGGAGAAACCACTATGGGAAGAAGTGCTGACTCGAAGGGAATACACAATTGAAACTCTGAAAAGTTCTAGGCAAATTCCCCTTCAAAGAAGGTGGTAGGAAGACACACTCTCTAAACAGCTTCTGAGAACATTTTTCTCCCCACCTTTACTAACAACGAATAGTATCAATCTTTTCAAATTTTGGTGATCATGTAGACCAAAGTAAATGGAACGTGCACCTTGTTTTAATAGAGAGAACATATTAATCTTCTATTGGGTTTGTTTTATCATGTTAAGGATCCATTTTGTCCATATTCAGAAACTCACGCGGTAAGCCATGTGTTCTTTTGGAATTCCTTAGTAATGTGTTTCCTTGCTTCTTGGTCCTGGTGGGGGAGGCGGGGCATTGCTCCTTTATTCCATTATTCCTGTTATTCCTTTTCCTATTTCCATCGAGAACAAAACCTCCGCTCCGTGGTTTAAAAGGGATGCCTGCCGGGGACAGACTCGCACTACCTCTTGCTTACTCCTTCTTCTTTCACATCTGTCACATCTGTGTCTCGGAGAACTCTTCTCCAACGTGGTCCCCACGTAGAGGGCGTTTGGCGTGGCCCTGGGTTCAGACTCTCATTCGTTCCTTTTCTCTCAGAAGCTGACCCTGCCTTCAGGGAGAGGCTAACTCACTCCCTCCCAGCTCCTCCTGCCAAATCCACACACAGGAGGCCCACCTCCTTCTGGTTCTCTTCTTTGCGCGAAAGATGTCACAAAGACCATGATTTTTCATGTGTCCAGCTTTGGCAGCTATGTTTGCAACTTGCTCTGCTGGCTCCGGTTTTTCCAAAGGCGGATTCTAGAGTTGGAATGGGGTCGGGGTGCTTGGGAGGTGAGAAGATTCTTCAAGGCTAATTCATCCTCGAATACATAAGACATCCTACAATTTGGAGACACAGACTTTATGCCGATCATCACATGAGTTCTTTTGTGTGAGCTTTAGCATATGTCTCCTGTTCTCTTAATTACTAACACCCCCTGGTCCTCAAAATATTTGAGCCAAATATTGTGCTCGTACATGATTAATCTGATTTGTGAAATTCCACCGTATTGGATTTCTTTGTACCCAAAGGGTATCCAACTGGAGGACAGTTTCTACATTGATTCAGACTGTGTATATATAACCAAAAATCATAAGCATGATGTGATATTTGAATTAATATTTCTAATTTTAGATATATTTCTAAAATGAGATCATAAAGAATACTTTTTTACATGACAAAGGGAATTTGCCAGTTTCCCAAAAGGTGCCTAAAATCTGAAGACGACCTTTTGATAAGAATGTTAAATTTCTGTGTAAACAGACATTTCTCCTGGAGCTGGCTCATCTCACAGCCAGTGTGCTATGCATTCTACATAACACTAAAACATCTCTACCCTTCAGAAGGAAGGCGAGGTATGTATGCCATATTTTTACAAATAGGCTCTGTCAACATGTGTTTAAGTACTAATCAATCAACATTATACACATAATCAGCCTAACAATTTGATATTTGTTTAGGGTTCCTGCAAAATTAACTACTCACAGAAAATTATGAACAGAATTGGAAAGCAGTGCCATGCCCAAGAAGATAATAAATCCAGGCTCTCTGCTAATTTAAATCTTATTCCAAGTGTAGGTAGGATCTGAAGAGGAAGAAATGCAAACGGAGATGTTCATAGAACATTCCAGTATTCATTCATTCACTATACATTGATTCCATGCCGAGGTCAACAGGGCATCCCCAAGTACAGCATATAAGCCTGTGGAACACTTTTTGGATGCAAAATTTAAGACCGTATGGAAGAACAGTTTGAGGAACCAAGGTAACAAGTAAATCACTGACCTCTCAGATGGTTACAATCTTTCATTAAAATAAAACAAGCCAGCTTACTGCCTGCAGGGCATGTTAACGGTATTAACATAGAAATAAGGGGAATTCTGTCACTGATTGCCATTTTCCATCTCTTGTTCATGAGATCTGTTCTTCCTTGGGCTTCAAGTTAATGCTTAGAAGTTGCATCCATATGGTAAAGGAGGGACATAATTTTCCTGTCTTTTCCTTGAGCCAGGTGTTCTTGGTCTTTCTGAGTTTAAGCCTTGCGGTTATTACGCTTTGTCTGCTGGTTCCTACTACTGTCCCAGAAGAAATCTGTGAATGCTTAAAATGGACAAACAACCAAGTGCAAACTGCTTTTAACCGACTCAGCCTGCAATTCCAATTTGTCTGATAGCCTTAGCTCTGCCCATGCTAATTTTCTGCTGACACACACATGCTCAGTTCTCCTTATTTCTGGTTTTTTTTTTTTTTGGCCACTTGGCTTGTGGGATTTTAGTTCCCTGACCAGGGATTGAACCTGCACCCTCGGCAATGAAAGCGCAGAGTCCTAAGCACTGGACTGCCAGGGAATTCCCTCGGTCCCCCTTATTTGGATCTGAGCGTTCTCCCTCCTAACAGACACAGGAAGACAGTTATAAGACCTGGATTTGCTTTCTCTCAGTCTCTCCTTTCCCAAGGTCTATTCTAAAAGTCCACTTCTATTTAGGCTTCTTTTTTTTTTCTCTTATACCCCTCCTCCTCAGGATTTTTAAGCACCTGGTTTGCTTGGCTGTTAATGGGGTTAATGCCTAATTAACCCTGGTAAGAGTGACACTCACCTGCATTGACATTTTCCTCATTGTTAAAAAGGCATACATAGATTAACTCATATATGGTAGAATAGTTTAAAAAAAAAAAAGGGTAGCTTCAAATTAAGGATGGGTCACGTCATGTGTAATATGCACTGTGCCACGTGTAGTAGGGTGAGAAGGGGTACCCAAATGGTGGTACACAGCTCCAGTATTCAAGGAGGTGATAGCTATATTACAAAGAACTCTGGAATACCAGTTGGCATGTAGAAGATAACAAGTTTTGAGAAGAGAAAGCAGTGAGAACTTTCCTGCATGGGTGTGTGTGTGTGTGTGTGTGTGTTTTGTGGGCTAGCCTGGCTGGTGAAGACGTACAGGAGAAGAAGACGCAAGAGGACCTCTCTGGGAAGAAGGAACAGGTTGTACAAAGATAATCTGGAAGCAGAGTCCAGGCTAATGTGTAATTCGTTTATCTGAAGCGTCTTCTAAATGCAGCATGGTGAACCGCGGGAGATAAGACTAGGGCATGTCCTGGAAATAAGCTTGTGCTGGCCTGGCCGGCCTGAGGACCGTGTGAGGACTCCCTGAATGGTGGAAAGACACTGATGATTCCTGAGTGTGGAAGGAGGAAGGCATCACAGTGACATTTCAGGAAGGTAAGTCTGAAATCACCGAGTGGGAATGAAACAAGACTTAAGGAACCAGTTGCAGAGATGATTATAATTCCGTGAGAGGATTTGAGGGTCTGAATTAAAGTAATGGTGGAGAACAGATATCGCTGAATGTCCTTCTAAAGGCTTCTTAGGAGCATCCAAGAGCTGCAATGACCCTGTGGATCCATCCACAGAGGGATGGATAAAGAAGATGTGGTGTATATGCACAATGGACTACTACCCAGCCATGAAAAAGAATGAAATAACGCCATTTGCAGGAACATGGATGGACCTTGAGATTATCATACTAAGTGAAGTAAGCCAGGCAGAGAAAGACAAGTATCTCGTGATATCACTTACATGTGGAATCTAAGAAAAATGACACAAATGAACTTATTTACAAAACAGAAACAGACTCACAGACTTAGAAAACAAACTTATGGTTACCAAAGGGGAAGAGGTGGGGAGGGGTAAATTAGCAGTTTGGGATTAACAAATACACACTATTATATATAAAATAGTCAACAAGGACCTACTGTATAGCACAGGGAACTCCACTCAATACTCTGTAATAATCTATATATGGGAAAAAATTCTGAAGAAGAATTGATACATGTATATGTATAACTAAATCACTTTGCTGTACACCTGAAATTAACAAAACATTGTAAATCAAGTATACTCCATTATAAAATAAAACTTTTTTCTAAAAACTAAAAAAAAAAAAAAAAAAAAAAAAGACCCTATGGCATTGCCGGACTAGTCATTTTGGGGAAGGAGCCAAACACCAGAGAAATCAGGTGAGTGTTGGAGCTTTCAAGCTGCTTTGGCTCAAGAGACGATGGGCTATGACCCCTCATTTGGGTTTGGGTTTCAGTGGCGCCTTCACCCTACCCTTGGGGCCTGGAGTCTCTAAGTTCGAGCCTAAGGTAGATGCAAATCAGAACTGAACCGGCCAAATCCCACTCCAACCTCAGCACCGCACAGAAGGCTGCTCTGGGCCAGAGCAGAGGAAAAGAGGAAGGACAGGATAACCAACGACGACCATGCGTCCTTGGGAAACGGGGGTCTGGGTGGCGTAGATTTGCTTTTGTACAAATGCAAAGTGGGTACTGTTGGCATCCGGCTGAAAATAACCCAGTTGGGAGCTCGGGGAGAAAGGTTAGATTTGAGGACTCTATTTAGGCTGTGTTGCCATGGATAGAACTGTGGGAGGGGTGAGATTTCTGAAGGAGTGGGGGGGGGACACACTCACCAGGAGAGGACCAGACCCAAAGATGCAACAGGAGGGGCAGAGATGAAGGATAAGGAGACAGGGCGTGTCACCTTCTCCCAGAACCAGGTTCACGTGCAAGGGGTGTATTCAAGTGAAGTGCCCTCGGGAGGAACCAAGAGTGGACAGAGGGAGACCGGGAGGGCAAGGAGTCTGGTAGCTCTGTTAACGGCCGGTGGAGCTGTAGGGAGAAGCCCACCGCTGCTGGGGCACAGGCAGAGAGCCAGGGTTCAAGGATCCGAGGAGTTCAACAATGTCAACTTTACCATAAGAGAGGCAGCAGGAAAGTCGCTCAGGCTCATGTGGTCCGAACGAGGAGGGAACAGAGAGGCAGCTGAATCCTCAGAGGCCAGGCGGAGATCAAGAAGTCCAGGAGGAGTGGAGAGTCACAAGTGACCCCAGAGAGCCGTTTCAGGAGAGCCATGGGAGAAGGAAGAGGGTTTTAAAGGAGGAGAAATGAAAGGGTAAGAATTGAATAGATACAGCAAGAGGAAACTCCCACTTGGGTTGTTCAGCCATGAAATACGGCGGCAGGAAGTTCTGTCTTGAGGGGATATTTTGGGAAGCGTTGTTCTCCCCGAAGTGCAGCTGAATACATGTATCGTCAAAGAAAACATAACTTACATTTGTAGAAAGCTGCCGTCACATTGCGACTGGAAATAATTCTTATTAAATGGCATTCCGTCAGAGCTCATCACGTCTTGTCCGCTCCAGGAGCTGGAGTATTGGCACCATGCAGATGAAGCATGCTGCTGTTCTGGGGAATTCTGTCTGAAAAATTCCGGGGAGGGCTGTTTACACTCAGAACGTTGTGGAATCCATAAAACAATGACAGGAAGTGACTTTGCACATACTTTGGATTTGCAACTGGGTAATCTGTACTTCTAACTTCAGCATAAAATCCATGAACGATCTAAGATTTTTATGTTTACAAAGTATATTCTGTTCTCCCATTATATTCTTCTCTCCCTCCATCCCTTTCTCTTTCCATTCTTCCTCGTTCCAGAACAACGGGACCAAGTTACCCTTGGGCCCCCAAAGGCAACGGACAGTGCGTGTGTCTTTGAGCCCACAATGAGCTGGAAGGGAGACGGCCCAGCCTGCAAGGGCTGCAACGTGCCTACTGGCCACTGCAGCCCAAGACGTTCCTCACTTCATGGCTCTACTACAGCTGGATGAAATCTTCAGAGAAAATAAGCACGCACCCCCCAAACTAGACACCCGAGAGTCTTAGAACACACTTAGGTGAGAGCCCCTCACGGCCCTCTGAGGCAGCCGGACTCTGAGCCCCCGTGTCTGCATGCAGGTTGGAGCCCTGGCACGCAGGACGGCTGAGTTCCTGCCCCAGCCCTGCTCTCCAGCAATGGGGAGCTTCTCTGCTGCTGGGAGCCCCCAGCAATAGCTGCCTGCTGTTTCCAAACCTGCCAGCCCTTATTCCACAGTCTCACGGATAAACACGTTACAGTTCAGATACTGTTGGGAATTCTGCTCCTGGCCTCTGAGCTTTGCAACGACTAGCTTCCGACTGAGGTTAGCACTCCCGTCCCTACACCCTCGGTGACTGGATTGAATAACCGTCGCGCCCTCATTTTGCTCCCACCCTCGACCCTCTGGCTTTCCTGGGTAGCGTGTCCCGCAGCTGCCCTCATTCCTCCATTTCCTCTTGAAGCCTGTGAGCTTCTTCATCACGGATGTCTTCCCGTGTGTTAGAACACGTCATTTCAATCCCCAGAACATCCCACTGAAAAGTAAGCAGAGCCAAACGACAGTTTAAATGTGGGCATTGCTTTTTCCCTTTCAATCGATCGACAGTATGCCTCGATTCTGTAGTTTCCCCCAGATTATAAATTGCAAAGCAATCACCACGTCTGTTATGTTTCTCACTTATTTCTCTTGCATACAATGGTCATTAGATGAGTTTCTAACCCAATTAGGAGACAGGACACTGGGTAAAAGTGAAAGATTTCTATTATTTGTAAAATTAATCCATAAAATTCCATCTGATACAAAGCTGAATAACTTGCAGAGATTTAAACGTATTGTTAATGAAATCACATGTTTTATCCACCCAGATAGAGCACGAGCAGACTTATTTTGATTTTGTTTCTATCCATTTATTCACAAAGTATTTACTAAAGCTGATAAGCTCTGAGTATGCTAAGCAAGTTGGACAAGCTTCCTGTTCTCAGGGAATTTACGTTTTCTGGGAAGTGAGAGTAGGAAGCTTTCGGATGATGAGAAATGTGAGAAAAGGAAAACAAGTCTCCCTAAGAGCAGAATCAAAAGAAACAATGTCATCTCTCCAAAACAGGGGTTCGTTCTCACCTGGGGCAGGGTTGCCCACGATGGGCCAGTCAACAACGTCTGGGGCGTTTTGGGTGTATCATCTGGAGGGGGGCCGCTACGGCATGTAGCGGGTGGAGGTCGGGTGCTGCTTACCATCTTGCAATGCACAGGGAGGCCCTCCACAGAGAAGTGTCCAGACACAAGTGTCGGCAGTGCTGAAATTAAGAAACCCTGCTCTCACGCTAGAGTTGTAATGCACGTATAATTTCCTTTTATGCTTATTTGCTCTCACTGACAGACACATAAAAGACCTGGTCACTGCTTCGGAATTCCAGCAGAGTTTTTAAGATTAAAAATGGCAATTTTTTTTTTCTCGAAAGAAAAGGAGTATACCCTTAAGATTTTTTTTTTTCCCTTACCGTATACAATAGTCCAGTGTCCTTTCATGAAGTGCGTTCTGGAGCAAGAGATGTGACTTTCAAACTCTCACAGTAATGACCACCACCATCATTTACCTGAAGCTAGACAAATGCCAAAACTCTAGTTTTTAGAAATGCTCTTGTCAATCTGAATTTGTGACTTCTGAAAGCGGGAGAAACTCTGGGAAGGTTCCAGGCTCTCTACTACGTTGGAATCTTTAATCCAGCATAACTGGACCCTCCTATCAGTTGCAGGCGCATTTGTGTAGTCAGATGCGCAAATTATCAGAGCAGGTGCATCAAGAGAAACGTTGCTTTCTTGAAGGTATTGCCGAACATACATTCTGGACTCCTGACTCCCTGCAAAACAGAATTAAATACACTAAATCTCCAGGATATAGACTGCCATTGACTTGTATTCATTTGTATTAGATTGCCAGTGAAGTCGTGAAACTTACTGAGCACCCCCAGAGAGTGTTTCTGTCATTCAGGGGGTCTCCTTTAAGGCTCCCTCCACTATATTTACTTCCCTCACTCCTTCCCTTTCCCCACCAACACCGCCTGCACCCAGCTCCACGTTTACGTTGTCTTTGTCCTCCTGAGCTGCCTTCTCTCTTTTGAGTCTTCTTTTTTTCTTTTTTTTTTTAACGGACAAGAGACTGTAGCTAGTGCTATGTCTCAAAAAATCAACTCATACAGTGCTGTACATTCATAATGGTTGTACGTTTCCCTCTATCCTTTTTATATCTTTAATTACATTTAAGCGTTTCAGGAATCCATTATGTATCATAATCAAACATCATCTTCCCTTGTGCATCTATTCCTGTTTTAAATCTAGATTTCTAAAATGACTGTGCTATTTTTATCTGTTTAACTCCATCCTCTCTAGTTTTCCTAGAGGAAGAGGGAGCTTTAAATGGTTGATCTGTGAATCCCTGCAAACCGTACAATGAAGTGAGTTGCCCAGTTAATCATATTTATTCTCTGACAGAAAATAAGAGAGAAGACAGACACAAAAGCCCGGACTTTACAGAAAGACAAACCCAAATTCTAATCCTCTCTTAGCTTGTAAATCACTTAATCTCCTGAACCAAAATGTATTCATCTGTCAAATGAATATAGGACTTATTTTGAAGTTGTTATGAGGATGACAAACATGGGGAAGGATGGCGGCCCAACAAACTTACTTCCTTTCCTATAAAAATAATAAATGCAGGCTCCCCTTCAAAGGGGGCATCAACCAGGGCAGACATGGCTTCCTTTTCCTTTCATCCTAAAATACCTATCAGTGCCTTTGTCGATTTTTCAGTCAAAAATGCCATCTGGACATTTGGGGACCAAAATGCCAATCAACTTTTTCTCTATTGCAGAAATTAATTACCTACACAGACCTCACTCTTGAAGTCACCTTGACATAAGGAGGATGGGAGAAGAATTGAACCCAAAAATAGGTTTAAAATTCCTTTAAGTTTAAGATTTGTAACAGAAGAGATTTTTGTGAGCTTGCAAAACTCTGAAGCCTTTGTTTTTAAAAGATATATGCAAAGACAAAAGGTAGGAGGACTTGTCACAGGGAGAAAGCATCCTTACATACATATAAAAGAAGGAGCCATGTTCAAACTTTACTTCAGGAGGAAGATAGATCTGCCCGTAAAATAGTTCCACTCACTCAGTGTAAGTTTCTTCTTTTTCTTACGTGCAAAGTTTCTTACCAAAGTCAGAGAAACTAAAAGTACATTCCCCCTCTAAAAAAATTCTTAAATTTCACAAGAGGAGATTCCATGTTACCTGTGAATCTCCTTCCGTGACATCTAGGTGGGTATGAGCAATACATACTGAGGAAAATGTCCCTGTGTAACCTCCTTGACGTTTGCTTTCCTTCTGGAGCCCTGGGTCGTTGTACCAAACTGCATTGTAACCAATACCAGATGCTAAAACAGAGGCAAAGCCAGGACTCGTATTTGCTCAAGAGAGCACTGTTTCAAAGCTCAGCATCATTGCAACCAATAATATCTTTTCCTATAATGTGAAGGAGCAAATCAATAGAGTTGTGGTCAGTTGTCAAAATTTCAGATCTAAATAATGATATTTCATAATATAGCCACGATAGCATGCTAACAGGAAACAAACGTGGGGCTTTATAATATTTTAAAATTATATAAATAGTTTTGACAGGAACTAACATTTTAAAACAAGAAGACTGGAGATACACAGACAAACGCACAGAGAAGGGGGTGCTTTACTAAACCCCACATAAAATCATTGATAAATGAGAAAATTCAACGATGCCTAAGGAAGTCATTATCTAGGAGACTTTCTGCTAACTCCAGAAGTGTGCTTCATTTCATTACTACTACAAACTAAAAGAAAATCATAAATAGAAAGCAAAATAATGAAGCTCTTACCCTTGTATTTCAATCTAACTGTAGCACGGATGTGAGCAAGCGGTGACAACAATTAGCAGAACAGAGAACGTTTCCAGTGAAACTCTCAAACCTTGAGCATGCAAAACTGGAATCATGTCACCTTTTAAAAAATGGACCGTCTGAACTCAGCATGGAGGGTGTAAAAGAAGTTCCAATAGAGCTGTTTTGTACAAATGGTGGCCCCTCCCCCCAGGAGTCATTTCTTGACTTAACCATGA
Source organism: Balaenoptera ricei (assembly GCF_028023285.1). Classification (NCBI taxonomy): domain Eukaryota; kingdom Metazoa; phylum Chordata; class Mammalia; order Artiodactyla; family Balaenopteridae; genus Balaenoptera; species Balaenoptera ricei. The sequence goes on along the minus strand of NC_082660.1, from coordinate 5,608,593 downwards.
CTCTGTGGCTGTGAGGACAGAAGTTGATCAACTCTTGACATCCAGAAGGTCTGCTGGCTTTTAGGCAGATATTTAAATTGTAAGCAAGTGAACCTACTAAGTGCAAATGGATAAACAAGAGAAACGATAGACACTTACAGAGGCTCTCACAGTTCTGGAGTTCAGTGTCTGTCTTGGGCTTCTCAGGGCTGACAATTCATAGGCCAGCAAAGCTGAGGTCCTTTCTGGAGGCCGTATACGAGGACACGTTTCTTGCCTTTTCCAGCTTATACAGGTGGATCACATGTTTTGGTTTGGGGCTTCTTCCGTCTTCAGCATGCCAGCAAAGACCCCATGAATCTCTGGTGTCACCTCTAACACTGACTCCGCCGCCCACGTCCACATGGAGGGACTTTTACGATCCCGTTGGCCCACCTGCATAATCCACTCTTCCTCCTATTTAAGGTCTTCCCATTAACAGCCTTCCTGCCATCTGCAACTTCAATTCCCCTCTGCTGTCCAAGGGAACATATTCACAGGTTCTGGGAATTGGGGCGTGGACTTCTTTGTCGGAAAGGCCATTATTTTTGCCTACAGTAGCAACCATCTAATTCCTTAGATTTCACATATTTGAAACTGAAATGTATAGAGTTTATGTGGTTGATGTTTAAGGAATAAAATGTTTATTTTACTCCTAAAACCACATGATATTGATGGTTTTAAAACTATGCTCTTGTCACCTGCACATGTATATATCATTTTGATCTATATTTCCAATATGATAATGGTTGTTAAATGAATTCTGTGTGCCTTTTGCACATTGTACACTTGAAAACATTGCATGCATTTATTTTTAAACCTCTAAGAGTGCAAACACTAACATTTACCAATTTGCCAAGTGAAATAATACATAAATGCAATAAAACGAACCGTGTCATGCTATAACAATCTCTAAGGTGGAATTATATCAGATAGTAAAATGGAAACTATGATCTCATCAGACACTTGAAAGCAGTGTGAAGGAAAAGTATCAATATCTTAACCAAAAAATGTGTACATCAGTGTTTTTACTTATTCGTTCTCTTTTTTTAAAAAAATGTGAGCTCAGGTTATTCATGAGTATTTTTCTCTCTTTTTCATTTTTCTCTATTTTAATAATCTGAGATTGATTTTAAGTAATTCTATCTAGTTTTATCTTTTTTGAAATCTTTTTTGAAATTCATAAAAAATGAATGTTCCAAGTCTTTACCCAATTCATCTGCACAAAAAGAAGGTTTAAAAAACCAGGACTCTTAGAGGGATGAAAGCTTGATTTGCTCAAACATTTGATACTAAAATATCTCAAGGACAAAACTCGAAACCACTCATCAATTAAGACAAAATGTCAATGGAGGTATTATAGTCATGAATATTTATGAGGTGAATGACAAAGCATCCAAATATATTTGAAATGTACTTAACAAAATATATTTTGAAATGCAAAGATACAGTTTGCATTTCCCAGTGTTTGACAGAACAAGTCAACATAAATAAATGAAAATGTAGAGAATATGTATACTGTGATCAATAATGTCTGTTAATAGGTACAAATTAAATTGTGAGTCCTAGAAGCAGAGAATGCTATTTCTGGTTTTGCAAGTGTATGCACATTGAGTCACCAAAAGGATCTTTATGTTAGGTGATAAGGAACATTATACTAATTTTTTTTAAAAAGGAATAATTCTGAAAATATTCTTTGACCTGAACACACACTCACACACAATTTGATAACAATATGATAATAACAATACTACTGTCACCACAACAGCAGCAGCAGACCCTGGGATATTAGACAGCCTCTTTTCAGCCACAATAGAGGAATTTAAATACCCTTAGAGGTATAACCGATCAAAATTTGTCCCCTCTACCTACATCCTATCATATTAGCTTCAGGCATTTTCTTCAAAACACTTACCTGAAATACCTTTTTAAAATAGACTCCATAGTTTTTAAAAATATCTCCATAGTTTTGCCTTTTTCAGAATGTCACAGAGTTGGAATCACACAGCATGTAACCTATTCAGATTGGTTTCTTTCACTTAGTGATATGCATTTAAGGTTCCTCCATGTCTTTTCTTGGCTTGATAGTTCCCTTCTTTTTATTGCTGAATAATATTCCACTGTCTGAATGGACCACAGTTTATTTCCCCCGTTCAACTACTGAAGGACATCTTAGTTGCTTCCAAGTTTTGGCAATTGTGAATAAAGCTGCTGCAAGCATCCATTTGCAGTTTTTTTGTATGGACATAAGTTTTCAGCTCCTTTGGGTAAATACTGAGGAGCACAGTTGCTGGTTCATATGGTAAGAGTAGTTCTATAAGAAACGATCCAGATGTCTTCCAAAGTGTCTGTACTGCTTTTCATTCCCACTAGCAATGAATGACAGTTCCTGTTGCTCTATATCCTCACCAGCATTTGCTGTTATCGTGGTTTTGGATTTTCCCCATTCTAAGAGTTGTGCAGTGGCGTCTCATTGTTTTAATTTGCAATTCCCTAATGACATATGATGATCTGCCATGTGCATATATTCTTTGGTGAGATGTCTGTTCAGATATTTTGCCCATTTTTCAATCAGGCTGTTTGTTTTCTTATTGTTGAGTTTTAAAAGTTCTTTGTATATTTTTGACAACTGTCCTTTACCAAATATCTTTTGCAAATATTTTCTTCCAGCTTGTGGCTTATCTTCTCATTCTCTTGACAGAGTCTTTTGAAGAGCAGAAGTTTTTAATTTTAATGAAGTCCAGCTTATCAATTATTTCTTTCATGGACTGGTGTTGTCTTTAAAATGCTATCACCAAATTCCAAGTCATTTAGATTTTCCCCTGGTTTTGCATTTGCATTTAGGTTTATGACACATTTGAGCTGATGTTTTAAAGGGTGTAAGGTCTGTGTCTAGATTCATTTTTTTACATGTGGATGTCCAATTAGTTGTTCCAGCACCATCTTTTTGCTGAGACTATCTTTGCCCCATTGTGGTTGGTTCCTTTACTCCTTTTTCAAAGATCAGTTGACTGTATTTGTGAAGGTCTATTTCTCAGCTCTCTGTTCTGTTTCATACATTTGTCTGTTCTTTTGCCAATACCACACTGTCTTGATCATGAAGTCTCTTTTAATTCAGTTGCTTACGTATATATTGGCTATTTCCCCAGTCTTTGTTTTCTTAAAGACTGCATCAAGGGACTTCCCTGGTGGTCCAGTGGTTAAGACTCCACGCTCCCAATGCAGGGGGCCTGGGTTCGATCCCTAGTGAGAGAACTAGATCCCACATTATGCAACTAAAAGATCCCACGTGCTGCAACTAAAGATCCTGCACAAGGCAACAAAAATCCCGCATGCCGCAACTAAGACCTGGCACAGCCAAATACATAAATAAAAAATATTTAAAAAAAAAGAAAGCATCAATAAATAAATATTTTTGAATGAATAATTTGGAGGTTGGGTTAAAGAGGAAAGCAAAATATCAATTGCATTCATTCACTCATCTCCTTTAGAAGCATGATGTGACTGGAACACGATGGGCAAGCAGGACAGTGGGAATTGGTGATGTCTTTGATCAGAAACGGCTACATATTGATACACATGGGATTTTGTCAAAGGTGTAGTTAGGGGCAAGTTCATACTCATAAGCAAACATACAGAAAATCAAAAATATATTCACTATTCTTTCAGCTTAATTAGTTACAAAAAGGAAAAGTGAACAAAACAGAAAAAGCACAGTGAACTAAATATAGATAAACGTGGGAACTAATGAGTTCCGGGAAATGTAAACCTAAAAAAGAAAAAATAATTTGCAAATTAACAGAAACATGACATTGGAAGATGTAACATTTTCTGCTCCTGACAGATTAAAAGGCAAAAATAAACAAGGAAAATGTGAATAATTAATAAAATTTAATTAATTACTGTATATGAAACTGTGTGGCTCTAAATCTATTTATTAAATAACCAAATTTTCACAGTTTAATTCATCTAATGCCAAATTACTGAAAACCAGTTAGTTCTTCTAAGGCAATTTACCGCCTTTGAATATATTCAATTCACCAAATTTTCCAAAATCATTTTTAAAGAAAATTCATCTTAAATATATTAAATGAATTTGAATCAAATTTTCCTATTTCTTCTCAACCAGGTAGTTTATGTGCACCAGAAAATAGTAAAAACATGATTTTAGTGACTATTTTCTTAAAACTCGTAGTAATATAGATGCACAGAAGAAAAATCATTACTTTAGGGCCTAATTCTTTCAAAGAATCTGGGTTGGAGAGAGCTACATGGACTCACTTTTCATGGGTATATTCTTACTCAATATTCCTGAAGAACAGATGTTTAAACTCCCGGCATTCAAATGAGCTCATATTGAAACGACAGGATTTGTTTCACCTATGAAAATGTGGTATTATAATGTCAAGTATTGTTTATCATATCAACTATTGAATTTTCAGAAGGGTTATCAATTTAAAACCCTTTCAGGCCTTTTATTGACCAATTGGACTTCTAGAAAATGCAAAGATGGTCAGATAAATACTCAAAGTGCCTATTGAGGGATTTAGAAATAATTTGTTTATGATAATAAGGATCGAAGCAAGCTAAGGTATAACAGGCGATGCTTGTAAAACAACCATTGACACCGATGCCTATTTCCTAAGGTAGAAACTGCTCAGCACCACGATCTCCGCATCATCCCTGGGGGGTAGGTGTGACTATCTCTGTCTTCCACAGAAAATACTTGGGGAGGGGGGAGCCTTTCAGAGTGGATAAGAAATGTGCTTCTTGTTACAAAGCACAGGGACAGGCTGAGAATTTGAATTCCAGGCTCCCTAACCCCATCACTTTCTCCACTATTGAACTGAGAAGAAGCAAACAGAGCAGGTGATTAAGACAGTACATATATACTGTGAGGCTAATTTAAATACATGTAGGTGGATGGCGTCTGCACATAAACGCACAGGAAAACATCTTTGCAGAGAGCTATCAAATGTCACACAGGTACTCTCTAATAACTGCTTGTCCCTCCTTGTTCCTACATGTACAGTCTAATTTTACTAAATAAAAAAGGAATAAGCTATCCATACAAATAATATTAGCAAGTATGCTACACCTCTATTTAAGTAAAATAAAACTGTAAGCTTCTTGAAACCACAGCCCTGCTTTGACATTTCACAGAGAATGGCTTTGGTATATTAACCAGACCACACTGTTGACTAAGTAGATAACAACGTAGTTAAATTTGCTCCAAATCTAAATCACAAATGAATGTGTCTAAAAGTTTAAAACACAGAAATGAATACTTAAGACTTAAGTAAGTGGTCAGTTTTGTGTTAGGAAAAAAATATATCTATAAATAAATGATTTGAACTGAAAAAGAAAATTTGTCTAATTTGTCTACTAGACAGATGTTATAAATAATTTTTTAGATTTCATAAAATAGAAGAAGAAAACTGAATGATTATAAATAAGCCCAGGAAATTATTCTTTGAATCAATCAGTAAAATAGACAAAACTCGGGACTTCCCTGGTGGTCCAGTGGTAAAGAATCCACCTTCCAATGCAGGAGACGTGGGTTTGATCCCTGTTCAGGGAACTAAGATCCCACATACCACGGGGGGCAACTAAGCCCGTGCACCACAACTACTGAGCTCACGCGCCTCAGTGAGAGAGCCTGCGTGCTGCAAACTACAGAACTCACATGCCCTGGTGCCCACGCGCCACAACTAGAGAGTCCATGCGCCCTAAACCCACGTACCACAACTAAAGAAAGAAAACCCGCATGCCACAACTAAAGAGATGCCCGTGTGCTGCAAGGAACAGCCCACGCTCCGCAATGAAAGATCCTGCGTGCTTCAATGAAGATCCCCACGTGCCACAACTAACACGTGGTGCAGCCAAAAATAAAATTCAATAAATAAATAAATAATGTTTAAAAAAAAGAAAAAAATACTTTAAAAAAAAATAGACAACTATGTAAAATTTAGTGAAAAGGCATGAAAAAAAGCAGAAAAAGAAATCAATACAATTAGGCATGAGGAACTGAATATGGCAGACACAGAGAAGAGATGAAAGATTTTTAAGGCACTACCATGTACAAATCCCTACAGATAAATTGGGAAATTTTAGAGAAGGGACAATATCCTTGAAAAATGTAAATGGTCAAAATTAAATCAAGAATTTTAGAAGAAGTTGGAAATCTGTATAAAGCAATAACAGTTAAAAAAAAAAAAAAAAAAGGAAATAAAGCCACAAACAAAAAAAGAAAAGAAATGATAGTCAAGGCTCTGGGGTCACATAGATTTACTGATGAGTTTTTGAGTTTATTCAGCTCAAACAATAAAATCAATCCCATGCATACATGTACACACACACACACACACACACACACACAGGATGGGGAATCCATTATATTATCAGATGTTTGCTTAACTCTGATGGGAAAATCTGATGACTATAGTGAAAAGAAGCATAGTTCAAAGCAGTACATTCAACTCTTAAAAACTTCCTTTTATATCTTTTTCAGAAAACTAAAATGTAGAACAGCTACAAATGGAGTGCAAATCTGAGAACTTAGAAATCACCTAGACATCTTGATAAAGTGCAGATTCTGGTTTGTTCAGTGCAGGAGAGGCTGGTGATAAATACATAACCCCCGGGTCATACTGATGCTGCTGGTGTGCAGACCACACTCTGACTGGCAGGGATCTAGAGGATCCCACCTTCTCCTCTCTCCTCCAGGGATCTAGAGGATCCCACCTTCTCCTCTCTCCTCCAGGGATCTAGAGGATCCCACCTTCTCCTCTCTCCTCCAGGGATCTAGAGGATCCCACCTTCTCCTCTCTCCTCCAGGGATCTCGAGGATCCCACCTTCTCCTCTCTCCTCCAGGGATCTCGAGGATCCCACCTTCTCCTCTCTCCTCCAGGCTCCAGTAGTCCAATCCCTTCTCCCCATCCTTGGTCTCAGTTCATGACCTTCCTACGTCAGGGGGAAAATCCGCGCCATCAGTAGAGAGACTCCTCAAGCTCTGCCTTCCAGGCTACCCACTTACCAGCCTTCAAGCCCACAGCACCCACCGTCCCCTCTCATGACCTCAGACCACCCATGCTCCCAGGACTGAAAACACACCAGAATGGACTTCTATATCACCCCCGCGATTCTCCCTCTCTTTCTGTGGTTATCCATATGCATGCTGAACTAGAGCCCTCCATTCAGAAGTGGGCTATGACTCTCCCTAGCAAAACCCTGCACCCCGCTAAAAGGGAAAACAAATCTCTTCCTATGCCCACCTTCTCTTTCAGGAACTGCCCCCAAAGCTCCCTCCTTGACATTAAGGCACCTCGCGAAAAAATGATTTATTTTGTCACCTTCCGATTAATTCTCTTTTCCCTGTTTCTCTTAAACCAGGATTGCTTCACACCTCTCCAGCGACACTGGAGTTTCTGAGGTCACCAGTGACCTCCGTGCTGCTGTAGGCAATGCCAAACTCAGTCCTCCGTGGAATGGACCCACCAGCATCATTTGATACAAGCATCACTTTCCCTACCTTGGAAAGCTTTCCTCAAGTGCATATCTTGGCCACTTGCTCTCTGCTCTTTTCCTCCCTCCCTCACTGGGTGTTTCTCCCCAGGCTTCTTCGTCTCTTTTCCTTACCTTCACAACCTTGAAACGTTGCGGTGGTCCAGTCTTAGTCTATGAATATTTATTCTTTCCTATCTACATGTACTCCCTCCGGGATCTCAGCTAGCCTGATGGCTTGAAACCTTACCTGTCTGCCAATAATACTTCTATCTTCAGGTTGTTTCTCTCCCCTGAATGCTAGATTCATGCATTCAACTCTCTATTAGTAGTTTCACATGGATGCCTAATACTCATCTCCATCTTTTTTTCCAGCTTTATCGAGACATAATTGCCGTATAACATACTGTAAGTTTAAGCTGTACAGGCTGATGATTGGATACACATACATATAGCGAAATGATGACCACAGTAGGGTTAGTTAATACCTCCATCACCTCACATAATTACCATTCCCTTTTTATGGTGAGAACATTTAAGATGTGCCCTCTTCACAGCTTCCAAGTACATAATACAGAATTGGTAACGACGGTCACCATACTGTACGTTAGACCTCAGAACTTCTACTCATCTTTGTAACTAGGACGTTTGTACCCTTTGACCGTCATGTCTCCATTTCTCCAATGCCCCAAAGCCCTAGCAACCACCATTCTATTCTCTGTTTCTGTGAGTTCTGCCTTTTAAGATTCCACATAACAGCATTTCTTTCTCTGTCTGACTTCCTTCACGTAGCAGAATGCCCTCAAGTTTCATCCATGTTGTCACAAATGGCTTATTCAGCCATGAGGAAGAAGAAACTACTCATCCTAATCTCAACATGTCAAAAGCTAATGTCGGGACTTCCCTGGTGGCACAGTGGTTAAGAATCCGCCTGCCAATGCAGGGGACACGGGTTCGAGCCCTGGTCCGGGAAGATCCCACATGCCGCGGAGCAACTAAGCCCGTGCGCCACAACTACTGAGCCTGCGCTCTAGAGCCTGCGCGCCATGGCTGCTGAAGCCCACGTGCCACAACTACTGAAGCCCACGTGCCTAGAGCCTGTGCTCCGCAACAAGAGAAGCCACCGCGATGAGAAGCCCACGCACCTCAACGAAGAGTAGCCCCACTCGCCACAACTAGAGAAAAGCCCGTACGCAGCAGTGAAGACCCAACGCAGCCAAAAATAAATAAGTTAATTAATTTTAAAAAAAAGCTAATGTCCTCATCACTTCACCCACGCCATAATCCCGCCCCCCCCCACCAACACACACATACACGGAAAAAGGAAAAAGAAAAGGTCTTTGCTTCCCTTGCACTCTTCTCCACCTTTGTTTCTGTCAACTCTGCTCAGACCAAGACTCAGGAACTATCTGTGAGCTCTTTCTTTTCTTCATAGCCACCCATGCATTGCTTTCTGAAGCCCTATAGCATCCATCTTCCAAGGACACAAAGCATCTGCTTCCTTCCCCACCCTCTCTAGAGCATCACCATTGCCCTCCTGGGGGACAGCAGTCACAGGCTAATTGGATTCCTCCTTCCAAACCTTCCCCCCTACAGATGACCACCAACACAGCAGGCAGAGACCCACAGAACAGATGATGCCAGCCTCTGGCCCAAACTTCCCGTGGTTCACCATGTTCCTGCCAGTAAACGTCAGTGTCCTTACAAAGTGCTGCAAGGCCCTATGTGACCCCCTTCCGTGACTTCTCGCCACTCTTCTCCTCTTGCTCATTCCACCCATGGCAAGGGGCCACATAAGCCCTGAGCTGACCCTTGGACACTCCAGTCACCCTTCCAAGGCATGGACGATGCCTGCTTCTCAGAATGCTCTTCCCCAGAAAGCCACACGGCTGCTTCTTCACCGCCTTCTAGGTTGTCTGAAATGTGACCTTCTCCATGGTCCAGTACCATAGGCAGTGACACTTTCCACCAAGTATTTCTCAGTATTTTGAATTTACAGTAAGAAAACTGAAAGTGGTGTTAGCAGTATCAAGTACATCTTTTCTTAATGGAGACACATTTTGTTAGATATTAAGACAAAATGTGTTGCAGTAGTGCTTCTCAAACTTAAATGTGCATATGAAACACATGGGGATCTTGTTAAGCTGGAAATTCAGATTCAGCAGCTCTGGAGAGAGGACCGAGGATCTGCCTTTCTAACAGGCTCCCAGGGGATATCCAGAACACAACTGGGCTACGATTTGAGCCGAGGGTCCTGAGAGGGTTTTTTTTTTAACCTTTAGAAATGTGAAGACAAACTGAAATGTGAAAAGAAAAAAAAAGAAATTATTTTGTTTTTAATTTATCACTATCAACCTGTTGGTATATTTGAGTTTTCTTCATCTATAGAGCCTGCGTTTCTCTTCACTACATTAATTCATTTTAAAAAATTAATGAGCACATACTATGCAACACACAATCAGTGTATTGGGTGCTGAGTACGTAAAAATAACTGGAGGCTCAGCCCCCCTGGTCAGTGCATTTGCAATGATGTGCATGAAAGACAGGATGGGCAGGGGGAGAACAATTCAGTTTCCATTGCTAAGATGGGACAAGCACAGAACTCCACGTAAACATGCACAGTTTTATCACCACTCAACATGCCCTTCCACACATTAAAAAACCAGACAAGTTTAACAGCAGCTCACAATCAACTCAAAGAACTTTGCACATAATTTCCCTGTAACATTCAGAAACGATTTCTGTAACTGATATTCCATCTGTATAATGCATAATTATACGGCGAGGACAGAGAAAGTGTAAAACACCAATGATATCTCAAGAAAAGTATTTCAGGAAGTTCAGGCTGAGTGAACACGTACATCTTGTGGTATTTTGTTTGATTTCCATTACAGAAACAATTTTATTCTGTGGATAGACACAATTACCTCAAGTATGAAAACCATCTCATTAAAATGGCATCATATTTTAGCATAAAATGGCATGTTTTGAGAATTGATAAAGGAGCTAATTCATTTCTGTCTTTGTAAAAACAGTCTCTGAACAATGGTTTGTGTCACTGTGGAGTTTTTTTTGTTTTTTAATGTTTTGTTTCCGGACACTGCAGACAGTAGTGCCCGGGCAGATATTACATGTACAAGAAGAATCACGACCCCTCTCTCCTTACACCTTATATGGAGGCTGGGCGTTTGTCCACTAACCTCCTTGCCATATATTCACTCACTCTTTATTCATTGACTGCACTTCTGTTAAGAGTCTGGTACTGTGCTGCGCTGACCTTGGGAACAGAAAGATGATGTAGGCTCCTTCTCTACCTTTGAGGTTCTCAGTTCAGAAAGGAAAACATGCAAATGGTTAAGTATTACTTCCTCAGGGGAAGGGAGAGAGAATGGAATTACATAGTATTGTGGGCAGAGAAGGCAGGAAGGGATTGACTGGTCTTGAAGGGTTAAAAACTTACCAAATGCATTGTAAATTTTTCATTCTCTTGGGGTGAGTCAAGGAGCTTAATGAAGGTGCACGGTGTGACAAAGCTTGGGGACAGTTTCAACACGGCCAAGGTGGAGACAAGGGAGAGGATGGAACAAAGGTAATCTGAAAAAAGAGTGAGGCCAATAGAAATAAAAACAAAAATAAACAAATGGGACCTAATCAAACTTACAAGGTTTTGCACAGCAAAGAAAACCATAAAACAAACAAACAAACAAACAAAAAACCCAAAAAGACAACCTACGGAATGGGAGAAAATATTTGCAAATGATGCGACCAAGAAGAGCTTAATCTCCAAAATATACAAACAGCACATGCAACTCAACAAAAAAAAACCCGAACAACCCAATCAAAAAACGTGCAGAAGACCTTAATAGACATTTCTCCAAAGAAGACATATAGATGGTCAACAGGCACATGAAAAGATGCTCCATGTTGCTAATTATTAGAGAAATGCAAATCAAAACTACAATGAGGTATCACCTCACACCAGTCACAATGGCCATCATCAAAAAGCCCTACAAATAACCAATGCTGGAGAGGGTGTGGAGAAAAGGGAACCCTCCTACACTGTTGGTGGGAATGTAAATTGGTGCAGCCACTATGGTACATATATACGATGGAACATTACTCAACCATAAAAAAGAATGAAATAATGCCATCTGCAGCAACATGGACCTAGAGATGATCATACTAAGTGAAGTAAGTCAGAAAGAGAAAGACAAATATCATATGATATCACTTATATGTGGAATCTAAAATATGACACAAATGACCTTATCTACAAAACAGAAACAGACTCACAGACATAGAGAATAGACTTGTAGTTGCCAAGGGGGAGGAGGGGAGGGGAGGGGAGGGATGGAGTGGGAGTTTGGGGTTGGTAGATGCAGACTATTACAGTTAGAATGGATAAACAACAAGGTCCTACTGTAGAGCACAGGGAACTGTATCCAATCTCCTGGGATAAACCATAATGGGAAAGAATTTTTTAAAAAAGAATGTCTCTGTGTATAACTGAGTCACTTTGCTGTACAGCAGAGACTGGCACAGCATTGTAAATCAACTCTACTTCAATTAAAAAAAAAAAAGCGAGGCCAGATTTTGACAGACTTTGTTCCCCAGTAGAGAACTTTAGAACAAGGGGACACAGCTTTGCTGAATGGCACCAAAATTTAGAAGGGACGAAATTTTAAAAGGTTATGCAAATTAAACTGTTTCATTTACATAGGACAATGCATGTACTCCTTTGGCAGTACGGAAAAAAAAGCTGAGATTGGTTCGTACTTCACAGAAAGAGTTAGTAAGATAAAAACACCATTACATGATGCCCCAAAGTGATTATACCCTCCTGTGAGTCATTTCATAAATTGAGGATGGTTTGGGTGCTTGTGGTAGAAAAGCCAGTCAGGAGTTGGAAATTGAGGGTGTTTCTGGAAAGTGGGAATGTCTCAATCTTTTTATTTTATAAAAATGTTTAGTGTAAACGTGTACTACATTTATGCATATATTTAATGAAACTGTCCTGCTTTCACTATGATGAAAACGATTCTGTTTTAAAGTCCACCATGAGAAAACAAAAGCTGTCAGGTGACATTTTAGTGTGTCACTGTCCAGATGCACTGGCTAGCTCAGAACGACCAAATAGCCTAAGTTTTAACAAGACGAATACACGAAAAACAAACAAAAAGAGATAAAAACGGAACTCAGAGGAAAGGGAAATTTACTCTTAAAGAAACCTATCTCTACTATTTCTTCTTTTATCTTCTAAAGTTGGATGCTTTGTTCTTTAATGTTGAGTCTTTCTTCTTTAAAAAAAAATATGACAGAGATAAGTGAACATTATGGTACGAAATATTAAAATGACATATTTGTGTTTATGGACAAAGGTGAGGAATATCTACTAAAATAAAATCAGCATGAAGATAAGATGCACTGGATTATCAAATGAGATTCACTCTGAAATCTTACCTAGTATCAAGCTTCACTAATAATGCCACACGGGCAAAGCAGGTTTCGGATCATTAACACTTGTAGAATCCCTTTTTGTTTCATTTGACACTCTCTGATCCAGGTTTAACATACAAGGTCTCTAAGCGAGGCTTGTGAAATTGTGGAAGCATATCCTCTATACAGAAGGGAGCCACTACTTTCATGAACCACCTCTTTTATACTCAGATATTTCCATCACTTATGTAACATCATCTGGGGGGCCAAGTCCCTAAACTCATAAACAATACCAGGTAGACCAGTTACATTCTGCTAAAAGTGGAAGGATATAGACTCTACCATAAGGAACTACCGTTTCAGTGTTTGCCAAGAGGTCTGACATTGACAAGCTCACAGGGAGTACTGCCCTGGTCACCTTTCATTCTTTTCCTCAGTGTCCCCAGTAAAAAAAGACAACGGATTCCCAGACTGCCGCTAACCCTTTCTTTTCCATGTGTGTTAAGATTATGGCATTTTTTTCCTGCACTATTTAAATTTTATTTTTTTTAAAATTTGCAAACATTAAAAAATACAGAATGAGGGACTTCGCTGGTGGTCCAGTGGTGAAGACTCCATGCTCCCAATGCAGGGGGCCTGGGTTTGATCCCTGGTCAGGGAACTGGATCCCGCGAGCCACAACTAAAGATCCTGCGTGCCGCAACTAAGACCCGGCACAGCCAAATAAATAAATAAATAAATAAATAAATAAATATTTTTTTAAAAAATACAGAATGAGCCAAGATATGTGTTCAGATAACTTTAGGAAGTTGAATGAGCTAATATGCGTATTTTAAGACAAGAGAAGAAAGCAATAGTAGAAGTTTCCTGTGGACTTCTTAGTAGGGAATGGGCACTTGTCTAATACAAAAAGTGGCAGGTAGTTCTGTACATATCCTATTTGTTCATCTCTACTGCCGGAAGGTCTAGAAATGTCTATATGGCCTTCAAATTTCTTCATGTAAGCATTGGTGATGAAATAATTTCTGATTCTGGGTAAGGCTTTTCACTTTAATAGTTGTTGCAATTTCTTTTCAGTTGTTACTTAGAGAATTTATTCGCCAAACAGTCCACACATGTTTCAGGTTATTATTCCTACAGAGCGTTCTTGTTTGGCTACACCAGAAGAAACCCACTACAACAGTTTCGTGCATTGGGAAATAGTATTCTCAGAAACGGTTCCTCTTCCTGCAATCAAACTGGATATGGGGCCAATGAATCACCAGACTTCTGACCTAGGAAAAGTTGTATAAATCAATGGTACTCTGTAAATAATATATGAGACTGGATACTCAGTAAGTTTTACATTGAGGTCTGGGAGGAGGGGGCCCTGGGTCAGGCAGAGTAGAGATTAATGAGGTTGTTTATATTTCCTGCTCTGTGGGTAAATAACTCAATATTTGCCAAGGAAGTCACTGATGGAAACAGTAGACCTTGCATTTACGTGTTAGGTATTTTGAGACCATAGTCAATAGAAATTAATTAAGTGCTACAATATCTATGATTAAATATGTCTTTAGGGAAAACGAGAAAAGTCACTAAAAAGGAAATGGAAGAAAAAGGAAGCAAATTCTAAGCAGCAGTAGCATACATAATGATGAGCTAAGTTGTAAATAGTAGCTGAAACAACAATACACTAAGCTGTACACACAGCTCATTCAAGGCATGTCAAGAACAGCCCTGTGTTCCATATATTTTTCACATTCTTGTGTCATTCAATCAGTATTTGTTGGGGCGTGTTCCCATAAGGAACGATACTCAAGTCCTCAAGTAGGAGAGTGAGTTTGTCAAAGGAAGGCCCAAGGCTGGTGGGACAGAGGTCTTAGAAAGGGAAGGGGGCAGTTAACCAGAGAGAGTGGTGGAGGAGTGGGGGAAGGATGGTAGTGTGGTGAAGCCAGTCCTGTCTGGGATGCCAAGAGCATGGGAGAAACAGACATATTTTTAAAAAGCTATTGCAGGATTGTGTGACGAATATCTGAATCTAAGTCCATGTGCATTCACCCAGAGGCCCCAAAGTCAATTACAGGTACAAGCCAAGTTTTCTGAAGAGCATCACATCTGTGATGAAGCAGGAATTTGAAAAGGACTAGATGAAGTGCATCACAGAAAAATAAAAGAGGTTCCATCTTGGGGAAGCTGATGTTGAATTAAGACTTGAAATAGGAGTTGGCATGAGACATGTAAAGATGCAGAGAGAATAGGGAGGAGTGAGTGAAGATGGGACAAAAGATGTCCAGACAGAGGGAAGAACATGCTCAAAGGTCTCGCCCTGTAGGGTAAAGACTGGCTTTAACTGAATACGACCTTAGGTTCTCCATGAACTACACCCTGCTGGGCCGTCAGCATCATCGAGCATAATCTCTCATCACCCACCCACCTGCGCCGTCTAAGCTTCAGCCATACCGCCCTTCCTCACTCTACTCTAGATCCAAGAGTAGGAACTTAGCAGCTGCTTGGTTATGGGCCACGAGGGAGGGGATTCAGTGGAATCCCCACATGGCCCTGGAAGGCTGTCAATCGCTACAGCTATTTTGAAGGGCAATTTGCCTTCCACTCTGCTAAGTGCTTTACAGATATTTTTTGAAGTCTTATTGTCTCTGTCCCACAGAGGATGGAATGGTAGCCTAGAGAGGTAAAGGGATGGACTTAAAGCCCCATGCCGGAGCTTGCTCCTGAACCCACATCCGCCTGGCTCCAAGCTCGTCTTCTTACCATTGCAGCTCCCTCCCACCAAAGCCGAGATACAAACATGAGTCACACAGTGTTAGGGTGCTTGAGTTTTGCTTATATAAAAATGGGACTTTCTTATAATGCAAGAACTAGGCACCAGAATGCACATCTATTTTAGAAATAGCTATTGTATACCAAAATTATATAAAATATCATTGTTGGTATTCCTCTAAGAAATGACAACGTTGTGGGGAAATGAATATTGCCATGGCATTCTGATTCCTTCATAATAATGCTTTGTGTTATTAAAATGTGTTCTGTAGACTGAATGTTTGTGTCCCCATCCCCTGCCAGCTCCAGATGTTGACATCCTAACCCGCCATGTGTTGGGATTAGGAGGTGGGAGCTTTGGGAGGTGATGAGATCATGAGGGTGGAGCCCTCAAGAATGGGATCAGTGCCCTTAAAAAAGAGACCCCAGAGAGAAGACACAGTGAGTGAGAAGATTATGAACTGGGAAGCGGGTTCTCACCAGACACTGGATCTGCTGACACTGTAATCTTGGACCTCCAGGCTTCCAGACATCTGAGAAATAAATGTCTGTTGCTTATAAGCCACCCAGGCAAATGGTATTCTTTCGTAACAGCCCAAATGAACTAAGACAAGGGGTTTGGGTTTTTCATGGATTAGGATACAAACCACCTGTGAAGAAGTTTAGACCAACACTGGGCTTATGTTCCAAATGGATTTAGTTTCTATCCACTTCTAAATCCACAATGGAAAAGAAAGGCACAAATTCCAGACAATGAAGCTAAACTGGTTAGTTACCCCAATATTAAGCCTGTGAAAAATGTATTTTTACTTTTGTAAGACTTGTTTCTTAATCTTTATAAATTAATGTACCCCAATTTAAAGATGCACAAGAAACAGTACAAACAAAAGAGGAAACTGATAAAAAAAAAAGGCAGTTGGAAAACACAGGAAGAGAATTAATTTAGCTAAAAGTGGGCTGTTGATGTAGTTAGAATCTGGTTAAACAGCGAAAGTGAAATGTCAAACTAAAAATAATTAGCAAACCTACACATTAACTGAGACAGTGAGTTAACCACACAACACATTGCATACAACTCAGATTAAGTATGCTGTGCTGGTAGGCTGGGAAGAAGTACCAAAATATAACATAGTAATAAATTTATAATACTAGCTCCAAATCATAGAAGGTTACCTCTAAGGATTTTAATTTTGGAGGAAAAGTGAAGGAGAAAGGCACATTATTAGATTCAATGATTATTTCATACCACAATCTTTGAAATTCTGTCTCAAACACAGGATATTACTATTCAAAATTGTTTTCAAAATATTCATTTCTCTTACTGAGTAAATGTATTTGTCTACTTTAAGAAATTGGAAAATTATTTATTTACCTAGGGAGTCAAATGAAGGCAATATTGGATTCACATACAATAAAAACACAATAAAACAATTACAGAATATCATCTTCATGTTTAGTTATCTTTAAACCTTCCAGATGGTGCAATCACTATGAGTGCTGCAGTAATATCATAACTGCACGTGATAAAAATAGAAATGCACATGAACTATCATCCTAACATTCTAACCTTCTGGTAAATCTACCTTAAAGATGTTCACCTTCAGCCTAATGATGTATTTATGTGGGTTTGAAATTCCTATGAGCATTAATGGAAGCTTTGATCATTTAATGAATCCAAGAACAGGATGTTAGGATGAGCTATTCGATGATATATTTAATTTATTCCTAAAATATATAATAATACTTACTGTGTCTATTCTGACTGGAGTAATTGGTTGCAATTAAAATAATGAGATATTCTAAATGATTCATGCAATACAAATGCAGAGTGATATGTAATTTGTAATTTCTTTATCATTTTTATGCTGATACATTTCCTCTTAATTCTAATAAGCTTTTGAGCTAATAGGAATATATTTTGTCATATGGATTATATTCTGGAGGACTTATTTCTCAACATTGCTAATGTGAAAACCATTTGACTGAACCTAAAATATAATGTAAACATGTAATTGGGAAAATAAACTTTGGAAAACTGTTGGGAACTATGTACAACTGAACACATGCTTGTTCTGTGACCCAGCATTCCCACTCCTGGGTAAATATGCAATGCGTTTTTATGTGAGTTCACCAAAAGACACATGCAGAAATGCTTAGAGGGCCATTCTGTAGTATTTTTAAGCTACAGACTTTTGAGAATAAAGTTAAGGCCTTGGTTGGGCACTTCATTGCCTAATTATTACTTGTGATTTAAAACAAGTTAGTTCAAACTACTAGGTAGAAAAAAAAATACAAGGATGTAGTGTACAACACAGGGAATGTAAACAATATTTTATAATAACTTTAAATGGCGTATAATCTATAAAAATACTGAATCACTATACATCTGAAACTTATATAACATTGTAAATCAACTATGCTCCAATAAAAAAGTTAGTTCATATCCTTGATAATATGACACTTAATACTAGCCAGATAATATTTATTGAATTCTGTGTATACAAATAAATGTATTGATTGCCAATGTGAATACTGCTCTAATTAACTGCTGTGTATGAACTCCTTTAATCCTGAGAGCAGCTTTATGAAATATCATTGTGCCTTTTTTAAAGACCAAGAAAATGAGGTGTAAAAAGATCCTTTGTTCAACGTCAAATAAATAGAAAGTGGTAAGTGCTATGAAGAAAATAAATCAGGAAAACGTTCTGGAGACTGACTGGTAGATTTCCTTCATATTGTACGGTTAGGGCTGGCTTTTTTAGAGTGTATATATAAACTGAAACCTGAAAGTTAAGGACTCAGGTACGTGGACACACTGGGGAAGATGATTCCAGGCAGAAGGAGCCCTCAGGGACGGGGTGCATAGGCAGGAACTAGCATAGCATGTTTGAGGAACCTGTAGAGCTGAAACCTCGTGCTGGAGGGATGACCTTGAAGAGGTGAGGAAAAGCAGGTCATGGAAGGCCTTTTATGCTAGTCTAGGAGTTTCACTTCCATCAAAGTGTGATTGAAGTCCTGCAGGGTTTGGAGCAAGAGTGATAATTTATCACGCAAACTGTGGAATTTTTGGCAAACTGATACTGGATTGTCTAAGAGTGGTGACTGGGAGACCCCTAGGAAGATCTGGTAACAACAAAGATGAAATGATGGCAGCCTGGAGAAAGCTGTCACTAGTAGAAATGAAGAAAACTGGACAGATCTGGAACACAATTTAAAAGTAGTGTTGACAAGGCTTATTAATGGAGTCTATGAATGGATGTGGGAAGAGAGAAAGGAAGGAATCACATGTGTGAATCCGGGTTCCCATGCTGGTGACTGACATGGAGATACTGGCGAAAAGAGAGTTGGAGTATTTGTGGGTTATGGAAGCAGTAGCTTTATTTTGGATGCGTTCCTGTTGAGTTGCCCTGTAGGCGTCCAAGGGTAGAGATCAATTAGGTAGTTGGATTCAGGATTTTAGGGACGAGGTCAGAGGGAAGAATTTGGGAGTCATCATGATGTAAATGCTATGTAACATTGCCTCTGGAGACAGCACCGCCAGAGGGAAAATGGGGGCCAAAGCTGGAGCCCTGGGAAAGTCCACCGTGAGAACTCAGAGGAAGAGGAGGTGGCAAAGAACCTGAGAACAATTGTGTACGTGTGTGCTACCACCAGAGATGAGAAAATGTGTTTACAACAGAAATGGTTTGATGAAAAAGAAGAAAACTGAAGAATAACAGCTAAAGAATTTAAAACGCTTTAAAAAATTCTCCAGATTTAACTTAACAGCAGTCAAAATTATAACAT
Source organism: Balaenoptera ricei (assembly GCF_028023285.1). Classification (NCBI taxonomy): domain Eukaryota; kingdom Metazoa; phylum Chordata; class Mammalia; order Artiodactyla; family Balaenopteridae; genus Balaenoptera; species Balaenoptera ricei. The sequence goes on along the minus strand of NC_082660.1, from coordinate 5,589,089 downwards.
TAAAATATATACACATCTCTATTTTGCATACCTGTTTATGCGTATGTGTATGTGTGTGTGTCAAAGAAAGGAACCTCCGCTATTTGAAAAACTTCTGAAAAATATCTTTTTCACGTAGCATGAGGAGTTTAATTTTCCTGATAGTTGGTCCAAAGAGGGATCTAAGTTCTGAAATATGTGTCTCTATTTTCTTGAGCTGACAGAAAGAAGTCAAGGGCAAGGTCTTTCTTCCAATGTCACTACCATCATCTCTACACCTTCCAAGTTCATCTTTTGTCGCTTCAAATCCAGAGTGCCTACCTGACAAATGATGGTACACTATTACCTGATCCCTGCCATGTCGTTAATTTAGGTTTCCCAGGTGACCATCTCAAATGAATGCCAGATGGCAACTCAGCCTGACATCAGACGTCACAGAGAGGCCGAAACGACACCTGCCTGGCGATTATGCATCTGCTGAAGTTTAGTCAAGATCATCTAGGGCTTCCCTGGTGGCGCAGTGGTTGAGAATCTGCCTGCCAATGCAGGTGACACGGGTTCGAGCCCTGGTCTGGGAAGATCCCACATGCCGCGGAGCAACTGGGCCCGTGAGCCACAACTACTGAGCCTGAGCGTCTGGAGCTTGTGCTCCACAACAAGAGAGGCCGCGATAGTGAGAGGCCCGCACACCGCGATGAAGAGTGGCCCCCGCTTGCCACAACTAGAGAAAACCCTCGCACAGAAACGAAGACCCAACACAGCCAAAAATAAATAAATAAATAAGCTTTCATTAAAAAAAAAAAAAAAAGATCATCTAAGTTCCCTCCTAAAACAACACCTCGGAATAAGAAAACTGTACAGATTAGCACTAGTTGTGTAAGAGCAGAGTTCTTTGGGTGCGCATTCAAGCCACAGATTTAACGACTGGTATTTTCCTGATGCATGTCCAAAGCACACGTCGCTATTCTCCCTGATGAGCAGGGCAAGGGGCACTTCTGGGGGAGACAGAGCAGGACACCAAGTCAACTGTGTGCAGGATAGTTAGGTTTATAGCAGTGTTCACTGGCTCTGACTCTACCACATGTCCTGTCTACACTGACGGCGGCTGCTATCATTCCAGGGCTAAGTTCTGTCGTGGCCTTTCTGTGCCTCCCGGCTCAATAACGGGAGCTTGCTGGGAAGACAGGGGCCATGCTGGGCCCTGGGACGTGTTAAAAGGAAGCCTTAGTCCCTAATCTTGACTCTTAGATGAGCATGCAGTGTCCTGCCCTCCATTACTGAGAGCAAGGGCAGAATCTCACGTCTGATCCCCAGTGTCACGTCAGTCAGAAAACACTGACTCTCCCATACTTGGGGCAGTACTTCTTTTTCCTCAGCAGGTTTTGATTCCTATGTCATGCTTTTCAGAAACTTTTCAGTTTCGGCATTGTCATACATGGTTGATTTTACAAAATCACAAGTCAGATCATATTTAACTGTATTTTAGAAATCCTGAAAGGCAAAGAAGAAAGTAAAAGTAACCTATGATGTCTTTACCAGAGATACTTATTAATATCTCTCAAGATTCTGAATGTTTTTCCTTCCCTCCTCCTGCCCATCTTCCTCCCTCTTCCATCTCTCTCTGTTTCTGTCTCTGTCAGATGTGAATGGGGATGTACATGAGGGAGTGTATACAGGGGTCTCAAAGACATAGGTCTTCTAGATATATACATACATATCTTCCAAAATTTAATTAATTCTATAGAGATAGCATTATAGCCTGTATTTTTCGATTAATATTCTATTTTTGAACCTTTACCCATGAACTTAAATGCACTGAAAACATGATTCTTACCAGCTGCATAATATCCATTTTATGCAGGTACCATGGGTACTTGGACCCTTTGCTTTTCATTTTCCGACATATAACAACCCGGTGTTGAAGATCCTTCTATGGGGTGACTTTGACACTGTCTGCTCTTTAGCCAGAGTCCCAGACGTCTGGATGTAGAAGAAGTTCTTGGCTTTATGACATGGAAGAGGATATCCAGAAGGCCACAATATATTAATAGTATCATTGCCATCACGGCCAAGATTAAATAATGAGTATGACTGATTGGTGCCCAAATGAGGTAGACTAGGTTGCTCAAGTCCAAATACGTGTCATCAACACATATGCATGATCATTTATAAAGCAGTATTCACTCTGAGAAAAAAAAACCTTTAAGAATTCTCATCACCTCAACCCAGTATAGATGGTGTCAATCAGGACCAGACTTGTCTATGATTAAGAGGAAGATTTGGTGCATGGGAAAATGGCAAGGCTTGTTTAGAAGTCGGGGGCAACTGACGAGGGCTTAATTTCCAACAACAAAAAACAAACAACCCAATAGAAAAATGGGCAGAAGACCTAAATAGACATTTCTCCAAAGAAGACATACAGATGGACAGTAGGCACATGAAAAGATGCTCAACATTCCTAATTATTAGAGAAATGCAAATCAAAACTACAATGAGGTACCACCTCACACCGGTCAGAACAGGCATCATCAAAAAGTCTGCAAATAATAAATGCTGGAGAGGGTGTGGAGAAAGGGGAACCCTCCTACACTGTTGGTGGGAATGTAAATTGGTGCAAACACTATGGAAAACTGTATGGAAGTTCCTCAACAAACTAAAAATAGAACTACCATATGATCCCGCATTCCCACTCCTGGGCATATATCCAGACAGAACTATTAATTCAAAAAGATACATGTACCCCTATGTTCACAGCACTATAGACAATAGCCAAGACAAGGAAACAACCTAAACGTCCATCGACAGATGAATGGATAAAGAAGATGTGGTACATATATACAATGGAATACTACTGAGCCACAAAAAAAGAATGAAATAATGCCATTTGCAGCAACATGGATAGACCTAGAGATGCCCATACTAAAGGAGGTAAGTCAGACAAAGAAAGACAAACACCATATGATATCACTTATATGTGGAATCTAAAAAATGACACAAAAGGAACTTATCCACAAAACAGAAATAGACTCACAAACATAGAGAACAGACTTGTGGCTGCCAAAGAACTGAATCACTTTGCTGTACAGCAGAAATTAATACGACATTGTAAATCAACTATACTTCAAGAAAAAAAAAAAGGCGGGGGGGATGAGAAATGCAGATTGTGTGACCTGGCAGGTCTGTTGGCTGCAATCTATTTCTGAGTTAATCTGTGAATAGTTTAGGAACATCTGTCCCTTCCAGTTCATTAAGTGAGGCCGTCTTTTTTTTTTTTTTTTAACATCTTTATTGGAGAAAAATTGCTTTACATTGTTGTGTTAGTTTCTGCTGTATAACAAAGTGAATCAGCAATATGTATACATATATCCCCATATCCCCTCCCTCTTGCATCTCCCTCCCACCCTCCCTATCTCACCCCTCTAGGTGGTCACAAAGCACCGAGCTGATCTCCCTGTGCCATGAGGCTGCTTCGCACTAGCCATCTGTTTTACATTTGATAGTGTATATATGTCAATGCTACTCTCTCACTTTGTCCCAGCGTAACCTCCCCCCTCCCCGTTTCCTTAAGCCCATTCTCTACACCTGTGTCTTTATTGCTGTCCTGCCCCTAGGCTCTTCAGAACCGTTTTTTTTTAGATTCCATATATATGTATTAGCATATGGTACTTTTTTTTTTTCTGACTTACTGCACTCTGTACGACAGATTCTAACTCCATCCACCTCACTACAAATAACTCAATTTCATTTCATTTTATGGCTGAGTACTATTCCATTATATATATGTGCCGCATCTTCTTTATCCATTTATCTGTCGATGGACACTTAGGTTGCTTCCATGTCCTGGCTATTGTAAATAGAGCTGCAATGAACATTGTGGTACATGACTCTTTTTGAATTATGGTTTTCTCAGGGTATATGCCCAGTACTGGGATTGCTGGGTCATATGGTAGTTCTATTTTTAGTTTTTCAAGGAACCTTCATACTGGTCTCCATAGTGGCTATACCAATTTACATTCCCACCAACAGTGTAAGACGGTTCCCTTTTCTCCACACCCTCTTCAGCATTTATTGTTTCTAGATTTTTTGATGATGGCCATTCTGACTGGTGTGAGGTGATACCTCATTGTAGTTTTGATTTGCATTTCTCTAATGATTACTGGTGTTGAGCATTCTCTCATGTGTTTGTTGGCAATCTGTATATCTTCTTTGGAGAAATGCCTATTTAGGTCTTTGGCCCATTTTTGAATTAGGTTGTTTGTTTTTTTGATATTGAGCTGCATGAGCTGCTTGTATATTTTGGAGATTATTCCTCTGTCACTTGCTTCATTTGCAAATATTTTCTCCCATTCTGAGGGTTGTCTTTTGGTCTTGTTTATGGTTTCCTTTGCTGTGCAAAAGCTTTTAAGTTTCATTAGGTCCCATTTGTTTATTTTTCTTTTTATTTCCATTTCTCTAGGAGGTGGGTCAAAAAGGATCTTGCTGTAATTTATGTAATAGAGTGTTCTGCCTATGTTTTCCTCTAGGACTTTAATAGTGTCTGACCTTACATTTAGGTCTTTCATCCACTTTGAGTTTATTTTTGCGTATGGTGTTAGGGAGTGTTCTAATTTCATTCTTTTACATGTAGCTGTCCAGTTTTCCCAGCACCACTTATTGAAGATGCTGTCTTTTCTCCATTGTATATTCTTGCCTCCATTATCAAAAATAAGGTGACCATATGTGCGTGGGTTTATCTCTGGGCATTCTATCCTGTTCCATTGATCTGTATTTCTGTTTTTGTGCCAATACCATACCGTCTTGATTACCGTAACTTTGTAGTATAGTCTGAAGTCAAGGAGCCTGATTCCTCCAGCTCCATTTTTCTTTCTCAAGGTTGCTTTGGCTATTCAGGGTCTTTTGTGTTTCCGTACAAATTGTGAAATTTTTTGTTCTAGTTCTGTGAAAAATGCCAGTGGTAGTTTGATAGGGATTGCATTGAATCTGTAGATTGCTTTGTGTAGTATAGTCATTTTCACAATGTTGATTCTTCCAATCCAAGAACATGATATATCTCTCCATCTGTTTGTATCATCTTTAATTTCTTTCATCAGTGTCTTATAATTTTCTGCATACAGATCTTTTGTCTCCTTAGGTAGGTTTATTCCTACATATTTTATTCTTTTTGTTGCAATGGAGTGTTTCCTTAATTTCTCTTTTAGATTTTTCATCATTAGTGTACAGGAATGCAAGAGATCTCTGTGCATTAATTTTTTATCCTGCTACTTTACCAAATTCATTGATTAGCTCTAGTAGTTTCCTGGTAGCATCTTTAGGATTCTCTATGTATAGTATGTCATCTGCAAACAATGACAATTTTACTTCTTCTTTTCCGATTTGGATTCCTTTTATTTCTTTTTCGTCTCTGATTGCTGTGGCTAACACTACCAAAACCATGCTGAATAATAGTGGTGAGAGTGGGCAACCTTGTCTTGTTCCTGATCTTAGTGGAAATGGTTTCAGTTTTTCACCATTGAGAACGATACTGGCTGTGGGTTTGTCATATATGGCCTTTATTATGTTGAGGTAAGTGCCCTCTGTGCCTCCTTTCTGGAAAGTTTTTATCATAAAAGGGTGTTGAATTTTGTCAAAAGCTTTTTCTGCATCTATTGAGATGATCATATGGTTTTTATCCTTCAGTTTGTTAATATGGTATATCACATTGATTGATTTGCATATATTGAAGAATCCTTGCATTCCTGGGAAAAAACCCACTTGATCATGGTGTATGATCCTTTTAATGTGCTGTTGGATTCTGTTTGCTAGTATTTTGTTGAGGATTTTTGCATCTATGTTCATCAGTGATATTGGCCTGCAGTTTTCTTTTTTTGTGACATCTTTGTCTGGTTTTGGTATCAGGGTGATGGTGGCCTTGCAGAATGAGTTTGGGAGTGTTCCCTCCTCTGCAATATTTTGGAAGAGTTTGAGAAGGATAGGTGTTAGCTCTTCTCTAAATGTTTGATAGAATTCGCCTATGAAGCCATCTGGTCCTGGGCTTTTGTTTGTTGGAAGATTTTTAATCAGAGTTTCAATTTCAGTGCTTGTGATTGGTCTGTTTATATTTTCTATTTCTTCCTGTTTCAGTCTCAGAAGGTTGTGCTTTTCTAAGAATTTGTCCATTTCTTCCAGGTTGTCCATTTTATTGGCATAGAGTTGCTTGTAGTACTCTCTCATGATCGTTTGTATTTCTGCAGTGTCAGTTGACACTTCTCCTTTTTCATTTCTAATTCTGTTGATTTGAGTCTTCTCCCTTTTTTTCTTGATGAGTCTGGCTAATGGTTTATCAATTTTGTTTATCTTCTCAAAGAACCAGCTTTTAGTTTTATTGATCTTTGCTATTGTCTCCTTCATTTCTTTTTCATTTATTTCTGATCTGATCTTTATGATTTATTTCCTTCTAACTTTGGCTGGTTTTTGTTCTTCTTTCTCTAATTGCTTTAGGTGTAAGGTTAGGTTGTTAAATTTGAGATGTTTCTTGTTTCTTGAGGTAGGATTGTATTGCTATAAACTTCCCTCTTAGAACTGCTTTTGCTGCATCCCATTGGTTTTGGGTCGTCGTGTTTTCATTGTCATTTGTTTCTAGGTATTTTTTGATTCCCTGTTTGATTTCTTCATTGATCTCTTGGTTATTTAGTAGCATATTGTTTAGCCTCCATGTGTTTGTATTTTTTACAGTTTTTCCTGTAATTGATATCTACTCTCATAGCATTGTGGCTGGAAAAGATGCTTGATATGATTTCAATTTTCTTAAATTTACCAAGGCTTGATTTGTGATCCAAGATATGATCTATCCTGGAGAATGTTCCATGAGCACTTGAGAAGAGAGTGTATTCTGTTGTTTTTGGATGGAATGGCCTATAAATATCAAGTCCATCTTGTTTAGTGTGTCATTTAAAGTCTGTGTTTCCTTATTGAGTTTCATTTTGTTTGATCTGTCCATTGGTGAAAGTGGGGTGTTAAAGTCCCCCACTATTATTGTGTTACTGTAGATATCCCCTTTTATGGCTGCTAGCATTTGCCTTGTATACTGAGTTGCTCTTATGTTGGGTGCATGGATATTTACAATTGTTATATCTTTTTCTTGGATTGATCCCTTGATCATTACGTAGTGTCCTTCTTTGTCTCTTGTAATAGTCTTTATTTTAAAGCCTATTTTGTCTGATAGGAGAATTGCTACGCCAGCTTTCTTTTGATTTCCATTTGCATGGAATATCTTTTTCCATCCCCTCAGTTTCAGTCTGTTTGTGTCCCTAGGTCTGAAGTGGGTCTCTTGTAGACAGCATATATACGGGTTTGTTTTTGTATCCATTCAGCCAGTCTATGTATTTTGGTTGGAGCATTTAATACATTTACATTTAAGATAATTATCGATATGTATGTTCCTATTACCATTTTCTTAATTGTTTTGGGTTTGTTATTGTAGGTCTTTTCCTTCTCTTGTGTTTCCTGCCTAGAGAAGTTCCTTTAGCATTTGTTGTAAAGCTAGTTTGGTGGTGCTGAATTCTTTTAGCTTTTGCTTGTCTGTAAAGGTTTTAATTTCTCTGTCGAATCTGAATCAGATCCTTGCTGGGTAGAGTAATCTTGGTTGTAGGTTTTTTGCAAAGTTACCAAAAACTCTACTGAAATAGGGATCTCTCTACTACACTCTCTAGAAAAGACAGGCAGAGAATATCAACCTGTCTCTCAGTTAACACATACTTGAAGATCCAGGAAGTGCATCGGTGATACCCCGAGAAACTCTGTTGACCCCAGAAAGAGTGCACACGTTTCTCCCAAGCATTCATAGTCACATGTGGGGCCCTTTGCCCTTTTTTTCTTCCTCAGTCTCCAGACGTTTCTGCCTCACCAGGAACAGCGTTTCCCCTGCAACAATAGATTTGGATATTGCCGCTGTTTCAGAGCTTTCTCTGTCTGGTATTTGGGGAAGCAGTTTGGCAGGGAGGGAGGAGAATGACAGAACAATTTTTGAGTGTCCTTCTCTGTTTTTTATCCCTTCGGAGAGGCTCTCCACGCAGAGTTGGCTGGGTGACTCATTCTTGACAACTGCACGAGATTGCAAGAGAGTTTTCTTTCCTTCCTCTGAGGCTGCCCTTCCTTATTCAAATTGCTCTTCTCTATTGCTGCCAGAGGATTAATGATATTCGCCCCCAAACTTCCCCTCTCTCTGAAGGCAGAACATAATGAGGACATTCTCATCCTCATCTTCTGAACAAGTTCCTGGTTCCATCAGCACAGCAATACTTCCTTGTCCTTTTTAGGTATGTTGAAAAAACTCCACATGGAAATGGTTCATACCTCACGCTCCACGTCACCGGCATGGCCACTGGAGCCCACACAGCATTAACTTCAGGAACCATGATAGAAATGTCCTTATGCAAAGCTTTACAGAATCATCTTTCCTCCTTCTACACACTTCCTCAGTCTCATCTGATGGGTCTTCCCTTTACCTCTCTAACTGAAGACCCCCTTGAAGACGCCAGCCTGGGAAGCTCACTGTTGTACCCATGCATGTGCCTTCGTTTAAGATTTAATTAACTTTTAGGACTCTGACTTAGGCAAAATGATAGAGGTGAAATTTTACAGCATCTCCATTGGCTTTTCGGACCTGTCTTCCTAGTGTTGCCCAATCATCTGTTTCTATGAGGCTCTCAGAAAGTTCCAGTGCCTCAGGGATCCCCTGTCCTGTGAAGCTCTTAGGATTTTCTGGTGGTTTTGGGTCAAATTCAGTGTTTAGCTAGATGCACTGCCAGGTAGCAAAACCAAACCAAAACAAATTTTAAAACATGTTTAATATCATTTGCATTTTCACCAAGCCGATTCTTGCCTAAATTTAAAGTAGATACATTTCAAAAGAAGAAGAGAGAGATAGATGGCTACGCAGGAAGCTGGGAGGGGTTTGCTAGCCCTCAAGTCACATGACAGGGATAGATGCTAAGTCCTCGACGGCTTGTCTTGATGTTCTAAACACACGGTAGAAGGTTCTTGATCAGCTAGGTATTCAAGGGATCAAGGGGCACCAGACTTGACACCAGAGGCTGTGTGCAGTCCAGCATTTCTTTAAAGGGACTAGCCTGTTTTACACGTACTTTTTAATAACATCAAGGAATATTGTAAGCACGTTTTCCTCATTCTCCTCCCTCCTGTACACGCCATGAACCACCCACACGTCCACCCATGAAGCCAGGCACCCAGCCCACCGCTCAGTATATGCACTCTCATTCACTTATCAAAAAAGTATTCGTCCCGGACCTCTTACGCCAGGTCCTGCACTACGCTTCAGGAGCAGACCCAGGCCCTGCCCTCCCAGCACCTGCCGTTCAGCGGGTGAGAACACTGCATTCAGAGGGCACAGTAAACCTGGAGGACGCTCAGACCGGAGTAACTCCTCACCACCTCCGTTTACAGCCCCCCACGGCCCCCGCTGCACACAAAACAACGTTTTCAATACAGATCAATTGCACGTTCGTGCCGCATTGCTCTCCCTCGCTGAGAAATATCCCAGGTAAAGCTAAATCCGGGCAGGGGGAAGGAAGCTGAAATAACCGGCACCTTGTCCATCACAAGGAGAGTCTGTCAGCGTGATGGCCTCGCCAGGGAGCCGTCAAACACATGGGTTCCCTGTCTTCACCCGAAAGCACTAGACAAACTGCAGCACTTCCCACACGCGCCCCAGTTCTGGAAGGGTCTAGACACCTATCCCAGTTTGTGGGCTGCCCCTGGGGGCATTTAGCAGTCAACCTGGGTTTCCCACAGCCATCCTGGACTTCACAGCAGACACACCAGGTGAAGGCTTTTATGCTTTCGTCCCTCAGCCCAAGCACCCACCCCCTTGCCTGCCTGAAAATCACTACCATCAGGAACCATTCTCAGTTCTGTCTTCACTGTACCTCCATAACTGACTTTAGAATTCCCAGTCTTCTTTCAATTTGAATTCTTGAACATCCAGAGTGGCTTCTTCATTTTAAATGCAATGAATCAGTAATAAAAGCCAATTTCATTAATTCGCTCACTGTATTCCTCCAGAGGGAAAGGCAGGTAAGAATACTCGTCATGTTAGGACGGGTATATTATGTGTCTCTGCTCCAGGGTATCATGCTTTTGCTTGGTTTATGATGAGCCACGGACTATACAAATAAATAGTTAATAGAAATTAATTCTTTTGTTTGTAAGATATCATTATACTAAGTTTTATTGTATTTTAAAAACTGTACAGTTAACCACAGGAGTATAAGACATTCTCCGCTGGAAGTATGCTGTGTAATAAGGGAATTAAAGTTTAAAATCATGGAAAACTTTAAAATTCTGTGACTGCAGTGTACTATTTATTGATTTAAATGGCAAGCTTTTAAGTGAATTATGTATACAGTGTAAATGAATTTAATCCATTAGATTCCATACAAATACTGGTCAAAGCTTTATGGTGGAGCATACCCTTAAAATTTTTTCATCATATCATACATATACATGATGTTTAAAGTTACACATGTCCTATATGTATGCATATACATACACATGTTTACATACGTATGTACATATACACACACGGAGGCACTTGCATCATTAAATCATATACTGTATGTAGAACAGTACACTAGATAAATTTAAATATGGTTTTATTACAAATTGGTAAATATTCAATATAGGTATACTAAGTATGCTAATTCTCAAAACGTATTCAAGTGAATAAATAAAAATATGACCAGATTCCTTACTCCAGGACACAGGACAAATGTTTTAATAATAAGCAAACAAGACATAAGTCAATAGAGGGAGTTATAACAATGCTTCGTTTGTTACTGACAGGCACATCAGACAGCATAGTATTAAGTACCATGACTTATCTTGGGCTTGCGATCTTTAATGTGAATCTGTAACAGAGAAACCCTAGATTGCCAAAGTAGAAAGGTTTATTCACATGCATTTATGTGTGTTGCTTATGTTTCCACGTGGAGGTTAAAAAATGTTTTCATTAAACACTATACTTGAAATGTGATTAGGCAAAAAGTTGTCTGCCAGTTTTATGGTCATCAATAATAAAATAGATAAACTCTTGAGGCAAGTATCTGTAACTCACGTTTAAGGCTGCTCCCACTGATAACCCACCATATAAGCTATGCATTTTTAGAACACAGCCATGATATGATATTAGAACACGTTATTAAACAGTACAAGGAATGGTGGTAGATTATTTAAGGAAAGCCAAAGTAAAGTCTTTCTTGGTTGATGCCTATGAGGGGCACATGAAATGCTCTTAATTAAAAAAAAAGAAGGAATTTAAAATAATTAAATAATACCTTTATTTTTAAATTTATTTTTTAAAATTGGAGTATACTTGGTTTACAATGTTGTGTTAGTTTCTGCTGTACAACAAAGTGAATCAGCTGTATGTATACAGATATCCCCTCCCTTTTGGACCTCCCCCCCCCATCCCACCCATCTAGGTCATCACAGAGCACGGAGCTGAGCTCCCTATGCTATACAGCAGGTTCCCACTAGCTATCTATTTTGCACATGGTAGTGTATTTATGTCAAACCTAATTTCCCAATTTGTCCCACCCTCCTCTTCCCCTATCCCATGTCCACAAGTCTGTTCTCTACGTCTGCGTTTCTATTCCTGCCCTGCAAATAGGTTCATCTGTACCATTTTCCTAGATTCCACATATATGTATTAATGTACGATATTTGTTTTTCTCTTTCTGACTTACTTCACTCTGTATGAGACTCTAGGTCCATCCACATCTCTACAAAAGACCCAATTTCATTTCTTTTTATGGCTGAGTAATATTGCATTATATATATGCACCATATCTTCTTTATCCATTCATCTGTCAATGGACCTTTAGGTTGTTTCCACGTCCTGGATATTGTAAATAGTGCTGCAATAAAAACTGAGGTGCATGTGTATTTTTGAATTATGGTTTTCTCAGACTGAATGCCTAATAGTGGGATTGCTGGATCCTAAGGTAGTTCTGTCTTTAGTTTTTTAAGGAACCTCCATACTGTTCTCCACAGTGGCTGTATCAATTTACATTCCCACCAACAGTGTAGGAGGGTTCCCTTTTCTTCACACCCTCTCCAGCATTTGTTATTTGTAGACTTTTTAATGATGGCCATCCTGGCCAGTGTGAGGTGATACCTAATTGCAGTTTTGATATACATTTCTCTAATAATCAGTGATGTTGAGCATCTTTTCCTGTGCCTCTTGGCCATCTGTATGTCTTCTTTGGTGAAATGTCTATTTAGGTCTTCTGCCCATTTTTGGGTTGGGTTGTTTGTTTTTTTGATATTGAGCTGCATGAGCTGCTTGTAAGTTTTGGAGATAGTCCTTTGTCAGTTGCTTCATTTGCAAATATTTTCTCCCATTCTTTGAGTTGTCTTTTCGTCTTGTTTATGGTTTCCTGTGCTGCGCAAAAGCTTTTAAGTTTAATTAGGACTCATTTGCTTCTTTTTGTTTCTATTTTCATTACTCTAGGAGATGGGTCATAAAAGACCTTGCTGTGATTTATGTCAAAGAGTGTTTTTCCTATGCTTTCCTCTAAGAGTTTTATAGTGTCCGGTCTTACATAGAGTTAACCTGAAATTGTGACGGAAGGAAGATTTGGGTTTTCATTTCTATTCTGCTCAGCAAGTTATTTCTCCCTATAGACCGTAGAAAGCAATACTATTCCTAAACTGTTTTGGTGAGCAATTCATCCATTTACTTTAACTTGAGATGGTATTTTAAGAGGTCTTGGCACATTGTAGGAACGCAATCACTTCCAGTCCTTTTCTTTCACGGGAATGCAACATCAACATGTGACATATGTATACGACCCTCAAAGTCTCGCTTCATGACTTCAGTGGGGTTGGGAGAGCGGGAATGTGGGTTGCATTTACCATGCCTTCCATCCTCTCCTCCAGTGTACAAACTGAGACCCTAGGAAGTTAAGAGCCTTTTCCTGCATCAGCAGAGCTTAAGCTTGGCGACAACTTCTGGCCCCATCGCGTGGCATTCACATCTCAGAGTTCTCCTGGAAAGACAAGAACCTGGGAGTCTGGGAGTTCCTGTCTGAGGTGATGAGTTCCAATGCGTCTCATTTTCACAAAGACAGAATACATGTGTTATATCCAGAAGCAAACATGTGCCCCTTGACCTTATGCCAGAAATTTGGAATGTCCACCCAGACAGTCTGTGATTCTCAAACTCTAAGGTGCCAAATAACCACTCCAGGTGCTTGTTAACGATAAGGTTGCCAGGAGGTAGGACTCAGGAACCTGCCCTTTAAATAAGGTCCCCAGGTGATTCTGATGCACACGGCCTGAGGATGATCTACTGGGAACCACTGGGTCAGGTGGTGGGTGATGCAGATGATCCCCCAACATCCAGAGGTGCTGCCTGCTCTCACTGAAGGTTCCCACCACTTGGCCTCAACTAAGTCTCCATTCTCTAGTAAACAAAACCTCTGTTAAAATTAGACCTAAATATTGCTTAAAGACAAATTATACTTACCTTTTTAGAGGTAGACATTGTATAGAAATATACCATCCAGTAGAGAATGATACTTACATTAATTTTTTTCTAGCCATAAACAGCATTATCCTGGGTTTGCTACTCTAACCAAAATTCTATAAAATTGTCCATGCTTCCCCTTACCCCTGTAAGGGGAATAAACTCTGTTTATTTTCTTAATGGCATTTAACTCCATTTAAAGCAATAACCTTGTGAAGTATATATTTCCTTGATAAGTCTATGCCCCTCACCTCAGTAGAATGTACATCCTGTAGTATTCCTAGGTTCTAGAGCAGTCTAGAAGGGTTCAATGAGTATTTAAAATTTTGTGGAATGAGAGAAGGAAGGAGGGAGGGAAGGAAAGGTTTTATTCATTCGTAAAGTAAGAGGTTTCTCTTATCTAGATTTTCTCTAGTGACTGAGAGCATAAATCACCCAAATTTTGCAGTCTGACTTTGCTCCTATATCAGAACGTTCATTTCTGATGAGTTTATTACCTTTGCTACAGTTTTTAAAAATCTGAGGGCCTTTGTTATTAAATGCATCAATGATTCATTTTGAATCAGTATATTTGCATGCTGTGGGTAAGGGTTGAGGTTCCTGATATACATATCCCTTAATACTGAAGCATATCCCTTAAAAATACTATAAGGGAATTCCATGCCGGCCCAGTGGTTAGGACTCTGTGTGTCCACTAACAGGGGCACAGGTTCCATCCCTGGTTGGGGAACTAAGGTTCCTCATGCCGTGCACATTGCAGCCAAAAAATAAAAATAAATACTGTAAGAGTTTTAGAAAACTCTAACTTGAAAAGATACATGCACCCCAATGTTCCTAGTAGCACTATTTACAATAGCCAAGACATGGAAACAACTAACATGTCCATCAACAGATGAATGGATAAAGGAGATGTGGTACATATATAACAATACAATGGAATATTACTCAGCCATAAAAAAGAATGAAATAAGGCCATTTACAGCAACATGGATGGACCTAGAAAATATTATACTTAATGAAGTAAGTCAGACAAAGAAAGACAAGTATTATATGATATCACTAAAAAAAATACAAATCTAAAAAAATAATACAAATGAATCTATATACAAAACAGGAACAAACATAGAAAACAAATTATGGTTACCAAAGGGGAGAGGGATAAATTAGGAGTATGGAATTAACAGATACAAACTACTATAAATAAAATCGATAAGCAGCAAGGATTTACTATATAGCACAGGGAACTATATTCAATATCATATATTAACTATAATGGAAAATAATCTGACAAAATACAACTGAAACACTTTGCTGTATATATTGTGACACTAACACAATACTGTAAATCAACTATACTTCAACTAAAAAAATACTGTAAGAAATGAGTCTAATTTGCCCCTAAGTTTTCTGGACGGCACTGTCCTGTGCCATGTGAATATACAATCACCACATAAATACATGTGTCTCTGTGAGAAATAAACTCACATACATTAGCGCATTGTTTCAAGATGCAGCTCCAAAGCTGCCTTCTTCACAAATGCTGCCTTCTCCATAAACCCTCCTGGGACTGTCCTTCTCCACTGGAAGACTCTTTTCCTGCTCTACTCTTAGCGTCACAGCCCTGGGATGTTGCTGGATTTCTTATGCCTGACATCCAGGTCACTGTCAAAGCTTGTCACGTGACCAAGCTCAACCACTGCTCACCCCACAATGTCTGCCTCTCAACTGGACCTCCTGAAATACCGCCCATTCTCATCATTCTTGCAATTATGTTCTGGAAAGTAATCGCGGATGATGAATTAGTGAATACCAAACCGTTGCTGCTAGGGGAGTACAGGGTTAGGTATCTGGGAGCCTCTGGTCACAACATTTTCACCAGCTGATCAATACATAATCTTGTGTTGAGTGTGTATCTGTTTAAAGGCACCTTATTTAATAGATACCATTGAGTCATCCACAGGGAACTTGGGGCCGTCAGCGCTACAACTCACGCCTGCAAGAAGTTTATCTAACTCATGTATTTTCTCCCTAAGGCATTTCTTGGTCTTTCTCCCCAACAGCAGACAGCACTGAAGCACTGGGCTTGGGGGTCATTTCCAATAGCAGCATCACCAACAAAAGACACATAAATGTGAAAAACGTGGCACTAAGTAGTCCACAGAAAGGACACTTGTTTACAGCCTGAAAGCTGCAACTAGAAGGCACTGCTGCCCTGAGCACGTCTGTGAATGACCCCGAAAGTACCTGGAGCGTTCATTTAATGGTTAAAAATAGACGATAGTGGCGCGGATGAACTTGCAAATAGGGGCCCTGCGAATAACGAGGAGGGACTGCGTCCTCCTAACTGGTGTCCCTCTTTCCATTCTGGCCCTGCCACCATGTGGCAGCCAGGCCATTTACAAGCAACGTCCGTGAAGTATTTAGACTTTTCCAGGTAACACCACCCAGCGGCTTCCCGTTGTCATCACAATTATACAATTCAAGTACCTTTCCGGGGCCTGTGAGGACCCCAGAGATTTTCCTTCTGCAGAAGATTTTCCTTTCCCCGCTCCTCCCTTGCTCCCTACATCCTTTGTTTCTCCAAGTCTCCCTCTCACTCATTCCTGCCGTGGTGGCCTTACCCAGACCCCTTTGATCACAGGTCTCAGCTGCAAGGCCACTTTATCAAAGAATTCCCTGATACTTCAAGGTCGTGGTTCCCCTCAGCCCCTCCACCTTGCTGTGTCCTGCACTTTTCTTTATCAGAAGCAGTTTTATTGATTTGCTAGTGTGTTCTCTACACCTGTCAGAATATAAAATCCCCGATAGCAGGATCCTTGTGATCTCCCGCTGGATTTATACCGCAGAGGCCAGTGTCCCTGGCACACAGCAGGTCCCAATATACAAGTGTTGAATGAATAACTTGCAAAGTACTCCTGGGTGCCACTTTATGGTACTAATTTATGTGTTTGTCCCCATTTTCCCTATAATAATGTAAGCTCCTGGCCAGTGGAAATGACTTAGGTCCTGGTTTCACGCAAAGATGTTTACACTAAATCTCCTTTCCCTACTGAGTCATCTGTGGTTAGCAGGATATGGGTGGCAACAAAACCACACGTTTGAATAGCTTTTGTACATTATAAGCTAAAAATAAACTTATTGAATAAGTGGCCTCAGTTCTGGTGCTCGTGTGTTTGTTATGTTTTACCTCCTAATAAGCAATCCCAGTAGGTACTGGCTGAAACCAGCAGCCATCATTTATTTTTTATTCTGCACACATCTGCAGTTTGGGGCATGTCTCGGTGGTCAGAGCTTGTGGCTGTTCCTGCGGTGACAGCTGGCTCTGGCAGGAGAGCTGGGGGTTCAATCATCTGATCCCTCACACGTCTGGGGATGACGCTGGCGGTCCCCGGACCTGAGCCGGGCTGCTGGGCGGGCACTAGTGTGTGATTACTGGCTTCCCTGAAGCATGCTGGCTGCCTTCCGAGGTGTGGATGCTTAGGAAGAAGCTGCACACTACCTTGGGTACCGAGGCTTCAGGGGCGGCACCCCTTCCGCCCTATCACATCGCAGACCCACCCAGATCCGGGAGAGCGAACATTAACCAGACCTGTCGTCTCGCGAAGATCATCAAAGCATTCTGCATCAATATATCACAAGATAGTTCATTTCCACCCAGACAAAAGGGTGTTAACTCAATGCTTTTCTTCTTCTGTTTCTGGTTTGTGTGTGTCTGGCTTACGGAGGTGGCAGGGAAGTTGAGACAAACAATAACAGAATCTGACCTCCCTTAGCCCAAAGGGGCGTTTCAGAGCAGAGTAAAGGTAAGATGCAGTGGACTGCAGAGTTTAATCTCAGAATGGAACAGAGCCCTAACAAATAGTACATTTGCCCCAGTCAACTTTCTAGAAGAGAATACCAGAACAGTGGTTATTGAAAGCACTTCCCACTGACTCTCTGGATACTCAAATCTGTCACCACGAGCCAGATTCTTACCAATTCCAGAAACTCCCTTTGCTCTTTCCATTGGCTCCCCAAGAGGAGGAGGATGTGTCCCCTTGCTCCCCTCTTAATAAGAGACCTCCATTTACCTTTAGCCAGCAGTTTTCTGTGGCGCTCAGAATGCTCACCCCTTGATGTGTATCTCCTGCTCTTTCTGTAGGGCAAAGAGCTTCAGGCATCCTTGCAAGGAACATGACTAAGTTACTCTGTCAGGAGCTCTACCAGAATTTGGAGATGCTGAGACTTTTGTCACAGTCTCTACCCTCAGGTGCTTCCACTGTTGCAGGGGAGAGAGACAACGAACTTCGGTTCTTATGGTCTGTCTCGAAGGGAAGGTACCATTTTGTAAAACTCAAGGGGAGTTTAAGTACTTGAATGATGTGAGTTCCTTCACAGGGTCTGAGCATGTGCTCTGAAACCCCAAAGCCTTCTTGAATTAAAACAGCTCGATCGGGCTTCCCTGGTGGCGCAGTGGTTGAGAGTCTGCCTGCCAATGCAGGGCACACGGGTTCGGGCCCTGGTCTGGGAAGATCCCACATGCCACGGAGCAACTAGGCCCGTGAGCCACAACTACTGAGCCTGCGCGTCTGGAGCCTGTGCTCCGCAATAGGAGGGGCCGCGATGGTGAGAGGCCCGCGCACCGCGATGAAGAGTGGCCCCCGCTTGCCGCAACTAGAGAAAGCCCTCGCACGGAAACGAAGACCCAACACAGCCATAAATAAATAAATAAATAAATAAATAAATAAATAAATTAATTAAAAAAAAAAAAAAAAAACAGCTCGATCCACACTGAACTTTCCAGCTGACACCATTCCCTCCTGAAGTGGAATCATTACAATTCGCGTGTGGACACAGAAATAGACACTTAGACCATGAATATAAATCTAATATAGAATAATCAAAATACAGTAAATATACATTGATATACATCTGTGTATATAAAATGGCTAATCTGAAAGAATTGGTGGAATTGGGCCATATCAATTTCCATAACATTTTCTTCTTGGGCAAAAATGTACTACATCTGCAGGCAAACATTTCCATGAAAATTCAGGTGGATGGACATTTGGCTCCTTGTGTGGCAGCTTTTTTTGTTGTTATGCTTTGATAAATCATCACCAAACTCCTCAGTGAGCAGCCATCTTACTCACTAATTGAATATTTTAACTTTTTTCCTCTGTAGATATGGTGTGTCATTATATTTTCCATTTTGTGCCTTGCTTTTCATGCATTTAAAGTGCTGGAGCAGCTGTTTATTTGGAAAGCTTCCATTATGGCCATAATAATCTCCAACTAATTGCACATCAAATATTTATTTCTTGCACATTAAATTAATGAAGCAGTTTCAACAAGAGAAAAATTGGATCAGGTTGGCAAATGGTGCCTATAAATCCATGAAAAATTCCCAGTTCTTTTTTTGGCAGGACTCCTTTGATACAGATTAACAATTTTTTAATGGGAAAAAATTCCCATTATCTAGATGTGACTTCTTAAATAGGCAAGCTTTCTTTATTAATGTGCTTTTCTCAATGTTTCCTTGATAGATCATATTATCACTTCCAGAAATGAAAAAAATAAGTCATACTATTGATTTTCAAATAAATTATTTGGTATCCTCTTTGCCTTGAATTTAACATGGTTTTTTTTATATTCTACTTTTTTTTTTAAATTGAAGTACAGTTAATTTACAATGTTATGTTAATTTCAAGTGTAAAACAAAGTGATTTCATTTTATATATATACACACACACGTATATGTGTGTGTGTGTATATATATATTCTTTTCCATTATAGGTTATTATAAGATATTGAATATAGTTCCCTGTGCTACACAGTAGGTCCTTGCTGTTTACCTATTTTATGTATAGTAGTGTGTATATGTTAATCCCAAACTCCTAATTTATCTCTCTCCCTCCCCCCCCAATTCATTCTACTTTTGCTACTGTAAATGCTTTCAATGGGTTAACTTTATCCAGCTGTATTAAGATATGGCTGATACACAAAGAACAGCACATATTTAACATGTACAATTGATGAGTTTGGACATATGCAAATGACTGTAATACCATCCACACAATCAAGGTAACAGCATACTCAACACCTCCCAGTTTCCTTGTGTCCATTTGTTGTTTGCGTGCTGAGAGCACTTGACATGAAATCTGCTCTCAACAATTTTTAGGCGCACAACACCACACTGTTAACATAGGCACTATGTCGTATATGGCGGCTCTCTAGAACTTATTCATCCTGTGTAACTGAAACGTTATTTCCCCAGCCTCGAGCATGGCAACCATTATTGTATTCTCTGCTTCTATGAGTTTGACTATTTTAGATACTTCACATATGTGGAATGCAGTATTTGTCCTGTAAATGTGGCTTATTTCACTTCAACAGATATTTCTCCAAAGAAGACAAACAAATAGCCAGCAGGTGTATATGAAAAGATGTGCAGTATCAGTAATTATCACAGAAATGCAAATCAAAACTACAGTGACGTATCACCTCACACCTGTTAGCATGGCTACTGATCCAAAAAAAATAAACAAAAACAAAAACAAAAAATAAAATGTTGATGAGGATGTTGAAAAACTGGAACTCTTGTACATGGTTGGGAATGTATAATGGTGAACACTATGGGAAACTTATCCTCAAAAAAATAATAGAAGTACCATATGACCCAGCATCCTACTTCAGGATATATCTAAAAGAATCTTGAAGAGATATCTGCATTCCCACATTCATTACATAATTATTCACAATAGCCAAGATATGGAAACAACCCAAGTTCTATCAACAGATGAATGGATAAAGAAAAAGTATATACATACAATGGAATATTATTCAGCCTTAAAAAGGAAGGAATCCTATCCTTAAAAGGAAGGAAACATGGATGGACCTGGAGAACATTACGCTAAATGTTGATTAAAAGTAGCAGCTGAATTATTAGAGAAATACAAATCAAAACTACAATGAGGTACCATGTCACACCGGTCAGAATGGCCATCATTAAAGAGTCTACAAATATCAAGTGGAGGGGGTGTGGAGAAAAGAGAGCCCTCCTACACTGTTGGTGGCAATGTAAATTGATGCAGCCACTATGGAAAACAGTATGGAGGTTCCTAAAAAAAAATGACAACTAGTGTGCCTTATGATCTAGCAGTCTCACTCCTGGGCATCTATCCAGACAAAACTATAATTTGAAAAGACATGTGCACCCCTATGTTCATAGCAGCACTATTTACCATAGCCAAGACATGGAAACAACCTAAGTGTCCATCAACAGATGAATGGATAAAGAAGATGAGATACATATATACAATGGAATATTACTCAGCCATAAAAAAGAATGAAAGAACGCCATTTGCAGCAACATGGACGGACCTAGACATTATCATACTAAGTGAAGTCAGAAAGACAAATACCATATGATATCACTTATATATGGAATCTAAATTATGACACAAATGAACTTATCTATGAAACAGAAACAGACTCACAGACACAGAGAACAGATTTGTGGTTGCCAAGGGGGAGAGGGGTGGAAGAGGTATGGATTGGGAGTTTGGGGTTAGCAGATGCAAACTATTATATATAGGACGGATAAACAAGGCCCTACTGTAGAGCACAGGGAACTATATTCAATATCCTATGATAAACCATAATGGAAAAGAATATTTAAAAAAAGAATATATATATGTATAACTGAATCACTTTGCTGTACAGCAGAAATTAACACAACATTGTAAATCAACTATACTTCAGTAAAATTTATTTTTTAAAAGTAGCAGCTGGAATCCCACTCCTGGGCATATATCCAGAGAAAACCGTAATTTGAAAAGATACATGCACACCAATGTTCAATGCAGCACTATTTACAATAGCCAAGACATGGAAGCAACCTAAATATCCATCAACAGAGGAATGGATAAAGAAGATGTGGCACATATATATAATGGAATATTACTCAGCCATAAAAAAGAACAAAATAATGCCATTTGCAGCAACACGGATGGACCTAGAGATGATCATACTAAGTGAAGTAAATCAGACAGAGAAAGACAAATATCATATGATGGCACTTACATGTGGAATCTAATAAAAAATGATACAAATGAACTTGTTTACAAAACAGAAACAGACTCACTAATCTTGAATTCAAACTTATGGTTATGAAAGGGGAAACACAGGGGGAAGTGATAAATTAGGAGACTGGGATTAACATACACACACTACTGTATATAAAATAGATAACTAATAAGGACCTACTGTATAGCACAGGGAACTCTACTCAGTTTTCTGTAATAACCTATATGGGAAAAGAATCTGAAAAATAATGGATAAATATCTACATATGGATCTATATATACATTGATATACATAATATATAGATATATATATATAGGTATAAAAACTGTTTCACTTTGCTGTACACGTGAAAGTTAACACGACTCTGTAGGCCAACTATACGCCAATAAAATTATTTTAAATATATAAAATTGTAGTAAATAAATAAATAAATGTCATTTTCTTAAAAAAAAAAAAAAAGGTAGCAGCTGGCTAACAACTTATTTTGAAAATCGGCACTTCCAACTTACGTTTATTTTTCTTTTGATACATTTTCTAAAAGATGTCTGATACTGTTTTCTTTTGGACCCATTGCTGGTGTATAGAAAATGACTAGTGGTTTCGGAAAAGAGTTTCAGGAAAGAATTTCCCTGAACAGTAGGTCTGTCAACACTAAAGACAATGCCTACAGGTTTCTTCCATCAGGAAAAGTTACCTTACAATTTTACAATAAGATAATGATACACAGTTGCCACCAAACATTACTGAGTGTTTACAGTGCTTACACAGCTCCAATAAAAGTGTCCCTGACAAAGGAGTTCTTATCTAGTTACTGACTGACTGTTAAGTTTTATGAGTCATTAGATGTCCCTTTTTGCATTATACTTCTGAGTAGGGTTTTTGGTATCAGTTACCTGTGAATGAAACATAGTTTGCATTTGTTTGCAGAAAGGTCCTTTTAAAGCAACTTACGAAGTTCTCATCATGCGGTTTCCTTAAGAGGGAAACCACTCCATATATTTATATGGTGTATTACGGGCGTATCTCGGATACATTTCAGGTTTGGTTCCAGACCAACACAATAAAGTGAATATGGAAATAAAGCAAGTCACAGATTTTTTTGGTTTCCTGGTGCATGTAAAAGTTATGTTTACACTACACTTTAGTCTATTAAGCGTGCAATAGCATTATGTCTAAAAACATCTCAATGTACATACCTTATTTTAAAAATACTTTATTGCCAAAAAATACTAACCATCAACTGGAAACGAAGCAACTGACAAGGGATTAATTTCCAAAATATACAAACAGCTCATGCAGGTCACTATAAACAAACAAACAAACGACCCAATCAAAAAATGGGCAGAAGATCTAAATAGACATTTCTCCAAAGAAGACATACAGATGGTTAAAAAGCACATGAAAAGATGCTCAACATCACTAATTATTAGGGATATGCAAATCAAAACTACAATGAGGTATCACCTCACAACGGTCAGAATGGCCATCATCAAAAAGTCTACAAACAATAAACGCTGGAGAGGGTGCAGAGAAAAGGGAACCCTCTTGCACTGTTGGTGGGAATGTAAACTGGTGCAGCCACTATGGAGAAAAGTATGGAGGTTCCTTAAAAAACTTAAAATAGAGCTACCATATACTCCAGCAACTCCACTCCTGGACATATATCTGGAAAAGACAAAAACTCTAATTCAAAAAGATACATTCACCCCAATGTTCATAACAGCATTATTTACAATAGCCAAGATATGGAAGCAACCTAAATGTCCATCGACAGATGAATGGATAAAGAAGATGTACAACATATATACAATGGAATATTACTCAGCCCTAAAAAAAGAAAGAGGGGGCTTCCCTGGTGGCGCAGTGGTTGAGAATCTGCCTGCCAATGCAGGGGACACTGGTTCGAGCCCTGGTCTGGGACGATCCCACATGCCGCGGAGCAACTAGGCCCGTGAGCCACAATTACTGAGCCTGCGCGTCTGGAGCCTGTGCTCCGCAACAAGAGAGACCGCGATAATGAGAGGCCCGCGCACCGCGATGAAGAGTGGCCCCCGCTTGCTACAACTAGAGAAAGCCCTCGCACAGAAACGAAGACCCAACACAGCCATAATTAAATAAATAAATAAAATAAATAAACCCAAAGTTTAAAAAAAAAAAAAGTAAGCTGAAATATTAAAAAAAAAAAAAGAAAGAGGGACTTCCCTGGTGGTGCAGTGGTTAAGAATCTGCCTGCCAATGCAGGGGACATGGGTTCGAACCCTGGTCCAGGAAGATGCCACATGCCGCGGAGCAGCTAAGCCCGTGCGCCACAACTACTGAGCCTGCGCTCTAGAGCCCTCGAGCCACAACTACTGAGCCAGCGTGCCACAACTACTGAAGCCCGCGTGCCTAGAGCCCCTGCTCTGCAACAAGAGAAGCCACCGCAATGAGAAGCCTGTGCACTGCAACAAAGAGTAGCCCCCACTCGCCACAACTAGAGAAAGCCCATGCGCAGCAAGGAAGGCCCAATGCAGCCAAAAATAAAATAAATAAATAAATAAATTAATTAATTAAAAAAAGAGAAAAGAATGAAATAATGCCATTTGCAGCAACATGGATGGACCTAGAGATTGTTATACTGAGTGCAGTAAGTCAGACAAAGATGAATATCATATGGTATCACTTGTATGTGAAATCTAAAAAAATGGTACAGATGAACTTCTCTACAAAATAGAAATAGAGTCACAGATGTAGAAAACGAACTTATGGTTACTGGGGGTAAGGGGGTGGGGCGGAGGGATAAACTGGAAGATTGAGACTGATATACACACTACTATATATAAAATAGATAACTAATAAGGACCTACTGTATAGCACAGGGAACTCTACTCAATACTCTGTAATGGCCTGTATGGGAAAAGAATGTAAAAAAAGAATGGATATATGTATATGTATAACAGATTCACTTTGCTGTACACCTGAAACTAACTCAACATTATAAATCAACTATACTCCAATAAAAATTTTTTAAAATGCTAACCATCATCTGAGCCTTCAGGGAGTTGTAAACTTTTTGCACTGGTAATATCAAAGATCAATGACCACAGATCACCATGACAGATACAATAATAATGAAAATTTTTGCAATATTGTGAGAATTACCAAAATGTGACACAGAGACACAAAGTGAGCAAATGGTGTTGGAAAGATGGTGCTAATAGGCTTGCTAAATGCAGGGATGCAACAAACCTCCAATGTGTTAAGGAAAAAAAAAAAAAAAAAGTTGCAGCCCAGGTCTCAAGGCCTGAGAACCAGAGAGCTGGTGGTATAAGTGCCCATCTAAGGGCAGGAGAAGACCAATGGTCAGCTTATGAAATCAGGCAGAGAGAGCAAATTCTCCTTCTTCCAGCTTGTTGTTCTGTTCACGCCTTCAACAGATTGGGTGATGCCCACTCATCCTGGAGAGGACCATCTGCTTTACTCAGGCTACCAATTCAAATGCTAATCTCATCTGGAAACACCCTCACAGACACACCCAGAAATAACGTTTAACCAAATATCTGGGCTCCTCTTGGCCCAGACAAGTTGGCACATAGAATTAACCATCACATGTACCTTTAGGACACACCACATGCTCTCTAGCAGGAGCTCTAATTTCCCCCCAAATTGTTATCAGCATCTCTGGCTTCTGCGCACTAGATGCCAAAAGTCACCCTCCCACCCTCTCCTCACTGCCCAGTCCTAACAACCAAAAATGCCCCCAGACATTGCCAGTGGTCTGCCATGAGGGCACAGTCACCCATGCACAGCACCACTGGCCTCGCTCAACCCCATTCTCAGGGGACATCCCCCTTCGGACTCTCCAGTATCTCCTACCGGTGAGTTCCTTGGAGTGAGTTCAGCTCTTATCAACCAGTCCTTAATTATCAAAATGAGAACCACGCCAATAATTGTGGATTACTCCATGTGAACAATGACAGGTTTAAACATCTTTCTGGTCCTCTCACACCACTTCCAGGCCTTTGTAGAGGAAATCAGATGTTATCGTCTAGATGAGCGGTCCCCAAATTTGTATGCACATTAGAATCATGGATGATTCTTACAAAACTTCAAAGACCACCTGGCACCCTAGAAATAAAATCAGGATCTCTGAGGGTAGCACAGAGGCATCACTAATTTTTTTAAATTAATTTATTTTATTTTTGGCTGTGTTGGGTCTTCGTTGCTGCGTGCGGGCTTTCCCTAGTTGGGGCGAGCGGGGGCTACTCTTCGTTGCGGTGCGCAGGCTTCTCATTGCGGTGGCTTCTCTTGTTGCGGAGCACGGGCTCTAGGTGCACGGGCTTCAGTAGTTGTGGCTCACAGGCTCTAGACTGCAGGCTCAGTAGTTGTGGCGCCAGGGGCTTAGCTGCTCTGCGGCATGTGGGATCTTCCCAGACCAGGGCTCGAACCCGTGTCCCCTGCACTGGCAGGTGGATTCTTAACCACTGCGCCACCAGGGAAGCCCCGCATCACTAATTTTTGATGTTCCCCAGGTAATTCCATTGCACAGGTATTTGGAAACCGTTCGTCTAGATTTTTGCTAAACTGAAGGACTCATGTATTGTCGTTGATTAGCCATCACATTCGTAGTTGTCATCCAGAATCTAGTTCTTACAAAACTTCCGTAGCATCTTGGGGACATAATGTCATCTACTTCTATTTTTAAAATCTATGTGTCTGGCCTATAATACGTAAGTCCTGTGATCGTGAGGAGACTGAAAAGAGGTGACCTGTATGAATTCCAAAATACAGCAAGTGCCACCTAGAAGGTGCATACCCAATAGTGACAACTACAGCACCTCTTCTTGCCCCCATTTAATGGGGAAAAGATCAAAAATCACGTTGAGTTCATTCTTTCAATCACAGTCACATTTTCAACAATTGTCTAGGAAGCTGGACAACTAATTCAATCAGAGGCTCATCGCTAGAACAATTTTCTATTCATTATTTTAATCTATATCTTGGTGGATTGGAATCTATTTTTAAGTCATTGTTTTCAGAAAAGCTCCTTGTATGGTCTACACTGGGAACCACCACATGCCTGGGAATATGCTTCACTTGCCTTCACCCTTGAGGAAATTCTTGGGTCAGGAATACTAACCCCTCCACATTCTGTAGACCTTGTTACTGGATCTTTTAGCACGTGGTGCTCCAGAGAAGTGTGGGGCCAGCCCCGTCTTGCTGCCTTTCTATGTCACCTGCTTTGTCTGCCAGGGGAGTTAGAGATGCTACTTCATCTTTATTACGGCTACAATGGCACAGCATGTCTCAATTTGATTTCATTTTTGTTAACTTTGCCTGAAACCCAAGTGAGGCCATTCAAGCTAGATTCATGTTGTTTTCTCACTTTAGTAAAGCTTTCTTTGGTTACAAACCTTGACTATTATTTCTGCTCTGTTTGCTTTCAAATCATCTTCAAGAACACTAATTAGAAGCTGATTCTTTTCTTTCTCATTTATAATTTTAATCTCTCACCATTTACATCTATTTTTCCTATTTTTCTGCACTCTGGGAAAGTGTCCCGTGTTTCTACGTGCCAGAAAGTTGATTATTTTTTCATGTCAGTTCCATTCTTTCATAATTTCAATGCAGAGTCAAATTTGGTCATTGAGTTTTGTGTTTCTGTTTTTTGTTTTTAAGTCATGTCTGTGTCCAACTTATCCTGTTCTCTTCTTATATTCCATGAATGCCTTTGTATTTTCAGTACTGGAAGAATAAAATAAATCTAACTATTCTCATTACAGAATAATCCCAATTGCTTAGAAAGCTGAAGACCTAGAATATTTTCCAAACGACCCTTTAGGAAGACATTCTCTTTTAAATGTGTCTCCTTTTCAAAGTTAAGGTCAGTCTAGGTAAACCTAGAGGTTTCTGCATGTCACATGTACTTCTGTGAAGAGCAGTTCTTTGCTGTGAACCGTCTGCACTGCTATAGATAACCCATGCAAAGTTAGGAAACATTTTGAAGGACGGTGTCTGTCTCCACCTTGAAGTAGGTTTGTGTCTCACACCAGATTAAGCCATGCTGTGAGGGAGGCAGGAGGCATTGGGTTGGGCCGGAGGTGGGGTCATGGACAGACAAAGTCTGAAGAAGCCTCAGATAAGATAAGATAAGCCTCTGAGATAAGGCTCAGAACCTGCATCTTCCTTCTATTAAGAGAGGGTAAGCGTTCCAGCAGTAACTGCCGTTAGACCCACGCGCCCCATGTAACCCTTCCAGCACTGACCTCCTTCTTCCAAGCAGCTTACAAGGCTTGAGGGAGGGGATGACCGGGACAGGGCTTGCGCAGGACGAACGGTGGCTCCTGGCTAAAGGACTCTGCGTATCAGTGCAGGAGCCTGGACTGCAATTACCCACGTGGAGTTTAAAGAACACACAAGTCCTGCAGTGAAAGGGATGAGTCATGGGGGACAGAGACTAAAGGCAAGAATGCGACGTCTCAGCTAGGTCTCGGCAAGATCCCTATTTCAGGGAAGCATGTTGTGATCGCTGGATACTCTACACCCATGATTTTGCTTAGTTATCTTACCAGTTTTATTCAGGGATGGGGGAGGCAGCAAGTGTTGGGAGCCCAGATCTGTGAAGACAGACGGACAATGACCCTCCAGCAGTATTCCTGCCACGTTGCTTGACCTGCCTGTACCTCCACGCCCTCATCTGCAGATGCGGGTAGCATCGGGTTGTCACACAGATGGAAAGAATTAGTGTAGGTTGAGCATTTAACGTGGGGCCCGGCAGACAGAAAGGACTGAGTGTTTGTTAAATAAAACCATGTCCATTGCATCAGAAATTTCAGCTTGGTGTGGTGATGGTTAAAAAACACGTGCGAGTTGGTAAACCAAGCGGTAGAAGAACCGTACTGTGTTCTGGATCTTGACTTGGGGGATGGGAACGGACCAAGAAAAAGATTTGTTTGTGGAGAAAAGAAACAGCCAATTTAGAGAAGAGCCATCTGAAGCCTGGCTAGTATTCCCTCCAGAAAATAGTTTCTCCCCTGCTGTCTCTCTCTTTCCCCCTTGGCTCTGAAACTCCCCGAAAAGCTTGACTTTTGCTTTAATCACTGGGGACAAAAGAAGAGTGAATTGTGCGTTGACTAAATAGGGTCCACATTCCACAGCCCTTACCAGACCTCACAAGGTGCTTTATGTTTGTAAACCATGAGGTTTCGTGAGAACGATAAGCCAGACCACTTCTTCCCCACCTGCAGCAGGAAACAAAGCTGAATCTCGCTTTCTTTAAGACGATCAGCGTGCCTGTGCTCGTCATGCTTAAGGTGGCATATGGGGCTTCAGATGCTAACGAAGCCATCACAGTGTCACCCGGTCACTAGATGAGCGAGAATAACATCACCTTGTGAAGACAGGCTAGAATCCAGACCGTGAAAACTGGCACTTTCTTTTCACATCCCCCTGCCGTAGGGTGTTTGAAATGCTCAAGCCCACATCCTATTCCTCTTACAGTTGTCATAAGATTTGGGACCAAACTAAGCAGCTTACGCAAACGTAAAACACTATGAAGACACTTGGCCACAGAGACACAGCTCAGCTAAGCAAGGATCCACCACCATTTTTAATATCTATGCAGATGCAGGCCTCATGGTGGGTTTTGTTTCGTTTTTTTCCTCCAGAGATAACAATTCCCTTGCTCGAAGATTTTCCGTGGAAAGAAAGCTTCTGGGATGAGAGGCTGGTAATTGTGTATACCTGTGGACAGTTCATGACTTGGAGGATTTGATGCTGGTGGTGGGGGAAGGTTTTGGCGTGGTGTCAAAAATAAAATATTTCTTCTCTTGGTTTAAAACAGTTATGTTTCCAAGCTCCTCCGGACAGTCAGATCAGAGCCAAGTGTTACCCTTGTGCCTCTCTTGGGACTGCACTTATTCAGTTAAGGTCTTCTTATGTTTGTAAAGAGGATGTAGTAGCAAAATAATGAAAGAGCAGTCACTGGTTTGGAGCCTCTTGGCTGGGGAATCAAACCTACTTCATCCTTTTTTAGTCTTTCTCTAAAACCTTCCTATAGTCTAGTTATTCTATTTATTACCTGAATGTGTGATGTTGTAATTTCTATGAAAAAATAGGATAGTACTGATACATTTCTAAATATTTTATCTTAATATTCAGTTAAATGTTTAACCTGAGGCTACAATGCTCAGCTCAGGAGAAACCGTACAAGGAAAAATAAAAGAGGAAACAGCCTCTGGGTCTTGAGCTACTGCACAGAATGAGCCTTGACCTCAACTGCTGCTGCTTATCACAGGGCAGACGTTCCTGCACAGACACTTCACGGGCTGCAGCTGGGAAACAGATCTGCTCCTGTCACTGTAAGAGGAGGTCAAGTAAAGAAATTACTCCCAGACACAGCAGAATGGATGATAAGGTGGACTATCTATAGCAGTAAAAACCTTTTGAATCCAGTCTAAAACGGAGGGCTTTCCTATATTCCTCCCCATGTATCCCTTGCCCACATTGTCAGGGAGAGCTGCAAGCTAGATACTGCTGGAAAACAGACCCAAGAGATTTCCTTCCCAGGAAAGGAAGATTCCATCACTGTAGGAAATAGCGCTTTAAATCTGGTTGTGTAGACAGTTACTTCTGAAGGGGAAAATAGTTTGGAAGTTCTGATGCCATTTACATTTTTCCCACAACATCTTTTGTTTAATTGTCGAAAGTAGTCCTGAATAAAGGTAATAAATCAGAACATAGACGGATATTAATAAGATATGAATGGTGAGGGTGAAGTTCGAAAAGGATTGAAAGTAGAAATATTGGACAGGATTATTTTTTGTTTCAGGAAAGGGCGAGCTCAGTTTCACAGACTCGTGAAGGCAACGTCCATTGTTTCGTGAGAACTGAACTCCCAGTACCTCCCTGCGTCTGGACCTATAGCCCAGCATCCCTGGCCCTTGCTGCTTGGAGTTCCTGTTTGGTTTCTGTTCCAAGGAAACAACGTCCTCATTTGGGAGTTTGGCGATCACCCTTCAAGTTTTACTTTTTTTGTTTTATCTCTCAGTTCATGTTAGAAGCAAAGAAGGCAGCTCAACGTGTCAGTATAAACTTTCATCTAGAATGTTGGTACGATGGACTGAACTGTGTGCCCTTAAAATTCATAGTTTGAAGCCCCTACCCCTAGTGTGATGGTATTTGGAGGTGGGCCCAATGGGGCCTGATTAGGTTTACATGAGACCAAGAGGTTGGGGTCCTCATGATGGGATTCGTGTCCTTATAACTAGAGGAAGAGACACCAGTGCTTCCACTCTCCACCATGCTGAGCAAACGGCAAGAAGGCAGCCATCTCCAAGCCAGGAAGAGAGCCCTCACCAGAACTCAACTGCCACACACTGAATGTTTCTGTCCCCCCACCAAATTCATAAGTTAAATCCTAATTTCCAAAGGGATTGCATTTGGAGGGGTGACCTTTGGGAGATTAGGTCATGTGGGTGGAGCCCCCATGACTGGGATTAGGGTCCTTAAAAAGGAGACCCCAGAGAACTCCCTCACCCCTTCTGCCATGTAAGCGCACGGCAAGAAGACAGCCGTCTGCGAACCAGGAAGCAGCATCTCACAAGACACTGAATCTGGTGGCACCTTCATCTTGGACTTCCCATCGTCTAGAATCATGAGGAATATGTTTCTGTGGTTTATACACCACCCAGTTTATGGTATTTTGTTGTAGCAGCTTTAAGGGACTAAAGCCCTGACCCTGCTGGCACCCTGATCTCAAAATTCCAGCCTCCAGAACTGTGAGAAAACAAGTGTTTGTTGTCTAAGTCTATGGTATTTTGCTAAGACAAGAAGCAACAAGAGATGTGATCCCTCTACCAAAAACACCAGGGAACTGTATCTGAGTGAGCCAATGTAGGCTGGACCTGGGGACCCTGGATCAGTATGTGTATCTGTATGTTGGTGCACATAACAACAGGTACATTTAATTAAAATACTTTGGATGCTGGATATTTAGTTGAACACATTCCCTTAATCAGATTTCTAATCCTTTTAACCTTCATATGCTACCGTTCTAATATCTTCAAGTTGAGGACCATACATGATAAGGATAACATTTTCTACCCTGTATTACCATGTTAGAAGCTTCTGGGACAAGACAGGTTATAGATAAAGCAATGACTCAGGTAGAAAATAGATGGACGGGTAGCCAAAAATATAGCACTGGTTCATTATTAACAAGCAATTGGTTCATTATTAACAAAAATATAGCATTGGTTCATTATTAACAAGCAATTCCATCTTACGAGAGAAATAAAAAGCCTTTGACGGACAAAGCTAAACCTTTCCACTAATTACGTCCCAAACATAGGAACTGTATGAAAAAAAATAAAGCCACTGGAAATCTAGAAGTAGAAAAACCAGCTACTTTCATGTCACTGAGACATCTTTTCTATACGAGACGATATTGCCTATTTAAATCTTAAGCTGTTTTTGCATTTGCTTCATCTGTGCAGGTACTATGTTTAAGGCAGACGTGTGATGGAGGAAATAACGCCTACACCAGTGGATTAATTTAGAGGATTCAATTGAAAAATAGCCTTACCTTCCTCTAAATTAAGAAATGTTTACTCTCAGTCTGCAGATGTCGAATGAGGAAAGAAATGACAGGGCTCTTGGTTTCAACAGAAATGTCTCTTTATCATGTTATAAATTGTGCCCTGCAAATTCAACTTCTACAAAGCAAAAGTTTCCCTTCACGCGCGGGAAACAGACATTGTTAATATGCTTTTCTTTCCCAATTTTAGGGTTTCTGCATACACTTACAGGAAGTTAAAAATAGCCAAATGTGACTCAGTTAACAACAAAAAAATGGAAGACACAGTAACTCAGTCAACCGATTAAGAAAACTCGAGCTATGAAAGTTCCTGTAAAGAATAAAAAACCTTTTTTTTTTGCAGACGCATGCTAATCCTTTTGCGGTCTATTTATATCACACAGTGGCTCCAAATAAAACTTTTAGAAAAGCATAAGTTTTAAGTAAACATTTTTCTTCTGCTTTGAGTATTCTATTTCACCAGATGGATGAAAATGGTTTCACAAACCTAACAGTTTCATTAAACCGCAAATGTTTAATTAAAGAACTGTGCATTTAAAAAAGTCAAGTCACACACAAACGAACAACTTCAACATATGTGTCACCCGGGTCTATATACCTGAGGATGCAAACATTAATAAAGTCCATCTTTCACCTCCCTGGGGGAAGCAGACGATGGAGGCACGGTGTGAGGGTGAACGTTATGGCTTTTAAAATAGAAATCTCAGCCCAGAGAAGGGAGTGGTTGTTTACAGAATTGTTGGAAAATAAGATAATGTGCGACTTTACCTCTGCCCTCAAGTAGCTTATATAAATCAGGGCATGCAAACAACCACCTCTACTAGGCAGAATAAAAAGGCACAAGGAAGTTAAAACAAAACAACAAAACAAAACAAAACTGTGACAGTGCTAAAGAAGAAGATTCATTCCAACGAGGGTGGGGCGTGAAAATGGGGCGAGCAGTGGTGGGCGATATGGGGGGAGTGGCCTTGGAACCAAGACACAAAAGAAGAAGAGGTAGTCAAGCGGCAAGAAAACGGTCTGAAATGACACTAAAAATTAAGTCGACGTGTGTATTTTGTGCTTTTAGTCTAATTTGTGAAACAAGCTAGCCTCTTTTCCAGCAATGAGTCCACTCATCTTAATTTGTTAAAGTTGATCCCGATGGAAGCATCATGATGGGAAAAGGAGAGAAAAGAGGGGCAGGTGGTTCTGTTGGGGGAGGGGAGGGATGTACCCCAGAGGCAGGGAGCTCAGGCGTGGCCTCTCAGATCCAGCACAGTTACAGCGCCGCCGTTGGGCACCAGGACCCCAGACCCGGAGAAACCGGCCAGCAACAGGGCTGGGGCAAGACCCAGTGAATGAAGACGCGGTAGAGAGAGCCACCTCCTTACCGTGCCTGGAGCTTGTCCGGGCCCTCCTTTCGCACAAGCTCTCTGCCCCCAAACCTGGTCCCTGCCCTCCTTCTCCATCACGGCAGGACCTGCTCAGGGCATCAGACCAAGAGCAGCTGTTCTCATCAGATGGACGCTGAGCATACAGGACCTGCAGACACGCATCGCTGCAGATGTGATTTGGTAAAAGCAGAACTCGGGCTCAAAACATCCTTTTGAAAATCTCTTTCAAAACCCCGAGCGCCAAGTGCATTTTCCCATACAGGACATCCTAAATAACACATAGCAAGCAGAGCCATGAGCACGGTACCCGACGTGGGATTTCCGAAAGCCTTTCTTTAACCAGATATCTTCAGCTCACTGTTATCAAAAGAATAAAAAAAAGAAACCAAAAACTCTGCGTCTTTATTGCTTAAACTTCCCTGATATGCTTGGGCATTGTATAGATGGAAAAGAAAATGCTTTCAGGATGAAAGTTAAAGTAGCATTGACATATCTACACTACCAAATGTGAAATGGATGGCCAGGGGGAAGCAGCCGCATAGCACAGGGAGATCAGCTCGGAGCTTTGTGTCCACCTAGAGGGATGGGATAGGGAGGGTGGGAGGGAGACGCAAGAGGGACGGGATATGGGGATATATGTATATGTATAGCTGATTCACTTTGTGATACAGCAGAAACTAACACACCATTGTAAAGCAATTATACTCCAATTAAAAAAAAATTAATGACTTTTAGAACTGAAGCAGAAAAATAGAAAAAGAAAAGATTTTGCATTTTCTCCCTCAGTCAACTGTATTTATAGTCCAAAGCGTTTCCTCTGCAAGTAGACAGGGTTTTAAAATAAATCTTACCCTATATTTTTTGAAATGTACTTGTGATTTTCATCGTATCGGTAAAGTGGATGGAAGGGACGTAATAGCAAACAAAATGCATGTTCACAATCGGGATCACACTTGTTAATTATGGCAGACTGGAAGAGAAATATCCATTTGCCGTAGAGAGATGGCATTGTAGACTAGCTACGAAGGCAAGTGAATAAACAGGTTTCGGGGAAACTTATTGACTGCTTGCTTCAGTTTACAAATTAAAGAGAAACTGAATGCATTTTACTGAATGTACCCAGGCACACACAGAGAGGAAAGCGTATTCTTTGTAGCTGGCACACACCGTGAGAGACAGGCAATTTTATAGGAGGACAAACTCTAACTTGGAATGGGTTGAACAATGACCACGCCTAGCACGAGGCTGATTCTTGATGGATGTGTTTTCTATCAAGTGTTCATTCAGAGTTTAAAAAATCAGGACTCTGTGTTTGCCATGATGAATGTTTCTTGATACCAACACATGATAGACACAATATCATTCACACAAAAATGGAATTCCTCACCCTTCTCACCAACTTTTCCCACTTGAAGGTAAATCTCTACCGCCCTGCTTCTCCCCAAGCAGCCAGGACTGGAAGAAAGCAAACGTGTAAAATGCAGAAGGACAAGTCTATTCCCTGATCTTTTTTTAAGTTTCTCTCTTATATTACCTCCCACACCAACCTTAAAAACCTCCGGTCTTCCTAAAACCCCAGTACGGTTGGGCGTTTTCCCTAATGGCTGCTTCCAGGCTCTGGGCATACCCTTTGCCCATTTCCCATCATTGTGTACCTTTACCTAAGTCTCACCTCCCAAGAGTCAATGCACAAGTCACAGCTCTATTGCAAAGCTATCAGATAGCACGATTCCGTCTGAGGTCCTCACCCTTGGCTGCATGCTAGAATAACCTGGGCAGCTTTCAAAAATTCCAGTGTCTCTCCAGACCAAGTAAATCAGAATCTGGCAATAAAGTTTTAAAATTCCCCTGTTGATTTTACGGTGCAGCCAACAACTCTGGCCTAAGAGATGGCCACTGGATCATTCTATTAGCCATTCGGGGGTATTTGCAATCAAGGCATTAAAAGAAATAATGCCTTAACTCAGCAGTTAACCTTAGAAGAACATTCTCTTGAGATTTACTAACAGGTGTTGAGAGAGTCAAGAAAAGCAGGGTTCTGCACTCCAACAAATTTGTGAATCGATGTACCTCACGTCACCCCCTCAGAGTTGGAACTGAGTAGGACAAATATTCTAGGAAGTCGTGCTTTTAAGAACATACAAATACAACAAGTACAGAACCCTAAAACCCTTCTGAATGTATTTAATCCAGGACTCCCAAATTTTTTAATCACTAAACAATTGTTTATCAGAGGACCAGAATCAGCATCCTGTGAAAATCAGACTCTGTGATTCACCCACGGGGAAAAGGCTGTTTTAACACCACAGAATCCCTCTCTAATCACGAGGCCTTTTCTCAGACACTGCTCACTCCTTTCATACAAACTCCTGCATCCCTCAGTCTGTAAGACCAGCTAAGA
Organism: Balaenoptera ricei; assembly: GCF_028023285.1. Lineage (NCBI taxonomy): Eukaryota > Metazoa > Chordata > Mammalia > Artiodactyla > Balaenopteridae > Balaenoptera > Balaenoptera ricei. The sequence goes on along the minus strand of NC_082660.1, from coordinate 5,553,165 downwards.
ACGTGAGGATGGGCTTTTCTTCACCCAGGAAAAGCCATTTCCCGATTCTCTAGCTGAGATTCACTTGGCCTGATTTCCATGATGAAGCTTAGACATCGAACTTCACAGCTGGAAGGACGATAAGACATTACCTAGGATGAAATGCCAAAATTCCTCCTAGGGGGGCCGTGGCAAACAAATGCCACTTGAACACAAGCACTGCGATACCACGACAGTGGCTACTAAGGAACTGACAGGCCAGACACACTGGACGAAGGGAGGATTCATGTCCCCAGCGGGGCTGAGCAGGACAGCAGGAGATTTCTTCACGCTACTCAGAACAGTGGCATTTAAAACTTCTTGTTTATTTCTGGAATTTTCCCTTTAATATTTTTGGATCGCGGTTGCCTGAGGGTAACTGAAACCACAGAATAGGGGGGCACACTCCTGTAGAGACGGAAGAAACGCACGCAGACCTGAGACCTTCCCACACAGAAGCGGAAACCAACCTGGAGCATCGGCTCTCACATGTTGACAGACAAGGAGAAAGGAAAGGGGCGTGATGAACTGTCCACTGAGAGGCGTGAGCGAGTTCCCTTGTGCATTTGCTTTGAGAGGACCTAGGGGCACAGGAGCTGAGACGTGTCCTTGGTATACACAGAACAACGAGGAAGCAAGGAGAATTGAATGCCAATTCTTTTTTTTTTAAGACAATTTTTTAAGAGCAAGTTTCCAACAAAATTGAGAGGAAGGTACAGAGGTTTCCTATATACCCCCTACCCCTACACATGCATATTCTCCCCCATTATCAACATCACTCACCAGAATGGTACTATTTTTTTTTGTTAAACCAAGGATGAACCTATATTCACACATCATAATAACCCGAAGTCCACAGTTTACATCCTGTGGATTTGGCCAAGTGTATAATGATATATACCTGTCATTATAGTACCATACAGAGTAGTTACACTGCCCTAAAAATTTCTCTGTTCTCCACTCATACCCCCTTCTTCATTCCTAGCAACCACTGATATTTTAATTTTCTCCATAGTTTTGCCTTTTCAGAATATCATAGACTTGGAATCATAGTACGTAGCCTTTTCAGATTGCATTCTTTCACTTAGATATATGCATTTAGGGTTCTTCCACAAACACGGATTCTCAGAAGTAACGGATGATCCAGAGGAGGATGTGATGCAAATCATTTATGCTGGAATGAACTGGTTGAGGATCTGAAAATTAAATATCATTTCTTATGGAGATGAGTTGGCAATTATTAAGAAGGAAAATGAGATGGTCACAGCAGGAATAGAGTTTATTGATGTTAACACGTTTGTTTCACCTTGGAAAAATGTGCATAATGTATGTCTTCAAAAGTTTACATCAGCTTCTCATAATTTCCATGTATCCTTACTGGAGAGTTTCCTGAGTGTCAGAAAGTATGGTGTAGGTAGAAGAAAATAGGGTGTTAATCCAGTTTCCACACCTGATGAAAAGCCACTTCCGCGAATACCAGATTAAGCTGCACTCTTTAATTAAGATATCCCCCTCGTACAATGATATCTCATTGTTGCTGACCTGACGAATGGAGAATTCACGAAGGCTTGGATGTCACCTGGCAAAACGATATCTTGCAAAGCAAAGCTCACCTTCATATATTGTGCAAATCCTTAAAGTAGTAAACATGTATATACCTTCAAACGGTAATATAATTTAGATGACTCTTTCCACTCACATGAAGTAGTGTGCTTAATGGATTTCCTATTTCAACATACAGTTTACACTTCGGACATTTTCAACATAGGGTCTACATTTTATTCACTGCATCTTATTCACTCACTTTAATTATGAAGCAATCATTTGTGCATATGATTGTAATGGGTAAAAGTTTTCAGTATACCTAATTCTTAAAAGGTAGAGATGTTTCTTTTTTTTTTTTTTCTTAAAATGGAAAAGGTCTAATTTTAAGGGCTCATGAATCTCTATAAAATCAGAACCATTACCTGTGCTGTCTGTTGCTATGGCTACACGCTCATGTGATCTGTAGATCTGACATAATTCAGGTATCTCTGCAGAGCAATATCATTGCAAAGACATCAGAGAAAATTTAAGCCATGCAGGGAACCAAGAAACATAATTTACAGAAAAGATTTTAAAAGAAAAAGGGCACTCCAGGAAAAAATAAAATTTCTTCATTTTGTAATATATTTTCTACTTTTATTATTAACTATTCACGTATCTTTTTATGTATGTCGTTTCTCTTCTCAGGATCTATGTCGTCCATTTAATACTTAAAGTGCACACATTAACTAGAAGAGGAAAAAAGGTAAAGAGTTTCTTAGCTATGGAATATTGCATAAAATAACATAAGATGTTTGCAGAGATTAAAAGTTTATCGTTTTGCTTTCAAATCATAAGCTGCAAGAGCCATGTTTGTGTAAAGAGATTTTCTGGCACCATACCTCTATTAAATTGTATTGAGTGACCTTTGATGAAATAATAGAGCCATATTGCTTTTGAAGACATTAACTTTCAGAGTTAATAGTTGGCTTTGTAATCCGATGGTACAAATGAAATTTAGAATAAAACAATGATTAGGCAGCACTTTTGTAAATAAGGCAACTCTGTCAGTATTCATGCCTGGCTACGTGGTTGAGAGATAGGTAGTAGATTGATAGAAATACAAAACATGTTCAGATATTAACTGCATAATTAATTAATTTCACTGGACATGATTTTCACCAGAATCCATTATAGCCAAAGCATGTGTTCATCTCCTGGGATCCCAGGAAATCAGGCTTCTTAATTGACACATTAAAGGGACTGGTGAACAGTTAGTCTTTGTAGGGATGTTATAGTGGACAAGTCTGTTGAAATAATGAAAAGAACAGGATTGCCAGTGAAGCATTAGAGAAGAAAGCAAGGTAGGGAGGTAGATAGATAGAGAGATAGATGACAAAGGTCTATCTTATTCGTTTTGTTTCTCTGGAAAATCCTGACTGGTACAGTCAGTATGAAGAGGTGGGCCAAAGTCTCTGAGAGCTTCCAGGTAAAACTTCTATTTCCAACATCAGGCTGCTTTCTTTCAAGTTGCCTAAGGCTTGATTACTTACATCCTGGACATATACCCTGAGAAAACCATAATTCGAAAACATACACGCACCCCAGTGTTCATTGCAGCACTATTTACAATAGCCAAGACATGGAAGCAACCTAAATGTCCATCGACAGATGAATGGATAAAGATGTGGGCACCTTCAAGATGGCGAAGGAGTGAGACGTGGAGCTCACCTTCCTCCCCACAAATACATCAGAACTACATCTACTTGTGGAACAACTCCTACAGAACACCTACTGAACGCTGGCAGAAGACCTCAGACTTCCTAAAAAGCAAGAACTACCCACGTACCTGGGTAGGGCAAAAGAAAAAAGGAAAAACAGAGACAAAAGATTAGGGACAGGATCCGCACTTCTGGGAGGGAGCTGGGAAGAAGGAAATTTTCCCACACACTAGGAAGCCCCTTCACTGGCGGAGACGGGGTGTGGCGGGTGGGGGAAGCTTCGGAGCCACGGAGGAGAGCGCAGCAACACGGGTGCAGAGGGCAAAGCGGAGAGATTCCCGCACGGAGGATCGGTGCCGAGCAGCACTCACCAGCCCGACAGGCTTGTCTGCTCATCTGCCGGGGCGGGCGGGGGCTGGGAGCTGAGGCTCGGGCTTCGGAGGTCAGATCCCAGGGAGAGGACTGGGGTTGGCTGCGTGAACAGAGCCTGAAGAGGGCTAGTGCACCACAGCTAGCTGGGAAGGACTCCGGGAAAAAGTCTGGAACTGCTTAAGAGGCAAGAGACCATTGCTTTGGGTGCGTGAGGAGAGGGGATTCAGAGCACCATCTAAATGAGCCCCAGAGATGGGCATGAGCCGTGGCCATCAGCACAGACACCAGAGATGGGCATGAGATGCTAAGGCTGCTGCTGCCACCACCAGGAAGCCTGTGTGCGAGCACAGGTCACTGTCCACACCTGCCCTCCCGGGAGCCGGTGCAGCCCGCCACTGCCAGGGTCCCGTGATCCAGGGGACAACCTCCCCGGGAGAACACATGGCGCGCCTCAGGCTGTTGCAATGTCACGCTGGCCTCTGCCACCGAAGGCTCACCCCACGTTCTGTACCCCTCCCTCCCCCCGGCCTGAGTGAGCCAGAGCCCCCTAATCAGGTGCTCCTTTAACCCCGTCCTGTCTGAGTGAAGAACAGACGTCCTCAGGTGACCTACACACAGAGGCAGGGCCAGATCCAAAGCTGAACCCAAGGAGCTGTGTGAACAAAGAAGAGAAAGGGAAATTTCTCCCAGCAGCCTCAGGAGCAGCAGATTAAATCCCCACAATCAACTTGATGTACCCTGCATCTGTGGAATACCAGAATAGACAACGAATCATCCCAAAATTGAGGCGGTGGACTTTGGGAGCAACTGTAGACTTGGGGTCTCCTTTGTGCCTCTAATTTGTTTCTGGTTTTATGTTTATCTCAGTTTAGTATTTAGAGCTTATTATCACTGGTGGATTTGTTTATTAATTTGGTTGCTCTCTTCCATTTTTAATTTTATATATATATATTTTTTTTCCGTTTTCTCTTTTTGTGAGTGTGTACGTGTATGTTTCTTTGTGTGATTTTCTCTGTATAGCTTTGCTTTTGCTATTTGTCCTATGGTTCTGTCTCTCCATTTTTTGTGTTTTGTTTTGTTTTTAATATAGTTTTTAGTGCTTGTTATCATTGGAGGATTTGTGTTTTGGTTTGCTTGCTCCCTTCTTTCTCTGTCTCTTTTTTTTTTATTACTTTTTTATTTTTAAAAATTTGTTTCTATTTTAATAACTTTATTTTATTTATTTATTTTTTCTTTCTCTCTCTCTTTCTTTCTTTTTCTCCCTTTTCTTCTGAGCCATGTGGCTGACAGGGTCTTGGTGCTCTGACTGGGTGTCAGGCCTGAGCCTCTAAGGTGGGAGAGCCAAGTTCAGGACACTGGTCCAACAGAGACCTCCCAGCCCCACATAATATCAAATGGTGATAGCTCTCCCAGAGATCTCCAGCTCAACGCTAAGACCCAGCTCCACTCAACGACCAGCAAGCTACAGTGCTGGACACCCCATGCCAAACAACTAGCAAGACAGGAACACAAACCCACCCATTAGCAGAGAGGCTGCCTAAAATCATAACAAGTTCACAACACCCCAGAACACACCACTGGACGTGGTCCTACCAACCAGAAAGACAAGATCCAGCCTCATCCACCAGAACACAGGCACCAGTCCCCTCCACCAGGAAGCCTACACAACCCACTGAACCAACCTTACCCACTGGGGGCAGACACCAAAAATAAAGGGAACTACAAACCTGCAGCCTGCGAAAAGGAGACCCCAAACACAGTAAGTTAAGCAAAATGAGAAGACAGAGAAATACACAGCAGATGAAGGAGCAAGTGAAAAACCCACCAGACCAAACAAACGAAGAGGAAGTAGGCAGTCTACCTGAAAAAGAATTCAGAGTAATGATAGGAAAGATGATCCAAAATCTTGGAAATAGAATAGAGAATACAAGAAACGTTTAACAAGGACCTAGAAGAACTAAAGAGCAAACAAACAATGATGAACAACACAATAAATGAAATTAAAAATTATCTAGAAGAAATCAATAGCAGAATAACTGAGGCAGAAGAATGGAAAAGTGACCTGAAAATAAAATAGTGGAAATAACTACCGCAGAGCAGAATAATGAAAAGAGAAGGAAAAGAAGTAAGGACAATCTCAGAGACCTCTGGGAAAACATTAAACACACCAACATTTGAATTATAGGGGTCCCAGAAGAAGAAGAGAAAAAGAAAACAACTGAGAAAATATTTGAAGAGATTATAGTTCAAAACTTCAAAACTTCAATATGGGTAAGGAAATAGTCAGTCAAGTCCAGGAAGTGGAGAGAGTCCCATACAGGATAAATCCAAGGAGAAACACGCCAAGACACATAATAATCAAGGTATCAAAAATTAAAAACAGGGCTTCCCCGGTGGCGCAGTGGTTGAGAATCTGCCTGCCAATGCAGGGGACATGGGTTCGAGCCCTGGTTTGGGAAGATCCCACATGCCGCGGAGCAGCTGGGCCCGTGAGCCACAACTACTGAGCCTGCGCATCTGGAGCCTGTGCTCCGCAACAAGAGAGGTCACGACAGTGAGAGGCCCGTGCACCGCGATGAAGAGTGGCCCCCACTTGCCGCAACTAGAGAAAGCCCTCGCACAGAAACGAAGACCCAACACAGCCATAAATAAAATAAATAAATAAATATTAAAAAGTGAATATTAAAAAAAAAGGGACAGAGATTTAAAAAAAAAAACTAAATACAAAGAAAAAATATTAAAGCAACAAGGGAAAAGCAACAATTAACATACAAGGGAATCCCTATAAGGTTAACAGCAGATCTTCCAGCAGAAACTCTGCAAGCCAGAAGGGAGTAGCAGGACATGTTTAAAGTGATGAAAGGGAAAAACCTACAAACAAGATTACTCTACCAAGCAAGTATCTCATTCAGATTCGATGGAGAAATTAAAACCTTTACAGATAAGCAAAAGGTAAGAGAATTCAGCACCACCAAACCAGCTCTACAACAAATGCTAAAGGAACTTCTGTAGGGAGGAAACATAAGAGAAGGAAAAGACTTACAATAACAAACCCAAAACAATTAAGAAAATGGTAATAGGAACATACATATCGATAACTACCTTAAGTGTAATGGATTAAATGCTCCAACCAAGACATAGACTGGCTGAATGGATACAAAAACAAGACCCGTATATATGCTGTCTACAGGAGACCCACTTCAGACCTAGGGACACATACAGACCGAAAGTGAGGGGATGGAGAAAGATATTCCATGCAAATGGAAATCAAAAGAAAGCTGGAGTAGCAATTGTCATATCAGACAAAATAGGCTTTAAAATAAAGACTATTACAAGAGACACAGAAGGACACTACATAATGATCAAGGGACCAATCCAAGGAGAAGATATAACAATTGTAAATATTTACGCACCCAACATAAGAGCACCTCAACACATAAGGCAAATGCTAACAGCCATAAAAGGCGAAATTGACAGTAACACAATCATAGTAGGGGACTTTAACAACCCACTTTCACCAATGGACAGATCATCCAAAATGAAAATAAATAAGGAAACACAAGCTTTAAATGATACATTAAACAAGATGGACTTAATTGATATTTATAGGCCATTCCATCCGAAAACAACAGAATACATTTTCTGCTCAAGTGCTGATGGAACATTCTCCAGGATAGATCATATCTTGGGTCACAATTCGAGCCTTGGTAAATTTAAGAAAATTGAAATCGTAACAAGTATCTTTTCTGACCACAACACTATGAAACTAGATATCAATTACAGGAAAAAAAAAAACTGTAAGAAATACAAACACGTGGAGGCTAAACAATACACTACTAAATAACCAAGGGATCACTGAAGAGATCAAAGAGGAAATCAAAAACTACCTAGAAACAAATGACAATGAAAGCATGACTAGCCAAAACCTATGGGATGCAGCAAAAGCAGCTCTAAGAGGGAAGTTTATAGCAATACAATCCTACCTCAAGAAACAAGAAACATCTCAAATAAACAACCTAACCTTACACCTAAAGCAATTAGAGAAAGAAGAGCAAAAAACCCCCAAAGTTAGCAGAAGGAAAGAAATCATAAAGATCAGATCAGAAATAAATGAAAAAGAAATGAAGGAAATGATACCAAAGATCAATAAATTAAAAGCTGGTTCTTTGAGAAGATAAACAAAATTGATAAACCATTAGCCAGACTCATCAAGAAAAAACGGGAGAAGACTCAAATCAACAGAATAAGAAATGAAAAAGGAGAAGTGACAACTGACACTGCAGAAATACAAAGGATTATGAGAGATTACTACAAGCAACTATATGCCAATAAAATGGACAACCTGGAAGAAATGGACAAATTCTTAGAAAAGCACAACCTTCCGAGACTGAACCAGGAAGAAATAGAAAATATGACCAGGCCAATCACAAGCACTGAAATTGAAACTGTGATTAAAAATCTTCCAACAAACAAAAGCCCAGGACCAAATGGCTTCACAGGCGAATTCTATCACCATTTAGAGAAGAGCTAACACCCATCCTTCTCAAACTCTTCCAAAATATTGCAGAGGGAGGAACACTCCCAAACTCATTCTGCAAGGCCACCATCACCCTGATACCAAAACCACACAAAGCTGCCATACAAAAAAAGAAAACTACAGGCCAATATCACTGATGAACATAGATGCAAAAATCCTCAACAAAATACTAGCAAACAGAATCCAACAGCACATTAAAAGGATCATACACCATGATCAAGTGGGGTTTACCCCAGGAATGCAAGGATTCTTCAATATACACAAATCACTCATTGTGATACACCATATTAACAAATTGAAGGAGAAAAACCATATGATCATCTCACCAGATGCAGAAAAAGCTTCTGACAAAATTCAACACCCATTAATGGTAAAAACCCTCCAGAAAGTAGGCATAGAGGGAACTTACCTCAACACAATAAAGGCCATATATGACAGACCCACAGCCAACATTGTTCTCAATGGTGAAAAACTGAAACCATTTCCACTAAGATCAGGAAGAAGACAAGTTTGCCCACTCTCACCACTATTATTCGACATAGTTTTGGAAGTTTTAGGCACAGCAATCGGAGAAGAAAAAGAAATAAAAGGAATCCAAATCGGAAAAGAAGAAGTAAAACTGCCACTGTTTGCAGATGACATGATACTATACATAGAGAATCCTAAAAATGCTACCAGAAAACTACTAGAGCCAATCAATGAATCTGGTAAAGTAGCAGGATACAAAATTAATGCACAGAAATCTCTTGCCTTCCTATACACTAATGATGAAAAATCTGAAAGAGAAATTAGGAAACACTCCCATTTACCATTGCAACAAAAAGAATAAAATACCTAGGAATAAACCTACCTAAGGAAAAAAAAAGACCTGTATGCAGAAATCTATAAGAGACTGATGAAAAAAATTAAAGATAATACAAACAGATGGAGAGATATACCACGTTCTTGGTTGGAAGAATCAACATTGTGAAAATGACTATACTACCCAAAGCAATCGACAGATTCAACACAATCCCAATGAAACTACCAATGGCATTTTTCACAGAACTAGAACAAAAAAATTCACAATTTGTATGGAAACACAAAAGACCCCGAATAGTCAAGGCAATCTTGAGAAAGAGAAACGGAGCTGGAGGAATCAGGCTCCCAGACTTCAGACTATACTACAAAGCTACAGTAATCAAGATACTATGGTACTGGCACAAAAACAGAAACATAGATCAATGGAACAGGATAGAAAGCCCAGAGATAAACCCATGCACATATGGTCACCTTATCTGTGATAAAGGAGACAAAAGTATTCAATGGAGAAAAGACAGCCTCTTTAATAAGTGGTGCTGGGAAAACTGGACAGCTACATGTAAAAGAATGAAATTAGAACACTCCCTTACACCATACACAAAAATAAACTCAAAGTGGATTAAAGACCTAAATGTAAGGCCAAACACAATAAAACTCTTAGAGGAAAACATAGGCAGAACACTCCATGACATAAATCACAGCAAGATCCTTTTGGACCCACCTCCCAGAGAAATGGAAATAAAACCAAAAATAAACAAATGGGGGCTTCCCTGGTGGCACAGTGGTTGAGAATCTGCCTGCCGATGCAGGGGACACGGGTTCGAACCCTGGTCTGGGAAGATCCCACATGCCATGGAGCAACTGGGCCCGTGAGCCACAATTACTGAGCCTGCGCGTCTGGAGCCTGTGCTCTGCAACAAGAGAGGCCGCGATGGTGAGAGGCCCGCGCACCGCGATGAAGAGTGGTCCCCACTTGCCGCAACTAGAGAAAGTCCTCACACAGAAACGAAGACTCAACACAGTCATAAATAAATAAATAAAAGAACGTGAATTTCTTTAAAAAAATAAATAAATAAATAAATAAATAAACAAACAAATGGGACCTAACGAAACTTAAAATCTTTTGCACAGCAAAGGAAAACATAAACAAGACGAAAAGACAACCCTCAGAATCGGAGAAAATATTTGCAAATGAAACAAAGGATTAATTTGCAAAATGTACAAGCAGCTCATGCAGCTCAACATCAAAAAAACAAACAACCCAATCCGAAAATGGGCAAAAGACCTAAATAGACATTTCTCTAAAGAAGATATACAGATTGCCAACAAACACATGAAAGGATGCTCAACACCACTAATCATTAGAGAAACAAAAATCAAAACTACAATGAGGTATCGACTCACACTGGTCAGAATGGCCATCATCAAAAAATCTACAAACAATAAATGCTGGAGAGGGTGTGGAGAAAAGGGAACACTCTTGCACTATTGGTGGGAATGTAAATTGATACAGCCACTATGGAGAACAGTATGGAGGTTCCTTAAAAAACTAAAAACAGAACTACCATACAACCCAGCAATCCTGCTACTGGGCACATACCCTGAGAAAACTATAATTCAAGAATAGTCATGGGGCTTCCCTGGTGGCGCAGTGGTTGAGAATCTGCCTGCCAATGCAGGGGACACGGGTTCGAGCCCTGGTCTGGGAAGATCCCACATGCCGCGGAGCAACTGGGCCCGTGAGCCACAACTACTGAGTCTGCACGTCTGGAGCCTGTGCTCCGCAACAAGAAAAAGGCCGCGATAGTGAGAGGCCCGCGCACCGCGATGAAGAGTGGCCCCCACTTGCCGCAACTAGAGAAAGCCCTTGCACAGAAACGAAGACCCAACACAGCAAAAATAAATAAATTAAAAAAAAAAAAAAGAATAGTCATGTACCACAGTGTTCATTGCAGCTCTATTTACAATAGCCAGGACATGGAAGCAACCTAAGTGTCCATCGGCAGATGAATGGATAAAGAAGATGTGGCACATATATACAATGGAATATTACTCAGCCATAAAAGAAATGAAATTGAGTTATTTGTAGTGAGGTGGGCGGACCTAGAGACTCTCATACAGAGTGAAGTAAGTCAGAAAGAGAAAAACAAATACCACATGCTAACACATATATATGGAATCTAAAAAAAAAAGGTTCTGAATAACCTAGGGGCAGGACAGGAATAAAGACGGAGAGATAGAGAATGGACTTGAGGACACGGGGAGGGGGAAGGGTAAGCTGGGATGAAGTGAGAGAGTGGCATGGACATATATACACTACCAAATGTAAAATAGATAGCTAGTGGGAAGCAGCTGCATAGCACAGGGAGATCAGCTCGGTGCTTTCTGTCTACCTAGAGGGGTGGGATAGGGAGGGTGGGAGGGAGACAAAAGAGAGAGGACATATGGGGATATATGTATATGTATAACTTTGTTATACAGCAGAAACTAACACACCATTGTAAAGCGATTATACTCCAATAAAGATGTTAAAAAAACAAAAGATGGCCTCACTTAATGAACTATTCACAATAGCCAAGACATGGAAGCAACCTAAGTGTCCATCAAGAGAGGAATGGATAAAGAAGATGTGGTACATATATACAATGGAATACTATTCAGCCATAAAAAAAGAATGAAATAATGCCATCTGCAGAAACACGGATGGACCTAGAGATGATCATACTCAGTAAAGTAAGTCAGACGATGAAAGACAAATACCATATGGTATCACTTATATGTGGAATCTAAAAAATGATACAAATGGACTTATTTACAAAACAGAAACAGACTCATAGACAGAACAAACTTACAGTTACCACAGGGGAAATGGGGGGGGGGGCGGGGATAAATTAGGAGTTTGGAATTAGCAGATATACACACTACTATATATAAAACAGAGAAACAACAAAGACCTACTGTATAGCACAGGGAACTGTATTCAGTATCCTGTAATAACCTATAATGGAAAAGAATCTGTAAAAGATTATACATGTAATATATATATTATATATATATATGAATAACTCTGCTGTACACCTGAAACTAACACACAATGTAAATCAACTACAGTTCAATTTAAAAAATTTTAAAAACAAGATTGAGGGACTTCCCCAGTGGTCCAGTGGTAAAGAATCTGCCTTGCAATGCAGGGGATGTGGGTTCGATTCCTGGTCGGGGAACTAAGATCCCACATGCCGTGGGGCAACTAAGCCCACACACCACAACTACTGAGCCCGAGTGCAGCAACTAGAGAGAAGCCTGAGCGCCGCAACAAAAAAGATCCCGCATGCCTCAATGAAGATCCCACATGCCGCAACTATGACCCAACGCGGCCAAAAAAAGAAAAAGGAAAAAAAAACTTTAAAACAAAAAACAAGATCAGTTTGTATGATCAAACACCTTTGCGTGCTTTTACCTAGGTCCCGACGTTCCTGTGTGTGAATCTCAGATAGGGGTGGTGGTATACCTTGGTGGCTTCTGTAATCACACTGCTTGGGGTCTGATATTAGCCTTGCCACCTGGAGAAAATCAGCTATTCTCTCTAGACCTCAGTTTCCTCATCTTGTTGGACCTGCCAAACAGCTACTCAGCACCTGCCTGGATTGCCATGGTGATGAGATGGCATTGTGTAAATCAGACAGGACAAGGTGTATACAGTCAGCTCTGTTAGTCATCCCTGACCCAGATCATGGGGCCTGAGGTGTCTCTACAGTTGCAGGAGGCGGGCTATCTACTGAAGATGGGGTGGGGTATCTCTGATTCTCCAGAAAACGTGCTCTATTCCAACAGTAAGCTGGCTCGTAGCAACAGGGAAGGCTGATGGGAAGTCTTTCCTATAAAAAAACATTCACTCTTGTGATCACAGGATGGGATCCAGCTCTTTCTTTCTGCGTCACAGCCAGCTTTACTAACAGACTTGTCTATGATGTTCTCTCTCTTGTCTATGACTCTTTAACCTGCTGCAGCCTAGCTTCTGCCCCGAGTATGCTTCTGAAATGAATCACAAATCCTATATACGTTTCAGTAATTTTCCCTGCCTTCTAACAAGCTCAAGTCTATTTCCTGAATCTTCTTGTGTCAAAACAGTCCCTTTGCAGCGTCCCAGACAAGTGTCAATGTAGTACTAGAGGTGACATGATGCATGAGTATTATGCATCGGCTAAATAAACGTGTGGACCTTATTAATATTTTATAGGTCCTTTAAAAAACTGCTTTTGCAAATGCTCTGGGAGACCAGACTGATAATTAATCATCCTCCACACTGTCGCCTTGCACGGCACTTTGCAGCTGAGGACGATGTAGTGAGGCGCCCTGGATTTTTATCTATATTCATCTCCACATCCCCACACCACCTAGGCTTCTAATCTTCCAAGCAGCACAAAGTGCTACAGTCAGTTGCTGACTTCAAATAAATACCACCCCCGACCCTGTCTCTATGGGTTTCTCCTCACTTAGTCGGGAGTATTTGATTCGAATAGGATAAAATTAGGTAAATGGAAATTTTGCACAAATTCAGCTACACGGTTTATTTTGGGGGTGGAACTGGGTGGCAGAGGGAAACAGTACAGCAAGGAGTCTTTCCTTTACACTGTTTGCCCTTTTATACCGTTGACTTTTGTACCATGTGCATGCATTACTTACTGAGATACCTTAACTCAGTAAGTTAAAGTAAATGAGCAATGAAATAAGTAAATTTAACTGCAGGGTGCCAAAACCTGTCAAGGTTTTATTTAAAAAATTGTACAGTCAAGATGAAATGCTTTCTGTAGATCTTCCTTTATATTGTCCTTCTGGCAGATTTCATCTCCCAGGAGATGGAAACTGCGTGATGCAAAGGAACCATGTGAGGGTTTAAGGCACGAGCCTCAGAAATCAGGACAGGAGTGCAGGTCAGGCGGGGAAGAGTTCAGGAAGAAATGCTGCCAGTCACAGCGAGGTCGCCTGCATCACGCCTCCCAGTTGCCGCTCCTCCCATAAAGGCAGGGGTTCTGCTTCCACACATTTGAACTGGGGTTAAAATTGTGCTGTGCTTTGACCAAGAGGATGCGGTGGACAGGGGTGCTTTGTGAAATCAGGAGAGCACACCTCAAGCAACCTTGACTTTCCACTCTCGCTCCCTGGGAAAGGAACTCAAAGAGCATCTTAGGTCGAGGAAGCCAAGTGCATTGTCTTAGAGAGTGAGAGGCCATATAAAATAAACCCCGGGGCACGCCGGCCAACAGACAGCAGTGATGTTGTGCAGACAACTGAAGCTGTATCTTCCTACAGCACCTCCATCTCACACCCTGTGGCCTTCTATCCGCATAAAATAGGAATTTTCTTCTTAATGTTTTGCCCCGGCATTTGTATTTTTGCATGACATGAAGTACATCTACATTTTTTTAAACTATATGAAATGCACCTACAAAATTAATGAGTTATATATTATCTATCAGTATATATACACGCACACACACACACACACACACACATATATCACATTTGTCCCCACTTCAGGAATCTATACTTCATTCCACAGACTCAATATGTCCTTTGGATTTCCACTTTGTCAGCCATCTTCCTTAATGAGCGACGCCCTTAGGAATAAGTCCCTGGTGAACGCAAAGAACGACAGCAGGCTGATGGCTCTCAACTCTGGCTCAGGTTTTTCCTGCCTTTCTATCCTGCATGAAGACCTTCACAGGAGGCTGTCTTTAACCCTGGCCTCGATCCAGAGGCTCTGAATGGGGCTGATGACCGTGGCTCCCTGGGAAACGATGCAGCATCTCAGTCCTTGGGAAAGAACAAGCTCTGCAGCACCGAAGGGTTGGGTTTCTCAAATAGAGAAAAGAGCAGATGCTTCCAAATGCTCTCCTCTGGGCTTCCTGTCAACGTCCCGCTATCGCTGTGCCTCCCTGACTCACCCTCATGGCTTCCTGCAGTGGGCGGGTCACGGAGAACCAGGGCTGGGACACAGTGGCTTCACTGAGTCAAAGAAAACCCAGGGAGCCTCCGTCTGCTGCTCTGACTTGGCTTTGGGTCCATCAGATACAGAGGAGAGTGCCCTGGGTAATGGACAGATCATCGAACATGGACGTCCTCTGCCTGTGTGTGTGTGTGTGTGTGTGTGTGTGTGTGCGTGCGTGCGTGCGTGTGTGTGTGTGATCCCAAACATCAACCTAGGGTCCACGGAAAACTCTACTGTTAATAAGAATATTTAAAGATAATGCCTTTGGCTGTGAAAGGGGCATTTAAAAGAACATTTTCAGTAGCGTTAACATCACTGGAATAAGTATTTGGCCTTACAAGTTGACTACTTCGAAAGGAAATATTCATTTGGATAGAGGAGTTTTGGTATCATTTTTTCAAGACAATTAAAACATCACTATGCAAAACAGTATGGAGGTTCCTCGAAAAACTAAAAATAGAGTTGCCATATGATTCAGCAATCCCATTCCTGGGCATATATCTGGAAAAAACTATAATTCGAAAAGATACGTGCACCCCAATGTTCACAGCAGCTCTATTTACAATAGCCAAGACATGGAAACAACCCAAATGTACATGGACAGATGAATAAAGAAGATGTGGTACATATATACAATAGAATACTACTCAGCCATAAAAAAGAACAAAATAATGCCATTTGCAGCAACATGGATGAACCTGTAGATTATCACAGTAAGCAAAGTAAGTCAGACAGAGAAAGACAAATACCATACGATATCACTTACATCTGGAGTCTAAAATATGACACAAATGGAACATATTTACAAAACAGAAACAGACTCACAGACACAGAGAACAGACTGGTGGTTGCCAAGGGGGAGGGGGGAGGGGGGAGGGAGGGAAGGGTTGGGAGTTTGGAGTCAGCAGAGGCAAACTATTATATATAGAATGGATACACAACAAGGTCCTACTGTATAGCACACGGAACTATATTCAGTATCCTGTGATAAGCCATAATGGAAAAGAACATGAAAAAGAATATATATATATAAAACTGAATCACTTTGCTGTACAGCAGAAATTAACACAACATTGTAAATCAACTATACTTCAATAACATTAAAAAAAATCACCACCATAAATCAACCATAAACAAAAACCACAATAAAAAGCAAAAGCAGCCTATGACTATGTCATCATAGTCACAGCCTGCATTATTTACCCACCTAAGGTGTGTGTAGCATGATTTTAATGTCACCATCTAACATTTTGGTCTCCTGGCTTCGTTGCACTGTTCTTGCCGATGTACAACACTTTACACCTAACATCCATTCCAGAAGGCATCCTATTTTCCCCATAGCCTAAATTATTACTAAATATGTCAAGGGAAGAAAACTAGCATCGACCCTTTCAGCAGCCTGACTATTCCTTAAGTCAATACGAATATGTGTTATTGACCCCCGAGTCAGTTTCCCACAGGGCAAACTGTTTTGGAAGAAGCTAATCTGCTCCTATCTGGAGGGAAGCAGATGGGGCAGGGACCAAAACGATCATTTGGGAGCTACGGGGCAGGGTTTGCAGTCCTAACACTGTCACCGAAGCCACCGTCAAACCTCTCCTATCTCAGTCTCCTCGACCATACAAGCAAAGGAAGGGCTGGGATTGGGACTCAAGGTCCCTTCCATTTCAGGAGGCAGTGCCCACGTGCTCCTGTGAGTGTGTGACTAGTCGGGGGGCCCTGTAACTAGAAATCTAGACTGGCGTCTTCCACCGGGGTTTGCGTGGCTCTAGAACGGTATCCTTGCCATCGTTGGGATGGCTACCCTGGACGGGCTGCTAGAAGAAGGTCCAACGTGAGCAGGAGGCCGGGCTTTCATCCTCTCCTCAACTTCATGCTTCAACCCTCTCTCGGTCATTTTTGAAGAAGATAAAGAGAAGCTGAGTACTGAGAAACTCCCTACTCAATTCAGGTATATGAGAGCTAATCAAAAGGACAGACAGAATTCCCTGGGCGTCTCCCTTGAGCTCTGAGATGATCAAATCCTACTTAGGGCGAGCACTGGCCTTCCCCTTGCAACTGACGAGACAACCCAACCCAGGCTTTCAAAAGTAACGCAGTTGACCAGGGGCCCTTGCTCCTTCTTTCTATTTTTTTTTTTTAATTTTGCTTTGCCCATGATTTGTTTTCTTTTTTTGGCCATGCCGCACGGCATGTGGGATCTTAGTTCCTCCACCAGGGATCGAACCCATGCCCACTGCAGTGGAAGCGTGGAGTCTTACCCACTGGACAGCCAGGGAAGTCCCTGTTGCTCCTTCTACAGTGTGGCTCATGATTGTTTCCCTCCAGAGGCTGCACTGAGGAGCGGCTTCGAAGGGTTCTAGAGACCCCAAAACCTCCATCAAGTCCCACAGTGTCATCCCAACAAATATACAATCTCAGCCACCCAAAACCGGGCGCCTGCTCTACAAACACAGCTTCTAAACAGCCTCCGTGTCCTGAAATTCTACCCTCTGGATGCACCTAAGCTCCTTCTATATAGAAATCCTGGAGTCTCTGGTACCTAAATCTGATGATTCAGGGTTCTCCCCCTTTAAAAAAAATGACACAGCAAAAAATCCATTTCCTGGGCTTCTTGTCACACCTGACCCACAGTGGAGTGGGGATCCGTAATCGACACTTTTAACCGGAAAACCAGGTAATTCCTTGAAGAGTAATACTTGAAAACTACTGTTCCATACCATCGTAGGTCCTACCAGATTGAGGTGAGGTGGCTGAGAAGGAAGAGGATGTTTGAGGGTGGAAAAACAAAGAGCCTACAATGAATATATGATCTGTTTTTCTCCATGACACAGTACTGCCACAGCCAGAAAGATGGAGGGTGTTGTAGCATCTCTTGACTCAACCCGTGGTCCATGGTCCAGAAGCACCAACATCACCCCATCATTAAGCTGGTTAAAAATTGAGAATTTCAGGCCCATCTCCAAAACCAGAGTCCTAACCTGCATGTTGTCAACACCCCCGGTTGATTTCTGTGCACTCTGAAGTTTGAAAAGCTCTGGAGAAATAGAGGAACAGGGCCTACCTATCATGACTCACCAGGAGTCCCGCTTTCTCAGATCCAGGGCAGAAGGAAACTAGTACAATATTCACATAGCATCTACTTTATCCCATTGGTTTGCTGGGTACATTTTGCAAACCATGCTAGTAATTCCTTTTGTCGTTCACCAAGGTATCTTACGTTGAGCAATTTGCCCAAATTAAGGTGAGTCATTTGCTTAAATTAATAGAGTTTATAAGGGATAGAGAAGGATTTTAACTCCAAATGAATCTTGCTCCAATTCCCTTGATTCTCCCACAACGAGCCAGGCAAAAGCAGGCTGCAGTCAAGGGGGGGGCAGTGTTTATACATGAGAGCCCGCGGTGGACTCACCAGCCTGACCCTTTGCACAGGAAAGAGTTAACCCAGCAGGCCTGGGCTGCACATGCCCGAGAAATGCCCATTTTGGTAACTGATCTTTGTTTGGCTCCTATGAGCTAAGCTCTTGGAATGTTCCACCGATAACAGTGCTTTTTACCCTTGGGATCTTGAACCATACTTCCAAGGTTGCCTGGGTAGCGTAAGTCATGTGATTTACAGTGAATACCTGCTCTCCCTCTGGGGGTCTGGAGCTTTAGAAACCATGCTCAGACACACAGGCAACATGAGCCTATGTGACTGACCCTTGATAAAAACACCGGGTTTCAAGACTCGAGTGAGCTTTCCTGGTAGACAGCACTGCTCATGTCATTACAAATCACGGCTGGAGGAATTAAGTGTGTCCTGGGCTGCTCCCCTGGCACGAGGTGGAGACTTGCGCCTGGTTTCCCCTGAACTTGGCCCTGTGCACCTTTTCCCTCTGCTGACTTTGCTTTGTGTCTTTTCACTGTGACAAACCGTAACCATGAGCATAACAAGTCCCGAGACCTGTGAGGTCTTCTAGTGCATCTGTGAACCCAGCACGGTCCTGGGGACCCCTGACCCATCCCTCTTCCCTCTAAGAAGCTGCTCTGTTACCTGGAAGCCTAGAGGAGAAGGTCTTGTCCACCTCATCATGCTGTACAGTTCTCTTCCGTATGGTGGGTCTTCAGATGTAGCATTACATCACCCGCAGGCTGTTTCTTCTCCAAGGTCAAGCTTCTCAGACTCATCAATATTACCATAGGTAGCTCACTCCACCATACCATGGAAATGGAACCAATGTTTCTCCAGTGTGTTCGACTGTGTCCAGGTCCTCGTGATGGACTCCAGCCCTGTAGGTGTGTTCCAACCTGCACAGAGTGCAACCTGGTCACCACCTGTTTCATTCTGGACACTGTTCTCTAGGATGAAGCCCGAGATCCTGTCTTTGTAGTCACCTTATGTCTTCAGTTTATTAAATAATAAGATACTTGATCTTTTTGTTCCTTATCCTGTGCTACAGATCCGCAATCTATTTTCTTTTAAATTTCTCTTTGGGTCACCTGACGGAAGCCTGTGGCCTTCTCACCACCGACATTCATCTTGGAAGAATAGATTCATTGTTCCTGTCTCTTGATATCTTCTGGATCCCAACAAGTTGGTGGCAGATGAGACTGGGAATGTTCCAAGAGAGCTTTCATCAGACAACTAAGGGTAAACATGACATTCTCCGTAGAGAGCTAGAAATAAAAACTGTTTGCAGAGCATAACAGAGTTCCTGTTTCTGATCTTAACTCCAACTGACATTGAGCTAAAATGTACTTTGGTCGGTGATATTTGCAAGCACCTAGCCCGCAGGAGCCTTGGTTTTGCCTCTAAAGAAAGGCATAACCCTTCTTTCCTGAGGTGAACTTGACTTGGCACTGCTTCTGTTTGTTCAAGCTTTATCCCTTCCAGACTTGCTTCCTGGGACCACCTCAGTCCAGCATCGCTGTCGGTCCCTGTGGTCAGAAGCCTTTCTCATTGGACTGCAAAGTTTCCTTGCTTGGCTTCAGGCCATTATGACTTGTTTTAAATATGTCTTTCACCTTTTTCCTAGTGGACCTTATGACCCGATAGTGATTCCAGCCGGTAGGAAGCTATTTAAATCTTGACTCAATTCACTAAGACACCTGGAATCCCTCTAAGTCTCAGATCATGTGTAAACTCTTGATCATGCCCTGTGCCCTTGCATTTGACAAACTGCTAATAGTATCAGGACTAAAGACCCTGAAATCCAAGACTTCCCCTACTAGTGTGTTGGTCCATTTGTGGACACCCGCTAGGCTGATCGTTTAGAAAACTATTCGTTTGCTTTATTTAGCTCATCTCTCTTCATCTTGCCTCAGACAGTTTCCCACGACACAGATTTTCAGCTCTATCCTGAAGTACGTGGACCTAACACAAGTAAAACTAAGCCAAAAATGACCCAGTGTTACTCCAATAAAAATGTGTCCATCTCTTATTTGAGATTTGTGAGCTGAGAAAAGATGGCAGAATTCGATTAGGATGAGAGAGAGAAGGGATGGTTTGGGGAGAAGGTTGGTGAAAGACAGGGTCCAGAATATGCGATGGGGCAGAGTTAAGGAAATAAAAGTGTTCCTAAAGACCATTAATTGGATTCTTTTTAATATTCTTGGAGAGATACAAACAAAGAATGGAATTCCTTTTAGGCTGTTTTTGCATTTGGATTGTACTTCTTTAAATAAGGCACCACGGTGGCACATACCAAGTAAGTCACATTCTCAATGGATTTGATATATGACCACACACACGTGCCTGGAAACAGCCCCATGGAAATAGTCACTGGAGCATAAGCATAGGATTTAATTTTGGGACCCACAGGATCTTGGGCGGCTTGGCCAGTTGTTCCAGCTCTCTGGCCTCTTCATGCCCTGGACAGAGTGTGCAGAACAGATATAAAATGATTTCTGCCACCATTCTATGCCCTTATTGGATTGTTTGTTTCACCTGTGATGGATAATCCTGTACACATGTATAAAATATACCACAAGGTTAGAGGAATGTACAAATTGTTTGTCAGAATCCATTTGTTTAGATACCACAGAGAAGGATTAAAAAGTGGGCACCAATCAATCAACGTGATACACCATATTAACAAATTGAAGGAGAAAAACCATATGATCATCTATATAGATGCAGAGAAAGCTTTCGACAAAATTCAACACCCATTTATGATAAAAGTCCTGTAGAAAGTAGGCATAGAGGGAACTTTCCTCAACATAATAAAGGCCATATATGACAAACCCACAGCCAACATTGTCCTCAATGGTGAAAAACTGAAACCATTTCCACTAAGATAGGGAACAAGACAAGGTTGCCCACTCTCACCACTATTATTCAACATAGTTTTGGAAGTGTTAGCCACAGCAATCAGAGAAGAAAAAGAAATAAAAGGAATCCAAATTGGAAAAGAAGAAGTAAAGCTGTCACTGTTTGCAGATGACATGATACTATACATAGAGAATCCTAAAGATGCTACCAGAAAACTCCTAGAGCTAATCAATGAATTTGGTAAAGTAGCAGGATACAAAATTAATGCACAGAAATCTCTTGCATTCCTATAAACTAATGATGAAAAATCTGAAAGTGAAATTAAGAAAACACTCCCGTTTACCATTGCAACAAAAAGAATAAAATATCTAAGAATAAACCTACCTAAGGAGACAAAAGACCCATATGCAGAAAATTATAAGACACTGATGAAAGAAATTAAAGATGATACAAATAGATGGAGAGATATACCATGTTCTTGGATTGGAAGAATCAACACTGTGAAAATGACTCTACTACCCAAAGCAATCTACAGATTCAATGCAATCCCTATCAAACTACCACTGGCATTTTTCACAGAACTAGAACAAAAAATTTCACAATTTGTATGGAAACACAAAAGACCCCGAACAGCCAAAGCAATCTTGAGAATGAAAAATGGAGCTGGAGGAATCAGGCTCCCTGACTTCAGACTATATTACAAAGCTTCAGTAATCAAGACAGTTTGGTACTGTCACAAAAACAGAAACATAGATCAATGGAACAGGATAGAAAGCCCAGAGATAAACCCACACACTTATGGTCACCTTATCTTTGATAAAGGAGGCAAGCATATACAGTGGAGAAAAGACAGCCTCTTCTATAAGTGGTGCTGGGAAAACTGGACAGATACATGTAAAAGTATGAAATTAGAACACTTCCTAACACCGTACACAAAAATAAACTCAAAATGGATTAAAGACCTAAATGTAAGGACAGACACTATAAAACTCTTACAGGAAAACATAGGCAGAACAATCTATGACATAAATCACAGCAAGATCCTTTCTGACCCAGCTCCTAGAGAAATGGAAATAAAAACAAAAATAAACAAATGGGACCTAATGAAACTTAAAAGCTTTTGCACAGCAAAGGAAACCATAAACAAGACCAAAAGACAACCCTCAGAATGGGAGAAAATATTTGCGAATGAAGCAACTGACAAAGGATTAATCTCCAAGATTTACAAGCAGCTCATGCAGCTCAATAACAAAAAAACAAACAACCCAATCCAAAAATGGGCAGAAGACCTAAATAGACATTTCTCCAAAGAAGATATACAGATTGCCAACAAACACATGAAAGGATGCTCAACATCATTAATCATTAGAGAAATGCAAATCAAAACTACAATGAAATATCATCTCACACTGGTCAGAATGGCCATCATCAAAACATCTAGAAACAATAAATGCTGGAGAGGGTGTGGAGAAAAGGGAGCCCTCTTACACTGTTGGTGGGAATGTAAATTGATACAGCCACTGTGGAGAACAGTATGGAGGTTCCTTAAAAAACTAAAAATAGAACTACCATACGACCCAGCAATCCCACTACTGGGCATATACCCTGAGAAAACCATAATTCAAAAAGAGTCATGTACCAAAATGTTCATTGAAGCTCTATTTACAATAGCCAGGACGTGGAAGCAACCTAAGTGTCCATCATCGGATGAATGGATAAAGAAGATGTGGCACATATATACAATGGAATATTACTCAGCCATAAAAAGAAACGAAATGGAGTTATTTGTAGTGAGGTGGATGGAGTTAGAATCTGTCATACAGAGTGAAGTAAGTCAGAAAGAGAAAAACAAATACAGTATGCTAACACATATATATGGAATCTAAGGAAAAAAAAAAAAGGCCATGAAGAACCTAGTGGCAAGACGGGAATAAAGACACAGACCTACTAGAGAATGGACTTGAGGATATGGGGAGGGGAAAGGGTAAGATGTGACAAAGTGAGAGAGTGGCATGGACATATATACACTACCAAACGTAAAATAGATAGCTAGTGGGAAGAAGCCTCATAGCACAGGGAGATCAGCTCTGTGCTTTGTGACCACCTAGAGGTGTGGGACAGGGAGGGTGGGAGGGAGGGAGATGCAAGAGGGAAGAGATATGGGAACATATGTATATGTATAACTGATTCACTTTGTTATAAAGCAGAAACTAACACACCATTGTAAAGCAATTATACTCCAATAAAGATGTTAAAAAAAAAAAAAAAAGGGCACCAAAACATCAATAGATTGGATGCAGTGTGGTGGGAATTAACTGTCTGTTAGCTCATACTAATACAGATTATTTTCATACCTCTCCACCTGTTTGTTGCCCTCCAAATCTGCACTGCTGCTGCAGGATCTATGTGCAACAGTACTGGACTCACATAAAGACAGCCAGGGGGAAAATCATGCTGCAATGCTCTCTCCCAGATATGGTTTTCATGGTGGAACTAAAGTGACTAACAAAGCTGTGTGTGCACATGTCCAGGATTTCTGCCACTATGTATGTGGGAACCAGGAGCGCATAAGACGAACGAGGGGTTTCATTACCCATGGTTCATGGAAAACCAAAAGTGATCAAGAAAATGGTCAAGTAAATTGGAAGAAAGTGTTAGGTTATAGAAGTTGATTTAGGTGAAAACTGGGAGAACAGAGAGACGTGACCTGCAAAGGAATGACACGGCGTGGATCGGACGTGTGTTAAATCAAGAAGGCAGCTGATTAAGGAAAACCTTACATCAGGTGGAATCTTTTTTTTTTTCCCCTAGGTGGAGCCTTGATAAAGGCCCTCCCCTGTAAAGGACTGATCCTGGCATGTTCCTCTTCTTTTACAAATTAAGGGAGAGCCTCAGAGACTATTACTCAGCCTTAAAAAGGAAATTCTAAACCACAGTGGAAAAGAATATGAAAAAGAATATAACCGAGTCACTTTGCCATACAGCAGAAATTAAACACAATCTTATAAATCAACTATACTTCAATATCTTTTTTTTTTTTTAAAAAGGAAGGAAATTCTGACATGTACTACCTTGGATGAAACTTGAGGACATTATGCTATGAGAAATAAGCCAGTCACCAATAGACAAATACTGATATTACTGCTGTGAATTTGGCTTCCTCACTTTTGTGTCAATTTTGTGACAATTTTGTGTCAATTTTGTGTCACTTTTGTGACACTTTTGTGTCACTTTGTGACAACCCACTCAGGAAACAGCAGATGATATAAAGATTTTATGTTCATGGAATAAATTCTCTGGTGCATATACTTAATAAACCAAGTAATTCAGATTTTTAACAAATGTGTTGGAGGCTGAAATATCGGTTCACAGAGATAAATCTTCCTTCACGGTCTGTATTACCACCCTACCACATTATGCCATATGTGGATATATGTTATGTAAAATCAGGATGGACTTAGGGAATGAACTGAGTGGAGATTAAACAACTCCACAAGTACATACTACAAATGAGAGAACTCCTTCTTGTATTTTATAGTATTGAGAACTTCCACAAAAAAGAAACAAACATGAAACATTCTTGTTCAACCACATTGTCCTTGATTCATCCATTTTTTATGAATGTCATTTTGTCGAATTATTCAAACTGATGTTTCATACTGTTCTAAAAACTCCCCTGGAGAATACATCGAAAGACTGCCGATTATTATAAATGTGAATTCAGGTCTCCTGAAGCTC
Organism: Balaenoptera ricei; assembly: GCF_028023285.1. Taxonomy (NCBI): domain Eukaryota; kingdom Metazoa; phylum Chordata; class Mammalia; order Artiodactyla; family Balaenopteridae; genus Balaenoptera; species Balaenoptera ricei. The sequence goes on along the minus strand of NC_082660.1, from coordinate 5,528,212 downwards.
TGTTGAAACCTAGGTAACGGCCCCCCAGGTTTATAATGAACACCACCGAGAATCTAGATTAGTAAATTACAGTTAACAAGCTTTCACTGAAAATGAGCTCTGAAAGGATACTTGGCACCTAACTGGAAAAGTATTCGCCTCTCTAACAGGAGATATTCCATTATCTCTCCTTTGCCACCAGGGTATTCTTTGAAGACGGTTCCTAAGAAAATTACTTTACACCCTCTTCCTTCTCATTTCTGATCCATCACCATCCAGCCTCTCACAGTGGTATTACATATAGTGAGGAGCATTACATAACTTCCAGTGAGAGGTATTATGGATTTTACATTTCAGAAACTTTCTAAAGATAACACGATGTGTTAAAAGCATGCTGGGAAGTGATTTGAACACCTTGCGCCCCCATTATTTGTAATATGCCATACACAAATTTTATTCTAGGCACTGCATCAAACTAGTTGTGATTTTGCAGCAGGGGTGATCACAGACCCATTAGTGGATATTTAAGTTGGGAACTAGATTGTCTCCTCCATTTCTGAAAAAGACATCCATTCACATTTTATGGATATTAAATTATATTAAGTGAACAACAGTTTTATTAGCTTAGCTGCCATAGACTGGTGGCTCTTATTTTTAAGTGTACATTTGCTATATGGATTATTTTCTATGACACTCTAATATTGGGAGACTGTGGAAGACAGTATCTGTCTAAGAAGATCCACGGATGTACCTGTATGAACAGCCTTCTCACAGACTGGGAGGCCCAGGTATTGGCAGTAGGATGGACAATGCAGGCAAAGATGTCAGACAACTTCCCTGAGTTCAAAAATCCACGGTGATAAATGCAGAGTTTCTAAAGTACCTGGGTTTCTACCACCAGGCCAGTTTCCCATCTACAGTGTTTCTACATGGGTATGACAGCAATTCAAAGGCAATAACTTAACCTTCACTCCAGCCTACACTGTGTCTTTATAGTATATGTAGGTGGACTTCATTGTCCTGTGAAAACCACAGTAAGAAGACAGTTCACAAGAGCCAAGGACATGTTCCCTTTTTATCCCAATTAAAAAAAAGTCAGTTCAGTGGTCAGCTGGAGTGGGTGATGGGCAGAATAGGGGGGAAAGGAAAGGAGCAGTGGAAATATTAAACAAGATAGTTGTGTTTGTCCCATTCTGGCTATTCCCATTAAATGGAATAATCCATTACCATATAATGCTAAGGCATACTTAGGATTGAATCAATCACCAGGTAAAAGAAAAAGGGAATGTTAGTTCGCTTGTAAATTACTCCATTCCTGGGACCTTCCTGGCCGTCCAGTGGTTAAGACTCCGCGATTCCACTGCAGGGGGCGTGGGTTCGATCCCTGGTCGGGGAACTAAAGATCCCACATGCCTTCCAGCGTGGCCAAAAAAAAAAAAAAAAAAAAAAAAAAATTATTCCATTCCCTATCTAATCCATGAGGAATTGGGAAACTGGTTAAATTTTATCAGACTACCTTTTTTATTGGAAATCCCTATTTTACTATATTTTTATTGCAGAAATAGTACATGACATGTTACTGGAAGTAGCAAAGTGAGGGCTGTTTGCTGTGCCGTTTCTCATGTATGTGCTTCTCCACCAACGACAGTTAGCCGACTGCCAGCTAACCTGTGGTCTTGAAGAACGCTTTACACACCCATGTTCTTAAAGCATCCCACATTCCCCAAAGTTGTCTGAATTCTCGTATCATCTGGGGATTCAGATCTCTCTTGCTGTGCTGCTATAACAAGCTGGTGATCCTTGGTGCTCAGTTACTGATTGACCATCACCCCTCCCCCCAACCAAAGCACCTACTAAGGAAACCCAAGGCTCATCTTTCCAGATGTAAGAAACATGCAGCTTTGAACTGGGAAGAAATCTGGCTCCAGAAGCAAGAATGAAGGTCAGACACACAGCAGGTGTGAGTCAGGGTATCACATCTGAGTTCAGGATGCCCAAAATAGAAGTGGGCAGAGATGGAGTAACTGCTGAACTCAAATGCACACAGGGAAGTCCCACAGGCTCACGAGGTGGGTCCCCACCAGGGCAGTGAGCCCAAGGGGCCTGCTACTCATACCTCACATGCCAGGAGTCACCCGGAGTCCTGAGGCAGCACGTCTGGGGCGAGGCCCAAGATTCTGAATTGCTAACGTGCTCCCAGGTTACTCTTATGCAGATGGTCTGCAGATCACATTTTCAGGAGCAGAAAGGACGAGGCACATACAGGAGGATCTAGCTCACCAGCTCTCGGTTTTGGCTTCAGATGGCAATAATCCTCTAGGGAGTGTTATCACAAGCCGATACCTGGGACACATCCCTAGGCAAATTAATTCAGAGGAGCTGCGAGCAGAGGTGAGGCATCAGAATTCCCCCCCACCCCGCCCCAGCTTTATGGAGGTATCACTGACAAATAAAAATTGTATCTATTTAAGGTGTACAAAATAATGTTTTGATATATGGATATATTGTGGAATGTTTACCAAATTAACATATCTGTCACCTCACTTATTCTCCTAGCAAATTTTAAGTATACAAGACAGTGATGGTGGACTTCCCTGGCGGTCCAGTTGTTAAAACTCTGTGCTTCCATTGCAAGGGGCACGGGTTCAATCCCTGGTCAGGGAAGTTCCGCATGCTGCACGGGGTGGCCAAAAAATAAAATAAAATAAAAAACAGTGACGGTAACTATAGTTACCATGCTGTCAATCAGATCTCCAGGATCTATTCATCCTGCCGGCATCAGTATTTTTTGAAAGGTCGCTGAGTGACTCTAATCTGAAATCTCATATTTAGCCCGGGCTACATCAGCCCTCTCAACCTGTAACATGCACACATCACCTGAAGATCTCGTGCAACTGCAGCTTGTGATGCAATAGGCCTGGGTCAGGCCCAAGATTCGGCATCTCCCTCAGGCTGAGGTGATGGACGCAGAGATGCTGCTGGACCACACTTAGGGCCGCAAGTGTAGGAATCAGAAAGGTCTGTTGTTACCTCATCCTTAAGACCTCATTAATGTAGTCCTGACCGGCTTACTAACATAAATGCACAGAAAAGAGTTTTCTGTATCATTTCAAAGATGAAGAAATAGGATTAAATACAAAATTAAAAATCAGAAAAGATATGAGGAAATGCATTACTCATTGGCAAGCGCTATGGTTCAGAAAGCTGAATTGCAGCTGAACTAATAAGCCCTTCTCCTAACTGCCCATCATTGCCACGAAATCTCTCCCCCTTGTCTTCCAGAGAGGCCCAAGCACCATGAGAACACCTCTCTCCTCAGGGCACTCCTCTTCAAGAGGGAGAGAAAGAATTTTATTTTTTTCTAGTTGCGTGAGAGAATTTTTTCTTTGTCAGGCTTTAATAAATGTATATGTTCTCAAAAGGCGACCAAATATACCAGGGAATAGGTAAATCTCCAGGAAAATCCAATTTCAGGAATATGTGTCAGCTGCTAAGACAAGGGAGAGAGAAAAAGCAGGTCAAGCCTGTGGTCTGGTCAACATCCCCTTGGTTACCTTTGCTTTCTAAGAGCTTTGTGCAAAACTAGATGCTGCGGGTCCACACGCATTTATACGGAACCCAAAGAGCAATTTTCTTCTTCTTCCTGTTGGTCCCTTTTCTCCTGTGTAAAGGAATTGTGTTCACGTATACTCCCATTTCAAAATTCTCACAAGCAATACTATCGCTTCCCTGTATGCAACCAAAGCAGCTACTGACTGAGCACACTTAAAGACTATTTCAAGCCAATATTATGTTATTCTTTTATTTCATAACAAAACATGGGACAGCCGCACAGACCTGGGGGCAAAGCGCCCGCTGCCACCTGCCTTTTATGACACGCACGCGTGGTGCACCTGCAGCTACGGCAACTTGGATGCGTGCTCCTCTCCCAGCCCCACTGAGCGTGCAAAACTTGCCGGTATGAGAGGAGAAGATGACGCACGCACAATTCTGCATGAATTGTTGTTTCTGTGAGTGCTGGAAAGCGGGACTGTTGGTGAGGCGTGTGAAGGACAGATGGGGTTGGCCATTCTTTCACTTTAAAGTGATAAAAAACTGGGAGAGAGATGGGAGGGAATATTGTCGTCATTTCATAAAACATTCAACATTCTACAGATGTTTTAAGGTGGAAGCAGGGGGAGATCTAGGTGGAGCCTAATGCTTTGAAAATTGGGGGGGACTCAGGAAGAAAAAAGTGTGATATTACGGAGCCCTGGGCGGGTACCCGTGCAGGGACCCGGAAGGCTGTCGTCATCAGCTCCATTGAAGAGTGAGAAAAAGGGGGGATAAAGAAGGACGCTATGTTTGGGTACAGGACAGCATGGCTATTAAGATCATAGGCTATTCAGATCGGGAACCAGCAGAATTAGATTTCCAGCCTGGTGTGCTATGACTCCTGAGCTTGGTAAACCTTGGCAAGGAACTTAATTTTCCAAGCACAGTTTCTTCACAGGGCTCTTGGGGTGGGGGTGGGGGGTATTTGAAACGATGTGCAGTGATGTCCATGTCAGAACTGCTCAATAAATTAAATTTTGAAAAAATAGATTAACGATACGTTATTGGTAGACCATTACGTCAACTCCTTACTCTGAAAATTAGTGATTAAAGGGCTACAGTTAAGAATCAGTTCTGCCTATCCAGAGCAGTCCTACTTCAGGACACTGGGTCGCCCTAGGTAAGGAAGCAAAACTCTTCTTTGCAAACAAGTGTGAGCTAGTAAATGCATAAGGAATGGTAGAGTTAAAAGAAAGAGCTACTTTGTACATTCCTAATTTAAAAAAATATATATATATATATTAAGCAAGGATCAATGGGTGGCAAAACCACTACGTAAAAGTGTAATGGGCAAAATAAAATGAACTCAGTAATATGGAATTAACCCAAATTACTAAATAAATATCCATGAGTCCATGGAGATAAAAATGAAATATTTGATAAATAGGTGAGAAGAGACAAATCTCTCATGCAGAAGAACTCCAAACAATTAATGTTTTCTCCATTGTCTAGGTGGTGGAGAATAACTCCCTAAGTGTGACTTTCTTCCAAAGAGGACAGTTACGGATAGGAGTTCTTAAAAAAGTAACTTTACAGTGGAGACACCTGAACCACTAAGTCAAACAGGTGATCAGGGTCAACATCAACAGTGATAAGGTCACGTGTACCCCCTTGATGTGACGTGACAAAAATGGCGCTTTCCCCTTGTGGTCTGCCTCCCCCAAAACCCATAACCCCCGTCTCATCTCGAGAAAAACACCAGACAAATTCAAATCGACACACACTACAAAATGCAGGACAAGCACGCCTCCAAGCTGCCAAGGTCATCAAAAACAAGGAAAGTCTGAAAAACTGTCACAGCCCAAAGGAGCCTAAGAAGACATGACGACTGAATGTAATGTGGCATTTGGATGGGGTCCTGGAACAGAAAAAGGACATTAGGGGAAAACTAATGAAATCTGAATAATGCATGGAGTCTCCTTACAGAAATGTGTCCATATTGCTTCACTAATTATGAGAGATGTATGCCACTAAAGCAAGATGTTAATAACGTGTGAAATGGGACACAGTGTACATGGGAACTGTCTGTACTATCTTTACAATTTTTCTGTAAATTTAGAAGTATTTTAAAATTATAAAGCTCATTGAAAAAGAGATTACTGGGAACTGAATATTCAAATGGTGCCAAAATGCCACCCTACAGAATTGCTGGTTCCAAGGGAGTGAGGGGAATGTAACCCTAGGATGGGAAGATCAGGTTCTGAATTTGGTGTCAATCTTAGCTTGTCTATGGTGGACAAGCAAACCCATGGGCCACCTAATGTAGATCATCACACAACACTTCAGAAGAGTTCATGATTAAAGTGTTTACACTGAATCCAGAAAGCCTTTGGAACCACCTTCCAGGGGACAAGAAACATGGGAGGCAGAGGGCAAGTTAACACACCGCAAGAAAACAATCAGACAAATACAAGATGTTCCAGCAAATGATTGATCTTTTTTTTCTGCCAAGTCAATATCATTTTTAAAAAATAGTGAGTTTGGGCTTCCCTGGCACAGTAGTTAAGAATCCGCCTGCCAGTGCAGGGGACACAGGTTCAAACCCTGGTCCGGGAAGATCCCATATGCTGCGGAGCCACTAAGCCCGTGTGCCACAACTACAGAACCTGCACCCTAGAGCCCGCGAGCCAAAACTACTGAGCCCACATGCTGCAACTACTGAAGGCCGCGTGCCTAGAGCCCGTGCTCCACAACAAGAGAAGCCACTGCAACGAGAAGCCCAGGCACTGCAATGAAGACCAGCCCTCGTTTGCCACAACTAGAGAAAGCTCGCGCGCAGCAACAAAGACCCAACACGGCCAAAAAAACAAGACAGTGAGTTTGAAGAGACTTATGTAAACCTAATGATACAATTTTGAATAGATCCTGGTTTGAACAGACCATGTATAAACACTCTGTTTGGAGGCACTGGGAAAATGTAAATACACCCTGTGTCCCAGAGGATATTCAGGATATTTCACAGTTAGACATAAAAATAGTACTGTGATTTTGGTCAAGACACCCTTACCTTGTTAAGAGATATTTTTGGAATGAAATGTCATGGTGTCTGTCATTTACTTCAAGGAAAAAAAAAAATTAAAAAACTCAAACACAATACGTCTGGAAAGCTAGTATTGCAGAAATCAAGGAGATGCCCGCGTGACTGCATGAGGCAGCTTTTGCTCTGTAACAAAGCTCCCCAATATTGAGTAATGTAAGAGAATATAGCTTAGTCTCTCTCGAAGGTCTGTGGGCCAGCTAGCGGTCAGCTGGTCTAGGCTGCACTTCCCTTGGCATGATCACATACGTTCCACACAATCTTCAGATGGGCCAGTTAGCTGCAATTCTTTTTTTTCATGTCACTAAACCAGACTCCCTTCATCATACAAGCACATCACAAGCCTCTCCTTCATCCCACTGGCCAACACAAATTGCATTGACCAAGCCCAAAGCCAATGGCATACGGAGATACACTGTGCCCATAGTGGAAAAAACTACAGTCATCTGTCAAGGAGCATAGAAACTGGGAGGGGTGGCGTTGTGAGCAGTAACCCATGGGGGGTTATTACTCAGTAATGGGGCTTTATAATATCATGCTCTATTTTTTTCTGTATGTTTGGAAATTTTCATGAATCCAAACCCCTCTCTTCCCTGAGAAGATCTCCATAATGTTCTATTTGCGTCCACTGGTCTCTCTGATTCTTTAATTCTGCTTTACTGGCTACATTGTGCTCTGTCAAGCCTCAGGCCAATGGGTCCTCCCCCGGAGCAACTCTCCACATGACTTCTCTGCATAGTCTAACGTCGTGTCCTTGCAGGAGCCCCGTGCAAATCTTGAGCCTAGTCCTCCCCAGGCTGCATTATATTTGCTTATTTCCTTGTTTGTTTCCCAACTAGACAGAGCTCCTTGAAGCCCAGAATTGGGTCTTTCCTGTCTGTGTGTGCACGGTGGCTGAAGCAGGGTACACGTTTAATGCAACTCTGTAGACGGAATGCACCTGTCAAATCGCTCCCTGATCTGCATGATGCAGAAGTACATTTCCTCTTTGTGAAGTTATAGCACCACCATCTTAATTGGATTGACATGTGTCTTTTTGGCACACCTCTGGAAGTTCCTTTCTGTTCTATGCCTCTCGGATTCTAAGCATTAAAAAAATAATAATTTTAAGAGCAGACAAAAAGAAAAGGAATACTTCCTGAAATAGAAAATTGTTTTGTCTATCCAAAGAACGATCACATACTTAGTCCCTGTATATCAAGCCATGATCAGAGGAGTAAAAGGGCCCAAGAGAAGAATTTGTGGTAGTCAAACATGAAGAATTTAGAAATGACAAGGAATCAATAAACGTTGGTACTGTGGAGAAAGAAGAGACCTCAAGATGTGAATAATAATAACTCTGAGCATTCCCTCAACAAAACTGGACACAGACAGTGCAGTGCAAAAACCTGCGTGGATAAGCAAAAGGGAATGAAGATATCATTTTTGAGTGGAAGAAACTTACAGTTTCGATATCCCTTGCTTTTCTAGAATCTTTCACATCTATGACCCTTTTGTAGTTGGACAGCACCCAGCAGGATAGACGTAAAGGGCTATCTCCGCTGAAATGATTAAAACTCAACATAGCCCAAGGAAGCTAATGTGCATGACAAAAGTGTAAGAGCAAATCACCAGGAAGCTGGGTCCAGACTCCATTTCAATACGGCAGAGTGGAAAGCCACGGGGCTTTGTCAATTTGCGGGATTGGTTTGAACCCAAGTATCAGCCCCACTGCATGGCGAAACGTTTGACCTTTAGCAAGTTACATCTCTGAGCCCAAATCCTTCATCTAGAACACAGATATTATAACATGTGGATTTTTATCGTAATGAAATGAAACAATGAAGATTTACAGCCATGTTCACCTTCAAGACAGTCATACAATTTCTGTGCAATACAGCACAGAAAGTGTTTGTGCAAAGGTTGGCAAACAATGGCCTGTGAGCCCAATCAATCATGCTGCCCACCTGTTTTAACAAAACGTGGGCGTACTTACAAATATTTTATTGGGACACCCATTGGTTTAGGTAATGTTTATAGAATTTTCCAGAGGCAAAACAGCAGAGATGAACAGTTGCTTCAACACAGAGCCATTCTAAAATACTTTAAACTTTTGAGGCAAACAGAAATAGGTGACTTCCATCAGATGTCAGCAAACTACTTGCTGGCGATTGTTCCAAGTTTCAATACTCAAGTGTGCCACCTTCCTTTCAATGGTGTCATAGCTTTGCAAAGCTGAATGTTAGGCTCTTGCTGTGTGAAAAATCAAGATGTAACAGGAAATGAGGGTGCGAAAGTCTAATCTCATTCCAAGGTTGGCAAAGTGCCCTACAGGCACACACATCCCTTTAGTAAGTACTGGTAGTCACTTAAGAATGAAACGAAAATACACTTGCTTTCAGTTTCATATGTATATACATATATATATTAATGTTGACTAAAATGCTAGTGTATACATTATTCTTAAGTTGTTTGGACCCAAACGGTTAGATCTTTCTTTTGTCCTAGAGGCATCGAAGATAGAAATTGCCAAGACCCTAAGGACCCCGTGACCTGAGGAAGATTGGGGACCCCTGGCCCAGCCTGGACTGTCACAAGGTAGGCGAGCTACCCTTGAATATCCTGTCCTGCCCTCTGCATTCAACATAAATCTTGCTTGGCTTTCTAATGCTGAAGAAAACTGGCCTTGATGATCCCATAGACAAAGATTTTTTAAAAGTTGCCTTTGTGACACAGAAAACAGACTTTGTGGTTGCCAAAGGGGACAGGGTTGGGGGAGGGATGGATTGGGAGGTTGGGGTTAGTAGATGTAGGTTATTATTTATGGAATGGATAAACAACGAGGTCCTACCGTATAGTACAGAGAACCATGTTCAATATCCTATGAGAAAGCAATTATATTCCAATAAAGATGAAAAAAAAAATATCCTATGATAAACCATAATGGAAAAGAATATTAAAAAAAGAATGCATATATATGTATAACTGAATCACTTTGCTGTACAGCAGAAATTAACACAACACTGTAAGTCAACTACAATTTAAAAAAAAGTAAAATAAAATTTAGAAAAAAAAGGAAAAACAAAAGATGCCTTTCTGGAAAAACTACCTTGACCTTGACAAACTACTCCAATGAATACAATCCCTGCCCCTGTGAGCCTGAATGAGGATGACCCCATAAGGATTAAATCTCCCTCTATCACTAGCTTCAACCTCCAGAATTCGCTCTCCCAGGCTTTGCCAGGGGGCAGGCTGATGCGAAATCTGACCTAATTTGACTTCTCCTGCAAAAGCTGCGTCTCCGTCTCCGCATTGCCTTTGGTCTCTTCCCATCAGCTCCCAGCAGCCACTAGGAGAAGCCAGAGTTCGGGGACATTTTTCCCCTTTGAAGCGCCACAGCTGCTAGTTTGAAGCTTGGAGCAGTTGGGTCACGAAATAATATTTCAGTGGGTAAAATGCACGGTTAACCTACACAGTCAATGTATTTGGGCCAACACGCACTTACCTTCCTTTGTTCCAAACTAGTGGATTTTTCACTAGTTCTCCCATGCTGATTATCATTTTCACCTCTTCATTTCTAATTTTCTACACTGTTATTATTAGGCTGGACTAGAGACTCTTTACAGACGATCCCTGACAAATATCCAGATTCTAATTATTGTTACTTTCCTCTGGCAAGATAAAAAAGGTTCTTTTCATCCAGAATGCATTTTGTGGTTCAGTGACTCTGGCCTACTTACAGTTCCCAACTCCCCTATTTGAGAGACAAGAATAATACTAATAATTTAACTGACAAAAATGTCCCACGCTGGTATGGATTTCTCTATTTTTATACTCCTAGGCGAAGGGATGCTTTATCTCGAGTCTAGATGGTACTAAAAATAGAACCTTACCCCAGGCTATATCGGTTTTGAAAAATAAATTACACGTACAAATTAGGTGGGAAAGCAGTGGTTCCATCTTCTGAAGGTAATAGCGGACCCTTCATTAAATAGGGAAGCAGGCGCGAGTTTGTAGCTGACTGACTTTCAAGTCTCTGGATTGTGATCAAAACACACAGTCCATTCATGCTGCGCATACTGTGACTCTGGCCCCATGATGGCTCTCAAGACAACATTCGGGAAGTTTGCCCAGCTCCATCTTGAGGGTAAACTGAGAGTTTCCCTGAATTCTGGATGCTGCTTCATCTCTGACCTTGGGAACCAAGTCTCAAAACCAGGCTTCTTATTCCTGAGCCAAGCTGAGCCCCTGGTGCCCTAGTTCTCTGAGGTGGTTCTTTTCTGGTCCTCTGAGTCTGTGACCATTTTTGGTAACCTTCCCTGGGTCCAGTCTCTTTTCTCCTTGGACATGGCCTTCCTCTCCCAAGGTTCCCACTCACATTCCCTGAGACGAGTGTAACTTTTCTGGGTTATGACCCAGTTGTTGAGACCCGGTACCAGTAGAGAAGCTTCTCAGCTGGCTCTCTCCGTTATCATGACCTGAACCTCAGTGCCCTGGACCTACCATCCCCCACTTGTTGGCTCACCATTTATATCTGGGCTGGACGTCTCTGACACTCCCTGTGCAGCTTTATGCATTTCACGTTGCCCTATCACCGTGGTCTAGGTTTCAGATGAACTTACGGAGAAACCCTGAAGACTCTACTATTGACTGGAAACTCTCCGTCCTTCTGCAGTTAACTGGCCCACCCAACTTGGACATGGGGCATGTCCCAGCCTCTGAGCCAATGTGTGGACACCACGCAGGCAGCTGGCCATTTCTTAACCCTGATGAGGTTACCATAAAATTCGGTGATGTCTAAATTCTCACCTCTGCCTTTAACCCAGTGGTCTCTGTCTTATAGGGAAAGACCTTCCTGATCAATGTAAATGGACCGTCAGCAAAACGATAATTACAATGTTGAAAACGTGTCCCCATGTGCTAAGCCCATTGGAGGGTGAATTTTCTGGAATGTTTCATACTGTGAACCGAATCAATAATTCGTATAACTTTGTGAAATTCATCACGGAGCTCCCAAGGCCGACCGGGGCTCACCTGATGAAGCTTAATTACCGTCTTCTCTTAGATCAAAGGGGAAAGATGGGGTCATTATCACCCTGCCCCCCACAGGGGGAACTCTAATTAAAATATCCAGTGTGTTTAAGCTTTCCTGTGCAGTTTACATTTAGACAGACACAGCTTGAGGCTCCTTATAATAGCAGAAGTAATAGGTTTTAGTGAAAAAGATAAGCTTTCTCCATTCTCTTGTTCTTTTGGAATTGTGTTCTAACAAAAGAGGACTGTACACATTTGATGAAGTTAAACTGATAAATGTGTTGTGGTAATTGCCTCAGAATGAAGGTAGATAAGTTAAAAAAAAAAAAAAAAAAAGGAAGAATATCCCCCAACTAAACGGGATGTTAAACATGGGCTCTTTGGTCTTGAATAAATCAGGTATTTGTCGGCAGCCAACAACAAAGCTTTAAAAAAAAAAAAAAAAAGGGCACAGTTACTCTTTCTCCCACTTCAGGGATGGAGGGGAGGTGACCACACATTAAATGTTTATAAGACAGCATGTATGTATATGAGTGCTTGTGTTTTTATATAGGAGTTAAGTGTATAACTTAAAATATGGTAAAGAACCTATCGTCACCCAATAAATATTTGTGTGGGTACGTGATCCTCAAAAGGGGGGCGGTCTTCCCACCAGGAGACCTTTGGCAACATCTGGAGAGATTTTGATTGTCACAACTGAGGAGGAGGATGGTATTGGCGTCTACCATCAAAAGACCAGGGATACTGCTAAACATTTGACCGTGCACAGGCCTGCCCGCCTTCACCCCTACAAAAGATAATTCCCTGGCCTCAAAGAGCCCTCGTGTGAAGTTGGAGAAATCCTGGTCTAAATAAACTTAGGTATTTTTTCTGATGCTAGGTATTCACTATGACCCAGGCACGACACTTAGCACCTTTATTTAAATTGCCTCGTGTAATGCTCACAGCTTTTCTATGAGGTTGGGCCCTTTTTTTTTTTTTTCAGATGAGAAAATGGATTATGAGAAATTCAGGAACTTATTTACCTTAGTTAGGAACAGAGAGCCACAGTTCAAAGCAAGATCCCTCTGGTTTCTACGGCATCCTGTGTAACCTCTGCACAAGCTTTTCATTCCTTTTGCAGAAACTACCAAGTTTCAGATTAGCCAAGCAGCCGTGGGGTAGGGGCTATGATTCTCATCTTATAATTGAAGAAATGAAGTAAGAAGGTTAACTATTGTCTAGGGTCATGCCTAATAAATACTGGAGTCGGCGTGCAAGACCACTCTTCTGACTTCAAATCTAGGATTCTTAAACAAAATATCATTTCATGTCTAATGCAGTGCTTTCCCAAGCTGGTCATTACTGACATTTAGCTGATTGGGTAGTCCTTATCATGGGGCCTAACTGTGCACTGTGGGATGTCGGGTCGCCTCCCTGGCCTCTACCCACTAGACGCCAGTAGGACCCTTTTCCAGTTATGACAACCCCCAAATGTCTCCTTACGTCGCCAAATGTCCCCTGGAGGGAAGACAGCCTCCACTGGAGAAGCACTGCTTTAACGTCTACTTGATAGTCTAAGACAAGTGCTTGACAGTCCTTAAGAAGACGTTCACAGCCTGCTCCCCTGAAGCGCTCTGTATGTCTGACTCCAGTGTCTAACTATGGCTTCGTTTTGATGCGCCACCGGTAGTTCATCAAACACCTGAATTAATTCTGATAAAACACAGCACGTTCTCCTGGCTGGGCATCCATTCCAGGAACCCTCATTAGTCCCAACTCTGGAGCTATGAAATCATTACGTTCGAATCATTTTCTCAATCTTCCACGGCTATAGACAAGGGACGGGACTCAGCATGTACGGAAACTTACCGTTTGGGACCAGTTCTGACATCAAGACCTGCCCGAGGACGGATGACTGGGGGTGATGGTGCCTTTGTGGTGGAAGAGCCAGCCTACGCAATGCAGGAAGCTGCCGGCCAGGTCTCAGTTGAGTGGAAAGTGACAAAACAAAGCGGGCACTACCAATACCCAGGGGGATTCCCAGAATGGCTAGCCATGGGTGCCCCCAGAGCACATACGTTTTCGGCATCAGATCCTCAAGATCTCCTAGTCAATGGTGTCTGAGACTTTGTTCTCCTTCTGGGTTGTCCATTCTTATTCCGAAGACGTCTAGTCTACGCTTCCAGGGTTTTCCTGCCACTTATCCTGAAAAGGCAACCTGTTGACCCAGATGAGGAACAACCCGGGGTGGGGATGGAGCGGTGAGGATCCCTTATCCTCAGTCTAATTTGCCAAGAAGAAATTTAGCTGGCACTACCCTGTGCCCAAATTGTACAACCTCAAATTTTAGATGCATCTTTCTCTCTACTGTGTCCTTCTATTTCAGAAAAATTTCCATGCATTTCAAAAAAGGAATGCCCATGTAAAAGAGAAAAGAATTACATCCATCATATTTCCTTAGCACAGTATTTCAAAAGGCAATTCGAGACAGGAGACTTATTTTTGTAACCTATTTCCCAGCTTTTTCTTGAATCCAAAATTTGTAGGATAATCTAAAGTTTTAGGATTTGAAAAATAGCTGCAGTAATCTCTTCATTTTCTATCAGCTTTCTTATTTTGAACTGCCTCAAAAATAAATATGTCTTATGGCCCTGAACTTCAAGTAGGTTTTAAAAGTCATTTAAGGATATACTTCAGTTATATTTGGGATCAAATCGTGATGAAGAGCCCACGCTGTCTATCCCCTCGGGACTGTGGCTACTTAATGAGAATAAAATCAATGTAAAGAATCGTGATCCGAAGTAAAAGTGCCCAATCATGGCTCTAAGATGGTCTGTTGGGAAATGGAGCATATCGATGGGTCTCAGGACAAGGTCAATGGGCAAGGTAAACATTGCTATATTCCGAGGAATAAGAAGGACAGTAGATGTAAATTAATGAAAACACCCTGCTCATCAAACATGAAAAGATGGTATGTAACTCAGCAAGCCAACAACATTCATGCATTTTAAGTTGCTTTTCTGGGTAGTATGCCATGAATCGCTGTGTCTTATCTCCTCCATGGCCACTGAGGGTCGGCTTACTATGTTACGAAAGAGGAAGAATTCACAAAAACTGAACTTTGTGACCTCCAAGAAATCACTCACCAATCTACGATGCTGGCCCTAACCCAACTCCCTTGTGATCCAGGAACTTATCCCTCATTATCTTCTGGACAGTTACACTTGAATGTCGTGCTATTTTTGACATCTCAGTGTGTTGAACACTGACCTTCTTTCTTTTCCCCAAAACTGCCTCTGGGTTTGACTTCTCCATTTTTCTAATGACATCATGAATTTCCACGGTCTGAAACTAAGAAAATAAAAGATCCTTCCTCTCCTCTCCTACCTCTGACATATAACTAAGTGCATTTTTGTTTCCATTCTCTTTTTCAGCCTTCCCTCTGTTAACCTACCAGCACCAACCAGACCCAAGTCATTGATATCCGTCAATCACGCTACCATTAGAGGCTCCTGATTTCCTAACTTATTTTCCCCCTGCCCATCTTTTCCCCACTAGAGTTCCAAAAGAAAGTCTTCTCATTTTACTCTTTTCCTCCTTAACACTACCTCTGGATTCTCTGCCTTTAAAGTCACTGTAGCGTTTATCAGCAAGACAGTAAAGGACTGTAATCATCTGCCCTCAGCCTGTCTTTCTGGTCTCTCTTTTCACCCAACTCAAAAGTAACCACTTATTATACTATTATGATTTAAAATCACTCCCAGTTTTGACCAAAAAAAAAAAAAAAAAAAAAATCTCAATCTCCATAGATTCTCTCCTTAGAATGTTCCATGCCTCTGGATTGTTTGCTCATCGGGAGCAAAGAATGGGTCTAATACTTTTGTATCCACGTCCCCTAAGCACCTGTACAGTACCATGCAAACACAATAAAACCACACAGAGCTTCTGGTGAATAGTCACTTGGCTATCTGTGGGATGACTGCAATGACTACAGTATATCTGGTAAATGTTTTCTGAGGCATACCCCTTAACCAGTGAACTTCTGTATTTGGTTATTTTTAACTACATAATATGGAATTCTCTCTACTCTTTTCAAAATTACAGCTAGGAAAGTCCTAAAAGAGATGGTGTTTTAAAAAATATATAGGGTTACATTTACAAACTTAATTGTGGAATGATTATTCATTAGTAAGATGACATTATTTTGAGTCGCTAATTGCCACATCTTTAGGGCGCCTACTCAGGGGAAGGCATCTAATAAACCAGTGAACCAATGAGTAAGGAAGATGTTTTTATACGTTGTGACATTTTATACAAAGAAAATGAGCAGAGTGAAGAGTTGGAGAGTAAGTGGTGTGGCTACTTTAGAAAAGAAAAGAAAAGAAAAATGAGATGGCACTCAGGCACATCAGTCCTGATCTTGAGTGTCACTTTATATCAGAATGCATGTGAGGATGGGTGGGATTTATACTTTAGGTCAAAAAGGAATAAGTGGTAAATAACCATAAAACTGGACAAAATATATGAAACAATTGCATTTAGATATTGCCCCATGGTCGAAGTAGGAATGGGATCTCTGAGAGACAGAAACAAGGCAAATCTTGTAGGCAAGCAGGACCCTCTGGGGCCTTCCCAGGACAGACCCCTCCCCCATATCCTCTGCTGTAGCTCTTCTCTCAAGTACCCAGATAATAGTACCTGATGCACATTTCCCGAGTTGTTTTACAGACGGTAAAACCCCCGCCAAATGGATGAAATTAACTACCTGAGAAACATGAGCATGTAGCCCCCAGACCTATTGGAGCCTGAGGATTGATAATGTTAACCCCTGTTGCCTCGCCATCAGCCAATCAGAGAACCGTGCACGAGCTGATCACATACCCTGGGAGGCCCCTCCCTCACCTGGCCTCTAACAATGCTTTCTTGAAACCCATTGGGGAGTTTGGGCCTTTTGAGCACCAGCTGCCTGGACTCCTTGCTTGGCACCTGCAATAAACGCTGCACTTCCCTTCACCACAACCCGGGGTCAGGAGACTGGCTTGATGGTGCAAGCAAGCGGACCCAAGTTTGGTTCAGTGACTGTCTGACAACGGCTGTAACTTTGTGCCCAGAGGAACATTCCAGGCTGTAAGACCAGAGGGAGCCACTCGTGCTCGGTTAGGAAGACAAAGTTCAGAATTTCGGGGCCTATTTGCAGGAAGCACAGCGCTCCATAGCGAAAGAGCTTGAGAACTCCTCCCCGAGATGCAGCTGGTGAAAAATACATCAGGTAAGAGTCCTGGATGAAACATAGAGGTGTTAATACTAGCAAACAGGAGAAGCAAGGAGACTGAGGAAGAGAAGTGATGCAGGTGACCGAGATTCTAATCTGCCCTGCCATACTCTGCGTCACCCACTCCAGATAAAAGTCCTGGCTGGGAACAGCCGAGTGACTACTATCAGGTCATGGGTCTGTGATTGATCAGGTCGGGAAAGCCAGAATAGGACCCTGTTGCTTTGGTAGCAGAGCTCTGCCTCCCCTTAAGACTAATCATCTCCCCAAAGCCACAAAGGCCTTCAGGAGTCAAGTGGGCCAATAATTTCACATGTCTGTTACAATAACCTGCTCTGGTGAAAGAGCTGGGTACTTTCTTTTTGGTTTAAATCAAATGTTAATCCATCACCCAAACACGATTTCATTTATAATATTCATTTCTTCTTATTAAATTAAAAATGTTAAAATACTGTATGAATATTATATAAAAAGATACATCTAATGTTTTCAAATAGGGTCCCTTTGCTTACTAACTGTGCAGATAGAGGAGTTTCTAATAACTCATAAAATTTTGTCCTGCAAAACGTCACGGGCTTCGTTGCTTGTTTTTAAATGAAGACCGTACATTCAGTTACCTTACAGTATCTGAAAGCCATAAGTACCAGGGCAAATAAAAAGACAGTCTTTGTCATAGATTTATCAAAAGCTGCTATTCTGAATTCTCGAATCAAGTGCTTCAAATTCCAAATCATATCTCAAATAAGAAAAAAAAATATTCTAGATTAGTGTTTCTCAATTTTTTTTTTTCGTTATTGTCCTTCCTAAGGAGTCTACTAGACTTCATTTTCCCTAATCTCACCCACCTGACTTGTAATTTCAATACCACAAGATATGCAATATATACATTAAACACTTATATGTGTATGCACAACGTGTATGTCTGTGCTTTACAAACAGAAAGAACAAGATTCCTCCCTCCCCAAGAACCCCTGTTCTCTCCCTTGGATGTGAGATCTCTACCAAGATGTTTGCTCTAGATCAGCACTGTCCAACAGAACTTGCTGTGCTGAAGGAAATATTCTATAATAAATGGTAACCAGTAGCCTCATGTGGCTAGGCAACAGAATTGTATTTGTTTAAATTTTCTTTTCATTAATCGAAATAGTCGCATATGGTTAGTGGCTACCATATTGGATACCCTAGTTCTGGAGACCGCAGGAAGAAAGTGATTAAGTAAAAGCATATGGAGAAGGGCCTCCGGGTAAGTCCCAATGGGCAGCTATTGAGATTCTTGAAGAAGCATATACAGAAGGCGTGGTTCTCAGCCAGGGGCCATTTCACTCCACGCCACCCCAACCCAAGGGACATTTGCTAAGGCCTGAGGACATTGTGGCTTGTCACAGTGGGAACAGGTGCTAAGGTGCTAATAGCCTCCAGTGGGTAGAAGCCATGGATGCCAGCCAACACATCATAATGCAGAAGACAGCCCCCTCCCCAGCCCAACAAAGAACTCTTCAGCCCCCCATGGGAAGAGCGTCAAGGCTGGCAAACTCTGCTGTAAAGACAGACTAGTTGAAACAGACGCTTGCAACGTAAGCCTCTCCAAACCTCCAGCTGCCTCTTGGAGAGCAGCTGGGCTGAGAGGCTCACTTTCCTATCACGATTTCTGAAAAAAGAGAAAGAAACCTCTGTGCTCCACCAAGGTATACACTCAACCGGCCTCTTGGGATTTGGGGACTTCTGTCAAAGCAAGAATACAAATAGCACTTCAGATAGAATGTTTGCTTCCCCCTTCTTTTAGAATATGAACAACAGAGAATAAAATGACTGCCTGTTTCTGAAAATCTACAGACGCATGCCCATCAAACTGAGGTGCGCTAATCATCCAACTAACGCTGGGAGCAATGCCACAGTGGTCTCTGGGGCATGGTTTAAGATAAAGAATATCATAAACATGATTTTTATGCCAATTGGGAGAATTGGCTTAAAAGATGAGAATTACTGGTAAGAAGCCAGCCGGGGCTGTGAAAGTCAAAGCTACATTTTCTAGTTAGGTTTTGGGTGAGCCTAATAACTACGTAGGGAAACAGGACAGGGCATGTTCACAAATACTTGTATTCCAGGCCCGGAGAAATCCCTGAGGACTAAGACAAAGAGGTCGAGGATGTCTTGGAGCACCAAGGCAAAAGCTGTCCATCACAATACAGAGGGATACTTATTTGCTGATGAAATTACAGGTGATCATTTTACAATGATCCTGTAATTCTGCTAGTGTCCATCTCTATTTTGTTTTTGTGGTATGCGTTAGGGTGAGAAGCTTTGCCACTGTGAGAAAACACATGGCATACAAAATTTCAGGAGTAGCAACAGAAAGAAGAAATACTACAGACCAAAGAAAACAATCTTACAGAAGTTTGGGTCTCAGATAGACGAATCTTACGTAGATTGGATTGACAGTTTTATAGGGAGAAGGAGTGCTTTTTCATGTCACCGAGGAATCTTAGAAAAAAAGATTGACATGGGGCCCACATTAGCATCAAATTCTTTCTCCTCACTGAAATGTAGTGCCCTGGGAACAAAAATAACTACAAATATGATGTAAATTGGAAACAAAGAGGGTTAAATGTTCCCAAAGGGAACATATTTTCATCTGTACACCTAGATCCCCTGATAACGTTCTCCTCTTCCCTGTCAAGGAGGATCATATCTATGATTACAGCACTCAAATGCAGTGTCAAACGTTTATTCAATTTCTTAATGTTGTAATTTAATCCCGTTTAGCTGTAAACTCAGCTGCTGATGCAAACCTCTTAAAGCAAAACATCGCTCTCCTAATTCACCCTAAAATTATGCTAAAATTTAAAATGGGGCCGCTTTCTTCAAAACCAGGCCTCCAGACTTGAAGCGATTTCACACTTCTGAATGGTACTGGAGAGTGGGTCAGTTACCTGGCGAAATCATCGCCTATTGGCTCTGCAGTTGGATAAATAACTGTACCCCAGGGAACTCTCCAGGGAAAGGCGAACCCTGAGGAAGCCCATGGGAGGCAAAGTCCTTAAAGATCTTGAGGCAGATGAAAGAGACAGAGGGGGAAGTCTTTGGCTGAAGAGAACTGCTCATGCATTTTCCCCACTTTAAACTTTTTTTTATTACAAGTATCCATCAAACTTTATCAGGAACAATAGAGGACTTTACAGAGTAGAAGATGAAAAGGGCCCCAGCTGTAATTCTTTTTTAAAATTTTTTTGTTGAGGCTTACCAGGAATCGTATGCTATAATGGGTAAGATTACCAGCTACATGCACTAAACATTGCCAGATGTCCCCGTAAATCAGTATAGCTCTCTGAGAACCCGATTTGGAAACACGGCTCCAAATGGATAAAATTCCGTGCTCCTATTTGTACATAGCCATCCAAAGCACATCCAAAACATAACAAAAAGTGTTGGGGAAGGATGTTCATGTGGCCAAAATGGCCACCATACACAAATCATGGGAGATTAATTTGGTGGGATATTATTTAGACAAGGCAGCCACTTGAATATGTTGTGCCTGGCATTCTGGATGCTTGACCGCTGCCTATCCTATCTCTGCTCGGTTAGTAGTATCATGCCCGTGGCCCGCGGAGCACGTTGGAAAAGTATGGAATGTCCTACATCATGGGTTATCCTGAGGTCTCCAGGGGAGACAGTGATGGATGCTGAGGGATTATTCTCTCTACTTCCAGGCCAAAGCCAGG
The DNA here is from genome assembly GCF_028023285.1 of Balaenoptera ricei. Lineage (NCBI taxonomy): Eukaryota > Metazoa > Chordata > Mammalia > Artiodactyla > Balaenopteridae > Balaenoptera > Balaenoptera ricei. Next base: position 5,507,616 of record NC_082660.1, on the reverse strand, counting down.
GACCCGTGAATTAGAAGAAAGATAAGACATCCTTGAAACTCAGGGCAAAGGCATTGGACTCTTCTCTCTTATAGGATCCTTCCACACAGTCTCCATTCTGTCCTGGAGCCCAGAAGAACCACTCAGGCCAGTTGTGAGGATGAACAGACCCTGAACTTTATGTCCGAAGATGCAGAGAAGACAGCTCTCAGCACACAAGCAGGGAAGGTTGACCAGTTTGCACTTCACTCCGAGCGAGACCATGAGAAAATGAAAGCCTTTACTGTACAGCACAGGGAAAATAGCCAATATTTTATAACTATAAATGGAATATAATCTGTAAAAATCTTGACTCAATAAGTTGTACACCTGAAACTACTATAATACTGTAAATCAACTCTACCTTGATTAAAAAAAAGGAAGAAAATGGAAGGCTTCCCGGCCGTCCATGGCCACCTGAGTTACCAACAGGCTGCCAGGTACCGGGACCAAGAGATGGCCTCTTGTAAGCAGGCCAGAAGGATGTGTGATTCATTCAGGGGGACTGCGTCACCCACAGGAATAAGGCTGAGCCTCATATCCAGAGGCAATAGTTCCACTCAAGTGGAAATAATGGGAGATACAGGAGAACACTTTCACAAGAGTTATACGATTTTATAAGAAGTTATAAATAGGAAATGACATAGACTGCCTGAACCTAAAATAATGAGAGCCTAAATGAAGAAACAAACAAGTAGACTCAGGAAAAGTACTGCGGAGAACTGAATAACCATGCTAAAGAAATTCTCATAACAGGAGACAAGGAAATGAAAATCAAAAGTGAAAGGTAGGAGGTGTGGAAGACAGTGCCTGCAGCTAAGAGTCTACTGGGTCCCCTTCCAGACATAGAATATGCACATGAACATGTAGGAGCTATTACTGTACTGTGTAAATAAGTGAAACTGTGCTATGCAAGTCATTCTTCACCGTGTACTTTTACTACTGTGCTTAAGAGTCGGTAATATGCCAGGATGAAAAGTTCTAGAAAACCAGTTTGTGAGCGTGGTAAGACCTTGACCTCGAGTCTTGACTAGCTGGGTTGAAATTCAACTCCTCCACTTCCTACCTGTGAGACTTGGGGTAAATGCCTTCACTTTTATATACCTCAGTTTTCTCTTTTGTAACATGAGCCCAAATTATCACTGGCCTTAAAGGGTGAGTGTCAGGATTGCATGCCTTAAAGCATGTGTTTAAGAAGGTGGAACCTAGAGGGGTGGGATGGGGAGGGTGGGAGGGAGGGAGATGCAAGAGGGAAGAGATATGGGAACATATTGTATATGTATAACTGATTCACTTTGTTATAAAGCAGAAGCTAACACACCATTGTAAGGCAATTATACTTCAATAAAGACGTTTAAAAAAAAAAAAAAAAAAAAAAGAAGGTGGAAGAGTGTTACCCACGTGACAAATGTTACAGAACTGGCAACTGTTGCTAACTTACTTTTTTTTTTAACAGCAGCACTGTATTTTATATGTCACTTAACAACTGCCCCATGGATGAACAGTTAGAATCTTTCTTTTGTGCCCTAATTGCAACAAGCTTCCTTGGGCATAATATATTGTTCGTTTATTCAAATGCCTGACAACATTTAATTTGCATACCTGGTGTCAAGTTCATTAACCTTGAAGAAATGTGAAATATTTAAAGCAAGTCTTAGACTTGAGGTACACAACGAGGTTAGCCGTCTGATTACATGTAATGATGACGATAATGACATTGATAAATAATAACATGTATCAAGCTCTCCAGAGGCAGAAATCCATTTCAGATGGGACCACCATGAAAGGGAAGCTCTTTAGAAAACACTTACCATGCTTTAATTTTGTGCTTAAAATTAAAAGGAAATTCCCTTCTACCATAGCAATTTAAAACCTATTTGTATTTTGTAGAGCATTTAATTGTACATATTTGTGCCTATTAACTTATTTTCTAGACGAAAGTTTCTACGATGATATACGTTCTATTTCCTCTCTCATGGTTTCTGTAGCACCAAAGACAGTGACTTGCATACCAAAAAAGGCAAAATAGTCATAATTATTCAATATATTCATCATCCTAGTGGGCTGGCAGGATAACAGTGACCAAAAGAGAATATGCTATTTAATACAGAGGCAGTATATAATACAGCCAGTGGTCAGATAGATGGCCCCTACATGTGTTATGTGCCCGGCAGAGTGCTTTTAAAAACTGAACCAGATGCAAACATTTAAAATTGAAGTAGTCAGAATGTGCTGTAGCTTCTCTTAGAAAATCATCTGAAGATCTGGCAATACCTGGACGTCTCTCACATGGGGGTCAAAGGTTGGAGCTGACAGCAGCCCCCCTCTCAAAGGAGCCTTCACTTTCTGCTTCACCAAAACTCCCCTCGTGTCTGCAACCTCACGCCATACCTGCAGGCATCTGAGGTTCCATCTCCTGGGTTAAGATGTGTCTGCCATGTGACTAAGGGCTTCATATTCATTATTTCATTTAATTCACAACATCTTACAAATACATGGCTTTTCTTAAATTTTTTCTTTTTGGCTACACGGCATGAGGGATCTTAGTTCCCTGACCAGGGATCGAACCCGCACCCCCTGTATTGGGAGCGTGGAGTCTTAACCACTGGACCGCCAGGGAAGTCTCTATATGCCTTTTCAATAAGCATTTTTGTATGTGCCACATCTTCTTTATCCATTCATCTATCGATGGACACTTAGGTTGCTTCCATGTCCTGCCTGTTGTAAATACAGCTGCTATGAACATTGTGGTAGGTGTCTCTTTTTGAATTATGGTTTTCTCAGGGTATATGTCCAGTAGCAATGCAATATTACTCAGCCATAAAAAGAAACAAAATTGAGCTATTTGTAGTGAGGTGGATGGAACCAGAGTCTGCCATACAGAGTGAATTAAGTGAGAAAGAGAAAAACAAATACCGTATGCTAACACACATATGTGGAATCTAAAAGAAAAAAAAAAGGTTCTGAAGAACCTAGGGGCAGGACAGGAATAAAGACATAGATGTAGAGAATGGACTTGAGGACACGGGGAGGGGGAAGGGTAAGCTGGGACGAAGTGAGAGTTGCATGGACATATATACACGACCAAATGTCAAATAGATAGCTAGTGGGAAGCAGCTGCATAGCACAGGGAGATCAGCTCGGTGCTTTGTGACCACCTAGAGGGGTGGGATAGGGAGGGTGGGAGGCAGACGCAAGAGGGAGGGGATATGGGGATATTTGTATATGTATAGCTGATTTACTTTGTTATAAAGCAGAAACTAACACACCATTGTAAAGCAATTATACTCCAATAAAGACGTTTAAAAAAAAAAGCATTTTTATAATGAGAAACTAAAGCTTAATATAAATATAAATGTTTCACACATTACATGAAATTTCTAAAAATCTTATATTTGTATTTGTATGGAAATATGTATGGAAATATGTTAATATAAATGTTTCAGACATTACATGAAATTTCTAAAAATCTTATATGTTCTGGTATAATGTTATAAGTAATAATCCTAGTTATTACTTTAAAATATATATCTCAGAAATAACTAATTTTCTTGTCAACTGCATTATTATGAACTTTCATCAAATCTTTAACTGTGGTCATTTTTAAGTCTTTTGTCATTTACAGACAGTTCTGGGTGTACTCTGATGCTTTTGCAAATATGTTCTTATAAAAGTGTTTCATCTTCAAGAAATTCATGGAAAAGACTCTGACAAGTACAGGTTTCTGGTAACTGACTGTACTGCTGAACTGAATGAATAAGCATTTTCAGAACTCTAATGAAAAACTGATGAACTCATAAAAGTGCTAACAAAAGATCAAGATGAAAAAAAAAATTAATTACATGGGACTGAGTGAACTGATGAGGATGAGTATAATTTTTGTGACTTTCTGTCTGAATTAAAAAAAAAAAAAAATCCCCCCCCCAAAAAAAAGAGCATCTGATGAAACTCTCTCAAAGTCACCCAAAGTGGCCCAGCCGGGATTCTAACTTACGTCTATTTGACCTCACGGCCGAGACTCTTAACCTCTATGCCGCTGTGCCTCCTCACCCCCAAGTACCCACTAACCCCGAGTGGGTTCAGCCACATTCATGCCTGTGTCCCTGCAGTTTCCTCCCCCAGACCTTCTCTGCCTGTGACTGTGCCTGCCCTCCAGCAGGACTTCACTCTCTTCGTGGAGATGACTGTGGCTGTGTGTCCGCCTGTCCGTCATTCTTGCATCTCAGAGCTGGCCATCCTGCATCTCTCCAGTCCTATTTTCCTCTCCCCATCTTCATTCACCTGCTCGTTCCATCACTACTATTTCCCCCCCATACTCTTCCTTTACCCTTCACTCTTTTGTCTTCCTATTCCATCCTTAGCTGTCTGAAATACAGAAATAATTTTTTTTAGTATTTTTCCAGTTTTATTGAGAGATAATTGACATACATCACTGGGTACATTTAAGGTGTTCAGGATGATGGTTTGATTTCATGTGAAATTTACATGTGAAATGATCACCACAATAGGTTCAGTGGACATCCATCATTTTTCTATGTTTTTAAATGATTTTTGGTTCATGTACCCCTTTTCTGTTTTCTTTACAGTGAACACATTCAGCCCAAATAGAAGTGGTTACACTGAATACTTTTCTCTCTTAAACATCTGTCGTCCTTGATAGGATACACCCACGTCCACGTCATCCTCTGCTAACTTTAGCTTCTGTCTGAGTTATATCCTCATTAGCAAAAACTTATGAATTATGACCCTTGTATGATAAAGTCAAGTCATAAACATTATTCCCTTTGAGGACAAAGATGCTACAATTAACTGTCCTTTGTGGAAAAAGTTCCCAACAGGAATCAGTTATTTGAAAACAAGAGATGACCTTCCCCAATTAAATAAGGTGGAGACACCCGTATCCCTGTTAATCTAACAGCATCGCTTCATTGCACATCTCCACTGATGGGACCACCCACTCATCGCTGTGCATCTGACATCTGCAGGGTTCACTCCGAGACTTCAGAAGCTTTGCATCATTCCCCACCCAGGCGGTGACCCCCTCCCCAGCTCCAGGAGCTGGCCTTCTTTCTATATTTATTTCCGGCTTGCATTCAAAGCAATAATTATACCTTTGCATTATTTCTGGCTGATCTGATTACAACTTAATTACAACATATGCATGCAGGTGTCAGCTCATGGAGACCTTTTTTTATTTACGGTTGTTATTTCCTGTGGCCAAGGAAAAGCTCTATCTAAACCTCCCCAAACAAAACTCCTTGTTCAGGGAATATCAAATACCCCAGAGCAGATGCAAAAATGTTCTGGGATGCTAGAGGAATCCATCTAATTTTCTAGGTCTTTGCAATCGCCCTGAAGGTAAACCGATGTTGTTTTTTCCAAGGGGACTGGTGGATAGGACAAAGGTACTGAGGGATTTTTTTGCCTTAGTTTTCTCCTTGGGGAGAACAAACTAGTTTTGCTGAAGCTGCTGAAGGATTGCAAGAAATTACAGAGAGAGAGAAGCCTATTTCCCAGTTCAGCAACTTGGTCCATGACAGACTCTCACTCCCTCTTTGCAAAAGTCTGGGGGTAGACAGAGCGCCCAGGGCAGCAACATCACTCCTTCTACTGGTCTTTCATCCAACATAAAACATTCAGCAAGTACTATCGGGTCCCACTGTGTGTCGTGCACCCTTCTGGCTCCATGGATACAACAAAACAGACAAGAGTCCACCACCACCCCCAAGGCTTTCAAGATGCAGAGAGACAGAACGTAAACCGGATGACTAAGTACAACTTATATCCGGTTAGACTGTGATAAGCACTACAAAGATAATAAAGCAAGATGAGAGACACAAGTATGAGGATGGGGATAAGACGATCACTCCCCACCCCCCTCCTGATTATTCTTAACCAAACCTTTTCCTCTCCTCCCTCCATACAGACGTGTCTAGATGGATTGTATGTTTTTGGTCATATTGGTATTTTTCTTCTTGTTACTAGAGTGATAGAGCACGGAATACATCTAGCAGAGGTCACTCATTATTATAGGCTCCGACACCTGTTATACCTCCACTCTCAATATGTTCATGCTGCACACACTAGGTTACTTCTTGCTCTGATTCTGTGGTTTCAGGCAGAGTGCCCGGAATTCTCTCCTCTATAAAGGACAAGACCCACTGCATGGCTCTAGAAAGGGGCTCATTTACTTCTCTTTTTTTTTTTGAAGTACAAAAGTACACATTTACTTAAAGCCAGAAAAGAATCCACAAAGTTACACATTTTAAGAAGATGACAGAAACCATAAACCTCACAAAATTAAGAAAGAGAGATATATCTCATTAAGCAAAAACTACATGTATCACCACCTCAACTTTATTTTTTTTAACTTAGACCCTCTATACACACGTTTATTTGCTACTGAAAACTGAAATAGCACATCAAAATTTTATAACAATTCCAACTTTTGAAAACCAGAGAATGTAGTTAATACATCCTGTTCTAATTATGCTCTGGCCAAACTACCCAATGTTTTCTTTATATTCCTTCCACACAAGTCAATTTGCTTCAAATTCTTTTTTTTTCTTTTTTTTTTTTTTTTTAGATTCTTTTCCCATATAGGCCATTACAGAGTACTGAGTAGAGTTCCCTGTACTATACAACAGGTTCTTATTAGTTATCTGTTTTATATATAGTAATGTGTATATATCAATCCCAATCTCCCAATTTATCCCTTCAGGGCTCATTCACTTTTACTTAAAGTTTTCATTCAATAAACACGTGCTGGGAATCCACAGCCCTATCCCAGTGAAGACAATGGCAAATCAGACCTGGACAATCCCCAATCCTTTCCTTCAGAGACTCATAGGAAATGGAAGACCAGTCTGCACACAAATAATTTAAATAGTCATCTAAGCCATCTCTGATGTTTACACAACAAAAAGTGATGTGTAGAGTGTCCCAGCCCTTAATCCCGAATAACAGAGAGACATGCGGTACAAGGTATTCTGTGCGGTCACTTAATCCTTCCATGAGGACCTGGGCAGAATGTTGTTTTTGTCTGAGAGGTGTGTCACTGAAACATGTATTTGGGGTTCTTTTGACTTCAAGAAGCAGGCATCAATTTCTGCGACCTGAAGCCCTCCGTGGGAATGTATTGGGTTTCTCCACAAATAACTGAAAGAGTTTAAGAAAACCATCCAGAAGCCCAGGAACAAGGAGCACCACTCCGGAGACCTCAGCTGAAGACGACTGGGCACTTGTTAGAGTGACCGCAAACACAGTGCAGCCCTCCTAATGTCCAGCCTCTGAACATCAGTCCCAAAGTCCCGTCTGATGACTGTGATGACGGTCAACCCTGAGTTAGCTGTGCCCTCGGATCAATCAACTGCAGCCATTGGAGCCAGTGCCCCTGTAAGTTGGGCACGATTACTGCGAGGCTGTCTCCAGAGAAGGCGCCGGAGGCCCTACAGTGAGAAGTTTACGGCCCATGCGCACCCTGCTTTTAGAGCATTACTGCACCTAGGGTAACACATATGAGGAAGAGTAAACATGGGAACGAGGAAAGGCAAAGAAGGTTGGGGACATTTACTCTGAAGAGTGACTCAGTGATTTTCAAGTAAATGAAGGGTTATTATGGAGAGAATTCGGGCCAACTCTTCTTAGCCTTCACAGAGCAAGAATAAATGGATTTAAATGCCAACAAGGGAAGCTTAGATTAGAGATTAAAAAGAATGTCTTGGGCTTCCCTGGTGGCGTAGTGGTTGAGAATCTGCCTGCCAATGCAAGGGACACGGGTTCGAGCCCTGGTCTGGGAGGATCCCACGTGCCACGGAGCAACTGGGCCCGTGAGCCACAATTGCTGAGCCTGCGCGTCTGGAGCCTGTGCTCCGCAACGAGAGGCCGCGATAGTGAGAGGCCCGCGCACCGCGATGAAGAGTGGCCCCCACTAGCCGCAACTTGAGAAAGCCCGCGCACAGAAACAAAGACCCAACACAGCCATAAATAAATAAATAAATAAATAAATAAATAATTAAAAAAAAAAGAATGTCTTGGCAGTAAGTTATTAAGCATTAACCTAGGATTCTTGGTCATCAAAGGTAGTAAAAGAGATCCAATACTTCATCTTAAAAATCACTTAAGTCACCATTTCTTTTATATAAAATTGATGGTTATAAGAAGGGTTTGGGATATGGAAAAAAGACTTACCAGAAGAAACAAACAATTTTTACAATCATATTTGAGAGCCTGGGAATTAGGCAATCTCACAGTGTCCAAAGAACGCTGAATAACTGATAAGATCAGTCTTAAGTCAGATTTTTTTTTTTTTTAATGGATAGACCTGAAAGGTAATGAAATTCACTAAAGTTGATCACTTTATGTTTTGGATTCTGTGTCATGGGGCTGCCCCTAAATAAGAATGTCACTTTAATGAAGTGCCCTGGGTTAGTTAAAATCACTTAGGGGAATTTCAAGTCAGATATGCCATATTCAGACATTGTGTGTTTATCAGAAGACCCTGAACATTGTTTTAGCTGGCTTCAAACACCAAAGGCAACAGATGGCGTCATCAGAGTTGTCATAGAGGTTTACTAGAAAGGCATTTTTATTTTCTTCCAACAAACTATACAAATTAAAGCATCCATGCATAGTTTAGAGAATGGGAAATTTCTGATGAAAAAGTGGAGGACAAATATAAATGAAATATTGTCATTACCAGTCACGTGTTAGAATGATGGAATCTGCAAATGTTTAAGCATACAAAATTTTTGGCGTATTGTCATCAAACTTCTTTCCCTAACAGCACTGGGTATCCACATTTAAATCACTATCACTCATAAGCCTTTACAGTCATCAGTTGTTAGTTTCACTTTATTTAGTAAAAGTTCAGTTTCAAATCTTGAAGGGGGCATATACAGTATGTGATTCCTTACTGCATTTGTTTAGGAACAAGTTGGAATAAAACGTGGTGATGAGGAAGTACTGGAGCTGTCAAAATAAATCCATCAGTTTCCAAATTGCATTTATGATGTATAGATCTCTATGTGAAAAGACCTCCTTATGTATCCCCTCTCAAATAAAACACAAAAGTACGTGTTCACCATTTTTAGTGCTTCGTTGCTTTTGCTACTGTTGGGCTGTGGTTAGGAAAATGGGGTAAATTCTTTTGCATTATATCACTAGCACAAAGTGGTCCCAAGAAAGTGTATGTGCAATGGAGTAATCAGGGATTAGCAAAAAGTTACCAACACACACACACACACACACACACACACACGCACACGTATTCCTTCATGCAAGAACCATCTATCCATTGACTGACTCCAGTGTACTATGGACTTTGCAACTTACAACTACAAGCAAAGAGGCAACTAAAATATAATGTAGGGCTTCCCTGGTGGCGCAGCGGTTAAGAATCCGCCTGCCGACGCAGGGGACATGGGTTCGAGCCCTGCCCCGGGAGAATCCCACGTGCCACAGAGCAACTAAGCCCGTGCACCACAACTACTGAGCCTGCGCTCCAGAACCCGCGAGCCACAACTACTGAGCCCATGCGCCACAACTACTGAAGCCCGTGTGCCTAGAGTGCATGCTCCACAACAAGAGAAGCCACTGCAATGAGAAGCCCGCACACCGCAACGAGGAGTAGCCCCTGCTCGCCACAACTAGAGAAAACCTGTGCGCAGCAATGAAGACCCAACACAGCCCCAAATAAATAAATAAATAAATTTATTTTTTAAAAAATAATGTAAATTTTTTTTTTAATTAGGGAGAGTTCAGTATGATGTTAAAACTCAGACTTGTGGCACAGTGACCCGATTTGTGTTTGTCACTGGTTTCCTGATAGCCCTGACTGTGGCATAGAGTGTGTTCCCTCATTACCTCTACCCAGAAAATGGTTTTCCCCAATCCACTTCTGGGGTCATGTCATATTCAGAATAGTGTCCTGCTACGCTCTGCATGAAACTGAGTCTGAAACGCAGATATTCCCTTATTCTTTCAGCACCCAAGTCGTTTGCCATTATTGTTGCAATTGAATCATTTTATATTTTTAAATCTCACTTTACCAAGAACTTTGGCTGAAGACCCAAGGGAAATCCCAAGCACTGGCTTTCTACCCCTCACACTCCAGGGTCAGAGCAGTGAGCGGCCTCTTTCCCCAACTCAAAAATGCCGGGAGCTGTTGTGAACATTTCCCTCAAGCCTGGCAGCACCTCCATCCTCCGGAGAGGCAGAATCACAGAGGAATTTGAGTGCTTTCTGGATGAAGTAGATAAATAAGCACAGTCAACTTTTAGGGACTGTGGTCCAAAGTCATATCTCAGCAACCTGGATAGAAAAGTATTGATCTCCTTTGCTTGGTCCACAGAATCAGGGCATGATACAATGAATATTGCAGCCAGAAGTCTGCAGACTACTCTTTCACCAACAGACACATGGAGCCTGATGTTATGTAACACACCTCCTGCTTGATGAAGGAAAGCAGTGGTGTGTGTGTGTGTGTGTGTGTGTGTGTGTGTGTGTGTGTGTGTGTGTCTGTGTGTGTGTGTGTGTGTGTGTGTGTGTAGCCATAGTGCAGAGGCTGGAATCAAAACTCATAAAATTCAGGGCCGAAGGGCAATAATCCTGCTTACCGTGTAGAATGACCAGTTTAATGGACAACAAGAAAGTTGCCGGATGGCATCATTTGCACTTGGTGGATGTGTTCACTGGGTCAGAGAATGCAGAGGGTCCTACTCCCCGATCGTCGACACGAATTTAGTTTTGACTCCCCAGAATCAGGAGGCAAGTCTAGGATGCACACCGTTTACTAGGGAAGACGACTTGGAGAGGTGAGACAGGGAAGATGGAAAAGCCAGGAAAGAAAGTGTTAACAAGTGGGTACCCCTGTGGAGAAAGGGGCTCAACCCATCCCCCTCCCCAGAGACTGCAGAACATGCCTCAAAGCCACCCAACTGAGGGGTCAAACAACTGGGACATTTTACACGCATGGGCTGAGGGTCACTGGCAAAGCAACAGCCCAGGGCTTCCGCTTTAATCCTTCCTGTGGTCAGACAATGTCCACTGGGTGACCTTTGGGGATGGTGTGTACACAAGTTGAGTCACACCAGCATCGGATACACTCCACACTGATGTTCCAGAGTGCAGCTGGAGCTCACATGCAGACCAGAGGAGGCCAGTCTTGCCAATCTTCCGTCCCAGGAATCTGTCAAGACTTCGTCCAGAACTGTGAGGGGAGCTTACTGCCATAATCCAACGGCATCCTACCCAACCTGGACGTTCTCGGAGCCACGGCTGCTGCTTGTTGCTACAAGGTGTCAGCTAAGATTCCTTCTCCCAGCCTTGAGCATTTGGCTTAAGCTGGCTTGAGTTTCTTCTGTTACATCTTTCAAAAGGTAAAGTGCTTTCCAGGCCCATGGAGTTGCCTCTTTCCTCTGTGAGTCGAGGTTGGGTGGCTGAGTGGGCCCAGACCCCCGTGCTGGCTACCAGCTGACCCACGCACATCCTCTGGGCTGGCTTCGTCCACCTTAGATTGTAATGTTTGGCTGATTCTCAAGTCTGTCCAAAATCCATAATACTTGTAAGGCTCAAGGGGAAGAGATGTGAGTCCGAAGCTCTTTTTTTTTAGGGCTCTATAAATTCACAGCGTATCTATATACACAAATGGATGAAATGGAAGGCCCACCTAAGAGCAGTATTAAAAACTCCCAAGCCCTTGTGTCAAATTAAAAAAAAAAAAAAAAAGCATTCTGTGACACTTCCCTTCTCCCTGAGTAGTTTTTCCTAGAAAAACAGCAATACATATCAATTGTCTACTTTCTGTAGAACGACCCAAGTGACACCTTCCCACCACTAGAGCCAAAAACAATACCTCTCAGCAATGCCTGAGTGACAGCTGTCAGCTTTGGAATAAACCTATAAACGAAGCACAGGCTCCATCAAATGTTCCACCCCACGTGCACAAGCCAACCAAACAAAACCCTTCACAGCCTCCAAACGTGTGCAGAAAAAGTCAACGGAGAGGAAAGTTACCGTCTGCACACAGCTTTGCTGCCTGTGAAAAGAGCATCTTGTTTGTTCTGATTTAGGTGCCACACTGATCATGTTGCAGGCTCTGCAGACTACGGAATCGGTGGCTAAGTCACCCCTCAGGATAGACTCTCTGGGCAACACTTCTGATATTCATGATAAGGAGATGGCTATTTTCATAGAACCAGAAGTTCATTCCGATTGCTTGAGTGTGTCCTCACTGGAAATAACTGTCTTGGGCTACGTCTGCGGGCTCTGTCAAGACACAGATTTTCAAGCATCCTTGAAAGACAGACCAAACTCTGTTGACAAAGTCTGCTCTTTCTTATCACCTAGATTATCGCATGCAGCCTGCTTTGGGCCCTCTCATAATGAAACGTTCCCAAGTTCCAGAGAAGAATTTCCATTTCCAAAACACACATGGAACGCATGTAGTAAAACTCAACAGTAGCAATTTCAAAGTCTACAAGTTCATCAATATTTATGGAGTTGGATTACAGTCATTTACAGGTGACGCCATCATCATTTGAAGCTATTTTCTGTGAGTTAATTTTAAAGTTTAAATGCATGAGGTTGTCATGATGTTTTAGTATTTAATTGTCTGTTACCTGGGTCTAAATGCCAGACTTACAGTCACATTGAAAAATACATACTGAAATAATCAGCTGTCATTTAGTTCAGCTCCGACTCACACTTTAAGTGGTAAGTTAATCGAAAGTGTGTACAGCTAACATATTTCACAATTTGGATATTTATGCTAAAATATAACTTTGAAATGCATTTTCCTAAAGCAGTGTTGAACATATAATTTGGAGAGTTTCAAAAACCTTGGCATTTAAATCCAAGTGTTCACTGTGGCGTCTGTATATGGCAGATCTGGACTGCTAGAGATTTAAACCATTTGAGCATAGTGCTAAAATTGGATTCGTTAGCTTACCAAACACTTTTTAAAAAATGAAATACAAATAAATGAAGAGACTATTTCCCATGTTAATTATTTATGTGTGAGAGGACAAGAGAAATATTTGTTTCTGTAGGGCCAGGCACAAAGTCTAGCACACTATGGGTAATCAATACACATCCGTTCTATAGATAAATGAGGCTCATGTGCAGTCTTTAGACAATGAATTTGATGGTCAGAGGCAGTTATGTGAAATAGTTATACCAGCCTTTCCAATCAGGACTTGGAGTAACAATATCCATGACCTCAACTCTTCAGGGCAATCAAGGGCCCACCTGTATTATTCCATCACGTATAATGAGAATGAGAAGATACAGTAGACTTTCATCATTAGGAAGTCTTTGGTGATATTTGAGAAGCATTTCACTGCAGTGCTAGTAGAAGAAGGCAGATTTCGGGTGATGGCAGACTAAATGTTAGGCAGGGAACTTGATCATTTGGGGTCTGGTGGAACTCAGCAACTTAATCCCAAGACTGTTGAAAAATTTCCAGAAAAATATGCAAAAGCAATGTATTCATGACAAAAGCTTATACTTTTTTTTTTTTCTAAAGGCAGAATGAACGTAGCATTAAGCAAACCTAATTGATTTCTTAGTTACTCTTATGAGAAAAGTCATCACCCTACTAAATCACCAAGCTGTCCCTTTGGTGTCCCCGAAGACCAGGTTGGCCGTTCATACTCAATACAAGGGTCTGCCTGTGTTATTTCGTTAGTGATCTAACTTTCCCAAACCTGTTCTTGAGTACTAGTATAAATAACCCTCACGCTCCACCGCATACAAACAACAACAATATCCTATCAACGTAAATACACGGGACAACGCAGACGTATCCCTCTGATTTGTCGAGATGACTGCAGAGCTTGAGGTGCTGGTACAGGATGGAGGAGCACCTCTTCCAGTTAGGTTCGTAACTGGGTGAGATCCATAATGGGGTCTGCCCACCACGGCAGCTCACGTCCACCCCCGGTTTTTGTATAACCCACAAGCTAAGAAGGGGTTTTGAATTTTTAAGTCTTTGGGGGTGGGAGGAACTAAAAAAAGAAGAAAATATCACAGCATGTGAAAGTTATATGAAATCCCAATTTCAGTGTCTGTACCTCAAGTTTCACTGAATACAGCCATGCCTGTTCCTTTACATGCTGTCTGTGGTTAACTGTACCCTGAAGCAGCCAAGCTGAGTAGCTGCATCAGGGACCGCAGGGCCCCCAAAGTCAAAATATTTACTATCTGACCCTTTACAGAAAATGTTTGCTGATGGCTGGTCTAGAACGCTTGACTGCTTGAAGGCTAGATTAAGTTTTAAAAAACTGTAAAGTGATCTCATTTTACTCTTTAATATTTTATAATACAAATATCTGAAGATGCTCAATAATAAATAATCTGGGTAAAGGAAATCCCAAAGCACTAAGAACTGACTTAGAAGGCAAAGGCCAAGAGATTAAAATAAGACAGGAGAACACTTAGAGTTAAAAAGTGAAGCTAAGGAATCTACAGTTACACACAAAAAAACTTGGTCCTGAGCTCCCTGCACACTCGCCAAAAAACGAGGAAAAGAGGAAACTCTGTCTCTCTCTCTCTCCCTTTCTCAGTCTCTCTCAAGTCTGAGAGTAATCTCTCATGTAGATTTCTATCAACACTTGTTAACCCACAAAATTAGAAAAAAGTCTGTGCTGATGAAACAGGCCTTTGATAGGAAATACACATATGAATAGTCCCAAAGTTCAGGACCATGGTCAAGGTAGACGGGGTGGTGCTAATTAAATTAAATCAGACTTCCTCAGGTTTCAAGCTCTTAGGACATAAACCTAAGATGTTTTCTGTCTTTTCTGTTGTTTCTCCTTAGGAAGTGTTTGGGGAAATTACCACACGTGACTTTTTAGCCCCCAAACCTTAAAGTACTCTGGAAAACTTTTGTACCATAATCTATAGGAATAGATTCCATCTATTATTTTCAGTTTAGCATTTCCAGGACACAGATTTATGAAACCCAAATATTTTATAAAGAAAGACCTTGAAAATAAGGAATGAAGAGAGGTAAACATCCATTCTCACTGAGAGCTGAGGTTTTCTGAACTTAGTTACAAAACAGAAACACACTCAGACTTAGAGAATGAACTTATGGTTACTGGGGGGAAGGGTGGCGGAGGGTGGTGACAGATAGATCGGGAGTTTGGGATTGACGTGTCCACACTGCTATATTTAAAAGAGATAACCAGCAAGGACCTACTGTATAAATAAATAAATAAATAAATAAATAAAATTTAAAAATAAATCCACATATGAGCGAGAATAAATAAATAAATAAACCCTACAAACCTTAATTAACCATTGATATTTTAAATTATTGCTTCAAGCTTTAATTCCTCAGGTACATTGTGTTCTGCATCTTATTATATTAGAGCGAGTTGTAAAGACTGTACTTGAACTTAATGTTAAGGCAACATTGGAACTAAAATAGAATCCAAGACATTAAAACCTTATAATAGTTTCTAAGAGAAAAATTATTATGATCAGAATATCAACATTATGTTTGCTCAGACTGCTTCGGCGTAACAGTATCCATAATTCGGTCTGTTAATCAGTAGAACAGTATTAAGATGTTTATTAAAATAAATGTAATGAAAGAGAGATCTAAAGGAAAATGCTGAGGTCTGGGTACCACCACTGTTCTTTAGAAGATTTTGAATTCAGAACCTCAGGAAATCCATAGGACAACGTTTCAACTCAAAGCTTCTTTTCTTGAATACATTATTTTATTAGTATGAAACAAAGCCTTGAGTGGGCAAAGGGGAAAAGGGGATTAATGGAATCTCTATTTCAGCTGCTTTTTGCACAAAATAAATGGACATTTCTCTGTCCCAAGGGAATGGTCACGTGCACCCTTACCAGGAAATACACCCTGCGCCGACATCTTTCAGGATGCAAAAGGCATGAGAGGCCTGGGTGTATTACCCCCACCTAAAGACCAAACTTCCGTTCCTCTTAACACGATGACACGGATTGGCAAGGACATTAACTCAGTTCTTAGAAATACATAATTGACTGTTATGACAGAGGACTGCAGAATGTGATCACTCAAAATCTGTCTGGAGATCACAGTCTCACCCTGAAGACCAAAAGGCACCCTTCACCTTAAACGCGATACATCGCTATGGAACAGAGGACACGCTGGGAAGTGGTACCTGCCCATCCGACCTGAATTTGTGCGTGTTCCTTTTTCAAAGTCACCTTAGAGGCTCCTCACGCCGAGATGATTATATCCATGGCACAGCAGCTGCCAAAGCATCCCGCAGGATTGCGGCAGGACTGGAAATGCTGAAGAATAAATACGGACCAGCGGCCCCAAGCTAAACGAGAAAGCATCTAGCAGGCTCAACCAGAGGCTACGTCGGGTCCCCAGCCTTAAGGTCAAGCTTATTTATCCCAAGGCTCCACATGGAGAAAGCTACCTGATTGAGTTCAAAGACACTGTACAGGTCTGTGCAGCGTCCAGTGGGTCCCTCTGGAACAATATCTCGGGGCACTCACTAACTTTATGGGACAGGTGCCTCTCAACAAAGCCAGGACATTTGTACGCACACTGCACGGACATTATGTTTTAGCAAATTTATTTTTGAAGACCTTTTTTTGAGATTTTGTGATTCTACCAAGTGATATTTATCAATGTCATTCAAGATATTACATAAATAAATTGTTAAGCATGGTATGATCTTAATCCTATCACTAATAGCCAATCCAGTATTATGAACTGTAATGCATTCTGTCTCATAATTCAATATCAAATTATCAATAATACATCCTGATAAAGTATGAGGCATACCACACTTGAGAAGGATTCATTACCAATTTGCTTTTCTATCCATCTGACAGCATCTTCTTATTAACAGGCTAATTTTTACACTTCACAAGGACTGGAGTGAATTTACAATATTACACACCTGTCTTATTATTGGTAAGATGCTACAAACGTGATATTCTTAAGGAAAAAAGTCAAAGTCTCCTTAAAGCAAATTTATTAAACATTTAATTCAGCACTTATTCATGATACAGATACTTAGCGAAATAGGAAGAGAAATAAACATCTTTACCTAATAAACTACTACAAACCTACAGTTCATAGCCAGTGCAAGACAGGAACCATTTCTGTTCTATTTTGCACTGAAGACCATATCCTATGTAATACAAAATTAAATGCATATATAAATCAAAAGGATAAAGATGGGATAGAAAAATAGATATCAAGGTTGATGGATGAAACAATTGCTCCGTGGAAAACCCAAAATATTCCACAGACCAATTAGCGAACAAATGTAAGAATTTAGAAGTTGGCCTATCACGAGGTCAATATAAAAACTGTACTGCATTTGAATGAATTAGAAACAACTCAGAAAAAAAAGTTTTTTGAATTATGGTTTCTTATAAAATATAGCGTATCTAGTAATAAAGTTAAAAGAAACATGCACAAAATGTACAGCGAAGTACATCAAGAAAACATTAAATACATTCTACAGTCAATTAAAATTGTTGGTTCAAAAATGAACAAATTCAGGACTTCCCTGGCGGTCTAGTGGTTAAGACTCTGTGCTTCCAATGCAGGGGTCGGGGAACTAAGATCCCACATGCCACACAGCATGGCCAAAAAATAAAATAAAATAAAAATTTTTAAAGAATGAACAAATTCATCCAGAAACATACTGGTAGATGTATGGAAACTTAATCTAATACACAGGTAGCATTGCATATCCTCCACTAACAGATGGACTCATCAATTAATGTAATGGAATAACTGGTGATCAATAGAAAAAATAAAAACCCAGATCTTTAAGGGAAGCATAATTCATTACTGATAGATTAAGGATGTGAAAGTAAAAGAGAAACCTGTAAGAAGCTTTTATATGAAAATATACTGTAACCTTCTCCTGGATAGGACAGATATTTTCTTAAGACACAAAAAACATAAACTCTAAATAAAAGAATTAAAAAATTCAACCATATGAAAATTAAGAACTTCTGATCATTAAGGGCAGAGTAAAGAAACTGAGGGAGAGGGGAGAGCTGCAAACCCAAAGAGGATGCTTGCAAACTCAATAATGTAGGTAAGTAACCAAGACATACAAAGAGCTCCTTAAATCAAAAAGAAAATGATGTACAATTCAGTATAAAAGCGGGCAAAACATTTAACAGAGTTTTCATAGGTAAGGAAACAAGACTGTCTCATTAACGTATCAACAGGTGTCCAAAATAATCAAGAATACAGATTAAGACTGCAAACAGATTCTATTCATACCCACAAGATGGATAAAATTAAGAAGACTGAGAATTCTGGGTGGTAGGAAGGTGCATTTCCATGGGAATTCTTATAGGACACTGGGTCACTTTGGGTGCAAACCGGCACAGCTACTTGGAAGAGCAGTTTCTCTCTAACTTGTAAAGCTGAACAGCCAGAAACCAGTGACTCAGCAATCCCACTCCTAAGAGGAACAAGTCTTACGTCAATGTTTGCACAGGCACGCCGGAAGACAAGAATAAGAAAGTTTAAATCAGCATTGTTTACAGTAGCAAAAACATGGAAAACCCTCATGGCCATTTTCAATGGAAACCATCAATAAATCTATAATAGGAAAAGAAAAGCAGCTTTTTGTCTTGTTTTTGTTTTCTTGTTTTGTTTTGTTTTGAGCCAAACTGAGAACTATAGTACAGGAGCCAGCCTCTCGGTTAGCTCTGAGGAACTGCTCTGAAGAAGCATGGTGTTCAGCATATTTTTATGTCTCATCAGAGCAAAGAACATCAAACATTCCGGGGGCACATTCCTGCAAGGTTTCAAAAAGACATATCAGCACGTACACAGCGAGTCAGTATGGCCTTGGCACCCGGGAAGGGAGTTGTACCATCAAAGTAGGATCAGCGCTGGCCTCCCAGGAAGGGACGCATCTATCCCTGTCTTCAGAATGGACATTCTTGACTTCTGGACAATGCATCCTTTTCTTTAATGGTTAGAGCAGATGCACAACGCATGTTGGATAGGCCACAAGATAGGGTGTTCTAGTTAGCACAAAGTTCAAGTCTACACACCTCGTTCACAGTATAGTTATCTAGGGTGATGGCCCTCTTCCTGAACAGGTCCTCTGTCTACAATCTTTAGGCAGTTAGGGGAAGGTCAAAGTTTCTTCCTGAGTCTTTTGCCTTGACTGTTTTCAGCTCCAAATAATCCGCATGCCAAAGAGACATTGTGGGGTGGCACGTTTTGCTCCCCTTCAAAGACATCTAAATAAATGTGCTACAGACCGCAACTGCCGATCACAACAAAGAGAACTTTATTTTTAATGCCAGGATTGTCATAGTTTCCTTTCCCACCAGCCCAGTTGCTAGAAATTAGCCTCTCTCAAGGTGACCCCCAGCTGTTTCTGTGAGGCTCCCAGGTGCCGGCTCAGGTGTACCAAGAACAGGCCTTCTGGTTTCCTAGTTACCATCTCCTTCTGTTGCATCTATGGGCACATGAATCAAAACCCTCAAAAATATGCTAGAGAGGAGGAGAGGTTTCTTTGGATACATTTTAGACTTAATATTTTGAAATGGAGTCCTGCAGAATCTTGTAGAACTGTCCTTCTTGGAAAGCTTTAATAATGCGTTCACAGTTACCCATCTCCCTAAAAGAGCTCCACAAGTATAACCTGGCAAAATAAAGATGAAAGAAAAAATACTGTGCCAGGTTAAACCTTCAGTATGGAGGCTCCTTAAAAAACTGAAAGTACAGCTACCATATGATCCAGCAATCCCATTCCCAGGCATATATCCAGAGAAAACCATAATTCGAAAAGATAACGTGCACCCAAATGTTCACTGCAGCACTATTTACAATAGCCAGAACATGGAAGGAACCTAAATGTCCATCAACAGAGGAATGGATAAAGAAGATGTGGTACATATATGCAATGGAATATTACTCAGTCATAAAAAAAGAATGAAATAATGCCATTTGCAGCAACATGGATGGACCTAGTGATTTTCATACTGAGTGACGTAAGTCATACAGAAAAAGACAAATATATGATATCACATATGCAGAATCAAAAAAAAAAGTGTACAGATGAACTTATCTACAAAACAGGGATAGAGCTACAGATGTAGAAAACAAACTTATGGTTACCACGGGGTAAAGGTGGGGAGGGATAAATTGGGAGATTGGAATTGACATACACACACTACTATATATAAAATAGATAACTAATAAGGACCTACTGTAGAGCACAGGGAACTCTATTCATTACTCTGTAATGACCTATATGGGAAAAGAATCTTCAAAAGAGTGGATATATGTATATGTATAACAGATTTACTTTGCTGTACACCTGAAACTAACAACATTGTCAATCAACTATAGTCTAACAAAAATTTTTTAAAATCCTTATTGTAAAAAAAAAAAAAAAAAAAATGAGGTGACAGTTACCCATCACCTTAGAAGAGCTCCAAAAGTATAACCTGGCAAAATAAAGATGAAAGAAGTAAAATCTGAGGGTTTGGAACCGCCATTCTTTTTTGTAATGGTTTTAAGATCCTCAAATTCATGGTGCACGTTCACTGAACAAATATTTTCAGAACACCCATCATTACCCACTAGGCAAAGCACCGTGGGAATAAGATGAACGTTACTGTGTCTCTCAATTCTTACAAAACTGTGGGAGGGAGGTTTAGGCACACATGGTGTGATTTAAGGCAGAAAACAGAGTACAAAAGCAGAGGTATTTGTCCAATGCTGAAGAAACTCAAGTGCAGAAGGGCATTTATACGTAACACACTGAAGTAGTACCCTATATGCTGGAGGAGACATGAACTGCCCATGACAACAGTTACAGCAAAACAGTTACATAATTAAAAGCTCCTGCAGCCATGCAAGATGGTGCAGGATGTTTGTGATCTACTATGAGGAAAAAAAACCAAAAACAAAACAGGAATAGCATCATGCAATGGAGGGCATCAAATTGAGCGGCTCTTTGCAGAAAACCTTTATTTGTTATCATTTTTTGACAACATATAACTTCTTACGTTTATTATCTTTATAACACACTTTTTAATTTTAGAATAGTTTTAGATTTATAGAAACATTGCAAAGGTAGTACAGAAAGTTCCCATGCACCCCACGTTCAATTTCCCGTGTAATTAACATCTCCACTGTGACAGTCATCACAATTAATAACCAATGTAGATACATTATTCTTAACTAAGGTCCATGCTTTATTCAGGTTTCCCTTGCTTTTACCCTAATGCCCCATCCAAGACACCACGTGAGACTTAGTTGTCATGTCTACTTAGCTGTGACCGTTTCTACATCTCTTCTTGTTTTTCACATCTTGACAGTTTTGACAAGTACTGAGCAGGTGTTTTGGAGAATGTCTGGTAATTTGGGTTTGTCTGTTTTTTTCTCGAGATTAGACAAGGTTAGAGATTACAGGTTTGGGAGAGGAAGAACAGAGAGGTGAAGTGCCATTTTCATCACATCATATCAAAGGTACAGGATATCACTATTGATGATGATGTTGGGGTCCAGGGCAGGTCACCCCAAACTATGTCTCCCTGGCATACCAAGTATTTTGAATTAAAGTTACTTATGAAATGGCGCGTGCAGGAGGGACCGCTGACCCTCCTATCTCCCTGAAGCAGAAAATACATCTCATGTGAAAGGTATCCTCCCTGCACCTGGAGGTAAAAGGACACCCTTATCCAGAGACAGGGAATTCGAGGCTGAGACGCCTGTAGAAACAAACCTCGTGACTTTTTTAACTGATCACCCCAAGCCCAAACTCTTTTTAGATTCTTCACCGGTTGAGCACCCAAAGCCTATATGTCTTTGTCCTATGAATTCTTCACACATTTATCCTTCTTTGTCTAAAAAGTATAAAAGCTGCCTGCTTTGGCCGCTTCTTAGGTCCCATGCCTACAAGACCTCCGTGTGCACAAATCAAAATGTGTTTCTTTTCCTCCTGTTGATCTGTCGTGTGTCAATTTTATTACTGTGTCAAGTTTATTACAATTCTGTAACTAGTGACAAGAATGCGAGAGGGGAAAGGGGGAAGTTCCCCCCATTCCAGACAATGACCTCGATCACCCGGTTGAAGTCATGGTTGTCAGCTTTTTCCACTGTGATGTTATTCTTTTATCCCCCTTTCCACACTGACCTCCTTGGAAGGAAAGCACATTTAAGGAGTGGAGAGTTATTTTTGGAATGAGGGCATAGTAGCTACATAAATTACTTGGAATTTTTCTGTACAGGAGATTTGATTTTCCCCCATTTATTTCTTCAATCATTTATTGCAATAATTTGTATGTTAATTTAAATCAATAATTTGTTGTGTCAATACAGACTGACCACATATAATTTTGATGTTCAAAATTATAGTGAGCCCCTCTTTACTCCCTCCCCATCAAAAAATACCTGCCACATGCTTTTTGGACCTAATTCTTCAAAAGAATCCCCAAATATTACATAGCTAGATTGTTCTGCTGTGTGGTATTTATTGGGTTTTTTGAGTTACGTTCAGCTTGTATAAGCTCATGGGTGCATATGGTTGAAACAATCTCATTTTCCACATAAGGCCATGTTTCATTAAGAGCGAATGCCTTACTCATTCTTCCAAAATTTCCAAGTTTCCAATTTACAAGTTCCTAACTTAGTGAAAATGCTCTCCAGGTGCCGCTGAGCAGTCTTGTAAATTGAGTTTGTGAACTTGACCCCGAGTTCCTCCAACGAATTAGGTTTTGATGAATGAACGATAATATTAAGGCATTTGCATGTCCTGTGCTCATCTAAAATTATTAAAACTAAAATTGCACTCGGCCTTTCTGACTCTCCCTCTAAATGGGATGTAGTTAAAATGGAATATTTACCCAGCGTGGATTTGAGAAAACAAAGGGCTTTTGTTTTAACTACGATGTGGAGGATGGCACAGATTCCCTTAGCAATCAAACCATTAGGGAAATGCAAAGCAGTTCCCAAAGCATCATATGTTTAAGCTAGATACTTGGAGATGTCTTGCAAAAGATTATTTTTGAATCCAAGGTATGCATTTTTAAAGGTCACCCCAGGAAAGAAATCTGTGTGCAAGCTCCACTGATATATATATACATAAATGACTGTTTTCATAGTTTTGTAATCGTGATGTTTGAAACTAGCCAGATCTCTCCTAAGACCAATAGGAGCAAGACATTTCATTTTGGTAAAAGTCTTCAGCAAAAATATGGTTTTAATAATGCAACCCTCAGTGTTCACTCAGATCCTCAGCACTGCAGTGTTTCTATCATAAAGACGGCATGGGACCCGCGGTGTCTGCAGAGAGCTGACAGACAGAGCTAACGGGAGCCTTACAACTCACTTCTCAGCCCAGAAAGAATCATGCCTGTCGGCATCTTGAGGGTCACCCTTCTTCCCCTGGAACTGCAGAATATGACTGAACTTTGAATTCTCTTCAACCTCTCACAGAAACACGACCTGAATGCCAACGTTCCTTTGTGCGCTTTATTGAAAAAGTTACTTGTTGGTTCCTATTTTGCATATTTGCATAATCTCAGAGGCTGAGGTTAGGAACCTGCATCCCATTTTGCTCTTCTTCTCCACCTGAGAAGGTACTCATGCTATATTCAGATGTGCAAAGAACACGTCTTCTTTACTTGCTGAAAAGTAAATCAAATCGTTCTCACCTCGTGAAGACTGGGAGGTGATCATAAACTTTCAACCCATCAACTCAGAGTATGACAGTTTCTTCTGTTTCGTCTCCTGAATGTCTTGGTCTCCTGGTCTCCATCTTTCCTATCTGCACAGCCCAATGTTTCTCTGCAAGGTGATGTCCATGTGTGTAGGCAAAGTACCATGACCTCATGGAGCTGGGGAGAAGGAGCCTCGGGTCCATCCATATGGACGCCCTGAATCCTCATTTTCTGCTGCGGAAGGGCCTGTGTGGTCTGGTTCCTGAACTCAGTGACATCTGTCCAGTCTATCCTTCAGGGAGGACGTGCCCAGGAGCCTTTGGTACCAGGTATATGTCCCTGGTCCCCACGGGACCACGTATATGCCCCACGTCCCTGGACGTGCCCAGGAGCCCTTGGTACCAGGTATATGTCCCTGGTTCCCAAGTCTGTACATGGCCACCTTCCCTTCCTCTCTCCAGCCTCTGTTGACCCGCTGGTCTTCTCAGCTCCTCTGTACCTCCTCATTAAAGTGTACGTACAATTTCAGATCCCCTACCTGTCACACAAAGGCTCAGGTGGGCCACACGCCTCGCCCCCAACTTATCAAGACACACGCTCAGACAGTATCTCCCCATCCTTCTCAAACCATGTGAGAACATCAGCCAATCCAAGAACTGACTTCCTCTGAGAGCCTGGTCATGTCCCCAGCAGAGACCAGAGAGACGGCTGCAACATCCCGGGACATTTTCATACCATCTCGGTGTTTATGTAGCTCCAACCTGAAGGAGAGGGCAAGGGTCCTGTTTTCTGATCACTGCCTGTCTTCCCCCTCTCGCTCGGTGCCCACAAGGACAGTAGGGGCAGACTTCTTATTTCATTTCCTGTCTGTCTTTGACTTCCAATGCATCATATTCTCCTTCAGGATGGTACCAAGATGCCAACCCAGCCTTAAGGACTGCTATAGAATGAAATTTTGTGACTTCCCCAAATTCATATGTTGAAACCTTTTCCCCAACAGTGTGGTATATTGGGAGGTGTAACGTTCACAAGGTGATTAGGTTATGAGGGTGGAACCCTCAGAATGGGTTGAGTACCCAAATAAAAGAGGCCCCAGAGAGCTCCCTTGCCCCTCCCACCATATAAGGATCCAGAGAGTAGACGGTCATCTATGAACTGGGAAACAGGCTCTCACCAGACACCACATCTGCCAGGGACTTGGTTTTCTAGCCTCCGGAACAGTAAGACATGAATTTCTTTTGTTTATAAGCCACTCAGTCTATGGTGTTCCATTACAGAATCCCAAAAGGACCAAGACAAGAGCAGAAATCATCACGACACCCCTGAAGACACGTTGTTTGGCCAGCGCTGCTACTGTCATTTACGATTCAACTCACCTGGGAACCGGGGATTATTGAAAACAAAAATAACGCCCTTGTGACTCACATTTTATTTAGCAAGAGTGCAAAGAGAGTCACGGAATGGAAGAATACCCCTAGAGTTTCTCACCAATCTCATCTTCATTCTTTCTCCACTGTTTTTTTTTTTTTTTTTTACTATTTAATAACTGAGCCGTGTCACAGCAATAGGTACCAACTGGGGCAGTGAAAAGATATTCCATGCTGCTCCTCACACCTGCAGCAGAAACCCTCCCAACGACAACCCTCAAATGGGCTTGCAGCAGGCAAGTGGAGGTCAACATATTTGTTGCAGGACCAAGCTTAGGAAAATGTGCTCCATTTTCAGGCCCCTAGGGATCCTTCAATTCTGATCAGCTGCGATATCTCAATTCAGGGGCTGCTGCTGGGTGCGGATGTTTCATCTAGAAGCACAAAAGGATCGCTAACAGAATTACAGACCACTCAACAAGCCCGCCCAATATCAGTCTGATAAAAAGAAAAAGGAAAGAGAAAAGCAGCCGGTAGAAAGTCAGAGATCCTTTACGCGTCCGTCAAGCAGAGGGGGGCACAGAGAGGTTTGGGGCTCCCGGCGGATGAATGGTCTACTTGATAACATCCTGAACAGTGTGAGGGCTCCAGCCTGCCACAGGTACTGCATCTTCCTTCTGGCAGTAACTGCTCTGAGCAGCACTGTACTGCGGGGCGTAAAAGAGGATCCTGCACCCAGGCATCTCACTCTCATTACAGCCGAGGCTCTTGATCCGCCAGCCCTTTGCAGAGGATGGATGAGTGCAGGGTCTCTGGCCAATTGTCTCCTTGCAACGTCAGTTAGGGTGACAAAAGGGGAAAGGGAAGCCCACAGAGAAGCACATGTCTGAATCCATGTGCAGAGCCGGAGGTGGGGATGGAGACGGGAATGACCTCGGAGGTGGGGCGAGGCCAGCAGAGGGTGGGAACAGGTGTGTTCTCTGGAGGAAAAGGTGCACAGGTTTCAGACTGCAGACTGAACGAAGAGGGCAGGACACAGACCCTCCAGGTAGCAGCAGGGGAGGGCGCTTGGCCACCGTCTAGCTGCGTGACCAGGGGCAACTTAACCTCCCCAGGCCTCAGTCCCCTCATGGGAAAACTGAGAAAGCGTCATACCTAACTTTCAGCATTGCCTGTAGGATCAGAGACCAATTCTCATCACAGATGCAGTTCTGGACAATCTGCAACTTCTCCAGAGGGAAGCACTGTCATTTGGTATAAGTACCGGAGACGGGTATTTTCTTTTTCTGCTTTTTTTTAACCTACACTTCTCTTTTGTGCATTAACTAATAGCATGTGACCATCCATGGTTTGGAATCCATTCCTGGTCTAATCAAGGAGTGGATGCATACAGGTAAATTAACTTAATACATTTTTTAAAACAACATTGGAGTTGATTTCCAGCTCTGTCACTTACTAGCTTATAAATTATTTGAGTTCTCAGAGTCTCTGTTGCCTCAGCTCTATATGGGGAGTGTTCCACAGGATTTTTGTGAAAATTCAGTGGTTGCACATGTAAAAACACCTGGTATGTCATGCATGTAAGTATGTATAAAGAGAGATATATGTGTGCATATATGCACATAAATAGATGTACATATACACATAAGCATATACACATATGCATATTCATAGACAAGAGTATTATTCGTATACCGATACATATGTGTATGTATATATATATATGTATCTACGTATATAGATTCACAAATATGCATTCAAATAGTAATTCCTTTCAATTTCTTATTTCAAATTTTTGGCAACCAGACTCTCCTATGCTGTATGTGTCCCAGCAAGTAGCCTTCTGTTGTCTATCTTGTGAGCTTCTGGTTGGAGACGTTTTCCATATTTCCCCCCTAGACGCTGACCTGCAGGAGAAGCTGCCATCATCACACCAAGTCACCCAGCTGTCCAGCTGCCTCCATCCTAACGCTCTGTCTGCCCTGTCTTCCCACGCCGGGCCCCCAGGCGGATGTAACTTTCAGCCCTTGTGAGTGAGCAGTAAGACCTCACCTGCTGGCAGCACGTCCGTCTACCTCCTGAACAACACATCCTCGGCCACGGCTGTACTCCAAGCTCGAGTCACGCTGCACCCACGGTGACACCTGCCTGCGTGTCTCTGTGCTAACACGCCCGCTTTATTATCAACTCCCCGTGCTTCGGCACACCCACACATAGCCATCTCTATATCCTGTGGTTTTTTGTTTTTTTCTGAGAACTATTATTTGATTCTGATTCTGATTTTGTGGGGAGGTCCAACAAGCTCCGGTGTACCGCCAATGCTCCTGGCTTGTGGACCACTGATTCGCAAACTCAGCTGCAGTTGGAACCACCTGGAAAGCCTTAGCACGCTAACTTAAAAATCAGCAAATGGAGGGACTTCCCTGGTGGCGCAGTGGTAGGGAATCCACCTGCCAGTGCAGGGGACACGGGTTCGAGCCCTGGTCCGGGAAGATCCCACATGCCGCGGAGCAACTAAGCCCGTGCACCACAACTACTGAGCCTGCGCTCTAGAGCCCGCGAGCCAAAACTACTGAGCCCACGTGCCACAACTACTGAAGCCCGCGCACCTAGAGCCCGTGCTCTGCAATAAGAGTAGCCACCGCAATGAGAAGCCCATGCACCGCAATGAAGAGTAGCCCCCGCTTGCTGCAACTAGAGAAAGCCTGCGCACAGCAATGAAGACCCAATGCAGCCAAACATAAATAAATAAATAAATAAATTCATTAATTAAAAAAAAAAATCAGTGAATTGAGAATTACACTGAATCCCAACAAGGGAAATTCTGCTCCCTGGTGGACTACTGGCAATGTCTGGAGACATTTTTGGTTGTCACGAAGCAGGCAAGGAGGGTAGGTTACTGACACGGAAAAGGGAGAGCCCAGGGACGCTGCTCCGCATCTTGCGGTGCATGGCACAGCCCCACGGGAGCGCGTTATCCAGCCCCACGGGAACGCGTTACCCAGCCCCACGGGAGCGCGTTACCCAGCCCCACGGGAGCGCGTTACGCAGCCCCATGGGAGCGCGTTACCCAGCCCCACGGGAGCGCGTTACCCAGCCCCAAATGGCAACGGTGCCCAGGGTGAGACACCCTTGGGGAGGCTCCTACTCCAAATCATGCCTAGGACATCTGCTATCTACTAGTACAGTATAAAATCACCCGTGCAGTACCTCATGGATGAATAATTGGTTAATGCATGTTGAAACCTGTTCATGGTGCACGTGGTGCTGATAATTGATTCTGTTTAACTGAGACGTGGAATAGCAAATAGCCAGTTCTGAATTTAGTTCTACTATCAGATACAATGTGACAGGACAGCAGGAGTCCCCCCCAGATCTGGCAACCTTTGGAGGGCTGCTCCTTGAGACTGTCCTTTAGTGTAAACCATGAATTCTGCAAGGCAGATTTTTTAGAAAGAATCACTGCAGTGTGATGCTTTAACTATCAAACCCCTTAAGAAAGCCTTCTCTGTGTTGCAACATGTTCTTCTTTGCATAGCGCAGCGGAGCCAAGTGCTCTATAAATGGCGTGTTTCATGACCTACTTGAAAAGTAAACCATCCTACATCTGGCAGGGAGAAACCGAGGGTGGCTGGTATCATTGAATCATCAGAGAAGCTTAGCCCTCTGCCAAAAGCTGCAGCCGAGGCTACTTGGAGAAATACTAGGGCAGGGCTTTTTATGAATTTGATTCCATGCAGTAGCTTATCTTTTATTTTCTATATTTCCTATATTCTTCACAGAGGGGAAAAAATAAACTCTGTTAGCATTCTTACTGAGGCACAGAAATCAGACATATGTATAAAACAAAGGAAGAGAAAAGCATATTTGTCAACCAGAACTATAGAATCTAAAAGCAAAAGACTGCAAAATAGTAATTACCAGGAAGCTTCATTAATGTCAGTTCTAAGAAGTTTACAAGAGTGCCTTCAATTTGGATTCAAACTGTTTACTCAAAGGTCTACATGAGTAAAAATCTGTGAATAAACCAATAACCATGAACTTTTGATATGTGTGTATGTATATGTGTGTGTAAGTATACCCCACATACCTTACAGGACAGTCCTTTGAATGCAGAGTCAGGGGTAAGGTTTTTGACACAAATATGCTTTTAAGAGTAGGTCAAGAGTAGAGGGTACCATGAATAGTACGTCTGCTTTCTGACTATCATTCCCAATCCTTTAACTGAGCAACTAATAATCAGCACTGATTATGAAATATTGAAAAGTGTTAGGACATTACAGAGACTCAGACTCCAACTGGGCATATTTAAATACTTTTAAAAACAATCTGTGCATAAAACAGATCCAAACTTGGATCTTCCTTTTCTTCTGCTTAAGAAATAAATTGTATGCTGTATTTCATTTTTTCTTGCAAAAAAAAAAAAAAAAAAAAGCAGAGGGTATCAGCTAACTTCTCCTGGTCTCTGATGGAGATTTGTGAAGCACTAATACTTATTGAACAGGTACTGTGAATCACATTTCACATTTTCTGTGCATTTCATCTTCACATAAACACACTGAAGTAAGACGTAACTTGTAGATGAGAAAAGTGGGAAGTGAATTTCCTTGCAGGACACACAGCCAGGATTGGAACTCGGCTCTGAACCCAAAGCCCAGGGTCATGTAACATATCTTGCTACCTCTGTCGTTGGGGATATTCCCCGGTCTTTCCCAGGAGAGGGTTGCCTAACAATATTCTCATGCACAAAACGACTGGAAACCTGGAATAGCCTTCCCATCCTTTCAGCCAACGTACTGATCACAGAGACGGATTCGCCAAGAGGTAACAGACAGTACGGGTGGACGAGGTCAGTGAGACAAGAGGACGAGTGAAACCCCAGTCACTACGACCCTGGTCCTCTTCCCCCACTTGGATGTGTGATCCTGCTCAGTGATCTGACTGCATGACCCCTGGCGGCGGAGCTCTGGAATCTGCGTTTTTCGGAATGTCCCCAGCTTACTGCACGGCCTGCCAGGGGTGTGATGCTTTCACATCGTTCTCATGACGTGTCCACGCTGAGGTACGCCAGCAGCACCGAACAGGTATGTAAAGATTACGTCCAGAGCTGGAGTGACGCGCACACAGGGCCAGACACCGAATCACAGCCTCACAAGGCTTGCTGATGGGGGAAGGGGCAAGAGTTCTGGAGGAAACAAGGAAGCCCTGCCCAAGTCCGGGTCCTCCCGTGGGCTGTCTCTGGGGTCCCGGCCAAGCCCCCTAAACGCTGGGCAGAGATTCCGCCTCCTCGCCACGCTATCGCGTGACTTCTCAGCAGAATCATGTGCGAGAAAGCATTCTGCAAATGACCTGAGGAATGTGTCAGTCAGCTCCCTGCAGGGCACACCGGCACCTCAGTGTACGCTTTCCTGATGCTCACGGTGCACAAGCTACTCATGGCCGCACGTTTTGGTCCCCTGTGACATTACAGGTTATTTTCTGTTCATAATTGCTAAATCATTATTAATTGTTTAGTTTAATAATTCACATTTATGTCACATTAATAAAGTGTGTGTGTGTGTGTGTGTGTGTGTGTGTGTGTGTGTTTATTCGGGGCACCCTGTATTTAGGTCGTTTTCAACTTAAAAGAATTCTTTAAAATAAAATTGTTTTCGGCCCATATATGTTTCAAAGGGCTACCAAGCCCTTTATTTATCGACAATTATCTGTGTAGGACTGAACAGCTGTCCTTTATGGAAACATCCGGCATCAGCCCTAAACGCTGAATTCTCACCCTCTGAACTGCAGTGAGGATGAGGGTCTTTTCTTTAGGATCATCCGCTTAAAGATGAGCACAGGGTATTTCGGTAACTTCGGTGCCCAAGGGGGCATTAACATGTGAGCACAATCTCAGGCAGACAGCCAGGGGAGCTCTCACGAATGCACAGCTGCAGATACTGGTTTTCAAGTAGAGCAGCACTTCCAGGGGAAGTGGCAACGGTGAGAGCGTGGTGACAGAGCTACATGTGCCAGGGAAGGTCTCAGACACACGGGAGACTGAATCAGAGGATGCTGGACTTGCTGACGGAGGGGGGAAATGGCATGCCCCAGGGAGAAAAGGGAAGAGTGAAATCAAGGGGTAAGGACCCCAGAGCCCAAGTCTCCTCAGCTTTCTGGAGCTGCAAGGCTGAACCCTACATACAGCAGATGCGAACACAAATGTGACACTGAATGTATACGAGTGAAGTTGCCATAAGCCATTTGTTTGACGTGAATATAAGCATCACATTGAATGCAGTGGCCTTACATCACCACCTTGTGCGAATGTGCTGACAGAAGATGCTCCTAGTCTGTGCTCTGACAGAATCAGCATCTGATACCTCTGTGCCCATCCGTTACATCACATGCTCCAAAGAGTATGTGCGCACGATGGGTGTTGGCTGCCAGCTCGCCCACGTGTGTCATCTCGTTTGGCCGTTTCTTCCCATCAGCATGGGAAGAAATACCCAAGCGGCTCTCAGGATCCAGGAGCATTTCAGGCACATGTTTTTAGGTAACTGTGCACCTCACTTCCTCTCTCATTAATGACCTGAGTAGTAAGTCAACATAAGTCTTCCCCCCAAGGATTGATTCTTGTGTCTACGCTGAACGCAATAAAAACAACCTGGGTTGTTGTGATAAAAAAGGAAAGCATCTGGCTCTGTGACATGATTTATTTACTTTAATAAATATTTTTAAGGTGATAGGGAAATGTTGCTTTACTCTGAGCCATTTTAACCATCTTCGAGTTTCACTTAATAACTCCCTCTGGCCATCACTGGATGTATTAATAATTCTGGCGGCCAGGCAGGGGCTGTCAGTTGAGGGCAGGGGGAGATAAGTGCCAGAAATTAAGTAGGTGTTTGTTCAAAACATGTCATCATGAGATTGAAGTTAAATGGAGGGCACAGCAAGGACACACGTTCCCTTACTGTGACAGAAATGAACACCTCATGCAATCATCATGCAGTAATGTGTCACAGTAAAATGTTATTACAACTAAACTCCCCTTCGTGAGCAACCTGTCGCATTTTTCGGGGAAAAAATAGACAAAATAGCATTAAGATATTTTTTCCTTCATATCCCATATGTGTATAATAAAAATATCAAAATAGTTTGAAATACCACTGCTATCAAAGATGATAACGATAACAACGGGGGGGGGGGGGGGGAATCTACATTCTAAAAATTCTCCTAAACTTTTATTAACACTTGGGGAAGGAAAAGTTTTAAAAAGGAGGGTTTCAATTGCTCAAATGCACAGTTATATATATATACATTTTTACAGTTATATTTTTAATCTGAGTAAACTCATTTTTTCATACTGGGCATAAATATTATAAAGTGTAGACTGGCACCTATATGCCCTACATCACAGTACAAATTAGCTAAACGTAGTATATATGAGTTAGAGGATTTTTTTCCGTTTTTTGCTTCTCTCTAGAATTCTTTCAGATAAACAATTCTGCTTTAGAAGAATCTTTTGTTCTCAAAACAGAGTACAGGATGTTATAATTACGTAGAAGACAAAAGAGCGGCATATTTCACAGATCGACCCTGAGTGTCTTTGACTCTGGATGCCTTGCGCTAAGATAATGCATACTTCACATTCCTTCACATACAAAGCCAACACGGAATAAAAACTTTTGTTCCATACCTGAAGATGAACTGCCTATGTTTAAAAAAAGACAAAGCCAAAAAAACCCACTGACACTCTCTTTCTAAGGAACACACACACACACGCATATATATATATATATTATGTGAACTGCTATGAATACATATGGCTGGCAGTTTAGAAGGGTGGGCTGTGAACTTTTCACACCATCAGGTTAAGACATATAGTATATGAGGCAAGCAGGTAGAACATGACGGGGAAGTTTCAGACTTTCATCTAAAAGTCCAAAGAGTGAAATTAATCTGTAGACATATTTCCATTACAATGAAACAAGGGCCTGATTTAACTTAAAGCTTGCTATCAAATGGCAAAGTCCATCATTGTTCCTCAATATTATATTTTAAAAATAAGTTGTACAAGCTCTCTTTGAATCTTTTAAAATGGTTGGATTTAAGTATCATGGTATTTTAGGACTCTGAGACTATCAAATCTTAACATAAATTGCTGGAAAGAGAGACAGAGAGAGCACAAGAAAGATAAAAGGAAAAATAAGTCCACTGAACTGAAATATGTGTAACAAATATTAGACCAAAGGAACTTTAAAATTT
Organism: Balaenoptera ricei; assembly: GCF_028023285.1. Lineage (NCBI taxonomy): Eukaryota > Metazoa > Chordata > Mammalia > Artiodactyla > Balaenopteridae > Balaenoptera > Balaenoptera ricei. The sequence goes on along the minus strand of NC_082660.1, from coordinate 5,474,314 downwards.
GGGGGTAGTTAGAATTATATATATATGTTAGCATACACACACACATATATATGTATATATAATCATGTCATGCTGTTACAGACTGAGCAGGCCTGGTTTCCTACACAATTAGCACGTCTCAAAACACACAAGCCAGGGAGCCTAAAATGCCATTGACGACACGTCTAAAACAGAGGTGTAAATAACCTCTCATTTCAACAAGCTTTTGCCAAGGAACATACTTAATTAACTAAGAAGGATTTGTGAAGATAGGAAATACATAATCAGACTTTCATGACTTTTCTTGAGACCAACATGATCTAAATACAGTTTCTTCACATTTATTGAGTCTAATATTCTTTAGTCAGTTTGTCAGAGAAATCAATTAGCCACCAAAAAACCAAGAGGAGGAAAAAAAAGAAAAAAACTCTGTGAGCTAAGAAGCAACACTGACATGTTATAATGAAAGACTAATTCTAATCTATTATTATTTTTCATTATTGAAAAATAAAAAAGTTTTAAATATCTGACTTTTAAATGTCTGAATTCATTACTTGTCTAGCTGTAATCATCAATATTATAAATACATTAATCAAAATGTTCTATATATTACAAACACTAAGTTAGTAGAATACCTATGTCAAAGAGGTAACCAATTAAACAAAAATGAATTTTGTCCTCTATTAAAACCTTCGAATTAACAGTATGCTTATTTGGAACCACCTAATTTGATTGGCCAAATTTCTTTAGGTCTTCCTAAATCCCCAACACTATCAATCATCATGTGTTCTAAGAATCATTCTCTAACCAGTCACTCATTTTTGAGAAAAATTTATCCAAGAATCCATCTGCCAAAGGGCTTCTTATAATTACTTAATATTATTATTGTTATCATTGTTATTATGCTTATTTGCAACTAGAAGGAGAGTTGGGAAGTTGCTAGTGGTTCTGAGTACTTAAACATGAGTAAGCACCGGTTATAAGGTTATTCTGTTTCGCATTTTTTGTGCCCGATGAGTATGAGAAAGCTTAGTGGACAGATTCATGCCCTTGCTCAGTGGACAGCAGTGCTGACCCTTTTCTTCAGGTGCTTGTCCCCAAGAATGTTGACTCATCCTGACACTTGCTCATGTCCATTTGTGCATTTTCCCCCACATAGATAAATCCATTTTCATGAAAGAAGTCCATAGGCTAGCTTACCCATACCCAATGGGGTCTACAGATTATTAGCTTATGCATATCCAGTGAAGTCTACGGACTAGCTTACCCATACCTAGTGGAGTTTATGAACTAGCTTACCCATACCCAGTTAACTCCATAGACTAGCTCACCCATGCCCAATGGAGTCTACAAACCAGCTTACTTATATCCAGTGAAGTCCATAGCCTAGGTTACCCATACCCAGTGGAGAATGCAGACTAGCTTACTCATATCCAGTGAAGTCCATAGCCTAGCTTACCCATACCCAATGGAGAATATAAACTACCTTACTCATACCCAGTAAAGTCTATGGACTAGCTTACCCATACCCAATTAAGTCCATAGACTAGCTTACCTATACCCAATGGAGGATATAGACTAGCTTACCCTCACCCAGTGGAGTCTGAACTAGCTTACCCATACCCAATTAAGTCCATAGACTAGCTTACCTATACCCAGTGGAGGATATAGACTAGCTTACCCTCACCCAGTGGAGGCGGAGAACTAGCCTACCTATATCCAATTAAGTCCATAGACTAGCTTACTAATACCCAATGGAGTCTATGAACCAGCTTACTCATATCCTGTGAAGTCCATAGACTAGCTTACCCGTACCCAGTAAAGTCTACAGACTAGCTTGCTCATACCCAATATAGTCTGTAGACTAGTTTACCCGTACCCAAAATGTTGATCAAACAGTCACTGCTCTCGGGCATCCAGTTACTTAAGGAAACTCTTTCTATGTGACAAGTAATTTGATCAAAAGCAGAAAGATTTCCATCATACTGTTAGATTAACACGACACACATAGGTCGCCCTAAGACTCTGTTCTCCTGTCTTCTGTGTGTTTCCTGGAGTCCAGGACTAATCTAAAGAGAAGCACCTGGGGCTCTCTTGAGGGACCTCGTTGACATCTTTGCCAGAGTCTCAGCGTAAGCTGGCAGCACACCTCCAGTGATCTACAGAAAGGTTCATGAGGACTAAACGTATTGTTCAATATTAGTGATTGGTTCACAGTGGTTCCTAATATAATTATATCCTGCTCTCCCTACGTGGCTCCCAATGTCTTTTTATCTTTCTCTAACCATCATGCGATAATGGTTACATTGCTTTCATTATTTCCTTTTTATTTATTACTTGACAAATATTAATGAATTTCTTCTGTATTAGGAATATGCTTAGTACTGGTGATAATGAAGTGAATAAGTGATATATAATCTGTGCCTGCCAAGACTTGATTAATATCTGGGAAAACTGTGAATTAATAATAAAATAAGAGTAATAATTTCAAGAATAATGATAAGAGTACTTACTGAACGTTTCTTAAGTGGTAGACACCACGAGAAATACAATTATGAAAATTACTCCAATATTTTTGGAAAACCGAATATAAATTGTAACCGTGTTAATCCATGCTCTTTCTCAAATAGCATTATATTTATTAATACAGTTCCTATATTTAATATATTTTCATGTTTTTCTTACTTCTGCTTCCTGGTGACTTTCACCCATGAGATCTACATCTGGCCTCTGTAATCCAAAAGGGGGAGTTCATTCCCTCCACAGTGTGACTTTCAAATATTTCAACAGCAACATAGTGCCTTTTCTCTAAAAGAAGTAGACTCACAGATCTAGAGAACAAAGTAGTGGTTCCCAGTGGGGAGAGAGAAGGGGGGAGGGGCAAGATAGCAGCTCAATATCAGAAAAGCAAACAACCCAATCAAAAAATGGGCAGAAGACCTAAATAGACATTTCTCCAAAGAAGACATACAGATGGCCAGTAGGCCCCTGAAAAGCTGCTCAACATCACTAATTATTAGAGAAATGCAAATCAAAACTACAATGAGGTATCACCTCACACCAGTTCGAATGGGCATCATCAAAAAAATCTACAAACAATAAATGCTGGAGAGGGTATGGAGAAAAGGGAACCCTCTTGCACTGTTGGTGAGAACATAAATTGATATAGCCACTATGGAGAACAGTATGGAGGTTCCTTAAAAAACTAAAAATAGAACTACCATATGACCCAGCAATCCCACTACTGGGCATATACCCTGAGAAAACCATAGTTCAAAAAGACACATGCACCCCAATGTTCATTGCAGCACTATTTACAATAGACAGGTCACGGAAGCAACCTAAATGTCCACTGACAGATGAATGGATAAAGAAGATGTGGCACATATACACAGTGGAATATTACTCAGCCACAGAAAGGAATGAAATTGGGTCATTTGTAGAGACGTGGGTGGATCTAGAGTCTGTCATACAGAGTGAAGTAAGTCAGAAAGAGAAAAACAAATATCGTATATTAACACATGTATGAGGAATCTAGAAAAATGGTACAGATGAACCAGTTTGCAAGGCATAAATAGAGACACGGGTGTAGAGAACAAATGTATGTATGGACACCAAGGGGGGAAAGCGGGGGGTGAGGGGTGGTGGTGGGATGAAATGGGAGATTGGGATTGACAGGTATACACGAATATGTATAAAATAGATAACGAATAAGAACCTGCTGTGTGGGGCTTCCCTGGTGGCGCAGTGGTTGAGAGTCTGCCTGCCGATGCAGGGGACACGGGTTCGAGCCCTGGTCCGGGAAGATCCCACATGCCGCGGAGCAACTGGGCCCGTGAGCCACAACTACTGAGCCTGCGCGACTGGAGCCTGTGCTCCGCAACAAGAGAGGCCGCGATGGTAAGAGGCCCACACACCGTGATGAAGAGTGGCCCCCGCTTGCCGCAACTAGAGAAAGCCGTTGCACAGAAGCAAAGACCCAACACAGCCAAAAATAAATAAAAAAAATAAAAGAACCTGCTGTGTAGCACGGGGAGCTCCACTTCACTGTACAGTAGAAACTAACACAACATTGTAAAACAACTATACCCCAATTAAAAATTTTTTTTGAAAAAAAAAGAGAAAAACAAATATTGTACATTAACTCATATGTGGAACTATAAAAATGGTACAGATGAGCTTATTTGCATGACAGGAATAGAGATGCAGATGTAGAGAATGGACATGTGAACACAGCAGGGGAAGGGGAGGGTGGGACAAATAGGGAGATTAGGTTTGACATAAATACACTACCACGCGTAAAACAGATAGCTAGTGGGAACCTGCTGTATAGCACAGGGAGCTCAGCTCGGTGCTCTGTGGTGACCTAGATGGGTGGGATGGGGGGTGGGAGGGAGGTCCAAAAGGAAGGGGATATGTGTACATATATAGCTGATTCACTTTGTTGTACAGCAGAAACTAACAGAACATTGTAAAGCAACTATACCCCAATAAAAAACAAATTTATTGACTGGGCACAGATTAAGAAGTGCCAAAACCATAGTGTGTTGATAGAAAAGACACAGAAGGACTCAAGTAGATACTCAGTTAATATATGGTAAAAACAAGGTATTGGCTAGAAAAAAATAGGATTATGAGGGCTCTGGATATTGCCTTTTAAAGCTGGTGATTTGGAACCTTCCTTCAGTACTTTTAATACCCGTTTGTAAATCCGAGTTAAGGCAATGATTGGAAGAGGGATTCCTCTGTCATCTGGCGGATGACCAGTCAGGCCTCTTCGTTAAGACTTATGGCTCTGCCAGGCACTGATTCATTGTTCTGTTACATTCTGCTGTATCTGTGGAAATTAACCCTACAGAGAATGAGAAGAGAAATTCATGTCTTCAGCACATGCACTGAAAAGTTCTCTTCAGTTGTTGCGTTGCGTCTGCAGGATGCAGGGGTGAGGATGACGAATAGGCATCTCTTGCCTTCATACGGCTTAAATCTTCCGTCACACAAGTGGTTCACTAGCAATTTCCCTTATGTACTGGAAGGTTTGTTTGGTCCTCAGTGTTCTGGGCTGTGCACTCAGAGCCACAGAAGCACGTGCGCACATGCAGAGCTGGCTAATTGAGATGCTGGGTGGATGTCCATCAAGCTGGAGACTAGGAGTATATGGCATGACCCAAGTTACATCACTCCAGGGCAAATGCTGTTTTTATAAGGTCCCAGCGAGTCACTGTAGCTCAGGACATCTATTTCCATCCAATATCCACTGGGTTAGTCTCAAATCCTAAAAGAGCAATTGCCCCGTTAGCTTTCCAACAGCCTTCCCAGCTCGGGCCAGTCTGTACTGCATTCCACCTCCTTTTGGATCCATAACCTATGAGGGATCTGGACAGAACTTTGAGGCAACCAGTATAGTCTCATGTGCCTAATTAGAACGGCTATCAGGGAATCGAATAAACTTCTACCACTATGATCCATGGATTATGCTGAAGGGAAGCATTCTGGGATCATTTTCAAACACCCTAAGGAAGAAAAGAGATTAGTTGGAGTGCCCATAAACTCAAAACGGAAGCAAATTTCAGAGTTGTGCTTTGTTTCCAACAGAGAGACCCGAGTAAGTACTTTTCTTTTTTAGTCAAGGTATTGTGTTAGTTCTATTTCATCAGCATATTTCCAACCCACTAATATAGGGTCGTTTAATACCATCTTGCTTATGTCAGACACCTGTGCACATTTTCCTCTCACCTTTTAGTAGAACAAAGATTCAAAAATGCCGAGGTCTATTACAGCAATTTTAAGGGCGCAAACGGTAACTCTGATATTTTACTGAAATGCTTTTTTTGGAGTCTGATATTCATTGTTCAGCTTTCTCTGTCAGAGACAATGAAATAACACCTGTTTTGTTTTCAGGGGGGAAAAAAAAAGTGTCCTGTTTCTGTGAAATAATTTCCAATTTAGTTTGTGGCTCTCCTTTAAATGTCAAGAAGAATAAAGATTGGGAGACAATACACCATAATGTTGATGCTCTGAAAAAAGACATTTCTAGGTTTTTTTTCTTCTTGTTTTCACTTGTCTACATTTTCTGCATTTCCCCTAATGGATAATTATTTTTATCATTGTGATTATTTAACATATACCAAAGTCGGTGATTCCACAGTTCCTAAAGTCTTCGTGGGATTCCAAAAATCATTAATGATATGGGAGCATCAGTAACTTTGCCTGCAGGGTCTGATCTAATTTGTATGATTAATAACCTACCTGAGCATTGCTCTGGATGATCTCTTTTCTCCAGATGTGTCCACATCTGGTTTCCAATGAGACACCTCAATCCTTGCCGTGCTTCTTCTAACCCCTTGGGCCTGGGTCCCTTAGGATGAAATTTTTTAAAAAAAATCTGCCCCATTTTCAAGGAGAGGCAAGTCTCTACGTCACAAATATTGTGATTCATTACTTTTCTCCACAGCTCATCAGAATTCTACACTAATTTTGTTCCAAATAAACTGCTGCTCCTGAATTTTCAGGTTCATAGGAGCAGCGAGCCATCTTAATAATAATAACTACAATTTACGGAACAGTTAAATATCTGCCAGATGCTCTGCTAGGTATTCTGAATATGCCGTTTGATTCAATTCTCGAAGCAACACTCTCATGGAAGCAGTAGTAATAGCCTCATTTTTTTTTTATGAGAAAGCTGATGTTTAGAGAATTTAAGAATCTTATCCACCTTCTCCAAACCAATTAATGATCATGCTAGGATGTGAACACAGGGCTCCTTCGCTGCAGAGCAAGGCAGGCCACACTGGCATGGGATTCGACAGCCGATGTCCATTTTATTGCTTTATCTTTCGGGCAAGAATGTAAGTTCCATAAATGCAGGTTCTCTATCGGCTTTGATTATGCAGCCAATTTCCTGGTGTTCTTAAGGATATTTGAAGATATCTTGAAGATTTTCCCCCTTTATTAGTTGATTTCCTCCATAGGACACCAGGATGCAGTAGTACCAGCATGCCTCAAAAGTGATAACCTCTAAACCCACTTTTCATCTCAGTGACACAGCTGTTAACCTCATAATGGTGTGAAACGATGGAACTCTGCTCCTCTTGTAGTAACATAGTTGTTATAATTATTAACATATTATGTTAATATATGAGGGACGGAGGATGTTATATTAACTCATAATAACTTAAATTTATTAATTTAACCAAAAGATGGACTGACCGCATGCCCGCATACACGGCAAAAAATAAGATGCACATACTCTATTCTAGGGGGGTGATTTCAGTGTATTGCCAATCAAACAAGGGCATGCTGAAGAAAAGATCAGTTATCTAGTACCACCATAAAGCCGCATAACAAACATCCCTTAGCTCAGCAGCTTAAAGTACAGTTATTTAGCTAATGAGGCAGAAGGGTGGACCTTTAGATTGTGTACAGTTAGGTTCTTTGTTGTCTACTGACTTCACTCACAGGGTCTGCCTAGGTCTGGCTGTCAGCTGAGAAATGTCACCATAGATGTCTTATTGCCAATAAGCTCGCTCAGGCACGCTCTCAGGACGGGTGAGCTGTGGCAGCAAACCGAAAAGCACAAGCTCTTTCAAAACCTCTGCTTATATCACAAGTGTGGACACCCACTGGCTAAAGCATGTAAACAGGGGCAAACTTATTTCCAAGGGGTGCAAAACTCTGCCCCACCTTGTGCTAGAAGGAGCCACAAACTCACATTGTGAAGGGTGTGTCTGCAGGAAAGGATGACGGATCAGGGCACTCATGCAATCTCTATACCTCAAGGAGCAGTTGAATATGGTGCAAAATAACTGTGAGAAAGAACAGCTACGTAGACCCTACAAAACGTTGTTTAGAGCAGATGCTTCTCACAGTTTAATTCAACAGGAGTGCGGGCAACCCTGGGCGGACCTCATACCTAATTCATCCTGGCAGTTGCCTTGGGACACTGTGATGCATAAAACTGGAACCACCAAAGCACAACGCAGTTGCGCTTCTACATTTGTAACGATCCACGGGTAACCCATGCACGACACTATCTAAGCCAAAACAGTATCTTCTTGCTCTAAGTCACAGAAATGAGAAGTCTCAAGTGAATAGCTTCACGCACTGTTGAACGGTTACCGTTTCATGAGATACATATTGATAAAAATCGGGTGTGTGGACAAAATTGGGATTGATTCTCTTTCTTGACAACCATGTAAGTAAAGATCTTTCTTTCAGTAATGAAACATCAACTCCATCACCCGCAGAACAATTCTATTAGAGGCATTAATTCAGGGACAAACTGGACAATGTTGAATTTAGTATACAACTTCTTACAAAAACACAACTGAAATTATGCATCTGTTGGAGAAAGTATTTTAAGTGGCATATTATCGCACATAACCTTTATACTTTCTAAGTGGTTCCTTTATCGAAATACGTCCTCAGAAATATTCACCCCTCTCACATTAGACTACCTCCCTTTGATTATTAAGCATCTGTTTTTAGAATGAGACATATAAAAACATTTTTTTTGTATTTTCTTTAACACAGCTACTATATAAACTGCCCATGAGACAAATCCCTCTTAAAATCTGGTAACAGAAAGAGAAAATTTATCTGACAAACTTGTTTGCTTCCTTGATCAGACTTATAAAAAAAGATAATTTTGTGCCTTATCTTACTGCAAAAAGAACAGAGCAAATATTAGCACATAACTGCAGTTTCTACATCAACTGAGGTCTGAATTAACGCTGTTATCTTTGATCAGCTTTTGCCTACATTTATTTTGTAATGAACTCTTTGGGCATGTTTGGTGAGGGATACTGTCTCATTTCCGTAGAGATGCAGAATCATACATTCGAAATGTAATGACTCAAAACAGTCATTGTTTATTTTGCTCGTGATACTGTGGGGTGATCATTTGGGCAGGGCTCAGAGGAGATGGCTCAACTCTGTGGCTTGTGGGATCTCTAGATCATATTTCTGGGGCCTCGGCTGGGACAGGTAAAATAGCTCTGCCCCTTGTCCTTATGGTCTCGCTTCCTCCAGGAGGGTAGCCCGGGCTTGTTCACGTTACAACAGGGTCAAAGAAAGCAGAAGGGGAGGCTATGCAACTTCTAGAAGTCCAGGCTTGGATTTTTAACATCACTTTGTTGCATTCTATTGGTGGAAGCAAACCATGAGGCCACTCAATGGAAGGGGTAGGGAAAGAGCTCCCATCTCTTGGGAACTGCCAAAAATGTGTGACCATATCTTCAATCTACCACAGCTAGAGATAAAGTCTAAGTGATTCACCCCTACAGGCAATCACTGGTACAAACCCACACACTTTTCTTGTAATAAAATGTTAGATTTCTACTTAAGGAAATGAAAATCTAAACCCAGTCGGTGGCGGATCAAATATAAATAAAAGTAATTCATGTATATTTCAAGTGAATACAAGATTGATCAATTAAGGAAACATCAGAGATTTCAGAGTATAAATGAATTATAGAGTCAGTGAAACAGCATTTAATTGCATATATTGACACAGCTTATGACATCCTCTCAAAATACTTAAAAGAGTGAATTGAAATTATAGCTTTCCTAGGATCTAAAATAAGTTGTGATCTTGTTTTCCCTTATACTTTATCTTTCCATTAATGCTATACAGATGTTACAATAAATATGGGGTTGTGTGTGTGTGTCTGTTTCCAAGTCATCTACAAGATGTAGCATGACATTATCTAAGAAAACATTAAAAATATCAGACAAAGAACTACCTCAAAGTCATCTTTTTCTTCTTCTTCTTCTTCCCAGCAGCTACCTGCCTAGGGAAAAATAGTCAGGTCTAGAAATAGACAAAAATTTAAATTAACAAATTTGGTCACTGGAATTTAAAGAAAGGAGAAATATTTTATGGATTTGTTTCTTATTAAGTATGCATTTCCAGAATCTCTTAAATTTTTCACTGAATGATAAAACTAATGTCCGCTTCTGTCATCTCAGTTTTTCACCATCATCTCAAAGATAAGTAAGAGAGCACAAAGGCAACATTTTAAAGCAGAAATTTCTCCCCATCTCTCTTTCCCCTTGCTCCGATTCTACCTCCGAATGGATATAATTGTGGCTTTTCATCTGAAGTGATGCCCGTATCTTAGCACAAGAAGTGCAAAGACATCAGAGCTATCTTGACAGCGAGACCTTTTTGCAAAAAGGGAGCAAATGAAATGCACTCTCCAACGGCTTTGATGGGAGATGGAGTTCAGCCGGGAGTGTTGAGTTCAAGTACTTGGGTGCTTCGCTCAGACCCAAAAGGCGGAAGGGATTGTTCTACAAGGCTCATTATAGGGCCGCTGCCGCAGAGCAATCTCCGTAATCTCTGTATGATTTCCTGCCTCGCGTTGTGAGCGGGCACACCTAAGAACAGCTATCATGGAGTCCACCTCCTCTGTCCTTTTGCAGGTGATGCGTTATTTCACCAGGAACTCAGGGCTGCCATTACTGTCATAAAAGGAGCCCACCCATGTGACAGCTGAGAGTTAGAATTTGATCCCCGTGGAGGTTTCACGAGGAAATACAGGGCTTCCCTGAGGATCTACACACGGCATGTTCTTCCTTCCATGGGACTGAGATAGAAAAATACCCAGTGGATAACTCCTCATCGTGCTGGTATGAGACTTCCTTTGAGAAATACTCATGGCTAGCCAGTGTGCTAGGGACCAAGGGGCTGGCATAGATATCTAGGTCTTATCCCAGCCGCATAGGGCACTAGCTATTCTAAGCGTCTCGTCTACTGTCAAAGGTCCGAGTTACCTTACCGATTGCCCTACTGCTGATGCTGAACCTGAGCAGGGCCCTGTGAGGCCTCCTCAGAATAGGCCCCCACCCACGTCTGCCTGCCTTTGTCTGTAGAAAAACTTTAGTCAAAGAAGGGATAGATTGGGGGTTTGGGATTGACATGTACACACTGCTATCTTTAAGATGGATAAGCAACAAGGACCTACTGCATAGCACAGGGAACTCTGCTCAATATTACGTAACAACCTAAATGGGAAAATAATATGAAAAAGAATAGACACATGTATATGTATTATATAACTGAATCATTTGGCTGTACACCTGGATCTATCACAACACTGCTAATCAACTATACTCCAATATAAAATAGTTAAAATAATTAATTAATTAAAAACATAATACACTTAATCAGAGAAGTGAGAAAATGCAGAAAGAAAGGAGGACAGTCAAGCAAGACAAAATAATAATACTTTAGCCACTAAACAAAATCAAGGACGTTTAGTTCTATCTCAAGGACTATAGATCATATTCTGAGCCACGTCCTTTGAGCTGTTTTGCAGCTACTGAAAGCCCCACCAGGTGGAAGGTGGGAGAAGTTAACTGCATGCTGCCCACCAGCACACAGACCCCAGACCAGATGGAACCAGAAGGTTGATGATGCCGACTCCCGATGACCTCACCACCAACCAATCAGAAGAGTGTCCGTAAGCTGACCACGCCCTGCTCCTTGAACACTATAAGACTCCACACTACACCCTCCAGGGCGGGACACACCAGTCTTGTGGGCATTAGCCCACTGTGGCCCCCTCTGCCTAGCAAAGCAATAAAGCTGTTTCTTTCTACTTCACCCAAAACTCTGTCTCCAAGACTTAATCCAGCACCGGTGTACAGAGGCCGAATTTCAGCAACCATAATCACATTGCATGACAGGACCCAACAATAGAGGAGACGCTTCTGGCTCAGAAGAGGTGGTCCTCAGATGTCCGCACTGGGATTTGCTGGCAGGAGGAAGGCCCCAGCGTCATGAGCGGAAGACTACACATGGTGGGGCTCACAGAATCTTGGATCTGGTGTGACCCTCATTCATGCGAGGGGTCACCCACCACAGAGCACCCACTCTGGGAAAAACCCTGGTTTGTCGAAATGCACAATACTGTCTGCCACGTACAGTGATGGGGACTTCTCAGTCATGGATCTGGGCTGTACAGGCTTCCTTTCCTCAGATAATTCAGAGTAGTAATTTTTCCTATGTGGATCTCAAACCTTAGTGGATCCTGAAATCGCAGCGGATATCCTGAAGCAGAGAGCAGGCAGCCTTCTTAAAAATGAGGGGCCAGATTAAACCTGCAGACTGTACTTCGTGGCCGCCTGCTCTCAGTAAGGCCACAGCTGTGGCGAAAAGGAGGATGGGGGGGTGGGAGCGGCAGCCTCTATGCCCTTCAAAATGCCTTCAGGCTGATTCTTTCAAAGATGCCCTCACAGACACACTCAGAAATCACGTTTTAGCAGCTATCTGAGCATCTCTTAGCCTACTCAGGTTGACCTAAAGTTAACCATCACAGGGTTTCAACATGAAATCATTCTGTGTTTATACTAACTGGGAAGGTGAATTAGTCAGCTCGGGCTGCTGTAACAAAATACCACAGCCTGCGGGGCTTACACAACAGAAATCTCTTTTCTCACAGTTCTGCAGGCCACAAGTCTAAGATCAAGGTTGCTTTGTCCGGAGGCCTCTCTCCTTGGCTTGCAGACGGCTGTCTTCTGCCTCTGTCCTCACATGGTCTTACTCTGTGCGAGGTGCCCCTGGTGTCTCTTTGTGTGTCTCAATTTCCTCTTCTTAAAAGGACATCAGTCAGATTGGAGTAGCGTCCACCCAGCAACCTCATCGTACCTTAATCAGCTCTCTAAAGGCTTCATCTCCAAATACAGTCACACTCTGAGGTCCTGTACATGACATTTTATATTAGGGACTTGCGCATCCATGGATTATGGTGTCCGAGGGGATTCTGAAGACAATCCCAATGTGGGTAGAGAGATGACTGTACTGGGCATCAGGGCTTCAACGTCTGGGTTTTGGGGGAAACTATTCAGCCCATCACAGAATTTTCCGCTACAACAACATCTTGGTATAATTCCATATTTTGCAGGACTACCAGTGTTGGAACAATCTTATCTGTCTCCACCCAGAGCACCACCATGACAATCAAGGAGGACTTTCAGGTCCAATACTATTAATAGTTCTTCTGATGTCCAGACAGAAAGGCAGGAGAGAAGCACTCAGGTGTACCTTCACTGGATGGCCATGGTGAAGTTGCATTCACCTTGTCTTCTCCTTGATTGGCTGTGTAGAGTATTCTACTTCACCAGGATGCAGGTGGCACCAAAAAGCCCCAAGGGGTTCTCTCCAAAGCGGAACTGGACCATATTTTCTGTTTGATCACCAGCTGGTGGCATCATAGCTCATACTTCGAGGTTGCATGCTTTTCTCCCTCAATTCCATACGATGACCGTAAAGATGGAGGGCCCCAGTGTTACCCAGTCTTGTTGAATCCCTGAACTTGGGCCTTTAGCACATGCAGAAACCATAATCTCACAGAAGGGCAGACAGGGGTTCAGACAGTTGAACAAAAATCCCCTATTACTTTTCACAGCAAGTTCAAAACCTAACAATAACTCACCTGGTGTTTTTGTTGTTGTTGTTTTTTACTTACCTGGTTGTTGTAAAGTTTTTCTCTTTGGAGGACAAGTCAGAAATATGCATGTTTTCTTAATTAAATCTCACAACTCAAATTTAAGTTTGCATTGTATATGTTATTTTTTTTTAGTCCTAATTCATTTATACCATTATCTGCAGTGGCTTCTTTTCATCTGCCGTCTGTAAAACAACCTTCCATGCAGCCACAGTTTCAGAAGGGTGAAATGGTGGTAAGGCCCAACAGCAATGATGTAGACACCACACTCTACTTTTGGCATTGGTTCCTCTTGCTTTAGAACCTCAGAGGGTTACTCTACTTGAAACAAATCTGTATTGTTTTCCAGCTCACGTTTTCTTTTGGCTTGTCTGCAAGGAGGCAAGAAGGTATTGCAGTAATGACCTTGGCACTGGAGACCTTACTCCAGATACGTAGCTTCTCTGGTCCTCAGTTTCCTCAGCTGTGTGGTAGAGATGCTAATAGAAAGCAGTTACTGAGAACTTATCACATGTGAGGCACCATATTAAGATTTTCACCTGCATTTAATTTTCAGAGTATTTAATCTTCACAAATACTAACTGAAGCAGGTCTTACCATTATCACTACCTTACAGATAGGAGAGCTGAGACTTGGGGGTTAAGTCACACACCCAAGCTCTCATAGTAGAAAGAGGCAGAGCTGAGATTTGAATGTAAATTTGCCTGGTTCCTGAATTCTGATTTTCAGAATCATGAGATTCAGATGGTATTTACAAAGTTCTTGACATAGGGGCGGTGCCCGAGAGACAGTGGATGTTATCATTACAAAGTACACATATACAATGGAATATTACTCAGCCATAAAAAGGAACGAAATTGGGTCATTTGTAGAGACGTGGATGGACCTAGAGTCTGTCATACAGAGTGAAGTAAGTCAGAAAAAGAAAAACAAATATCGTATATTAATGCATGAATGTGGCATCTAGAAAAATGGTACAGAAGAACCTATTTGCAGGGCAGGAATAGAGACACAGATGTAGAGAACAGATGTGTGGACATGGGGGAGGGGGTGGGTAATGAATTGGGAGATTGGGATTGAAGTATGTGCACTACCATGTGTCATATAGATAGTTAGTGGGAACCTGCTGTGTAACTCAGGGAGCTCAGCTCAGTGCTCTGTGATGACCTAGATGGGTGGGATGGGGAGGGATGGGAGGGAGCTCCAAGAGGGAGGGGATATATGTATACCTATAGCTGATTCACTTCATTGTACAACAGAAACTAATGCAACATCATAAAGCAACTATACCCCAATAAAAAAAAAAAAGGAAAATTATGCCACTTTCCTGAAATCCAGAAATAATGTAACTACAGGATTGCCCAGGATCACCAGAAACAATGTAGCTAAAGAATTACCTAGTCTTGCATCAAGAAAAAGAAATGGACAGAACCTTGCAAAATGTGTCCTTAATGAATCCATGCTAATGTTTAGCAAGTGCCTCTTAATTGTTGCTAAATGCTTACAAGACAATTCCTTAAGTAACTGTTCTAGAATCTGGTGCAGAGTTTGATATTTCTGTCACTCGTGCACAATTTAGTCTATGGAGAGGAATTCCATGTAAAAAGACACCAGGAAAAAACATTCTTCAAAACCTAGAATGTGGATATTCTACAGCAAATGGCTTGGCTTCCCCAATAAATGGGTGGCACGGATAAAGGTAGAGGGGGAGGGAATAAAAGTTTAAAAAACAAAAGGATACATTTCAGCAATGTGTTCGTCTCTGTGCTCCCAGTTTGGAATACAGATAAAATGAAGAAAGGTTCTTACTGTACACAGTTCTTTTATTCCTCATGGAAATCTTTCATCTTATAGAAAATCAGAATTTCATCTTGAAAGCTTTCCAACACTTTTTAGCCACCCATCTTCCATTAAGATTGGGACCTTGCACTATGGAGATAAGTATATCCCCTGTAAACTTAAAATTTTTATTACAAAAAAAATAAGCCTAACCTGAACCTAATCCTAAAGAGAGATCAAAGAAGCCTAAATTAAAG
Source organism: Balaenoptera ricei (assembly GCF_028023285.1). Lineage (NCBI taxonomy): Eukaryota > Metazoa > Chordata > Mammalia > Artiodactyla > Balaenopteridae > Balaenoptera > Balaenoptera ricei. The sequence goes on along the minus strand of NC_082660.1, from coordinate 5,458,848 downwards.
ACATTCTGCAAAAGAATTAACCTGCTCTCTTCAAAAGTGTCAAAGTCCTACATTACCAGGAAAGATTCAGAAGTTATTCCAGATTAAAAGACAGGACAGCTGAAGGATAACGTGGACATTATTCTTACAATTGGCAGTATCTGAATAAGTCTCCAGAGAGACAACTGTATTACATCCATGTTAGGTTCCCGATTTTGATAATTGCACTGTGGTTACGTAACACAAGGCCTCGTTTTAGTGTACTATTCCTACGGCTCTTATCTGCACAAGTTTTGAACGTGTTGCAGGAAAGCGCTGTTGAATACTTCTGTAGGGTTCAACTGTCTACATTATGTCTGAAAAATGTATCCCTTCCAACCTTGCAGTCTCCCATGCTTTCCCAGAGTTCTCCATTCTGAATTCACATTTATGTGCAACGATTCTCATTCAACTAAATATTTTTTGGTAATGAAGCACAGTTCCATCTCCCATCGTTGTAGCCTAGTTTATTTTCAAGACAACCTAGCATCAACTTCAGAACACAGTGACGTATGAATGGCATAAACCAGGAACCACCCTTTTTCAGAAGTGGGCAAAACCTTGCTCTCCGACTAGGCAGCAGAAGGAAGTTCACCAGAGCGAGTTCAGAAAGCAGTGATACTCAAAGCGTGGTTTTCAGACCAGGCACACTAGGATCCTCCGGCACTGATACACAGGCAGATTCCTGGGACCCACTCCAGACCCACTGAATCAGAGTCTCTAGGGATTTGGCTGGGAAATGCACATTTTAAATACACAGCCCAGGTGCTTCTTATCATTCAGTACTGAACAAATATTTATTAGTATCCTCTGTGCGCCAGATGCCATTCAAGGTCCTAAAGATAAAAGTGTATAAAACAGCAAAGAGGATGCAAAATAGTACAGACACTTTGGAAGACAGTTTGGTGGTTTCTTACAAAACTAAACACACTCTTACCAGACGATCCAGCAATCTCATTCCTTAATATTTACCCAAAGGAGAGGAAAACTTACATCCATGTGGATGCTTGCGGCAGCTTTATTCATAATTGCCAAGACCTGAAAGCAACTAAGATGTCCCTCAGGAGGTGAATGGATAAATAAACTGTAAAGCATCCAGACAATGGAATATTACTCAGCACTAAAAAGAAATGAGCTATCAAGCCAGGAAAAAGACATGGAGGAAACTTAATGCATATTCCTAAGCGAAGAAACCCATCTGTAAAGGATACACACTGTATGATTCCAACTAGATGACATTCTGGAAAAGGCAAAACTATGGAGACAGTGAAGAGCTCAGTGGTTGCCAGGGGTTTGGGGGGAAAGAGGGATGAATAGGTGGAACACAGAGAATTTTTAGGGCAGTGAAATTACTCTGTATGATACTGTAATGGTGGACACATGTCATTATACATTTGTCCTAGGTATAATAGCAAGGTGAACCCAACGTAAACTATGGACTTTGGGTGATAATTTTTAAAAAAAGAGCATATCCTTGGATGCACATACAAAATTAAAAAACAAAATCCCACTTATCCTTGCATTCATGGAGCTTAGAGTGGCAATAAAGCTTGAGAACAAATATCCTAAGGGATGGGTGGGAATTCAACTGGGGGTTTGAAGACCTGGCCAGAGAAACACCTCCCAAACAGCAGTAATGCTACAGCTGCAAAACTGATGCAAAAGCCTCAGAGTCAAGGTTTCCTATTCTGTTTTTTTGTTTTGTTTTGTTTTTTTAATGAACTTTTAATTTTGGAATACATTTAGATTCATGGGAAAGTTACAAAGATAGTGCAGTGTGTACCTCTCACCCATTTCTCTAATGTCAGCACCTTACATAGCTATGGTGCATTTGTCACAACTAAAAAGCCAACATTGTATATTCGTGCTAACCAAATTCCGTACATTATTGGGATTTCACTAATTCCATATTTCTGTCCTTAGTCTCCTCTGCTCTGTGACCATTTCTCCAACTTTCCTTGTTTTTCAAACCTTTGACAGCCTTGAGAAGTAATGGGCAGGTATCCTGTAAAACATTTTTTATTTTGAGTTTTCCTGAAGGTTTTCTCATGATTAGACAGGGGTTAAGGGCTTTGGGTTGAAGACCATAGAGGTGAAGGGTCTTTCTGCTCACTTCATACCATGGGGGACAGAATAGCAACCTGACTTATCACTGGTAATGACCTTGATCTTGTACTTGACCTTGACTATCTAGCCAAGGTGATGCTTGGGCTATTCTTGTTGAAGTCAAGGTGGCCAGAGGATGGTAGGAATGCCTAGGGGACGATGCAGGTTGAACGGCCAATGGGACGTCCAGATGGAATCAGTGGCAACGGAGGTCTGTCTTTCAGGTGAAAGATCTGTGACAGATACTCACTCTAGGCACCTCCTAAGTGCCATGCAGACTACGGAAAGGGCATCAACAACCTGGTCATCATTCTCCAAGCAACTCGTTATCTTCATTTTGCTCCACCCTCCTCATGGCAGTGTTTTATTTCACCCAAGGACAAAACGCCTCATTGATCAAACAACTTTCAGAATTTACAATGACACTGCTCCCTCACAATGTCAACACCTTTATTTGAACTGAAAAATGGAATCCTATTTTTTGGTAGACAATAGGTCCAATTTGGCTTTTGGAACAAACCATGAGGATTAGGGATTGTTTTTTACAAGTTTCATTATATACTGCACATTTTTCCATCAATATATCTGAATCAGCTGGTCCAGTACTTCTGCAGAAATATATTTGATATATGTATACATCCATACATAATATGCTGATAATGAAATGATTTGCCAGGGCACAGGATGTGAACATTTTAGGTGGCAACATTAAAATAGGTGGGGAAGTATGCTTTTCAAAACTATTTTAAAATAGTGGGTACTAGAGGAAAAGTTTTGAAGAAGTGTGTTTGGTTCACCATTCACGTTTAATATTTGAGTTTGTATGGAGCTGAGTACAGACTAAAGAGAGTGTATAAAGAGATGAAGATGGGGTACTGAGGGTGAGCATAAATTGGAATAAAATTGGAGGCAATTGAGAGAAAATCATGGGAAAGCATCCAGTAGAATTAACAGCTTACTTTCCTGCATGTAGTGAAACCTATTTTTATCATCGCTTCAGAGAGGTAGTAAGGGAAAGAAAATGGAATCTCTTTTCCAAATCTTGGAGCATTTACAAAGAAAGTGGTGGAGCAGAGAGAAGACTGCTTTACTTTACCTAGAAACATGTCTTGGATTTTGACACCCAGATTTTCAAGGCTCCATACATTACTTTTTACATTTCTCCCACCGAACTGCAGTTGTATAGCTCCATGTGGAGCACTCGGAACTGAAAGTTGGTCTCTGGAGAGAAGACTGAACAGGAGAAAACAGGAACTCAGTCTTAATCAGGATTGGAAATAGGACCGTGGAAGAATCCCTTAAATGGATGAATGGATAACATAGTGCCAGAGAGGCAGATGCGGTGGGATTTCTGGGAGAGGCGGATGTGTGGGTGGTGATCAGGAGGCTTGGGGGCAACCTTTAGTTTTAAGAAAAAAATATGAAACATGAAAAAAAAATCGTGGTAAAGAATATATACACTACCAAACGTAAAATAGATAGCTAGTGGGAAGCAGCCACATAGCACAGGGAGATCAGCTCGGTGCTTTGTGACCACCTAGAGGGGTGGGATAGGGAGGGTGGGATAGGGAGGGTGGGAGGGAGACGCAAGAGGGAGGGGATATGGGGATATATGTATGCGTACAGCTGATTCACTTTGTTATACAGCAGAAACTAACACACCATTGTAAAGCAATTATACTCCAATAAAGATGTTAAAAAAAAAAAAAAAAAAAGAATGGGAGTGAGAGAAGTATGTAAGCCTAAATTACAGGGGACTCCACGGCTGTGTTCCCTAGTGAGAAATAAACAACTCAGAGCTGAGAAATGGGTAACATGGGTGAAAAAGAAAATGCATGGTAAGCTCAAGGAAGAGAGAAGGGCATGCACGATATGTATCAAAATTGTCAGTGCTACAAGAGAAGGGCTAGGAGAATAAAGTACGAGGTTGGGAGAAAATGATCAAGGAAGTGGAGACTGAAAAGGAAAGGGTGGCAGGAGGTTGGAAGGCTTAATAAACAACTTCAAGAATAAGAATAGGAATAAGACCAGGAGAGGTCAGCAGAACGTGGTGTCTCTCTCAGGGTGGTGAATGAATAAAAGAGTGGGGAGATATTTCTGGGACATGAAAAGGCATGCCCTCACACTCTCTTCCATGCAAACCCCGCACACAATTACTGAAGGATCCCAGACCAGGAAAACACTGTACAACTCAGATGAGACACAAGAATCAATAAAATGCCAGTAGAATAATGTCTTTCCTGTGTACAAACATTGTTTAGGTAGAACACGTTCCTTGAGTTTATCCAAATAAACTGAATTGGTCATTGCCAAATTGCCAAGGAGAGGGGTGGGAGGGGGGGAGAGAGACAGGGAGGGAGAGAGAGGGGAGGGGAGAGACAGAGAGAGAGACAGGGAGGGAGGGGGAGGGAGGGAGAGGCAGAGGGAGGGAGGGAGAGGGAGGGAGAGGGAGGGAGAAGGAGGGAGGGGGAGGGAGAGAGAGGGAGGGACAGGGAGGGACAGGGAGGGAGAGGGAAGGAGGGAGGGATGGAGAGAGGCAGAGTTTTTCAATGTACTTTTCTCTTTAGAGAATATAAAAGATATGTAATATTTACAATATTCTTCTGGTAATTTAAAGATACATCATCCAGCCTTATAAATTTTACTCATCTCCAATTACGATACTGAGATATCCTTTAACTTCAGGATCAAAATAAATACATTTTTAGAGATCACTGCCCTGAGTGGAAATTATTTTAGTTTTACCTATATGGTTTTTCATTTTAATGATGTTGTTCTGTGAATAAAATAAAGCTTGGGACATGTCAAGTGACAGAGATATTCACTCATACCAGAGGAGAAAGTTGCAAATGAATGAAAGGAGTCAGTATTTCATGTATAAGTAAAATATTGATAGTTCCCTCTCAAATAAATAATCATGTAGATAATTAAATTTTATTTTATTTCATATATTTATTCATTTATTTGCTGCACCACGCGGCATGTGGGATCTTAGTTCCCCAACCAGGGATGGAAACTGCGCCCCCTGCAGTGGAAGCACAGAGTCTTAACCACTGGACAGCCAGGGAAGTCCCGATAATTAAATTTTTTTGTAACATCTTTATTGGAGTATAATTGCTTTACAATAGTGTGTTAGTTTCTGCTTTATAACAAAGTGAATCAGCTATACATATACATATAGCCCCATATCTCGTCACTCTTGCGTCTCCCTCCCACCCTCCCTATCCCACCCCTCTAGGTGGTCACAAAGCACCGAGCTGATCTCCCTGTGCTATGTGGCTGCTTCCCACTAGCTATCTATTTTACATTTGGGAGTGTATATATGTCCCTGCCACTCTCTCACTTCGTCCCAGCTTACCCTTCCCCCTTCCCCGTGTTCTCAAGTCCATTCTCTGCGTCTGTGTCTTTATTCCTGTCCTGCCCCGAGGTTCATCAAAATCTTTTTTTCTTTTTTTTTAGATTCCGTATATATGTGTTAGCATACGGCATTTGTTTTTCTCTTTCTGACTTACTTCACTCTGTATGACAGACTCTAGGTCCATCCACCTCACTACAAATAACTCAATTTCGTTTCTTTTTATGGCTGAGTAATATTCCATTGTATATATGTGCCACATCTTCTTTATCCATTCATCTGTCCATGGACACTTAGGTTGCTTCCATGTCCTGGCTATTGTAAATAGTGTTGCAGTGAACATTGTGGTACATGACTCTTTTGAGTTACGGTTTTCTCAGGGTGTATGCCGACTAGTGGGATTGTTGGGTTGTATGGTAGTTCTATTTTTAGTTTTAGGGTTTTTTTTAAATTAATTAATTAATTTATTTTTATTTTTGGCTGTGTTGGGTCTTCGTTTCTATGCGAGGGCTTTCTCCACTTGCGGCGAGCAGGGGCCACTCTTCATCGCGGTGTGCGGGACTCTCACTATCGCGGCCTCTCATTGCGGAGCACAGGCTCCAGACGCGCAGGCTCAGTAGTTGTGGCTCACGGGCCCAGTTGCTCCGTGGCATGTGGGATCCTCCCAGACCAGGGCTCGAACCCGTGTCCCCTGCATTGGCAGGCAGACTCTCAACCACTGCGCCACCAGGGAAGCCTTATTTTTAGTTTTTTGAGGAACCTCCACACTGTTCCCCATAGTGGCTGTATCAATTTATATTCCCACCAACAGTGCAAGAGGGTTCCTTTTTCTCCACACCCTCTCCAGCATTTGTTTGTAGAATTTTGGATGATGGCCATTCTGACCAGTGTGAGGTGATACCTCACTGTAGTTTTGATTTGCATTTCTCTGATGATTACTGATGTTGAGCCTCCTTTCATGTGTTTGTTGGCAATCTGTATATCTTCTTTGGAGAAATGTCTATTTAGGTCTTCTGCCCTTTTTTGGATTGGTTTTTTTTTTTTTTTGATATTGAGCTGCATGAGCTGCTTGTGTATTTTGGAGATTAATCCTTTGTCAGTTGCTTCATTTGCAAATATTTTCTCCCATTCTGAGGGTTGTCTTTTTGTCTTGTTTATGGTTTCCTTTGCTGTGCAAAAGCTTTTAAGTTTCATTAGGTCCCATTTGTTTATTTTTGTTTTTATTTCCCTTTCTCTAGGAGGTGGGTCAAAAAGGATCTTGCTGTGATTTATGTCATGGAGTGTTCTGCCTATGTTTTCCTGTAAGAGTTTTATAGTGTCTGGCCTTACATTTAGGTCTTTAATCCATTTTGAGTTTATTTTTATATATGCTGTTAAAGAGTGTTCTAATATCATCCTTTTACATGTAGCTGTCCAGTTTTCCCAGCACCACTTATTGAAGAGGTTGTCTTTTCTCCGTTGTATGTTCTTGCCTCCTTTATCAAAGATAAGGTGACCATATGTGCGTGGGTTTATCTCTGGGCTCTCTATGCTGTTCTATTGATCTATGCGGCTGCTTTTGTGCCAGTGCCATACTGTTTTTATGACTGTACCTTTGTAGTATAGTCTGAAGTCAGGGAGTCTGATTCCTCCAGCTCCGTTTTTCTTTCTCAAGATTGCTTTGGCTATTCGGCGTCTTCTGTGTTTCCGTACAAATTGTAAAATTTTTTGTTCTAATTCTGTGAAGAATGCCATTGGTAGTTTGATAGGGATTGCACTGAATCTGTAGATTGCTTTGGGTAGTATAGTCATTTTCACAATATCAATTCTTCCAATCCAAGAACATGGTATATTTCTCCATCTGTTTCTGTCATCTTTGATTTCTTTCATCAGTGTTTTATAGTTTTCTGAGTACAAGTCTTTCACCTCCTTAGGCAGGTTCTTCCTAGGTATTTTATTCTTTTTCTTGCAGTGGTAAATGGAATGTTTCCTTAATTTCTCTTTCAGATTTTTCATCATTAGTGTATAGGAATGCAAGAGATTTCTGTGCATTAATTTTGTATCCTGCTACTTTACCAAATTCATTGTTTAGCTCTAGTAGATTTCTGGTAGCATCTTTAGGATTCTCTATGTATAGTATCATGTCATCTGCAAACAGTGACTGTTTTACTTCTTCTTTTCCAATTTGGATTCCTTTTATTTCTTTTTCTTCTATGACTGCTGTGGCTAAAACTTCCAAAACTATGTTGAATAACAGTGGTTAGAGTGGGCCATGCTGTCTTGCTCCTGATCTTAGTGGACATGGTTTCAGTTTTTCACCATTGAGAACGATATTGGCTGTGGGTTTCTCATATATGGCCTTTATTATGTTGAGGTAGGTTCCCTATATGCCTACTTTCTGGAGAGTTCGTATCATAAATGAGTGTTGAATTTTGTCAAAAGCTTTTTCTGCATCTATTGAGATGATCATATGGTTTTTATTCTTCAATTTCTTAATATGGTGTATCACATTGATTTGCGTATACTGAAAAATTCTTGCATTCCTGGGATAAACCCCACTTGATTATGGTGTATGATCCTTTTAATGTGCTCTTGGATTCTGTTTGCTGGTATTTTGTTGAGGACTTTGCATCTATGTTCATCAGTGATATTGGCCTGCAGTTGTCTTTCCTTGTGACATATTTGTCTGGTTTTGGTATCAGGTTGATGGTGGCCTCATAGAAGAGTTTGGGAGTGTTCCTCCCTCTGCTATATTTTGGAAGAGTTTGAGAAGGATAGGTGTTAGCTTCTCTCTAACTGTTTGATAGAATTCACCTGTGAAGCCATCTGGTCCTGGGCTTTTGTTTATTGGACAATTTTTAATCACAGTTTCAATTTCAGTGTTTGTGATTGGTCTGTTTATATTTTCTATTTCTTCCTGGTTCAGTCTTGGAAGGTTGTGCTTTTCTAAGAATTTGTCCATTTCTTCCAGGTTGTCCATTTTATTGGCATATAGTTACTTGTAGTAATCTCTCATGATCCTTTGTATTTCTGCAGTTCTGCAGTGTCACTTGTCACTTCTCGTTTTTCATTTCCATTTCTGTTGATTTGAGTCTTCTTTTTTTCTTGATGAGTCTGGCTAATGGTTTATCAATTTTGTTTATCTTCTCAAAGAACCAGCTTTTAGTTTTATTGATCTCTGCTATCATTTCCTTCATTTCTTTTTCATTTATTTCTGATCTGATCTTTATGATTTCTTTCCTTCTGCTAAGTTTGGGGTTTTTTTGCTCTTCTTTCTCTAATTGCTTTAGGTGTAAAGTTAGGTTGTTTGAGATGTTTCTTGTTTCTTGAGGTAGGATTGTATTGCTATAAACTTCCCTCTTAGAACTGCTTTTGCTGCATCCCAAAGGTTTTGGGTCATCGTGTTTTCATTGTCATTTGTTTCCAGGCATTTTTTAATTTCCTCTTTGATTTCTTCAGTGATCTCTTGGTTATTTAGTAGTGTATTGTTTAGTCTCCATGTGTTTGTGTTTTTACAGGTTTTTTTTCCTGTAATTGATATCTAGTCTCATAGCATTGTGGTCGGAAAAGAGACTTGATACAATTTCAATTTTCTTAAATTAACCAAGGCTTGATTTGTGACCCAAGATATCATCTATCCTGGAGAATGTTCCATGAGCACTTGAGATGAAAGTGTATTCTGTTGTTTTTGGACGAAATGGCCTATAAATATCAATTAAGTCCATCTTGTTTAATGTGTCATTTAAAGCTTGTGTTTCCTTATTTATTTTCATTTTGTATGATCTGTCCATTGGTGAAAGTGGGGTTTTGAAGTCCCCTACTATTATTGTGTTACTCTCGATTTCTCCTTTTATGGCTGTTAGCATTTGCCTTATGTATTGAGGTGCTCCTATGTTGGGTGCATAAATATTTACAATTCTTATATCTTCTTCTTGGATTGATCCCTTGATCATTATGTAGCGTCCTTCTTTGTCTCTTGTAATAATCTTTATTTTAAAGTCTATTTTGTCTGATATGAGAATTGCTACTCCAGCTTTCTTTTGATTTCCATTTGCATGGAATATCTTTCTCCATCACCTAACTTTCAGCCTGTATGTGTCCCTAGGTCTGAAGTGGGTCTCTTGTAGACAGCATATATACGGGTTTGTTTTTGTATACATTCAGCCAGTCTATGTCTTTTGGTTGGAGCATTTAATCCATTTACATTTAAGGTAGTTATTGATATGTATGTTCCTATTACCATTTTTTTTAAGTATGTCCTTTATTCTGAGATTAGGTTCTTCCTGTTTTTTTTTTAAATTTTATTTATTTATTTATTTATCCATTTATGGCTGTGCTGGGTCTTCGTTTCTGTACGAGGGCTCTCTCTAGTTGCGGCAAGTGGGGGCCACTCTTCATCGCGGTGTGCGGGCCTCTCACTATCGCGGCCTCTCTTGTTGCAGAGCACAGGCTCCAGATGCGCAGGCTCAGTAATTGTGGCTCATGGGCCTAGTTGCTCTGTGGCATGTGGGATCTTCCCAGACCAGGGCTCAAACCCGCGTCCCCTGCATTGGCAGGCAGACTCTCAACCACTGCGCCACCAAAGAAGCCCCTATTACCATTTTCTTAATTGTTTTGGGCTTGTTATTGTAGGTCTTTTCCTTCTCTTGGGTATTCTGCCTACAGAAGTTCCTTTAGCATTTGTTGTAAAACTGGTTTGCTGGTGCTGAATTCTCTTAGCTTTTGCTTGTCTGTAAAGGTTTAATTTCTCCGTTGAATCTGAATGAGATCCTTGCTGGGTAGAGTAATCTTGGTTGTAGGTTTTTCTCCTTCATCACTTTAAATATGTCCTGCCACTCCCTTCTGGCTTGCAGAGTTTCTGCTGAAAGATCAGCTGTTAACCTTATGGGGATTCCCTTGTATGTTAATTGTTGCCTTTCCCTTGCTGCTTTTAATATTTTTTCTTTGTATTTAATTTTTGATAGCTTGATTTATATGTGTCTTGGCGTGTTTCTCCTTGGATTTATCCTGTATGGGACTCTCTGCACTTCCTGGAAACTTGATTGACTACTTCCTTTCCCATGTTAGGGAAGTTTCCCACTATAATCTCTTCAAATATTTTCTCAGACCCTTTCTTTTTCTCTCCTTCTTCTGGGACCCGTATAATTCGAATGTTGGTGCGTTTAATGTTGTCCCAGAGGTCTCTGAGACTGTCCTGAAATCTTTTCATTCTTTTTTCTTTATTCTGCTCTGCAGTAGTTATTTCCACTATTTTATCTTCCAGGTCACTTATCCATTCTTCTGCTTCAGTTATTCTGCTACTGATTCCTTCTCGAGATTTTAAAATTTCATTTATTGTGTTTTTCATCATTGTTTGTTTGCTCTTTAGTTCTTCTAGGTCCTTGTTAAACGTTTTTTGTATTTTCTCCATTCTATTTCCAAGATTTTGGATCATCTTTACTATCATTACTCTGAATTTTTTTTCAAGTAGACTGCGTATTTCCTCTTTATTTGTTTGGTCTGGTGGGTTTTTACCTTGCTCCTTCATCTGCCATGTATTTCTCTGTTTTTTTCATTTGGCTTAACTTACTGTGTTTGGGGTCTCTTCTTTGCAGGCTGCAGGTTTGTAGTTCCCGTTGTTTTTGGTGTCTGCCCCCAGTGGGTAAGGTTGGTTCAGTGGATTGTGTAGGCTTCCTGGTGGAGGGGAATGGTGCCTGTGTTCTGGTAGATGAGGCTGGATCTTGTCTTTCTGGTGGGCAGGACCATGTCCGGTGGTGTGTTTTGGGGTGTCTGTGACCTTATTATGATTTTAGGCAGCCTCTCTGCTAATGCGTGGGGTTGTGTTCCTGTCTTGCTAGTTGTTTGGCATGGGGTGTCCAGCACTGGAGCTTGCTGGTTGTTGAGTGGATCTGGGTCTTAACGTTGAGACGGAGGTCTCTGGGAGAGCTCTCGCTGATTGATATTACGTGGGGCTGGCAGGTCTCTGGTGGTCCAATGTCCTGAACTCGGCTCTCCCACCTCCGAGGCTCAGGTCTGACACCTCGCCGGAGCACCAAGACCCTGTCAGCCACACGGCATTTGTGAACTCCTGAGATCCTAGTGGTACCGAACCAGCTTGGTTTCGTCTGATGGATAGCAAGCAAAACGCTGAGATGCCAAGGTTTGCAGCAAACAGAGGGCTTATTCACAAGGCAGCCAAGCAACAGGAGAATCTCAGATTTTCCTCCCTGAAGACAAGGGGCTCAAGGTATTTTGGGAATAAAGAATAAAAAAGCACAGTGGTCTGAGGTGCAGTGGCGTGAAGCATGCGAGGATTGGAAAAAGGTGCAGAAGTTGTCCTTCCCCTGATAATTAAATTTTAAATGCCTTGTGGGGTGCTGTATGGGGAGGCACAGGGATAGGCATCTCCGAACAGATCAAATGTATGCTTCAGCATTACGTATTTTCTAGCTATTACCTATAGTATGGAGATAATTATTTCAATATTGATGAATGAAACAAAATTTCACTGATGATGATGATGACAGCTTTAAAATCAGTTTACTAACCCATGACTGACAAGAGAATAAGACATTAAAGCAGTTATGGTAACTGTATTCTGTGTGTTTGACAAGTGAGGTAGTGACATTGAAGATATACAAATGACACAAATCGTACTTATGGAGGTAAAAATGACAACATCTGAGTTGAGAATACAGGAGATCAGGTTAACAGAAGATTAGGTACTGCATAAGAAGAAAAGATGAACAACCTTGATGGTATAACAATAAAAAAAAACTGCACAAAATGAAACACAAAGAGAAAAAAATATTGAAAAAGAGAAAAAGAGCCTCCGTGAGCAGTCTAATATGTGTACAACTGGACTCACCATTTTTTACATAGACTTTGAATGAAGCCTCATTGTCTTACTGTTTCAAATCCAGAATATCTCTGGTTCAGACCCTCCAGAGAGTAATAGATTTATATCAGAATCACAGAGGGGAGTCATGGGAACCAGGTGATTCTGGAATCTATTTCATGTACAAACATTTGACCAATCTTACTTCTAGTCCAACTCTAGCCTTGCCTGGGGAGGTAGCATTGTGTCTAAATTTTGAGCCTTTGGGGGGTTACCTTGTGCAAGATCAGCTTGCCTGCTTCAGGATAAGAGCTTCAACTTTGGTCTATTTCATGAGTTATGATTTATCCACATGCTTTAAGCTCCAAAAATATTTAACTCTTCATTGGCTAGTCATTATTTTTGTTTTAATCCCTATGGGCATATATCTTCTTTATCTCTCTAATCTTAGTACTGGAGTACCTTGATAAGTGAGCAGTTTGATCTATTATGAATATCCAGGAGTTACAGAATTTCTTGTAGTAGCTTTCAGGACAAAATACGTGGCTCTTAAACTTTATAAGTACCATCCTCTTTATGAACATGTTTTTATTAGCCTTATAAATGAGTATCTTAAATAAATATGGAAATCTCGTGTCATAATCATTTATTCTCCTAATCCTATCTCTTGCTATATTGTGTTCTGGAATTGACTGTCAAAGGGAGAAGTTTGGTTATTTTTCCTCTGTGTACTATCTTCCATTAATATTTTTACCCTGTCAGAAAGCTTATAGGATCTTTTTCTTTAAAGTTGATATGAAGAAAGAAAATCACCAGGATACATGGATGTCTTTTACTTTGTTGGGCTCATTATAAAATCTAAAAGTTCCTTTCTCAGGGGCTTTTGGCTCTATTATTCCTAAGGTTACTTTCCTTTTTCCTATTATCATCATGTTGAGTTTCTGGACTAGCTCTATAACACATCTCTCCCCTCACCAATTTCATCTCTTAATTTTTAAAAATCTGAATTATGGGATCATTTCTAGATTTCACCTTCCAATTCGCCTTTTTAAGTACCCCACATACACCTCCCTGCTCTAATTGTAATTTTAAATATTCAGACACCGTTTCCATTTAATCTCCCCCATTCTTGACCTATGGTTGCTCTCTTTCCATGACTGCTCTTGTTCCATAATCCCTCAAACCCTCTAATACCCTTGAGACAATACCCTTGAGAAGATTTCTTATGGATATTTAAATGTCTGCACAGTCACTATTTTGATTGCTTTTCACTATGGAAGGTGGTTTATGTTTCGTTTTCTCTTTCCTCTGTTTGGGGAGTTGGGCACTGACACACCTTAGTTGGCTCCCAACTTTAATCCAGTTTTCATAAGAAACAGGGAAAAAAGGACAAATCAGATTTTCTGCAACTTCACTTTTCTTTGTGGCCAAAGAGGCATCTGGATCCCAGCCCTCTTCTCTTGTATTATAAAGGGTGTGTCTAGGGTGAAGCATTCCTTTACCTGTCAACTGCCCTTGGATGGAACTGTCCTTCCTTATCTATAGTTTCCATATGAGAAGCACCAATTGCCACTTTCCAGAAGTAGATTATTCTTTGGTTACATATGCTTTGGTCATTTTCATTGGATTTGGAAATGAGGAAGTTAAATTGAGGTGGTCAAGTTATCTTGAGCTGAAAATCTCTCTTGTTCAGTCATTATTTAATCTGGGCTAATCAACTCTAGTTCCTTTAATCTGCCTGCATGTAGTTTATCCCTTTAATCTTCTTTAATAGTCTTCCCTAAGCCCTCTCTAATGTCATTAATGTTCTTTTATATAAGGTCACAAACACTGGAAAGAATTCTCTCAATAGGAAAGAATATTACCCAGGGATGCAACCGCATTTTCACGCAATAATTGTAAAGGCCTTATTCCACAACCTGCATTATGTACAGTACAGAGCAGAGGTTCAAAGCACTGCTATTATCAGTGTGACTTTGGCCTTGCAGAAGGATAACTGTATGTCCTCCAAACGCTGGTGGCCTTTGCATCCAGACACAAAGCTACCACCTGACTCCTATAATTACATGGGGCCAATGGACAATGGAATATAGTCCTGGTGTAGTTCCAGACAATGGAATGTAGTCAGAAGTGATGGGCAGCATTTGTAAGTCTGGCTTCTAAAATTTTACTGCATAATCCTTTAAATAAACCCATTCCCAACTCAAATAGTAGTGATGGGTAAAACGTGGAATTCTACTCTTCAGCTCTCAGAACTTGTGTGTTTCTCCAGGTTCCTGTGACCTCCTGGACGATCCACTTCTTGTTCTAGTTCAGCCACTGCAACGGTCGAATAATTCTATGTACGAATGGGACCAAGCAGAACAATCCTATGTGCGAATGGGACCAAGGATAAACATCGTTTATCCTCCTGGCTAAATGATAAAGTGAGTACCATTCTGTGGAGTAAATTTCCACCATTGGGAGACAGAAGACAGAAAGGGACTCAAGAGATGAATTCCTTCCAATCTTCCAGGGAATTCCCGGGTGGCCCAGTGGTTAGGACTCTGTGCTTTCACTGCCAAGGGCACGGGTTCCATCCCTGGTCAGGGAACTACAATCGCACAAGCCGCACAGCATGGCCAAACAAAACAAAACAAAACAAAATTTACAGTGTAACTTTCCAATAGCGTCTCTGTTCTGCCTGCAGACGACCCACCAGGCTGAGTAAGTACAACTATTTATCCAAGTTGTTATCTATACAAGATACAAGATGTTATCTATATATCCACATGATTTGTTGTGGAGTAGAAGCCCACACAGTAAAAGAGCCTCTTGCAACCTTCTCATCCTCACTTCCTTTTCCCCTCACCCTTCTGCACCTTCAGAATAAAACATCTAAACATAATCCTTTCCTCTGGCTCTGTTTTCCAGTGAAGACGGAATAAGACACACCATTTTCTGGAGAATATACATTTTAAAAATTATTAAATCCTTAAGAAAAAGGAACAAGAATTTCATTGAGAATGCTCACTGATAATTATTTTCATTTCAGCAGAGAATTTCCAATAGCCTTGAACCCTACTGCCCTGCACAGTATGTCATCCATATGTTCACTCATTGCCAATGTTGGCCTGAACTACATTGGATCATCAATAATCACAGGGGTAGAACCATGAAAGCAACATGATCCTTTGAAACATGTCCCATAGTGCAGTTCCTGTACTTAAAGGCTAATAATGCTGCTTCTTCATCAGATAAAGGTGATGGTTACTGTATTGGTTTTCTAGGGCTACCATAAGAAAGCACCACTGACTGAATGGCTTAAACAACCAAATTAATTTTCTTATGGCTCTGGAGCTTAGAAGTCTCAGATGAAGGTGTTGTCGGGGCTGGTTCCTCCTGAGACCTCTCTCGTTGGAGTGCAGATGGCTGTCTCCTCCCTGTGTCCTCACATGGTCATCCTTCTCTATGTGTCTGTGTCCTAATCTCCTATTCTTATAAGGATACTCATCCTATTGGATTAGGAGCCACCCTAATGACCTCATTTTAACCTTAATCACCTCTTAAAAGACCCTGTTTCCAAATACAGCACGCTCTGAGGTGTGCTCTGAGGTGTGCTGTACCTAACTGGAGTTAGGTATTTAATATATGAATTTGGGGGAGGCGAGGACATGATTCAGCCTATAGCACATACTATGCGTCCTCAAACTTTGGTCCTAGAAACCACAGAATTGTTGAATCAAGAGAAAAAGAGGGGACTTCCCTGGTGGCACAGTGGTTAAGAATCCGCCTGCCAATGCAGGGGACATGGGTTCGAGCCCTGGTCTGGGAAGATCCCACATGCCACGAAGCAACTAAGCCTGTGCACCACAACTACTGAGCCTGCGCTCTAGAGCCTGTGAGCCACAACTACTGAGCCCACATGCCACAACTACTGAAGCCCGCACGCCCAGAGCCCATGCTCCACAACAAGAGAAGCCACTGCAATGAGAAGCCCGCGTACCGCAACAAAGAGTAGCCCCCGCTCGCCACAACTAGAGGAACCCACACACAGCAACGAAGACTCAATGCAACCAAAACTAACTAACTAACTAAATAATTTATATTAAAAAAAAAAAGAGCAAAAGAGAACACTTCGGTATTTATGTGTGTCAGTTAAGGATCATTGGTTGTACGCAACACAACTATTCCAAACTTGAGAGAAAAGCGAAAATGATTGAAAAGGAATGGGTGTAGTGCATGAAATTCAAGGAATCACCAAAAATTCATGGCAGAAATGAAAAGGCATAGGGCAGCTCCAGGGACTCTATGTAGCAGGAGATGATAATTTCCCTCATACATCCATACCACTGCTGGGACAAAGGAGAATCAACTCTCTTCCTTTAGTCTAGACAGGATTTCGTGTCCCAGGGGAACATTCAACTGGTCTAGTCTTGGTCGATGCTCATTCTTTGACAAGGGTCAGAAAGGTCATTTGTATTCACAGCCCCACCAGAACCGCACACAGTCTAGCAGATGTGATTCCCCAAAAGAAAGTTACAGTGATGCTTCACTAAGAAAGAGAAATGGAGAGTTGGTGGCAAAAAAGGAAACAAAAGAACATCATGTCTCTCTAAATTGGCTTGCCTTGTTCCATCAGCTGGCTGATCACCATGACTCCCAGTGTGGACACAGATCCCCATCTCTGAAGCTGGGAAGGATTTACCCCCTGTGCCATTTCCCCTCTTGCCTCTGTATTTTATCCTCCATTAGGTTGGGCATTACATACCATTACTTCTTTGGCCACAGGCTACGAGAGCAGCAAGGACTCAGCTGAGTCAGCAGGTGGTCCAGGCGGGCGAGGTGCTCAGAGAGGCATGTCCCCTGCCATTAATTTTCTAGTTTTCGATTATTGCTCTTTGCTTCCACAATGTTGAAATGGTGCCATATTTTAGTTACAGCTCTTTCAAGAAACCTTTGCTGTTCTTTTTGCTGTTACAGCCTGCGAGTGGCTCTTTAAAAGAGCCAGCGTCTTTTAGAGGATGAAAACAATAGAACAGCAGATTTTAACATAACTGCTATGAAGAAATCTGCTATCTGGGGGAATATGGTTGTCACTTCTTGATTTTTGTTTCTACGGGAAGGACCATCTAACTAAAGAGGAATTTTTTTTCCTCCTGTAGTAAATCTATATATCATATTTCACATATATGAGGACACCGTGTATAGATCCCATTTTACATAAATCTCATATCCGATCTGACCCAACATGTGGCCTGGGGGTTATTAAACTCTGGTGTCCTGGACTCTCAGTTTTGCATCTGATTATCCTTTTGACAAATGTCACATGTTCCCCCTCCCCACAACCATAAAGGAGTCCATATGCCCACGTGGCAAGTAAAATCACGGATATTCCCTTTCTCATCCCATATTAGACTAGGACACAGAACAGGAGTCACCCAAGATATTCTGTTAAAGGGTAGGAAATAAGTATTTGGGGCTTAGTGGGCCACAGAATCTCTGTGAAAACAGCCATAAAGATAGATAAAGGAATGAATTAGGCTATATTTCATTAAAACACTATTTACATAAACAGGCAAGAGGCCAGAGTTAGCCCAGGGGTTGTAGTTTACTGACCTATGGCCTAGAATTCTGCCTTCCTCACTAATATATTGAGTTCTGACCACTCCATCAGCAATAATAACAAAAATAATTCCTATCTTTTAAACCTTATTGTATATCTATCTACTATATATCTATGCATCTTGTGCAAATGTATTCATCTCCATAACAGCCCAATAAGATAGTTATCTCCATTTTACAAAACAAGAACTAAGCTTAGTTAGCTAATGTGGTCAATATCTCCAAACCTTCCAAACGAAGATTTGGATTTTGCAGTTTTAGCCGTTTTAGTCAGTATGGGTTGGACTATGTCACAGTAATAAGCAATCCCCAAATCTCAGCAGTGCAAACCAACAAAAATCTATTTCTTCCTTAAGGAAAGTCCAGGCAATGCTCCAGGTCAGTTGCCCTCTGTGTAGCTGTCCGCTCCAGTCTGCTTGGGACTTATGTCACTTCTGCACCAACATCTTCTCCCATTTTCCCTACAGTAAGAGGGGTCTAGAGAAGAACTTCTCAAACTTGAGCACACATACAAATCACCTGGGAGCTTATTCAAGTGAAGCTTCAGATACAAGAGTTTTGGGGGTGGGGTCTCAGATCTGAATATCCATCACTCCCTGGTGATGTTGGGGTCTGGTGACCACATTCCAAGCAGTAAGTGGTACCCTGGCAAGAAAATGATTATATATGGAAAGACAGACATCTGGTCAACATTATATGGGCCAAAACAAGTCACAGGGCTCTGCATAACCTGAAGAGCATAAGGGAGGGGCCTTTATTCCTTTCATAGAGTATAAAGGAAGCATGTCTCTTGGGATCTCTTTAGTTGTAATATCTACTCAGTCCAGGCTTGGTTGACTTCAAACTCTTTACCCGTGTCACTGTGTTACACTGCTTATCCTGCTGACAGATGGAGATCAGTTGTGACCCCCATCCCGTTAGCTTGGAACGCTACCTTTCCCTCAGAGTCCTCTCCCTTCACACTGCATCCTTATGTCCTAAGCCCGTGCTATGCAAAATGTGGTTCCTGGTCCAGGAGCATCAGAATTACAGGGAGATTGCTAGAAATACAGAATCTCAGGGTCCACTCATGACCAAATGAATCAGAATCTGCATTTTAACAAGATCCTTAGGTGACTTGCATGTACATTAAAGGATGAAAATCATGCTCTATGAGTTAAGCTTTTATAAACAACAAGGTCCTACTGTATATCACAGTAGGACCATATTCAATAGTCCAACACAGAGAACTATATTCAATATCCTATAATACACCATAATGGAAAAGAATATATAAAAAAAAGAATGCATGTATAATGGCATCACTTTGCTGTACAGCAGAAATCAACACAACATTGTAAATCAACTATACTTCAATTAAAAATTGATTAAAAATAATTAAAAAGAAGAGAAAAGAAAATCATACTCTAATCCACCCCACAGACAGCAGACTTTCACCTGTGGGGAAATTGTCCAGCCTACGAATGTTGCCGAAAATGACCCTCATTTTCCACCATAGCCTGAATCCAGCACAGCAGGTACTTTAAAAATCACACTTGAAACCCAGGGAGCCTATTGAGAAAAGAGGCAATCCATCTAAGTAGACCCTAACCCTAACCCTAAACCCTAACCCTAAACCCTAACCCTAAACCCTAAACCCTAACCCTAAACCTAAACCCTAACCCTAACCCCTAACCCTAACCCTAGCCCTGACCCTAACCCTAACCCTAAACCCCTAACCCTAACCCTAAACCCTAACCCTAAACCTTAACCCTAACCCTAAACCCTAACCCTAACCCTAAACCCTAACCCTAGCCCTGACCCTGACCCTAACCCTAACCCTAACCCTAAACCCTAGCCCTGACCCTAACCGTATATTCCATATATGTGTTATATAGGTAACAGTTCATGATGTTCGTTTTAAATTAAAGTAACTTATCTTATGAAGAAGCATTTATTACCAGACAACTTTTACATGCTTTAATATCCTAAGATATTCAAGTATAGTCATATAACTTCATATTAATCTTTTATTTCAAAGGATAGCCATTAAATGCCATGTGCTGAGTTCTAGGCATATAGCAAATAGTAAATGAGCCTTTGGTATCCAGAAATCCATAATTTCATTTGTAAATAATGGAACCTCAATAGATCGAAATAACTGTTCTAGCAAAGAGGTGTTCCGTGTGCTATGAAAGCACATGAAAGACTAAGAAAGGCGACCAACACTACTGAATGGCAGCTATAAATCACGCGTTCTACAAAGTACTTTCATATCTGTTTCTGCCTTTCCATCTGTCAGCAACCACCCTGTGATGTACGATTATCCTCGTAACGCCAAGGAGGACACTAGTCTCAAGAATATGAGGGAATTAAGACTCCCAAGCCCTCTGGTGGAAACACGCCAAACACTGGGGAGAGTGTACAACCAGTGGGGAGAGTGTACAACCACTATGGACATTAATTTGGCACCACCAAGAACTCGGAAGGTGCAAATACTCACGGCCCAGCAGCATATGCCCCTGCTCCCAAGAACTGCCTCATCTAAACCAGGATGGAGACAGGCATTCAACTCTAGGCATAGCCAACTCCCAAATCTCTGCTTTGCATGACCTCCTGCTTTGTCATCTTCCTTAATCACAGACCAAAGGGCCAGGAAATCCCTTTAAAAACTATCATCTTAACATCCCTGCCTTCAAACATGGAGGTCAAACTCTCCTTGTCATTTCCCTAGATCACTCTATTCCCGCAATAAATTCTTGCTTCTCTTTCTTATGCTCCTGCTGTACAGCTGGAACACACAATTATTTCATCTCCACTCTACCCTTTCCATAAATATTGCCATTTCTGCAAAATGGGAGGTCTCTTGGTGTTGAGAATGAAATTAAGGGAGAGATCTCCAAGTGCTACTTCCTGTGTCCCATATGTGACTTGGGCACTCCATGAAGTGAATTTCTAGGTGAGTCAAGTTTACAATTATTAGCCTTTTGAGACTATATTTGCATTGCCTTGGGCGGTCAAATGAGAATACCTCATTTGACTAGAAGTACGTTTCAGGTGAAATGATGAACGTGGCATACCACCCCTGCTGTCAGTTGCTAGCCCTGTGTATGAGAGCCGCTGAAAAGCTCCAAGCATGTCAAGAGATGGCTTATTCTAGCAGGCATGTGTGAGGGTATAGCCTTGTGATTCACGATTACAGCCCTTTCCAAGAAGGACTAGCTCCTCTTTGGACCATGACTCCCAGACATCGGATCCACCTACACTTGCCATCTGATTGTTATATTATGCTGATATGGTGCCCCAGCAGTAGCAAAGCTTTGCCATGCTGTTAGATACCGAAAAATCAGCCTATCTTTGGATTGTCTCAATGCATGGACTTGCTCACACAGTTGGGACACGTCAGTTCCTGAGAACTGTTAGCACCCAGCATCTAGCCTTCAAGCACCAGTATGAACACCAGATGCACATTCCATGGTGCATCCAAGGATACATTTTCACTTCACTCTTACATCTCTTTAGGTTAAATTCAAAGTTGGGTTGAACTATCCTCTGGACTGGATAGATGCTATGGTTTTTTTTTTTAACATCTTTACTGGAGTATAATTGTTTTACAATGGCGTGTTAGTTTCTGCTTTATAACAAAGTGAATTAGTTATACATATACATATGTCCCCATATCTCTTCCCTCTTGCATCTCCCTCCCTCCCACCCTCCCTATCCCACCCCTCTAGGTGGTCACAAAGCACCGAGCTGATCTCCCTGTGCTATGCGGCTGCTTCCCACTAGCTATCTATTTTACGTTTGGTAGTGTGCTATGTTGACAGCAGGTTCAGAAATGAACACTTCCATCCTTATGGACAACCTCATATCAGCTAGTCACCCCCTCTCAACCATCAATTCAGAGAATATTCTGCATTCAGCATCCATCTTCCAGAGAGTATTCAGGCATCAGCAAAGATGGTGGAGTAGAAAGACCCTGAGTTCTCCTCCTCTCACAGGTACACCAAAATCACAACTATTTGCAGAACAGCCATCCATGAAAAAGGCCGAAACCTACCAGAAAAGATCTTCTACAGCTAAAGATATAAAGAAGGAATTACAACCAGATGGGTAACAGGAGTGGAGTTGCAACATTGTCAAGTCCGGTACCCCTGGGTGGGTGACCCAGATAAAGGAGAATAATTTCAATTGTACAGGTTCTCCCAAAGGAGTGAGAGGTCCAAGCCCCATGTAGGGCTCCACAGACTGGGGGTCCTGCACTGGGAAGAGGAGCTACCAGACGGTTGGACTTTAAAGGCCAGTCGGGCTTACTTTCAGGCGTCCCAGAGGTAGGGGGAGGGGAGTAAGAGGAACAAACTACTATGAATGAAATAAATAAGCTACAAGGATATATGATACAAGACGAGGAATACAGCTCATATTTTATAATAATTATAAATGGAGTATAACCTTTAAAATTGTGAATCACTATCTTGTATACCTGAAACTTACATAATATTGTAAATCAACTATACCTCAATAAAACAAACAAACAAGAGTATTCGAGTTCAAAAAAATAATAATGCACTTCCCTCTTAATGTATCATCAGAGAGGTGTTCTGGTTTGGTGATAAAATTCAATTCTAATGGGTAGGATGCTTTTTTGAAACCATATTTCCCTGGTGTGGATTTGTAGAGTAGAAATGGCCAAATCGGGGGGGCAGGGGTGGGACAGAGATCCAAGTTTAACTCCCAGGCTGAGCATGTATAAGCAAGCTGGACTTGAACAAGTTACTTATTTTCTGTGGAACTTAGAGTCCTCATTAAAGATTCCTACTCACAGGGTTCCTTTAGGATTCAGTGAAGAGCTTCCCTATCTCAGACACAATCTCATAGGGTCTGTGTGAGGATTCACTGATGGGAAACCTTCTGTCACCCCAAACAGGTGACACACTCTATCACAGAATCTGACCGCAGGCTAGATATTTGAACACAGGATTGTTAGAGAGAAATGGAAATACACGCTTACCAAATGCATGGTAAAGACCCTCGGTAAACTGTAAAGTATTACAGGTGTTAGAGTTATTGCTGCTCAGACACACAGCCACGAGCTCTGCTGATTCTGTGAAGTAGGCCATAATTGGCTCCGGGCCCGCTGGAAGGTGCACTTGGGACAGGACAGCAGTCCATGGGACAGTATGAATATGGCAAATATATTTAGGTGAATTTACAGTCTCTTGATTCCCCTGGACGCCAGAAAGTATGTTGTGAACAGTTTCCCAAATACTTATTTGAATGGCAATGGAAACTGGGCAAAATAAATGGACATACTTGGCTTTATGCTACAACCCTGATTTATGTATGTGTTTAGATGCCTACATGCAAGGTGCAGGACTCCTCACCTACGACCTAGGAGGTGATCACGGAAAAATAGGATGACAAAGCTCTTCTGATTGGTCAGCAATACCACTCTTCTAACTGACTGACAGGCAGATGCTTTCAGTGTGATAATGGTAACTCCTAGTCCTCTGTATCAAATTCCACCTATAGCAGTAAGAATGCCAGACAACACCGTCCTTGATCGTCCATTTAATGTCTTAAAATAAAAACACTATGTGTTCATCAGGAAAATATAATTTAACAAGCAAACCCACATTTTAGATAATTTCCCTAACACAGATGATTCATTAGAAGGAAGCAATGTAATGCCTCCATAAATAATGATTAAATGAAGATATTCAAGGAAGAATTATTGATTATGGTAAAAAACAAACAAACAAAAACAACTGAGATCAAGACAAGTGACCGATGTTGAGTATTGTTTAATAAAATAGTCCTAGTGTCAGATCATTTTAAGTTCCCTCTAATTTTAGATATTTTCTTATCTAGGAAAAAAGGGAGAGTGGGGATATATTCTGACAGACTTGAATTAACCTGAAAAAACTGTTTTAATCAGCACAAAAGCTTTGATTGGAACTTTTAGGCCTTTAACATTGCCTTCAGGAGGACAAATTCCCAAGCGAGTTGAGAGTACTTTTAGAACATTCCTAAAAAAAGCAACAAAAAAAACTGTAATACTTGAGAAGAGGTGCAAATTTCAACTTTACTACAATACTTGAATGAGTAAAAGTTAATAGGTTACAATGAAAATATTTAACTTAAAACAGTATTATACGTGGTAATAATTTTATGTTGTGTTCCGAAAGATTTCTTTGGTGTTTTACATATTCTTTACACTAAAAATTAAAGCAAATGGTACTTTCCATTGTTTTACATAATTGGCATGCTTCTTCTCATAATCCTGTACATAACCCCATATATTAATTGTGTTTACATGTCAACTAGACATATATTAGTGCAAAGAAAACCTAACAGAGGGCTGGTCCACACAGCACTTTTAAGCCAAGCCAGAAGACCCTCAGTAACCTCTGACAAATAAGCTGCAAGCTACAGTACAATGACTAAGGCAGAAATTAACAGTCACTGGATACACAGGTCAATGCCATGAGCTCTCACAGACTCTCTCACCCTTCCCAATCTCCCATAACTTTCTGCTCACGTGGTAGACCCGCATGATCCCACCACCTGAGACTGACAGCCACACACCCAATCTCAGGCCTCTCCCAGCAGTTGAAGACCTGGTAGAACCATCAGGCCCCAGCAGCTCCTAAAAGAGGCCAGGGTAGCAACATAGAGATGCAGATGTCAACACCCTACAGGGCACCTTGGAGCAGTGGGAGATGGAAGACAGTCAGCACACAAAGTTCTCTCTCCTCCTGTTCCAAAGCACACACCGGCCACACAGGCCACCCTGAGCCATCCTGAGCCATCGCTGTCCCGCAGCTTCATCTCTTGGGCGGGTAGAGAAGCAGTGGTGAGAAAACCCACCTACCTCTGCTTCCTGTTCTCTGCTGCGTCCGTTCCCTATAGCTCCTCCCTCAGGGGCCGTGATTGCTGCTTCCAACAAAGCATCAGCCAGCACAGTGCCTAAGCTTTGTTTTTAGAGAACCAGGGCTAAGACACTTGTGTGTCTGTCTGTTTATTTTTCTTTGTCTTCACGGCAGGTACAAAGCATGGATAAAAAGATGAGAGGGTCTACTTTGAAATCATAGGATTATATCTGCAGCATTTGGCCTCAAAGTCTGGGCCTGAGGCTCTTTGACATATACGGCCTCTACCTTCAAATACCTAATTATTGTTTACCCTAACAATATCCACGCATGCTAGGTTTTTACTGTTTTTATTTCACACTTCTGAGAGTCATGACATGGAGTTTCTTTCCCAACGGAACAAATTTAGCAGGTTGTAGAGTCAGATCTTCTTATTCTGCTTGTCATGTTCTTTTGGTTGTGTTGGTCTCTCAGTTGAAGATGGATGAGGAAAAACTAGAACACATCCAAAAAAGAGTGTCCTGCATACCATTTCAGAAATGACATCAAACTGCCACAGAAAAAGGCCAGCCAAGATGCATAGGTTAGACTCAATAGTTGTTTTACAATATAGGAAGTGTCACAGCCTCAGTCTTATCATTCAGCATTTTGTACTGTCAACCTACACACTCAAAGAAATTTAGAGAAATTGTGTTGCTTTATATCCAATAAAAGACTAAACAATATGAAAGTTATATGTGAGCCTCATTTATGACCCAATCCATCCTGAAAATAACAAAACAAACAAAAAAACAAACAAAAACAGTCTAAAGTAGAAACTCTCTACCATATGATCCTGCAATCCCACTCCTGGGCATATATCCAGAAGAGAGGGAAACTCTAATTTTAAAAGATACATGCGCCCAATGGTCACAGCAGAACTATTTAAAAGAGCCGAGACATGGAAGCAACCTAAATGTCCATCAACAAATGAATGGATAAAGAAGATGTGGTACATAGATACAATGGAATATTACCCAGCCATAAAAAGAATGAAATTTTGCCATTTGCAGCAACATGGATGGATCTAGAGACTGTCATAGTGAGTGAGGTAAGTCAGAAAGAGAAATACAAATATCACATGATATCACTTATATGGGGAATCTAAAAAAATGATACAAATGAACTTATTTACAAAACAGAAACAGACTCACAGACATAGAAAACAAACTTATGGTTACCAAAGAGGGGGCGGATAAATTGGGAGTTTGGCATTAGCAGATTCAAACTACTATATATAAAAGAGACGAACAACAAGGTCCTACTGTATATGTATAGCACAGGGAACTATATTCAGTATCTTGTAATAAACTATAATGGAAAAGGAAAAAAAAGGAGAAACTTTCAAATAGCTTCTATTTTTTTGTACTTCTAATAAAATTGCAACAGGTTTGCATCGTTGGTAGCCTTTAAAGAGACGTAAGCGGTATAGTCCTCAGAACTGTGAATTTTAAGATAGAAAAAAAGCAAGCCAGTTCTCCAGAAAGAACAAGAGTAAAGTGTCTAAAATTGCCCTGCAGTCTTTAATTTGATGCTCAGAGGAGCTATTTGTATTATTTATGTTTTTGTCATAGCTAAAAATTCATTGCCATCTCCAGTGTCGCGAAGCTTTTCCTTTATATCTTCCTCTAGGAATTTTATAGCTTTAAGTGTTAGGTTTTGATTTTTAATCCAGCTGGAGTTAATTTTTGTGTATGGTATAAGATAAGGGGTCAAGTTCTTCTGCAAGGGGATATCCAGTTTTCACAGCACAATTTGTTGAAGAGACTGTCCTTTCCCCATATCATGTGTATTTATATCAGTACCACATTGTTTTGATTACTGTACCTTTGTAGTATGTCTTGAAATCAGGAAGCATGAGACCTCAAAATTTGTTCTTCAAGGTTGAAATCTTTTTTCAAGATTTGTTCTTCTTCAAGATCGCTGCTACTCAAGGTCTCTTGTGATCCCATATGATGTGAATTTTAGAATTTGTTTTTCCTACTTCTACAAAAAAAACACCATTGGAATTCTGATAGGAGTTGCACTGAATCTGTAGACCGTAGACTGCTTTGTGTTGTATGAACATTTTAACAATATTAAGTCTTCCAATTCTTGAGCATGGGAGATCTTTCCATTTTTGTGTGTCTTCTTTAACTTCTTTCATCAATGCTTTGTCCTTTTCAGTACACAAAGTTGTCCACTTCCTTAAGTTTATTCTTAAAGTATTTTATTCTTTTGGATGTGATTTTAAATGAGGTTGTTTTCTTAATTTCCTTTTCAGAGTGTTCATTGTTAACATATAGAAAGCATCTGATTTTCCCACGTTGATTTTATATCCTGCGACTTTGCTGAATTCATGTATTTGTTCTCATGGTTTCTGTGACGAACCTTGAAGGTTTTCTATGTATAAGAGCAACATTTGCATTTTTTATCCAGCATCTTTGTGTTACCACACTTGTCCTTGTGGTCCCTGAAGAGACACTGTTTCTGTAGTACACAGCGCTACAAAGGCACCTGCATAATTGATTCATTACTTTAAAAAAATCACAGCAACAGGGTGAATGAGATTAGCACAAACCCAAACGGTTGGATGGCTGAGGCTTCAGAGCCCTTCACTGAGAGCTTTGTATAACGATCCAAGGAGAAGGGCTCCTGCCTGCCTGCCTGGCTGATTCCCCACCAGCTGGCAATGATGGGCTTTTATTCACATCCCAGGATCAGAAACAGAAAATGTATTCAGAGAGCGCCATGGGGAAAAGGGAAGGCAAAAACACTCTAGCATCTTTGGCAGTCTCATCTATTCTCCAAGTCACTTGTTCAAATGAGCCAATTTTCTTCTAGTGCTGGCTACTTAACAGCTAGACTTTTTCTCGTGCAGTCATGGGTTTTTAACCTGCAGCACGGATGGAATGCCTGAACTTGCCTGTAGATCTTCCGAAAACAGCTCCTCCCCTCAGGCAAATTTAAACTGGCGTCAGAACCGTGACACTAAAATTCCCGAGGGGCTAAAATATTACAAGTTCCACTAGCTGATACAAAATTGGCTGGGAGATTAAAACAAAGATCATATTTCCAGCGTGGGAAGAAATATTACCCTGAATAATTTAAAGAGCGCTATCATAAACTGGCAGGAAATGAAATTCAGAATTGCCCATCTCCTGGCACTGAAATTAAAAGAAGCTGCAGAGGGATAAAGGAGGGTAGAAAGGCAGAAAAAGAGTATTATCACCTAAATCCTTGATCTTGGTGATCTTTTCCTTTGGGGTAGAACTTGGTGAGTGTAGACATTAAAAAGATTAGAAAGGGTCCAGTCAAGGAGGAGAGAAAGGAAACCTAAAGGATGCTAGCCTGAGTAGTAAGTAACCTTTCTCTTGTTGGTAACAGGCAAGCCCCACTCCCGGACTCCTCCTCCAGGTGGGGGCCACATGACTGAGTTCCAGCTGAGCGTAAGCAGACTTGCTGGGCGACACCAAGAGAACCTTCCAGATGACCACCCCGCCCCCCCGCCCTGCCCCATACCCTTTGCACTACACCCACTTGAAGCCACAGCACTGAGAACTTGGAAGCTACACATGGACGACGAGTGGTTTCCTAAGATGCAAGGTCTGTGTGTCCCAAATGCGTGCTTGGGGAGAAGCTGCCTGCCCATCAAGCACACCCGCTGTGGTCTTTACAGGAATGAGAAATGAAGTTCCATCACGCATTGGAGTCATTACACGTGTTTGGATGTGCTTTAGTAGCTAGAATTCCCTAACTAATGCAGTATCTGAGTACCCTCAGATAGGATATCCCACGTGTGGGAGATTCTGTTTACTCATCAGAAAATAACTTTATTAGGAGGAAATAAAGCAAGGAAAAAAAAGATGTTTCTTAAGCCAGAATCGGTATCACCATAACCTTCACCGCACATGAATGTAAAAATTAGATAATTCTCACCTAAGTGGGCACCTGAGATTTAAATACTATAGTTCATTGATTCTAAGCACCATATATGAAATTAGTATGTGTCTTAACAATTGATGGGCATAGTCAAAGTGATATTTAAAATTTTTTTCTTAGCGGTATTTTAAATAAAGCTACAACTCTCAATCTGCGGTCTTAGATTTGATGAAGTGGCCTGCTGTCTGCTGGATTCCAAGACTGTAATGGCCATAGTCTCTGCTCCTACAGGATTAAGCCACACTTCTCTGCGTCCTCCAAGCTACATTACCCCAGAAAGCTAGGATGCTACACAGTCAAGGTCAAAGGAATGAAATCTGGCTTGGTCTGGTCCCACTGCTACATCCTCAGGGTGGGAGACTGTCAGGACATCACAGGACAATAGGACCGTCTGATTTCCCCAAGCTAAGTGTACTCTGAGACTCAAAATTTTAATATAATGATTTACAGAAAGATATAATTTTGTCCTAGCAGTAGCAGTGGGGACACATGGAAATACTGAGTAAGGATAAATCACGGTCATCTCATAAAGCTCCAATCACACACTGTAATTAGACAATGACTCATTTCTATAAATCTGGCTATGAGTATTTTATATGTTTTATTGATCGTACCATAATATTAAATATACAACACTTCAACCGATGGTTGATATCTGCTCTAAACATAATTTCTAGGTGTTAAGATAAATATGTAGAAATACAAATGTGGCCTTATTATCTACTCTCCCAGGACAGATAATCAGGATAACTTTTTTTTTAATGTACAAGAAATCTTTTACTCCTTCAGAGAACTCCTCGAAGCAAATCCCATCTGGAGATGGCACAGAAAGCAATGCTCCTTACCCAGGCCTGCTGCAGTTCTTGCTGACAACTCAACCTAACACCCAATACTGACAAAACAGACATCATCAGGACTACGGCCCCAGGCCAAATCTGGCATGCTGCCTGCTTCGATACAGTGCATGAGCGGAGGATTTTTTTTTTTTTTTTTTTTTGCATTTTCAAATGTTTGGGGAAAATCAAAAAGAATAACATTTTGTGACATGTGAAAATTCTGTGAAATTCAAATTAGTGTCCATAAATAAAAGCAGACTGAAATACAGCCATATTTGTTTCTGCCTTGTCTCTGGCTGCTTTTGGACCATAAAGCCTGAAATGTTTAATATCTGATGCTTTGCAGACAAAGACCTAAGCCTTGCTACTCCAAAGAACTGAAGCAACGTCACCTGGGAACTTGTGTGAAATGCTGAATCTCAGGCCAGGCCCCAGAACTGATTTAGAATCTGTGATTTAAGGAGATCCTCAGGTGACTCACGCCAACATTAAAATTTGACAAGTCCACCCTAAAGAGAATGGATATCCTACACATTCATCAAGAAAGGGATGTCCATTTGAGGCAATGCAAACAAACTGATTCATAACTCATAGGAGTCATAGGTATTTTAGTTAAAAAATAAATAGTAAATGATGAGACGTTAGTTTTCATGGGGCAAAAAATCTGAGAAAATTTTAGATTTAACCCTGAACACCTTATATTGTCCAATACAAAATGGAAAGAGAGAATAAATATAAGCCTAGATGAGTTTTCTAAAGTGGACACTAGTTTAATCAAAGTTGGGTGTTTTTTTGTTTTTCTTTTTTTTCAATTGACCTAAACTGTTCCTTGTGGTAAAGATGTGAATAATTAACCAACAGAGCCATATAAACAACTTCATCTGTTTGACGGCAGAATTTACAGGAGAATGTATGTTCTAAGGTTGTGAGCCTCAACAAAATGCACTTCCATGGGCCATGGATCAATAAGACCTATCAGTCAACATCCATTTATCCCAATAAGCAGTCTATTAGGCTTTTCCCTTTGACACTTCAGCTGGTCATTTCATTACCACTGGACAAGGATTTCTTACAGATGACCCAAAGATTCGTGAGGAGTGCAATTTAAACGTTTAACATTCTGTTTTTCTTAGATTTAAGCCCCTGTTTCTTCTGATGGTGACCCAGGAATTTCTTCTCTGGTCATTAATCACAGAGGAATAGCTGACAAGATGAGGACTGTTAACTTTTCCTGCTATAACTGTTAACGCATTCCCTAGACAAGGCTGGTATTTAGCCCAGATTATAAGGGATGACCTCCAAAAATTTTCACTTACCAGGCTTATTATTCACCAATACCTATGTTTCCTGTTTCTACATTAGGTGAGCAACTCCAAAAGGCCAAACCTTCAAAATACTGGGGAGGAAAAATGTTTGTAGAAGATAGTAAGAATCTAAAAAAGAGTGGATATATGTATAACTGATTCACTTTGCTGTACAGTAGAAAGTAACACAACATTGTAAATCAACTATACTCCAATAAAAATTTTAAAATAACAACAAAAAAATAATGACATCCTGTGAAATCTCCCAAGATAAAGCAGTCATACTTAACCAGTCAAGTCCACTCACGTAACAGTCATTAAATTGATTTGCATAGAAATCAGCTGTCGCGCACTACTGACAAGCTTAATCAGTCACCCATATCTTTCCTTAATTCATGACAGTGTGGTGATGTATGCCCACACAGGGGTTTTCTGATTCAATTTTTACCAGTGGTGATGGCCCCATCAGTTTGGGTCTAGATCACTATGGCCTCATTTATGATACATCGCAGTGAGTTTGCCCTGCAATCATTCCTATCCCTCCTGTTACCAGAATGACCGTTGTTCTGCCTCTGACTTAATGCCGAGCCCTACCTCATTCCACGGGGGTGACTTGGAGACAAGAATACTAATGCTGTCCATCACCACAGCTGTTTCCCCTACAGTGTTAAAGAAATCCCCATGGCTTCTACTGAGTCATTCGTTGGAAAAACATGTATTACTAAGTGTTCTGATTTCCATTTTAAACCTTTACAGTTATTAATGCAATTCCTGTAATAAATAAAAGATTTATAAGAATAACCATACTCTACACTGGCTCCCCCTCAATGGAAAAAAATACAAGAAGGAAATGGACACTCCAATGTTTTCAACCAGATTGAAAACTGATGTGAAGTAATTCATACTCACCTAACTAACCGTGATATGTTGAAATCAGTGATGAGGACTGTAAATTCAGATTTATGGATTAGTCCCAGTGATGAAAACCAATGCTAGCTAACTTAGGATAAAAAAGAGAAATAATGATCCATATGATCCAGCAATCCCACTCCTGGACATATATCCAGAGAAAACCATAATTCGCAAAGATACATGCACCCCTATGTTCACTGCAGCACTATTTACAATAGCCAGGACATGGAAGCAACCTAAATGTCCATCTACAGAGGAATGGATAAAGAAGATGTGGGGTGTGTGTGTGTGTGTGTGTGTGTGTGTATACACACACACACACACATATAATGGAATATTACTGAGCCATAGAAAAGAACAAAATAATGCCATTTGAAGCAACATGGATGGACCTAGAGATCATCATCCTGAGTGAAGTCAGAAAGAGAAAGACAAATAACATATGATATTACTTATATGTTGAATCTAAAAAAAAAGGTACAAATGAACTTATTTACAAAACAGAAGTAGAGTCACAGATGCAGAAAACAAACTTATGGTTACCAGGGGGTAAGGGGAGGGAGGGATAAATTGAGAGATTGGGATTGACACATAAACGCTACTATATATAAAACAGATAACTAATGAGGACCTACTGTATAGCACAGGGAAGTCTACTCAATACTCTGTAATGAGCTATATGGGAAAAGACTCTTATAAAGAGTGGCTATATGTATAACTGATTCTCTTTGCTGTACACCTGAAACTAACACAACATTGTAAATCAACTATACTCCCATAAAAATTAAAAAATAAATAAATAAAGTAAGTAAAATAAAATAAAGTAAGGTCAGAGAGAATTAGAGCCAATGCCCAACAAGGAGTGAAGGCATCTCAAACATGCCGGTGGCAGGGACTGGATGACTGCTTCCTTTGGGTACAGCTCCTGGGACGAATCCACTGCAGCCCTTTCTGTGCTCTGTTTAATATCCAAAGTCCCTAAAGAGAGACTCCAACCACCCTAATTTAAGTTACTTGTTCACCCTCTCATGATCCCATGAAGGTTAAGGGGGTTGTCTTAGCTCATCTCCCGCAAAAAAGAAGCCAGGATGCTATCACTGAGAGAGCAACAAGTGAATGGATGACAGGTGATCAAAACAAAAACTCCCAGAAAATTCCTTGCCTCTCTACCATCCAGAAAACCCACGTCTTCAGAGACACACTTTCAAAATTGTCCACCGCCTAACATGTAGTAGTCATGCACGATAAGAACTGCTCCGGAAAGGAGACATCACAGCCTCGCCACCCGGCCAAGAGTCCTGAGATGTCGCTGTGCTCCCTGGCTTTATCTAGATCCCACCGCGATGTTCAACAACACAGGTGGTAAGTGAGACAGTAACCACCACGGCCAACGTACCCTACCATTTAATGTATTTAATTAACACATGCAACTGTATTTAATGTATTTAATTAAAACATGCAACTGTGTAAGACAGAGCATGTATTTAATTAAAACAGGCAACTGTATAAGACAGAGCAAGACAGGAAATAGGAATGGAACCTACAGGCCCACGTGGTATCTTTCGCCTGCATCTTTTCCTACTGTTCAAGTCCCTCTTGATGGTAGGCAGCACTCGTATTCACGAGGGCTCATTACTTGGTGGAAGGAGGCCACCGGAAGCCACCCGAGCCCTGCTACCCAGGCAGGGGGAGGCTGTCGTCATTCATCCAGACCAAGCTGCCGTTCCAGGGATCCCACTGGGCTCCTCCCTGTCCCCTTATACAAGAATCACGTGTCGCCATAAGCATCCAAGTCAGTGATCCCATACAACACTCCAAACACCCAAAACAGAGACACAATAGCCCCAACCCCAATAGGTAGACATGGAAACCTTACCTTCACGATGTCTGCTAAAAGTGTGTCTAGTTGGAGAGGCAGTTCATCACTGCGTCCAGAGTTCAGTGTCTGCTTCAGACAAGCTCAGAGCCAACTGGAGGAAAAACACATATTTTCTGAATGGGTCTTTAGAGAGTCTCATGAACAGAGAGAAAAAGAGTGAAAGTGAGAGAGAGAGAGAAAGAGGCTGATAAAGAAAAGCATACACTAGTTTGATGATTATCAAGGTAGAGAAAATATCTGGTTACAAATATTTTGAGCATTTGCAAAACGTTACGCGTTCTTACCTAAAATTTTGCAATTCCTTCTCACCTTAATTTTAACGTATATTTCATTTCATTTTACATTTTATTGAGTGTTGTGTGTACTATATGGTAGAAACTTTACTTTTCTTTGTACAAAAATTTTGTGCATTCTTTCTCCAAGACGCTTTCTCACCTTTTTTAAGGAAGATTCTCCTATTACAGTGGTGCAGTTTTTCACGTGACACTTTGAAGTGGAGTTGTTCCTCTGTATTGGGAATTTCCTAGAGTCCTCTGTAGAAGGAAAAATAATGTATGTTTTTTATTTTATTAACCATTTTTTAAAATTGAAGTATAGTTAAATTACTATAAATGGTGTCTTAGTTTCTGGTGTACAGCAAAATGATTCAGTCATATATATATATATGTGTCTGTGTTCTTTTTCAGATTCTTTTCCATTATAGGTTATTATAAGATATTGAATATATTTCCCTGTGCTATACAGTAGGTCCTTGTTGTTTACCTTCTTTATATATATATTAGTGTGTATATGTTAATCCCAAACCCCTAATTTATCCCCCCCTTTCCCCTTTCATAACCATAAGTTTATTTTCTATGTCTGTGAGTCTATTTCTGCTTTGTAAATAAGTTCATTTGTATCAATTTTTTTTAGATCCACATATAAGTGGTATCATATGATATTTGTCTTTCTCTGTCTGGCTTACTTAATATGAGAATCTCTAGGTCCATCCATGTTGCTGCAAATGGCATTATTTCATTCTTTTTATGGCTGAGTTAGTATTCCATTGTGTATATGTACCACATCTTTTGTTTTTGGGCCATGCCATGGGGTATGTGGGATCTTAGTTCCCCAACCAGGGATCAAACCCATAACCCCTGCAGTGGAAGCACAGAGTCTTAACCACTTGACCCCCAGGGAACTCCCTGTACCACATCTTCTTTATCTGATCATCTGTTGATGGACACTTAGGTTGCTTCCATATCTTAGCTATTGTAAATATTGCTGCAATGAACATTGGGGTGTGTGTATTTTTTTCAGTTAGAGTTTTCTCTGGATATGTGCCCAGGAGTGGGATTGTAGGATCATATGGTAACTCTGTTTTTAGTTTTTTGAGGAACCTGCATAATGTCCTCCATAGTGGCTGCACCAATTTACATTCCTTCCAACAGTATAGGAGGGTTCCTTTTTCTCCATACCCTGTCCAGTATTTATAAAATGATGAATCTTAGATGGTAAGTACACTTATAGGATTAAAGAAGTAATTAATGGTAATAAATATAACAAAGGACTTATATCATATACAAGAAGCAAAAATATCTTTGCTAAGTTTGTTGTGATTATTTTGGCTATGCTCTATGACAAAGAAGGAAAGATGAGGAGTTAAACTAATGGAAATTTTATAATAAAGGAAACCATAAGCCTATGGATTTATATGTGATTATTGCAAAGAGTGATATAAAAAGAGTATAACAGGACAAAACCAATTACCTGTTTATTACTAGAGAGATGTGCTGAGCAGGAAAAAGGGTATTTGTGTTTTGCAGGCTCATAAACAGGCAAACAGTACTGATTCATGGGTGCAGGATTTGAGTTAGCTGATGTAAACTACCAAAAACGCTCTTTTGGGATACCTAGAATTCTTCATGTTTGATTTATCACAACTGCATTCTTTATTTTATAGCAGTGTTTACAGTTTACTGATTTACTAGTAAACAGGTTCTTCCATTTGGGGACAGCATTCTGCTTATAAATAAACCATAAAAATCATAAAATTAATAAAAAGAACAATAGCAAGGGAAATTTGGGCACAAAATTGAGGTAATAAATTAAGCCACATTTATCCTTTGACGTGTTTTTATGACCCAGACTGTGTTTTATGACCCAGAACCCTGACCTTTTGTTGTAAATGAAATACTTCTCCAGTTGATATTCAACCAGTGCACATGAAATAAAGTTAAGTATTAACATCGCTAACAGGATTCTGTGCCTAAAGGTGATAAGCCCCTGTTTGAAATATTAATTCAGTGTTTGATTTACTATCTCTTGCAGGTTCCATCATTGCATCTGTGTATTGCATCTGCTTCATCAAATGCCTAAATACTCAATCCCCAATTTTTCCTATAATCCCCTTGCAGACAAGAACTGTACCAACTTATTATTAAGACAACTAATACAACAGCTACTTAGAGATGGGGACAAAATTATTTGAGAAAGTTTCTGATCCATTCCTGATTCCTTTCGCTGAGTAATATGCATGATCCTAATTCAGAGTCTATGTTTTGAGCATATCTATAGGTTATTCATGTGTGTCCCTATTGGAAGACCTGCACTTGCAAAATATGTCCTTTCTAGAAAGAGATGTCTCTAGATTACCGTAATTCAGGATTTCTCAGCTTTGGTACTATTAATATTTGGGGCTGATAATGCTTTGATGTAGGGAAATGTCCTGTGCATTGTAGGATGTTTAGCAGAATCCCTGGCCTCTATCCACTAGATGCCAGTGACATTCCTCTCCCTGAGGTCACGGTCATGGCAGCCAACAATGTCTCCAGACATTGAAAGATGTCCCCTGGGTGAAAAGCCCTCCGTTGACAAACACGGCCAGAATTGGAGTTAAACACAATCTAGAAACTCCACTGCTACAGCTTGGGAAAGAGACAGAGAGAAAGAGCGAGACAGACAGACAGAGAGAGAGAGAGAGAGCGCGCGAGAGCGAGAGTGAGACTGTTACTTATTGCTGCATTATCTTTTTATTCTTATTATTAATACCCTCCATTTTTGCATCTCCACTATGTGCTAAGCATTTCACATGCCTTTTTGTAGCCCTCCTATCTCTACAGGTAGACCATTTTTCCTTTTTTTTTTTTTTAATAACAATTAAGGAAGCTAAAGTTCAGTGAGCCTAGGCCAGTGTCTCTCCAAATACAATGTGCACACACATCACCCGGGTGTATAGGCGCAATTTAGATTCTGTTTCAGGAGGTCTGGGGTGGAGCCTGACAGTCTGCGTTTCTGAGAAGCTCTCTCCCAGGTGAGGCGAAGCCTGCTGGCCCACAGAAACTACACTTTGCTGAAACTGACCCAACCCCCGCGGCTAGAAAATGGCAGAGTCAGAATGGGGAGCCGAGTCTGCTTCTCACCCAGGCTGCAGCCTTCCTCTCTCATCACGCCAGCTTTCCACGCACGTCTGTGCCATGCGGTCAGCCGTGCTCTTCTTTGGATGGTCTTGGGCTCTCTCATATTTCACCTCCACTTTCCTGCTTACCCACAGTGCGGCAGGTCTGGGGAAACACAGAATGAGGGTGGTCAGTCTAATCGAATGAGCACCAGTTGGAAAGTAACTCCATCACTCTCTCCCTTTTCATACATTCATCTCATGAGCTCTTATGACATCACCTTCTAGCTGCCACACAGGGAGGGGACTAGAGCTTGAATTCAAAGTGAAGGAAACATAATCCTTTTCTCTTGAAGTTCATGTTTAATGGGGGTTTCAATGCATAGACAGATCACCATGAATCAGCATCCTAGATGTATCCCTGAAGAGGAACAGAGAAATTACTGGGTCTCAGACTGAAACTGACATCATACCATCTCATCTGTGATAAGCCCCAAACCCAGTCCCAACCCCTCTCATTCTGTAGCCATTGCAATATGGGGCCATCTTTCTGCAGTTGGGGTAACTGTTCTTTGAAGGAAGCTAACTGATTCTGCCTGACGAGCTGGAGATGATAATTAAATTTATTCTTGAACAAGATATGTCACAAACAATAGAACAGATAGAAAACCTCACTTAGAAGGGATCATCATGAAATCATCTACTGATAGCTTTTATACTCATCACATTATGATTTTCCCATACCTACAGTACATCCATGGCTTTGTGAGCTATGGACTGAAAATGTAGGAAAATGGTAGATAATGATTTCAACAATTGAAAATGTTGCCAAGTAACCATGGGAACTAAAGTTGAGAACATGTAAGTTACTGAATATGGTCCTTTTGTAAAATTGTGGAGTAGACCTCGATGCCTCCTAATAAGCGTTCAGGTGTAAGGAATTAATCACAACTACCGGTATGGGCTCTATCTGATGCTACATTATTTGGGATCTCACTGCATCAAACTTTTCTCTTCTGCAACTTTTAGATCATTCTTTCTACTGATACACACCTATTTCTGTATCATGAATTGGCTCATATGCCATTGACCACCAGAGGAATGATGTCAGTAGAATGTGGAAGGTGCATTGGTTCATATAAATTTTATTTCAGAGATTAATGTCTCATACCAGCGAGTCACAGCCATGGAATACAAAGTACGCGAACATAGTTGAAATCATCAACCACACAGGAAAAAAGAGAAATGTACACAAGCTCCATTCACTCTGTATTCTCTTTCTGGCCCACGGAGTCAGCCATTCACTCACCTGGGACATGCTGATTACCTGTTTCTCCCTGACTTCTGTACATTTTTCTTTGTCTCCCGAAACCTTCTATACATCCCCCACCCCCAGCAAGCTACCATTCTTTAAGATAATATTCTACACTCATCCCGGCATCCTTTTAAAATGAACACTGTAAATGTCTTTTTCATTTGCTGGTGAGTTTGATATAACTGTATTTATTTGTTATTATTCAGGTTGCAAAGTTCAAAACGTTTTGAGAAACATGCTCCCAACTGTTTTCCCTAAGACCCGTTATTTTTAAATGACAGTTTGGCTGATTACTAAATTTATTTTTCAGGTGTGTCTATATCATGTAATAGCAAAACAAGAACAAAACTCAAAAACAAAAACCTTGTATTCACCCTTAGATCATCCACCAGCTCAAATACCCCTTATCTTCCTATAATAAAACTAACAAAAATCTTCATTTCACCCTGTTTCTCACTGGAACTACAGATCTCTGGCTATCCCTCACTTCACAGCCAGATCTCATGAAATATTCATCTCTAATTGCCATAGTGTCCTCACAACTCCCACGGCTGGCTTTCACGCCCTCCACTGCACTAAAACATCTTCTGCGCTGGTTACCAGTAAGGTTTTCGTAATTAAATTTAACAGACAGAAAACCAGACGCAGTCCACATGCCCCTGGACTCGGGGGGATGGACACATAGACTGTGGCGCATTCACACGACGGCAGAAATAAAGCAGAAGGAGAAAGTGATGTACGCGACAGTGCGGACCCAACTCACATGCACGATGCTGAGTGGGAGAAGCCACATTCAAAGGCTAAATCCTCTGTAACTGCATTTACGTGACAGTCTTGCAAAGACAAAACTGCACGGACAGTGAACAGGTCAACGGTGGCCCCGTGTAGTCTGGGGGGGCAGGAGTGGTTATGGAATCATTCTATATCCTGATGGAGTGGTGTTGTACAACGGTATGTGTTTGTTGTACAATGGTACGGTATGTTGTACAACGGTACGGTATGTTGTACAATGGTATGATATTGATCACACAACCAAACACTTCGATGAGCTTTTACTGTATGCAAATTATACCATAATAAAATAAATGAATAACACAGATATATTTTGCTCCTCGCTCAGTGTATTTGAAGCGATGCCTGCCTACGACACTGGTTTTCCTTTCTCTGTGGTCTGTGTGTCCTCGTTTTCTCCCTTCTGCCCTGCTGGCTCCATTCTGGTCTCTCATAGATGTCTCTCTTCCATACACCCCCTCCCATCAAGCTGTCCAAACCCTCCGAAATGACACAGTTCTGCGGCATTTTGTTCTGACTCTTTTCTGGCCCTACTCTCCTGTTCACTGGTTTCTTCAGCCTACAGGTTGATGACTCACCCATCTCCCAAGACGTGTCACCTGACCTACGGGCTCACCTATGATGTTATCTTTGGACGTCTCGCCAATACCTGTCCTGTGTGCTGGAAACTTCACCTCCCTGCAGTGTCCTCTGGATTGGCAGAAAGCATCCCGATTTCACCCTGAATGCAGGAGAAACTCAGACCTTGTCCTCTGACATCTTTCCCTCCACCTCCCTCCACACTTCTTGACAAATGAACAGCCAGGACTGATTCTACTTTCTACTCTTTGGATGAGCCCTGGAACCTGCTCCCTCCTCTCTGCATGTACTCTGCTGCCTGGGTCCAGATCCCATCCTTCTCTCCGGGGTCCCTGTGCTAACTTCCAGCTCTTCTCTCCCTGTCTCTCATCTTGCTCTTTCCCATCAGCCTCTTATTCGTTGGAATAACATGCACAGAGTCCCTTGGGTGTCTCACTCCTTAACGCTTGATTTCAAGGGCCTCCCAACCCAGTCAGTAGACGCCGAACTCCTCGCAAGTACTTCAGCCAGAAGATGCTGATGAGAACAGCTCTTCAAGTGCTGAGTTAAAAAAAGAATCATTTATTGTTATTAAGTGCTGGAGACTGAGTCTACAAAGATGAATCATATTCTGTGCTGTCCTCAAGGAACCCGGGAAGTAAATACATTTAATAAAAGGCTCCTCACCCCTCGCCCTCAGAGGCAGCCTCTGCTACACCAGCACTTTTGAAATAAATGGGTCGGTAAAGAGAGTGTGTGTCGTCGGGAAGTGGTTTGCCTGTCTTTATCTTTGATTTTCCCTGAAGTAAGGCTGTAATTTTGCTGTCTTTTTCAAGTTGAAAAAATCGATGCTGAATTTAAGTCATTCCTCTATGTTGACTCAAACAAACAAACAAAATCACTGTTTACAGTGAGGAATAAACTCAAATCAAACGTTCAAGAAGTACACTGGTCAACACTACCCCAAATGCACATATTTATTCTTTTTTTCTCAGCGTTACCAAGGTATCATTGACAAATAAAATTGTAAAATATTTATGAAAGAGCACAATGTGAAGATTTGACACACGTATACCTTGAGAAAGGATTTCCCCCACGTCCATCACAAAAATATTTACCTTTTTAATTATTTTGGTGACAACATTCAAGTTCTACTCTTCTGTCAAATTTCAGTTATACAGTACCGTGGTGTCAACTATAGTCACCATGTTATATGTTGAATCCACAAACCTTTTTCATCTTACAGCTGAAAAGTTTGTACCCTTTAACCAACCTTTCCCTACTTCCCACACCCCCTGGCCCTGGGCAATCACCATTCTAGTCTCTGTTTCTTTGAGTTTAACTTTTTTGGTTTTTAGATTCCACATCCTCCAAGTCCAACCATGTTGTCACAAATGACAGGATTTCCTTTTATTTAAAGGCTGGATAATATTCCATGGACTATGGTATATATATATATATATATATATATATATATATATATACATACACCATATTTTTTGATCCGTTCATCTGTTGATGGACATGAAGGCTGCTTCCATACCATGGCTATTGTGAATAATACTGCAATGAACATGGGGGTGCAGGTGTCTCTTAGAGATATGATTTGTTTCCTTTAGATACAGACCCAGAAGTGGGATTGCTGGATCATATGGTAATTCTATTCCAAATTTTTGATAGGTTAAGAAAATGGAAGGAAGGAGGGATTAAGATAAAGATGGTTAAAGAAAAACAATTATTCGTGACATTTGTTAAAATGGCAAGGCAGACTTTAAGGACTGTCTTGAATATATAGGGACCACTGCAATGGGGTCTTGTAGCAGGGGAGAGAGATTGGCCTCAAATCCAAACACAACAAGGAAAGCCGAGAAGCGGAGTGTCTGTTTGGGGGTGGCAGGGGTGGGGTCAGGGGTGGATGGAAA
The DNA here is from genome assembly GCF_028023285.1 of Balaenoptera ricei. Taxonomy (NCBI): domain Eukaryota; kingdom Metazoa; phylum Chordata; class Mammalia; order Artiodactyla; family Balaenopteridae; genus Balaenoptera; species Balaenoptera ricei. The sequence goes on along the minus strand of NC_082660.1, from coordinate 5,417,264 downwards.
ATCACCAAGAGGGTAAGGGAATCCTTTGTAAACAGACCTAAGGAGTATTATCCTGAAAGCAGGCAAGGGTGATCAGATAGCATCTGCGGGTTGGCGGGGGTTGCGAGTTGAGGGGAGTGATCAGATATCAAGGGTGGGAGATTCTAGCTAAACCAACTTGACAGAATTTTTGCTAAAACTGTGCTCCTGGAGGACCTGCCCAAGGATGGAGCCCAGTCCGATTCAGAGGGGTCTGACTAGAGTTTGGCCAAGAAGAGAATCTTTGTCAAGATTTCCTACATTTGCAAAGCAAAGGTCAGAAAGGTGCATTATGAAATAACAATAATAGCAAACTCTTTCTGCAGCGCTCACAGCACCCCATGTGATGATTGATGCACGTCATATATATTCCTGAAATTCTCACTGCAGCCATAAAATAGTTCCTTGTCGTATCCCCATTTTACAGCAAAAGAAAATAACCTAGAACGTAAGTCACCTGCATGAGAGCATACATTTAGTAAGGGCAGAACTAACATTATTAACCAGGCAGCCTAACGCCATAGTTTACCTTGTAATCATTGTAATACCTTAAGAAACTGGCCAAAGTGAAAAAAAAATGAAATTTTAATATTTAATGCCAGGAATCTTATAATTGCAAAAAAAATTTTTTTAAAAGAGAGGAGAATAATGGTTTCTTAAAACCACTTCACAGAGGAAAAGGGTATTATGAATAGAAACAATTCTGTAAAGAGTAATCTTAAAAAAGGACGTTTATATTGACAAAAAGAGATCTCTTTGGCGCTTACTAAATACGGACAAAACAGGATGGACACACGAGTGTCCTCAATCTTTGGGCCAACAGTCTCTCCCTTAGAAGGCCTCTTGCCTTAGAATGGAGTGCATTCACGCATAATGACCTCAAAACTTGGAAATCATATTTCAAGGAAACTCACTCCATTTTTAAACTAAGCACACATAAAATATGGCCACTTCTATTTCCAAAAGTACTTCACTTTGACAGACCTGGCAAAGTATGTGGTATATGAGGTTGTTTGTCAAAAACTCACAAACTGTGTCCTAATAATCTTTGTTTTTTTTCCCCTTTTACCAGAGAAAATATGGGGTGCCATATATCGGAGAATGTTAAATAAGTACCGTCGGGTTTTTGTTTTTGTTTCTCCATGAGAGAGAGAAAAAGTGGGAATGCTCTTTCTTACGCCAAGTACTTCTTCATTATCTTTCAACACTTAACAAACACACAACAGAACAGAGGCAAGAAGATAATTCTGTACCTTCAGCTTCCAGGGGATCTCATACCAAGTACGGAATGACCTTGGGCCGCTGAATCCAGTTTCTTGAAATGAAAATATATGGAGGAAAATCACTGCAGTACCTTCAGGATGGACCTTCTCTAACTGAGCTGAACGCTATGCGGACTTCAGAGGACAGACACCCCCCCTCCAGGGGGACACACACACACACACACACACACACACACACACACACACAAACCGTGCCCTCCGCCTGCCTCTAGTGTGTAGAAAAACTTTACCTCCTAGACCTTCCCCGAGTTCCAAAGAATAAATTTAATCGGAGAAGTGAGAAAATGCAGAAGCAAAGGAAAAGTCAGCAAGAGAAAATAACACCAGTTTAGCCATTCAACAAAGTCAAGGACCTTTGGTTCTTCCTCAAGGGCTATAGATCATCTTCTGAGCCACGTCCTTTGAGCTGTTTTGCAGATACTGAAAGCCCCACCAGGCGGAAGAAGTTAACTGTATGCTGCCCACAAGCACGCAGACCCCAGACCGGTTGGAACCAGAGGGCTCATGATGTCAATGGCCTTAAAACTGCCTGTTTTTAAAATTTATCGTATCAGAAATCATATTCAGGTAATATGACTGTGAACGATTTTATGGTAATTAATACTTCAAAACGGAGAATCAGCAGAGTGATAAACCTTTTCTGTATGTTTTATTTCACTTTGTTGCAGTATTTCTATCACTATAGCAACATAATCTGGAGAGTCACCCTTTGCGAGTAAAAGATTTTTCCCAGGGGGGGGGAAAAAAAAAAATCCGTGTGTGGGCAAAGATTCTAGTAGAACTGTGGATCAGTAATACTGTACCTGGCCTTTTCCCCTGAACTTTTAAATGTTTGTCTAGAGCTTGAACATCAAGAGAGGCACGCTAATAAAACAGGGTAGGAGTATGGTCACTTGTCAGACTCAAAACCATAACTGCATTTGATCAAGAGTCCTTATACCTCATGCTACAAAAAGAAAACAAAATCTCCACTGGAGAGTGGCTGTCCCCCAGAGTGTGACAGTGAGTCAGGACAGGAACACACGGGGGCCCTAGAAAAGCCCTCACCGGTCATTTTAAGTGACCACTGCGTGGTGTGACAGTCCATCAATCTCCTACAGCCCGAGGGGAGAGTATCCACTCACGTCTTTGTGTGATTTACCGTCTTGCTTTGAGTCCCCGAATCCCTTGTTTGAGGAACTGCTTTGTGACAAGGAAGGCCAACTGGAAGGTACGTGCGGGGGACCCACCCTTTTCCTGTGTGAAATGTGTCCCTCGGACGGAAGACGGTAGACACGTGGTCTTCCCCGCCCCGATGGCTCAGTGGGTTACATTCTCCAAGGTGCGACGTTATCCCTGGACCAGGGTCAGGGTGAGAACATCTCTATAGAGACATGAACTAGGGAATGGAACGACGGCGGAACTTCTGAGCCTCTTCCTGATACAACTTAAAACCTGAGCTCCATCAAATCAGAACATTTTGCTTGAGCTGCTGACATTTTAACCTCCAGCTACACGATCTCAGAGAAAGGAAGGTTTCTGTCGAGTAGGTGGAAGTCACCATGGACAGAAGGAAGAGAAAGAACCTACCGCTTCACCTAAGACATTCCCCCTAGCGCTCCTTAGAGCCACAGTGAGACTTCTTATAGGCGCAGAGTATGAGCTACAAGTAACAAAATGACCTGGGACAGTCTTTATGGAGAAGATCAGTTTCATGTAGTCTTGGGAATTCACCATTTGCTGGATAGCCAGGAGGCTTCCTTGTGCATCTGAGTTCAGCACTAGCCTGTGCGGGGACTCGGGGCTAATTAGAGAAAGTGTCTCCTCTTATGCAAAGCCTCCTGACTCAAGAGACAACGTGGGCCCCTCGCCAGGCGTGCAGCCCCTCACCCCGCCCCCGCTATGCAGCAGGGTCTACAGTGCCCACGTCTGCCCTTTGCTCAGGGCATGGAGCTGAGCATCACGCTGCGTGTGACTTCTGCCCTGGGACAGCCTGTGACGGTCCTGCTATGCACGGAAGTGCCTTTTCCCTTATGCTGTTTGAAGGTTGCCAGGACACACCACCCCGGAGTCAGCCTCCTTGGCATAGCGATTATGGTGAGCCACAGGCAACCGAGAACCAGCCGACACGGGAAAAGCTCTTTCCATCCCTCTAAGCGCCTCCAAACAGAGTATATAAGCTCCCCCCTTTGGATAGGAGGTTTACATTGATAAAGAAAATTCCCACTTGTAAAGACGTTTCTGACCAGGAACAGAGGTGCTCCTGGAGACGTTGCTTGCCCCTGAGAGGCTCCAATCTCCACAGGAGACCCGACCTTGTTTATCATACGTGCCCTCCCCTCCCCCACCCAGAGCCTGCCTACCAGAAGATCAAACCCCTTTTTCTCAGTTTAGCCTAAAATGCTGTAAAGTCCTCAATCATCTTGCCGCTTCCTCAACCTGTGCTTCTCTCTGTGAAACACCAGTGCATTAAAACTGGGGTTTTTTCCCTCTTGTTAATCTGTCTTTATCAGTTTGATTCACAGCCATTGAAACTAGGGTAGAAGGAAAAAAGATCTGTCCTCCCCTACATGTTCAAAAAAAGCATCCTTTAAGAAGAGAGAGAAAAAGGACTGTACGTGTATGTGTATATGCACGTGTATGTGTGTGTATGTGTGTGCATGTGTGTGTGCGTGTGTGTGCATGTGTGTGCGTATGTGTGCGCGTGTGTGTGCATGTGTGTGTGTACGTGTGCATGTCTGTGCGTGCATGTGTATGTGTGTGCGTGTGCATGTGTGCATGCTTCATTGTTGTCCCCAGGCTCTCTGTATTACTCAGAAGCTCTCCTGCTCTGTGCTTAGATCCTGTCTGTGATGACAAATGTCTTTATTGGGAAGGAACCACCTGCTCCGTGGACCTATTTTGGTCCCGTTGGCTGAGCCAGCACTTCTGTATTAACTGTGTAGTTCCCACCTTCCCTCTCACCTCCTCAGCAGCAGAGACACTGCTGGACAAAATCCATCACGAACACGTCCAAGCCTAAAATGTGTTCTTACACCATGAGAACGGACTTACGCGTGTCCAAGCCTAAAATGTGTTCTTACACCATGAGAACGACTTAGGCATGTCCAAGCATAAAATGTGTTCTTATACCATGAGAACGGATTTAGGCGTCAGTGGGTTAGTGAACTACTTCTATACAGAAACACATTACACCCAACTGACCATGCTTTTACCCTGTCTGCGTCCCTTTCTGAAAACAACAGGCAGATACCTCTCCGTTACACAGTTAGGGAATGGAACTCACCTCCAAAATAGACCTAAGCCTTTTCAACTGGGAAACAACTCTTGTTATACTGCAGCAGAAGGGGAGCCAACGTACAAGTAATTGGTACAAGATATACAACAGTTTTTTACAACGTAATCTGATCAGAAACAGTAGCCACATACTGGCTGTAGGTCTTAGTGGGCAACTGCAGAGAAGATTAGTTTAGAGCTTAAAACACTGACTCTTCACTGAGATCATCTAATTGGTTCAGATTCCCTCCCCACCCCGCTTCCCCACCTTTCTCTTTTACGTTCATCCTCAGGTGTAGGTGGACCCAGCCCTAACCTAAGATGCTTCCAGCTCCTACGCAATCCACCCCACCCCCACTGTATGCCACTGCTGTTCAGATTCCCACACTTTAGTTATCTTTGCCTTTCAGGTGCATGGGAAGGGACTGCAGAAGCTCAGCCTCCCCGAAATGTGCCACTTTTGCGTGGGCATTATTTTGTGCCAGAGGCAGTCAAGGCCCTGCAGGTTCAAGAGAAACTACTACCCCTCCCTAACTACTTAGAATAATTTAAATGGTTTATTTTTTCCCCCAAAGAGTTATTCCCAGAGATAAATGTTAGCTAAGCAACCCCATCTACCTGGCAGGGCAAACATCTAATTACCCAACATCCACTCTTCTTCTTCTCATCCTGCAAATGACCCTCCTGTCCTTGGAAGCATAGGCCTCATCTCATTCCTTCACCCAGGGCGGTGCACAGACCTCCTTCGACCCTTCTGTCTCTGAGCCTCTCGGGAATGTGGGGTCTCTGAATCTCATGTGAGTGGGAGTACGTACACAGTTAAATTTGACTTTCCCCTGTCCATCTGTCTCATGTCCATTTAATTCTTAGACCGGTCAGAAGAACCTAGAAGTGTAAAATTTTCTTCCTCCCCGACAGGACTCGATAAATATTTTCTTCAATTCACCTAACCTTTGTTAAGTATCGCCTTGAACGACTGTTTCCAAACTCTGTCCCGGAAAAAATAATGCTTTATTCACAAGAGCTCACTGTTGATGAGATTATCCAATTATTGTTCTTCCCCTGAAAGAAAGAAAAAAACAAAAAACGGGGATCCCTGGGCAGCTGGTGGAATGTGTGTGTGTGTGTGTGTGTGTGTGTGTGTGTGTGTGTGTCTGTGTGTTTGAGAGAGAAAGAGAGAGAGAAGGGAGGAGGGGAGAAGGATGTAGGTGCTAATTTGACGGAAGCTGAATGCAGAAAGAAAATATGGCAAATACATAAGCCCCCACTATAATTTTTCCTGGTGGTAGAACTGGTTGTTCTGGAATGTGAGGCTGGAGTCAGGAATATCGACTTCTCCCTCTCAAGTCAGCCCAGCTGATGCTGCTGGCCATGTCTGCCAGAGGAATGACCCACACTCTGGTACTGACCTAGCTAGTCCTACCTTGGGGCACCCTGGTCATGTCTGTCCAGTTTCATCCAACACTTCCTGTCAAGTGCTCCTTTTCGGACTTAAATTGCTGGAGTAATTCACACATTATAGCTCTGATTCCTCCACGTTACCTAAGAAAAGAGACTATTCCACCCACCACCCCCCAACACACATACACAGAGTACAGGCAGAGTCTACACTCTGCAGAGCAAACATGGTGTGCAATTTAGGTTAGGAAAAGATCTCCACACTTTCACAAGTTTTCATTGCTGTTTGTTTGCTTTCATATGTCAGTTCTCCAACAAGATAAATGAGGGCTGGTGATGGGGCTCGAAACCGGTGGTCCTCAACTGGGGATGATTATGCTCCCTTACCCCTGGGACATCTGGCAATTCCTGGACACATAACTTGATGGGAAAGGGGTACTACTGGCATCTAGTAAGTAGAGACCAGGGTTGCTATGAAACACCCCACAGAGCACAGGACAACCCCTCAACAACCAAGAATGATCCAGCCCCAAATGTCAGCAGTGCCACGGGTAAAAAAAACCATGCCCTACGTCTATGTATGGAAAACTCACCAATATCAACTGGGCACAGGTAGCAGGACACCAGTGCTTGAGAAAGAAGTAATCACCATAATATCCCTGAAACCTCAGCTATCCATTTTACTAGCACACATCAGATATTTAACAGTGGAATGAAATCCATTCTGTTACTTCCTAACTCCTATGACTTCAATGCTCTATATTTTTTTTAATAGATCTTTATTGGAGTATAATTGCTTCACAATACTGTGTTAGATGTCAAAGTATACTACAAAGCTACAGTAATGAAGACAGTATGGTACTGGCACAAAAACAGAAATATAGATCAGTGGTACAGGATAGAAAGCCCAGAGATAAACCCACGCACATATGGTCACCTTATCTTTGATAAAGCAGGCAAGGATATACAATGGAGAAAAGACAGCCCCTTCAGTAAGTGGTGCTGGGAAAACTGGACAGCTACATGTAAAAGAATGAAATTAGAACACTCTCTAACACCATACACAAAAATAAACTCCATAAGACCTAAATGTAAGACCAGACACTATAAAACTCTTAGAGGAAAACATAGGAAAACACTCTTTGACATAAACCACAGAAGATCTTTTTTGACCCACCTCCTAGAGTAATGAAAATAAAAACAAAAATAAACAAATGGGACCTAATTAAACGTCATTGCTCTATTCATAGACCATTGACCCCAAGACAGTGAATCAGAGAAAACCCCTATAGAAATGCCAGATGGCAACATTCTATGATGGCTTATGGAAATATGGGTATCATCTCCTAGAGAGGAAAGTGGCCTCACCTACCACAGACCTTAAGAAATATTCATGTCTTCTGACACAGTCAGTGTATCTCTACGAATTACATTCATTCTAACACTTAATTACATTTAACTTTCTGTAAACTGACAGGCCCAAGTAACAAGTTTTCTAAAATGCCTCCCAGGGTGAATATTCTATAATTAATATCCAGGAATGTGAGTTTACATAGCTCTAGAGGAAACAAAAGATCTTTAAGGGGTGAATGTAAACATTCTTAATGGTCTCCTCCTGACACAATACAGAACAGTGTCAGTTTGGAGTCTTTATGTTGGTTTGTTTGGTTAATTGATGGGTTACCTATACTTAAAAAAGTCAAAAGCCTGTTTCTTTAAGACTTCAAAACGATGGAGGTGTGGACCTCAGACATTTATCTTCCCACTCCCCATCGACAGGACTGTTCTCTTCCAAATCTCTTGAATGATTTCCCAGCCTCTGTCTCCTTCCCAACCTCTGTCTCTGATCAGCTCTATTTAGCTGACTCATTTGACTACTCTCCTAGCCACTATATCTCAACACCAAATTTCTTTCCTCAGTGGGAAAAACAAACATTTACAAAGAAGTAGGTGTCCGGCAACAGGAAAGCTAAAGGAGCGAGTTTGGGTCAGCTTCCACACAGACCAGAGACCACTCAGAACACACACTCCACCCCTGGACCCAGACTCAGCTGTTTGCAATCTGCAGGCATTTTACTGAGCCTGTGCTCTAGAGCCCGCAAGCCACTACTGAGCCGGCATGCCAGAACTACTGAAGCCCGCGTGCCTAGAGCCCGTGCTCCACAACAAGAGACGCCACCGCAATGAGAAGCCCGCGCACCGCAACGAAGAGTAGCCCCCGCTCGCCGCAACTAGAGAAAGCTCGTCTGCAGCAACAAAGACCCAACGCTGCCAAAAAATAAATGAAATAAATTAATTTTTAAAAAAAGATTTAAAAAAAATTAAAAATGCATCTATACATCAATGTGAAGATATTTGCATTCACTGCCACAGAGCTGAGTGACATTTTTCTTGTTGTGCCATGTTAAGTTTTGTTTTGTTTGAAGTTTGCTTTCTGCTACTACTACTACTACTACTACTACTACTACTACTAATGTATAGCTTCACTGCTTGGTCCTATAGAAAAGTAAGCATGGATGAGGTTCAGAAGTACTGACCAAAGAAGGCCCCATTCCTACTACAGCGAACAACTTCCCTTGTCTGGGAAGATACAAGAAAAAAGCACTTCAAGTGATACAGAAAAGGTAAGGATTGAGGGGACAGTGTCTTCAGGAAGAATTGATAGGCATGAAGGGTACAGAATGTACTTTTTTTTTTTTTTGAGTAAGACTGTCACTTTATTTTTTTATATTTTTTAAATTAATTTTTATTGGAGTATAGTTGCTTTACAATGTTGTCTTAGTTTCTGCTGTACAGCAAAGTGACTAAGTAATACGTACACAGAATGCACTTATTGATAAAGGAATTGGACAAGGCTGTTTTCCTAACATGATAATCGGGACCCAGGAAGTCTTTGTCTTTTTTTTAAATCAGCCTTTCTTCACTTGGGGACGAGGACAGTGAAATGACCTAAACATGAGTCCCACTTCAAATGGTTCTGTGGGCTCTAAGTCACTTGAGCTGTTGGTCTGACGGAAAAGTGCTGCCACAAACGTGAGAACCAGAGAGACAGTGACAGGACCTTCCTCACTTGTACATCCTTCATATCCAGTTCTTATTAGTTGCTCAACAAACCTCATTAAATCCAAGACTGATTGAACATATGAATGACAGCAGAGCTCACATTGTTACCATATACTTGTCAGGGTTCTAAGCCCTATCACCAAGAAGGAGGGTAATTCAACCTGGACCGCCCAACTAGGAAGCACTGGAGCCTGTGCATAAACTCAGGACGTCTTAGAGGTGTTTGCTTAAGACATCGCAATAACAGTTCAAGACTAACTATTATGGATGGAAATAATCTAAGTGTACATTGATGGGTGAATGGATAAAGAAAATGTGGTACACACACACACACACACACACACACACACACAGAGGAATATTATTCAGCCATGAGAAAGAAGAAATACTCCCATTTGTGACAATATGTGAGGTGACAGATGTTAACTATATTTATTATGGTGACCTTTCACAATGAATACAAATACTGAGTCATTATGTTCTACACCTGAAACTAATATAATGTTATAGATCAATTATATATCAATAAAAAAGCAGCTTTTTTTTTTAAGTTTGAGACTCATGTTTTTTCCCATGTGTACATGTGATAAAATATCTCACACACTTAACAATAATGGAAAGCTCATAAGAACAGAGCAATTGACACTCAGAAGCTGTATGCAAATCAAAATAATCCACAGCATTAAACAAACCCTGCTAGGTGTCAGCAAACAAGTATATGGGCCCTCTTATTATGCAATCACCAAATAAAACACAAGACATAAGCTATTACAGCAAGGAGTCCAAGGCAGGCGATTCTACGTCTAGGCAGCTAGGAGAAGGGAATTTAAAGCATGTCACATGGTCATGAATGCTCAAATTCTAAGGACTAGATTCTGTAAGAACCGGCAGTTAAAATTCACAGAGTGAGCTGAGTCAGCCTTCATCTGCATGTCGGACGACAAGGCTCAGAGAAGGCACCCAGCTCCATCACCAGCGCCCAAGTGGTCCAGTCGGGAAAGAAGCCTGGTGGGGAACAGGAAGCCCTTCCTTTAAGAGAAGCCTGATGCAAAAGCCAGCAACGTAGCCTGTGAATTTAAGCATTCTGAACAAGAGTAAAGAAAGACATACAATTCGCTAGTTCTTAATTGCTCCACTTATTCAATTATTTATTCATGTATACCTTTATTCACTCTTTCTGCAAATGATTATTGATCACCAGGTAGAGCAGCGCTTCTCAAACTTTGATGAGCATACAAGTCACCCAAGGATCTCATTAGAATGCAGGTCTGACTCAGGAGGTCTGGGGCAGGGCGTGAGATTCTGCACTTCTCACAGCCTCCTGCGTGATGCAGACATTTCTGGTCTGTGGACAACCCTGTCCCAGGCACATGAGACACTAAGAGGAAGAGGCCACAGTCCTTCTGGTTCAAGGATGGCCTCTACCAGACTAGGAAAAGAAAAAGAAAATCAATGAGGTTTTCCTCAAAGGTTCTCGCACTCTCCACCTGACTAGGAGACTCAGCAAAAAAGTATATCCTTTTTATTCTCTCATATTGTATGATATTATGCTATATTCTATCATAACGTATAAATGCACACGTACCCACGTGGTCGCAGAGGAAAATTATCCTTTAATCCAATCTGGTTTGGAATGTGTTAGGAAGGTCTCCTCCCTCCCTCCCAACGGTCTATTCTCTGAACAGCACCACTGTATGAGTATCTAGGAGTGTGAGAGTGTGTGTGTGTGTGTGTGTGTGTGTGTGTGTGTGTGTGTGTGTGTGTGTGTGTGTGTGTGTGTGTGTGAGAGGGAGAGGGAGAGGGAGAGGGAGAGGGAGAGGGAGAGGGAGAGGGAGAGAGAGAGAGAGAGAGAGAGAGAGAGAGAGAGAGAGATTTATCCTAGCTCAGGATGGACAGGAATAGTCAAGGTCCCTGGAAACAGCCTCTTCTGGCTCCCATGGTCTCCTGGGCAGTGCATTCTGAATATCTGCCAGGTCCCTACTGCCCTGCTGGCATTCTCCACGGAAACGTGGCGAGCTGGTCACTCCAGCCCCAGTCAGGATCTGGTAGTCCTCTCCAGCTGGCTTGGCCTCAATTTACCCTTCCTGGTACTATGGACCCTGTCCTCCCTCTGGCCCCTTCGCCAGGAAGGCTAGCCCCATCTTTGCAAGTGTGTTGGGGGAAGGAGTGATCACAGCCCTCACCACAGGGACACCCACGACAGCCCAAAGATAATCAGTCCAGCTCTCTTCCTCCTGTAAGAGAGGAAGAAAACATTTCCGCTACCCTTTTAGGTTCAGTAGCTGGCACATGCAAATTAAGCCAACAAAACCCAAATTAACAAAAGGAAATGTATACAGATTTTACTGATGTTAGTAATTTTACCTGTATGCGGAGCTTCACAGAAAAGAAATGAAAACCCCAAAGAGTGAGTTAGACCCACGAACTTTTATATATATATAATATATATATCTTGTTTGTTTGTTTTGGCCGCGCTGTGTGGCATGCGGGATCTTAGTTCCCCAACCAGGGATCGAACCTGTGCCCCCTGCAGTGGAAGCACAGAGTCCTAACCCCTAGACCACCAGGGAAGTCCATATCTATCTACCTATCTACCTATCTATCTATCATCTATCTATCTATCTATCTATCTATATCTATATATCTATATATCTATATATCATTTTAACCAAGGACGATAAACTGTGGATAAGTGACTAGATATTGAAAGAAGAGTTTTAACTTCTGGGGGTGGTAATACATGGGAAGGTAAATATCTGAGGGAAACTTAAGGGTTGTTTAGTAAGGTTTGTTATACAGAATCAAGCTGGTACCCTCTGCAGTAATGAGTCATCTCCCAGGATTAAGAGTTGTTCTCTTCAGCTGGAAGAAGAGTTTTACAAAGGAAAATGTGTTACCCTTATAAAGATAATGTATGGCCTGCTTTTGGGCAGAAAGGAAGAGGGCAGATTTCCTCCTGTGTCTACTGTTTTTTGTTTTTGTTTTGTTTTTATTTTGTTTTTGGCCTGGAGTGCGGCATGTGGGATCTTAGTTCCCTGACCAAGGACCACAGGACTGCCAGGGACATCCTGTGTCTACTGTTCTTAACTGCCTTCAGCTCCAAATAATCCTTATGCCAATGTGGCATGTTTTGGGGCGGCATATCCCCTTCGTTTGCAATGTCAGAAGCTGAATATGATTAACTCTTTTTTTCTTACTATTCTCTGGTAAGAAACACGCTCTTCTGCAGCCCAAAATATCTTCGTTTGGCATTTTGTGGGTGTGACTAAGGACCTCCAGCTCTTGAAAGTTTCAGGCACCAGAGGTCAGCTTAGCTTCCCCCATTATGTACACAGCCATCACCCAGAAAATCCCTAACCTTTTCAAATTTAAAGTAGCTGTACTCGCGCTCATTTGCTCGGAGGCTGTCTTTTCCTCCAGACCGTATGTGCTGGGAGATTGAAGACGAACGTCCAGCCCTAGCAGGCTCCGTGACCCAAGAGGCACGTCTGTGGGTTACGTATCACAGTGATGGATGACATCTGCCCAATGCTCACCACGTCCTCGTCCACGCCGCCTTCTAGGCACTTGATCTGTGTTAATTTATTTAATCCTCCCAACAACTGACAAAGTGAAATGAGGTCTGGCGCCATCTGCATTTGAGAGTTGAGGAAACAGTATTACTCAGGCAGGCAGGATTCAGGCTTAAGCAGTCGGCTGTCACCCCAAGGGGACTAAACTGAGGGGTGGGGCGGAGGAGAAAAAGGTGCTCAAGCAATGAACTATCCACAATTCTTCCAAGTCTTCCGTTTCATACGTAAATGTCACATATATTTTGCATTCTACTCCCTTCCTCAGAGTTTAAAACCTTTTTCTGCAGGAAAATCAAAGCCTCAGGATGATCTCCCTTTTTTATTTCCAGCTCAGTGCCCTGACTGCTGCTTATCGGGGGGCTTGGGACAGGGTATGAGAGCCCAAGTGATTGTGGAATAGGAAAAATAATAAAAATTTGGGTCTGATATGAAAGATTTATTTCCCTGTTTCACATAGTTTTTGAGAGAGGCATTACTTCCCCCGGATTTCCCCCAGATTTTTGGCCACGATTTTCAGACTGTTTTTGTGGTTTTTTTTTTTTTTTTTTGATGTAGACCATTTTTTAAGTCTTTAATGAATTTGTTACAATATTGCTTCTGTTTTATGTTTTGGTTTTTTGGCCGCGAGGCATCTGGGATCTTAGCTCCCCGACCGGGGATCGAACCTGCACCCTCTGCACGGGAAGGCAAAGTCTTAACCACTGGACCACCAGGGAAGTCCCCAGACTCTTTATATCCATTTACTATATAAGGGAACAACTGCCAAGACTGTGTGGGGAGAGCAAAACTTGCCATCCCTACCCTATGTCTCTTAGGCAAGTGGATTATTTTGAGCTGAATACAATCAAGGCCCAAAAGACTAAGGAAGAAACTTTGACCACCCCCTTAGCTGCCTAAAATAATTTAGATAAAGGGGCTCTTTCTGGAACAGAGCATCACCAAATATGTCTGCAAAGACTATGGACCAGGTGGGGTGAGGGAAACTCAGCAGGGCCTGGAGATCAGGGTCCACTCCGTGTCCCACTGTCTCTGCAGGCCCAGCAAACACTTGTTTACAAACGTTGGCTTCTCCATCTCCATGGGAACTGCCTTCCTCCCCTTTGAAGTCCCAAACCACTCTCCCCAATATGCTCTTTTGTCTTTAGCTGAAGATGGCACTTAAAGGGAGGGTTAGGGCCATTTTGGTTTCCCTGGGTCTCACCTATGTATACATGTTATTCAACTTTTGTTTCATTTTCTCCTGTTAATCTGTCTCATGTCCGTTTAATTCCGAGACCAGCCAGAATAACCAACAACTGCAAGGCCATGTTTCTGATAGTGCAATTTCATTAAGATCATCGTAAACAGTTGAGATGAGCTTGGGTGCAGAACCTTACCACACACGATTAAAGATGCTTGTCATGCATTTTGTATACACAGATATAGGGATAATATATAGATAATATAGATAATATATTGCCATGCATATGTGTATACACATATGTAATGAGTGCATAACAGAAATAAATATCCTAACTTCCACGTGCACTCTCTCTGGACTCAAACCCTCAGGGAATCTCTTGACCTGGTGTGTTTTAATTTGGTTTTATATCAGCACTCAATTTAGCATTGAGGCCAGGTCAGACTGAGTGATGTGGTTAAGCCACCCACAACTGAAAAAAAATCTTTGTCTTCATTGATCAGGAATTTTTAAATCTGTTGAATACATACTACTCTCCAATGCCATAATGTGGACATAATGCCATACTACTCTCCAATGCTAATCCACTCCTGGAACACAGAACTCTTCTCCTCTGTTCTATTTACTTCATTCCCTTTTCAAGCCATGATGCCCTCAGCAACTGACAAACGAATGTCATTGTGTTCTGAACAAATACACTTCAATTTCAATCGCACTGCACAAACAGAGGATGAGCCCAAAGATGGCAAAACGTAGCTGGAGAGGTAAAAGCAAATAAACACTTGTATAACCTTTTAAAACACAACACAAAAGCAAAACACTCTTAGTTAGAAACGTGGAGAAATTTCCTTAACCTACCCTATCGTTTTTAAATTCCACCACCTGTTTCTTTCTCCTTCAACATAATGCAAACAGTACAATAATCAATGTTTTTTGAGCCTGATATTAAACAAACCATTATGGCTTTGATGATAGCAAAAATAAGTTACCCTTACTATCACATAATTTTTCTAAATGACCAAATAATTTGTGGCCAACAAGTTATGGACAAAACTGTGAACACTGAAAATCATGATTTATGGGGACCTCCCTGGCGGTCCAGTGGTTAAGAATCCGCACTTCTACTGCAGGCGGCAGGGGTTCCATCCCTGGTCAGGGAACTGAGATCCCACGTGCCACCTGGTGCGCCACCCTGCACCCCCAAAAAATCATGATTTATGAGGAATTTTCAGTCACATGGAACAATATTTGTGATGAAATATTCAGAGGGAAAACAGTATACTATGAATGTATGCATTATGTTTATACCATTTTATTATAATTAGACAATGGATAGATACATGATTGAAAGACATGGATAGATACATACTCAGATGCATAAACATAATTAAAAAAAAAAAAACAGAAAAAAGGAAAAGCTGTAGGAGAGATACCAAAATCATAGCTATTTAGTGACGTATAGAGGAATTTTCCTAAAGAATCATTTTACTAAAGAGTTCACGGAACCTGGAAGCATCAATTCATCTTGATCACTTGAGTTACAATTCATGACTTTACCCCCAGTAGGAAATTTAGGTGGCTGTATATGCATATCTGTGCATGTGTGCCTGCTCACCAGGATTTTCTCCTCAAAGTGGTTCAGACTAATAATACGCAGGGAATATTAAGGTCAAATACTTGATACCTTTTTTCCCACTTCCAGGGTCACATGCTGTTTAAATATTCAAGGCTATTGTAGTCACAATGATGAGTAAATAAAATTCAGGCCCCATGGGAATGACAATAAATAGTACTTGTAAATAGATGTCATATACACACATGCACACACATATACACACAGAGACATATATACACATATATGTGTGTGCACATATCTACTTATGTGTATATGTCACACGCTGTATAACACTCAAGGCTCTGTTAGTCACAATGATGCTCGATAAATAAAATTTAGCAATTAAGCCACGTGGGAATAACTATAGAATACTACTTGTAAATACAATATATATACACCCACATATATACACAGACACAAAGAGACATATAGGGACTTCCCTGATGGCACAGTGTTAAGAATTGCCTGCCAGTGCAGGGGACAAGGGTTCGACCCCTGGTCCTGGAAGTTCCCACATGCCGCAGAGCAACTAAGCCCGTGCGCCACAACTACTGAGCCTGTGCTCTAGAGCCCGCGAGCTACAACTACTCATGTCACAAGCCCTCATGTCACAACTACTGAAGCCCGCGCACCTAGAGCCCGTGCTCTGCAACAAGAGAAGTCACCACAATGAGAAGCCCATGCACCGCAACAAAGAGTAGCCCCCGCTCGCCGCAACTAGAGAAAGCCCGCGTGCAGCAACGAAGACCTAATGCAGCCAGAAATAAATAAATAAATTTGTTTTAAAAAGAGACACATACAGATATGTACGCGCATATACATATAAGCATACATACGTGTATATATGCATAGATATGATCATAATGATAAACATTACCAACTTAGCTAGAAAAACAATTCCAAAGGACAGGCTAGTGTGGAGGAGCTAACCCACAGCTTGTGGTCTCTCTGCCCATCGTGTTCGCTGGGCATCGAATGTCATGGTTGAAATCCTACTCCCCCCGCCCCTCACGCTCTCCTATCTCTATACACAGACAGTCACCTCTCACCCGTGTGATTTGTGATCTCGAAAGAACTACTCAGTGTCCCTTTGCCTCAGTTTCTCAGTCTGTACAATGGGATCAATAATTGTAAGACCTGCTCTGTATTTCTGGGGGGAGACCTAAGTCTCAGGACCCAGTCTGCTGCTTATGAAGTAATTAGCAACCATTAGCTAGACTTGTTGCCATTCCATCCCAGTACATGACCCCAAAGAGTTCAACTTCCCAGAGTCTTTCTAAGCCAGTCATTGCAGAAGTTCAGAGGCGGCCCCTGAAGGGACATTTAGCTTCTATCCTGGGGCTACAGCAGGGGTTGGATTGGCAAACTGCAGCCCGGGGGCCACACCCGGCCGGCACCTTTTCTGAGCTCCCCGGAATGCAGCCACACCTCATTCATCTCCGCACCGCCTGGGCTGCTTTCACCTGCAGATACACAGCATGAGGCTCCTAGACTAGCAAACCCTAAAAAATGTACAATCTGGTCCTTTACAGAAGCAGTTTGGACTTGAATCTTGATGAGGCCTGGAGGCAACATTTTTATTCTAGGTTCAAGGTTTTCCTCATATGTATATATTGACAGAGGACAGTGCTTTATGTATGACAACAAACACAATGTCTCTGTCCACTGGAAGTGCTCTGGGATGAAGAACTGGTTAACTGTAAATGATGATTTATGAGTCACGGGCTGAAATAACTACGAAAAAATGTAATTACAAAAGACGTAAGTGAGGAAACAGCACTGGCTTCACAATACATTCCCCGGCTGAGTCAATAATGCCATTTTTAAAAGGAAAAAAAAGACCAAAATGGGAACATGTTCATTTTCCCCAGAATCACCTCCTGTTTCATTGGCTACGTAATTATAAGTCTCCATGATTTCATTTCATTTCACCATGGAACTTTCACTTTATAACCACTCTGGTAGAATTCTCAGGGATCAGGGTTTCTGCTAGGACAAGGTCTCTGCCATAAAATTGCTTCTTCCAGCATGGCTCGTCCCTGGCTTTAGGAAAAACTCAAATGCACGGAGTAAAAGGTACGGACAGGGATTGACAAAGCAGTTTAGGATGCAAGCCACAGGTGAAAGCATCTTTGATACTCCTGACCCTGGAAGATGGCAATGTGCGTTGTAAACTACTTTTGCAGGTGCTATAATTTTTCTTTCCCAAGTGGAGACCAGGGTCCACATTTTTCTCATTGTGTGCTTGACAAGCCTGAGCCCACAGGCCTGGTTTTAAAGGAGAACGTTCCCCACGCTGCCTCAGAGCTGCAAATGTGCACCACTGTCACTCGGGGTCTGCAGCTCCCTTTATAACGGGGCAGTCGTGTCTTGCTAATCATCCCAGGCTTGGCAAGTCTTCAAGACCGATACAGCCACTCAAAAGAGCGTGCTTAAACATGAGGTGCAATTCACGGACTCCTCATTGAAATGGACTTGCAGGTTCCGAACAATAGGAAATAAAACTGAATTCTAAAAGCAGGCTGGGATTGGTCAGGGCATAATGACACTCCCGGGCCTGGAGTTTGAAGTTTGTGGCCTGAGTTTGAAAAGGTTCCCCTGTCTAATGCTGCTTCTCTGTCTTCTCCCTACCCTCCACCCACTGCCCCCGAACCCCCATGCCAAGTGGTTTATTTGCTCTTTTGTTTGGCCTTCAATGACTTATGTGTCTGGGAAGCACCTCTCTGCAAAATGTAATAACTCCTGCCATGGAAACAGACTGTTTTTAATGACAATAACTTGATATTACAGGTGGTTCCATCAATTACTGAGAAATTGCCATCAGGTCATAAAAGGTCTGTAGACCTAAAACCTGATACAATGGTAGCTAAGAGTGAGGAAAAGACACTCTTGGGAAACCATAATAATAAAAATGTCCAACCTAGCGGTAAATTGGGACAAGGAAAAGACCCCCTGGGGGACAAAGTTCCTACTTGAGGGGATAAAAGTCCACTCCAGGCTGCCAAACATCAGCAATCGTCTGATAGCTATGCCAACTGCCTCTCCCATCCTGGTGGAAAATAGGATTAGTCTTTCTTTTCTATTTTTTTCTACAGGAAAATAAAAGATTCCATCATCATTAAAATCAAACCTAGGGGGCTATAATGGGAACTCTCTGTACTTTCTGCTTAATTTTTCTAAAAAATAAGTCTACATAAAAACAAAATCAAACCTCAAAATCAAAAGCAGTCAGAAAGTCAAGGAAACAGTGAAGGAAGCACTGCGGTTTTTTGCTGGTTCTAAGCATAAGCTCAAGGCTCCTTTCCCATGGCGTTTGCTGAAAATCTGGACAGATTCCAGGAAAAAAAAACAAGTGAAGTCCACGTAACATGCTTTTGTCTTTCTTCTGTGTGTTTTAATGACAGAGAAATGTCACCTGCTGTGAGAGAGCCAAGTGCAAGGGAAGGTGAACAGGATTCCCACCCAAGGAGGAGATGGGTAACGTGTAAGATTGGAAAGCCTCTCAGACCATCAGGACGCAGGGCTGAATCCAGTTTCATCTTATTCAAGTGTGGACAAAAAACGCTGTCTGCCATTTCAGTAAACAAAGGATGTTGTGGCCATCAGGTCATCAGCTACTGTACCCTGAGGGGAATCCAGGCTGGAGAAAAACAGGATACTACTGACCCTAGATAGTTAAGATGCATATCAAAGGAATGATTTCAATGAGCCTAGACTCTTCCCATACATGGAAAAGGACTAAAATCATTAACTTGAGAGGTCTGGTTTCTTGCAATTAGCAGTAATCTTTTGATGTTCAACTACATGTGTTTTTTGTTTTTGTTGTTTTAATTTGTTTGTTTGTTTGATTTTTTCCAGCAAACACTCCTATATAGCCTGGCTCTTCCCTTACCTCTTTGGAACAGTTTCTCAGAGCTATCTGAGAAACACCGTCTCCCAGGCTATAGTCCTCATTAAGGTCCCCAAATAAAACATAACTCTCAACTTTTTAGGCTGTGCAGTTTTCTTTTTCAGTTGACACAAGTTATCACCCTCTCCCTTCTAGATGTTCTATTTGTTTCCTAAAAATAAATGGCAGCAACAGACTAGGATATTCCTTAGATCCTGCTGGTGTTGGAGAAATACAGGAGCAAGGAATGGAGGAACTGAATTCCACAGGGGGAATTTCTCAGGGTACAGCTCGGGCTCTTTCTACTAAGACTAATACACTAAGCAGAATATGGCATCTGAGAACATCACCTACATTCTCACTATGAGCAAAGATCCCATACTTGCAGCAGACATTCAGGCGATCGACTCTGAATGTCTACTTTGGGCTTTGGTGGTAGTGTAAGCAGATAAGGCAGGGGGTCCTTGGAGAAAGAGAACCAGGCGTGGCTTTCTTGACATAAGAGAAGCCATATTTGGCCTACGCCATTTTGTGATCTAAGCCTGGCCACAATGCTTGTCCTTGAACAGGTCTCAGTAATCAATGATCTTAAGAGGACAAAAGGGGCTTCCCTGGTGGCGCAGTGGTTGAGAGTCTGCCTGCCAGCGCAGGGGACACGGGTTCGAGCCGTGGTCTGGGAGGATCCCACGTGCCGCAGAGCAACTGGGCCCTTGAGCCACAATTGCTGAGCCTGCGCGTCTGGAGCCTGTGCTCTGCAACAGGAGAGGCCGCGATAGTGAGAGGCCCGCGCGCCGCGACAGTGAGAGGTCCGCGCACCGCGATGAAGAGTGGCCCCCGCTTGCCACAACTAGAAGAAAGCCCTCGCACAGGAACGAAGACCCAACACAGCCATAAATAAATTAATTAATTAATTTTAAAAAAAAGAGGACAAAAGAATGCAGAAACAAAGGAAAAGCAGTCAAACAATAGTTCAGCGATAAAACAGTCCTAGTTCCTCCTCAAGGGATACACATCACAATCCGATACCCATCTTTGAGTTCTGCAGGAACGAAGGTCCCCACCCAGGTGGAGGATGGTAACTTCACACTGAGACCCCAGACTGCTCAGAGCCTAAGTGATGATGATGTTGACCTTTTCTGACCCAGGTGACTTCAATCAACTAAAGCTTGGACAGTCAACCTTTGTCCCAGCTCCATGCTGAATTCTCCTCTGCTCAAGCCTCTTCATGAATATGCATGTACCTTTAGCTCAATACTTCTCCAACTTTGCTGTCTGGGGAGACATGCTTTGGGAAAGGTCCCTGGTGTTCTCCTTACTTGCTGCAAGTAATAAATCCTTCCTTCTCCTGAACTTTGGCCTGGTTGTGTCTTTTGGCTCCACACTCACCAAGACGTGAACCCAGTTTTCGGGTAACAGTAGTGAAACCGAGAAGGACCCCGTGGGGCTCCCGGGCATGGTAGCCTTTCTGCCCCCCATTTCTTGACTCCAGACTCTATGACCTTCGCTGAGTTTCAAAGGGCAGGTTCAAACAGTTATTAGTCCAGGAAGGGAGGGGATGTCGAGAGCACAGTCAACAAACACTAGTGCAGCCTTGGGGCAGGGTCCTGGCGCCCCCTCAAGGGAGACACAGAACAGTGTCTTTAAACTCTTTTAAGAGGTCAGCATTCTTCATACCAGAGAAAGATGACCTGAGGCTACACTAAAGGAACCAGAGAAGGTCATCAAGAAGATTACCTGCGACCAGATTAGAGGACTGAAGGCCCTGCACACACCCCACCCTTGAACCCTTGCCAAACTCCTCACCAAACTCCCCTGGGTTGGGACACATAGTTTTCCAGAGCAGGAACCCGCTGTGTCCCCCTTTGCCTGGCAAGGCAATAAAGCTATTCTTTTCTACTTCACCAAAACCCTGTCTCTGAGATTCTGAGATTCGATTCGACACCGGCGCACAGAGGTCGAGCTTTCGGCATCAGTAGGGAGAAAGTGTGTCCTTTGGCAAGTTTGGACTACAGGACACTTGGGTTTCCTCGCCTAGGTTAAAGAAGTGGGTTACGGTCTGTTCTTTCTGAACCAAAATAGCTTCCCGTAGTTTTGGTTTATTAGTTCAAATCTAAAAATGTCATTGATTACAAAATATCTCTACAAATCTTTTCACGTATTCCCCACCCTTCCCCACCCACCGCTGCCCCAAAACACAGGGGGAACAGAGCATGGCTGGGAACAGGATCCTTGTTTCCATGTTCAAGGTGGTTGGAAAAATGCAGGGTCTTTTGTCCACACCCCTTAGTCCCCTGCCATGGACACCCCTCATCAAATCATTGAAGGATGATTCTCCTCCTTGAATTAAATGACTGTGGCAGTCATAATATAATATCTATTTTGTTTTAATATTCTAAAATAAAACATCAACCTCCCCTCCAACTTCCCCACGTACCTGCGTGAATTGCACCTTTTTCTTGGAAAATACATCAACGTAAGGATGGCTGCCTCAAGCACTGTATGAGTCATGCACTGGTGAGCAGTTTAAATCCATTTAAACTGCTCCTGGCTTCCTTACTGAGAGGAGGAGCTGAGGGCTTTTGTTTCCACTTTAGTGAGACACTTTTCTCTGCATTTGTGCCTATTATCTCACTAATGAGTGATCATGTTTGGTTTAAATTCAATGCAGCGTTTCCTTTCCTAAAATTCTCTGGTGGTTAGAGCCTCTGCTATCTACAATTTCACTGATGCTGTGTTCTCAACATTTATTTATTTAATGACAAACGCATTTATCTACTCCCTAGTGAGAGATTATGAAAATAAAATTAGTTTAGCAGTTAGGACCATGGAGAGTGGAATCAAAGGATCTTAAGTCTGATTGTGGCTTTGCCACTTGGTAACTGTGTGAGCTTGAGAAATGTACATCGTCCCTCTAGGTCACGAGTTTTCTGCATTTCATGGGGTCACAGTGAGGGTTTGACTACAACAGTGCTAGTCATATAGTAAGTGCTACATCATGTCTGCTATGAGGGTGTGAAGATGACGATGTCATCTATTCAACTTTAAAATTCGGGGAGAAGCAAAGAAACAAAGCTGGAGTTAACTCTTCCCTGGTCCTGCCAAGAACAGCTTTCTTTCTACTTGGGAGAACTTTCTGATGCCAGGAGTTATGTGGTAAAAACAGTTTTAACAGAGTTGCTGTCTTTTGAACAAAGGGAAACATATTCATGAGAGGTTTGGTTTTAGGGAGTGGGTCATGTCTCCATGTCACTTAAGAAAAACTGAATTTAATTCCAAGCTACATCTTCAATAGAACTACCATATATGATCCAGCAATTCCATTCCCGAGTATGTATCCAGAAAAAAAATAAAAACACTAGTTGGAAAATATACATCCATCCCAATGTTCATAGCAACGTTCGCAGCGGCACTGTTTACGATAGCCAGTATATGGAAGCAACTCAAGTATCCATCAACAGACGAATGGATAAAGATGATGTGGTTTATGTATGTATACATACATACATACACACACACACACACACACACATACATATATAATGGAATATTACTCAGCCATAAAAAAGAACAAAATTCTAAAATCAACTATACTCCAATAAAAATTAAAAAAAAAAAAGAAATTCTAAAATCTGCAAAAACATGGATGGACTTAGAGAATATTATGCTTAGTGAAATAAGTCAGAAAAAGACTATATGAATATCACATATATGGAATCCAAAAAATAAAACAAATGTATATAACGAAACAGAAGCAGACTCACAGATATAGAAAACAAGCTAGTATTTACCAGCAGGGAGAGGGAAAGAGGAGAAGGGCAAAATAGGGTTGGGGGTTAAGAGATACAAACTACTATGTATAAAATAGATAAGCAACAAAGATACATTGTACAGCACAAGGAATTATGGCCATTATTTTGTAATAATTTTTAATGGAGTATAATCTATAGAAATACTGAATCACTATGCTGCACACCTGAAACTAATATGGTTAATTATTATTAAACTAATAATTAATCAACTATACTTCAATTAAAAAAAAAAAAAGAACTGTGAACACCAAGAATCTAACTTCGAGGTACCTGCTGAGATCAGACAGAAGCATGGAAAGGATGGGATCGACCACACAGCTGGAGGGGCGCCGCTGGGGAAGGGGAGGACCAGCTAAGGCTTCAACATCCAATGGGCTGGCGGGATGGATAGGAATGTGCCCTTACCTTACTCTGGAGGAGTTGGCCTGAGTCAGAAAGCAGAGTGGGGACCTCCACAGCCTTTCCACGCTTAGCACCCCAAATCCTGCCACAGGGGAAGGTTCATAAAACACTTATCAGGCCACACCTCTCAGGAAGAAAGTCAAAGGAACAAAAGCTGTCACCCATCCCCATCCCGGTTCAACAAATCAATGGGTAGAAGTGAGCATCGCATAGCTCCATCTGCCCTCTCCAGGGAAAAAGTGTTCAACCATAGTCGTGAAGAACCATTTTGAAAATGTAAGTTCTGCCCCTTTCAACGGAGTGCACAAAACGTAATTTCAACTACTTTTCATACCCCAGGTATCTTTAAGAACAGCCTTCCTCACATTTCATGTTGATAGGCCTGTGTGTTCCCTTCCCCATCTGTTTTACCTGACCCCAAGTTTGCTCTTAAACTAGAAATCCAGCTTTGTTTAAAAGAGTTGGCTAAATAAAATTAAGTAAAGTTCTGTCCTGGAGTGGGAGGGGGAAAGCAAAATATTTCATAAAGATGTATTCTGTGGCTTAAACAAGTTTCTCCTTTCAAATTTTAGAATATATTATGATACACGGTAGTTTATTAAATAAATATTATTGGAGAAAAGGAAGGAAAGAAGGGAGGAAGGAAAAAGCTAGGGGAGAGAGATGACAAAACTTCCAGTTCCCATACGGTAACATAAAAGATAGCATCCTTCCCTAGCACCAGACAAGGAATTCACAAGCAATACTTTAAAAATTATCTAACGTATTTAAATGATAATCAGAGAAACGTAAAGGTCACATGTTTGCAAGAATATTTTACTCAACAGTGTTTTAAAAGTCACTGTATTTCATTGACTAATTCTCCTGAAATGCATTTGAAAATGGATTCTTTTGTCAACATTATTTTATCAGCAACTCTAAAAATGAAATTTCACTTGATTTTTTTTTAAACTTGAGATCTAATTGACATATAACATTATATTAGTTTCAGGTGCACAACATAATGATTTGCTACTTGTATAAATTAGGAAAGGATCACCACAGTAAGTCAACATCCATCACTACAAATTTCACTTGATTTCTCAAAATTTAAAAATCTCCTTCCCTGCCAAGATTTTCAAAAGAATAACCCTGTCATATTCTCCACCGTTAACACGAACAGGGCTTCTACCCAACGTGTTAACTTCTGTACATCTGAATCAACAGTAGTTTCACCTTTTAATTAAACTAGGTGCTTCAGAAGCCTGGACCTCTTTGGGAATGATCCTTTTAATTACATGCCCTGTCTCTTCTCTTAAGAATGCTGCTCAAATTTTGCCAGCATGATCTCTTAGATCTTCTAATAACTCTAGGAGCCAGAATAAGTTTCCTTTTATAATCTATCAAGTGCTGAAAGTTTAACCGATGTCTGGCTTTGTCCAAGGGTTTCCTGCTTTCTTTGATTATGCAAATCTTTGCTGTAGATGAGAACTGGAGACTAGTTTTGTCCTAGGTTGTTGAAGAATAGCTATTTCAGCTGACTTCTGATTCACAGCTGCTCTACTCATCACTGGCAATTCACCTTAAGATTTTGTAGAAAAGGTGAGATTGGAAGATTTTATATAGATAGATATGTAGATATCTGGATAACATTAATTATAATATGTATTATCTACTGATATATATTAGCTATCATATACACCATTATATATAATATATGCAGCCTATATAATGTATAAAGATACAATTAGTTATAATACATATTATATACTGATATACATTGATTATATATATTATATATAGACTATATATACATTATATATATATATATATACTGAAATTTTAATTACAAAGCAACCTTTAAGTGAAACAAGTATTCAAATTTACATTCAAGAATGAAATATTTCGTTAAGGATTGGGTAAACCATGTAGAGTCTAAGAGTTGTTTTTAAAACACAAACTTCATTAGCAGAAAATGCCAACGAGATGGTCAGAGTGTGCTGTCTCATGGAAAATGTTCATGCCATTATCTTTAAAGTTTATTAAAAATCTCTACCTTGGAAGGGTTTTAAAGCCAGATTACTATAAACGTTCATTTTTTCATAGCTGTATGTTTCCAAATGTACATGCCCGTAACTAATGTCTTTGTATAACTCTCTAAATGGATGAAGGGTGGCGGTGAGACCGGGTGGTTTACGCACACGGATATGCATATCATTAAAAATGCCTTTAATTTAGGTGCAAAAAATTATCTGAAAGAGGATGATATTTTGACTATAAGTGGAGAATACCAGGGAGAGAATTTTAGAAAGGGGCATGAATTCGGCCAGCATTCTCTGCCTAATATTTCCAATTTATGTACAAAATTAGGTATCTTGCGTAATTTCATCAGAAACTCCCTGGGAACAGACTTTTGCCTATGACTGGTTATATTAGTAAATGCTCTATACTGACTTTTTTTATCTAATGAGACCCAAAATAAAATTGAAACAATATTTTATTTGTGGTCCTTGGCCAGAACAAGAGGATGAAAGTGGCAGAGAATCTTAGTAAATGAAATAAAGAGGACCACAAGATGACTGTTGGGCAGCTTATTTCAACACCACTCTACCAAGAGAGTGTCACGTCTGGAGAACAGGTTGCGAAATAAATCCAGTGGTAGAGTCCAGACCAGCAAAGGTGAAATTAATTCAGGGATGCCGCTGTAGTTGGGCAACTCAGTGAATTACTTTGTAAAAATGTTCTTAGACTACAACAGAAAATATTCTTTATCGGGGGCGGGGTCGGGGGGGGGAGACCCATGGTTCTTAACTGCCGTTTTATTTTAAAGACATCAAAGAAGTTTTCATTTGATTCTGTAATCAAAGCAAAATAATTAATATAAGTAGAGAGCAGAGAACAGAAGATCAATGGAAAAGCAGTGACGGGTAATCCAAAGGAATCTCCTTTAGAACCTAAGTCCTCACCTAGAGATGGCTTTGAAGACCACTATTTCGGGAGAATTGGAGAAATAACCCATTACGTCGGGTCTGGATATGGGGAGACAACTGAAGGAAAATTTATTTAGGTTACAAAGAAATTATAATACTGTTAGATTCTCAAATGAATTGTTTGAAAGGAAGCTAAAGTCTAAATGAAGATAAATAAAATCCAAAAAAGAAGTCTTTTCTCTTTTGGGTTCACTCCTGTATCCCTCACACCCAGAACTGTGTATGACACACACACAACATGAATGAACAAATTCAAAATGATTCACACACATTTCTGTAGCTAGGTAATATTACAGTGAAGCCGCAGAAAACATAATGATCAAATCAAATCAACCAAGCAGTGGCAGAAGGGCAGTCTACCTCTTAACTCCCAAGACTTATATGATGATAATTTATAAAGTAAAGGTCCATGGCATTTTCTGAGTGAACAGCCTGTAGTCTTCCTGTCTACATAATTGCTATTTTTCTTTTTTTAAAGCATTGATTTCATGGAGGACAGAAGTAGGCCAGTTTGAAACGATCGGACACCTTTTACGTTAAGTCAAAAAAAAAAAACGCTCAAATCAGGTGGGAATGATCTCTTCCTTGACAAGTTATGAAGCTGACCGCCACTGTTATCAAGTCCTTGGTGCAGAGACATTGGACCCTACTGCCCACGGTTTTGCTGTTTCCCAGGGTCCTGGAACACAACCTCACCCAGACAAGGGCGGCAATCATCTCCCCTTAGCTGAAATCTGCCTTTTGGCATATCTGACAAAATCCAACTCTAGCTGCTGAAACAGCAGCTTTACATTTCTGGGTCCCAGCAGGAAGGCAATAAAACCACTTGGATTGTCCACCTTGGCCCGTTCCCCACGAGAAGGAGGGAAGAGAGAACTGAGGTCTGAGAACACAGGCAACCCTGTTAGAGATTTCTCCCCCTGAGTCATCACACAGCCTCCCACAGGAATTGTAATCCCATCAGCCTGGCACACCTCATGGCCCACTGAGCGATGCTACACCCACCCTAGCCCATTACAGAAGCAGCTTCCATAAGGCAACACTTATGATAAGCCTCTGGTATACTTCCAATAGCACCGAGGACCCAATGTCACGAAAAGAAAATACGCAGTGCAGTGAAAGAGACTTACCACCACGGCAGTTGTTGGCTCAAGACTGGGAACACCCTGTAGGCGAGCTCTCATGGGGCGCAAACAATGTTCTCTCATTTCTCCCCCTGTGGGCTTCTCTGGATGATCTCATTCTTCCTTTTCAATCACACCCCGTCTCCCTGAGCAGCCAGCTGGGTTTTCTAGTCTTGTTGTGACTTTTACTCAATCTCCTTGAGCTTATTCTCCCACAAGCTCTGCCTCAGGCTCTGCTTTCTGGGGAATCCAAGCACAGACGAGAGGCGGTTTCCTGGGCCAGAGAATATTCAGGATGGAGGGGGCCCACCTCTCTGTAGGAGTAGCGACCGCACGGCTGGCGGTAAGCGGGTGGAGACGGCACTGCCCAAGCAGGGGCCTCCCAGCGCCAAATGCTCTCACCTGTGGGAAACTGCAATGGCTTGTGGGGTGGGGGGAAGGCACGGCTTTGGGAGATCGCACGGCTGCTGCCCTCCCCTGGAACGCGGACCAATCATCGTTGTTAAGGATCGGTCGGTAGGGCGGCTGCTTTCAACAACGTCCGGAGCCTTGCAAAAAGAAAATAAGCTCGGGGTGGCTAATCGGCAATCTACAGCAGGCCCTGAAAGCCAGGAGCCGGCGTGCAAAGCTCGAAGGAAGATTTATCTTCTGCAGCTGTCGGGCAGTTTTTGCTGGAAATCAGGACCAGGGCGGGTAATGAGGAACAGAGCGGCAAAGACGACTGGATGCTGACGGGTCTGCCACGATGGGGAAAGAGCAGCACCTGTGTCCGTGGACCAGCCTGGGGACCCCAACACACCCACAGCCCCGGAACACTGCTAGGTGACACGGTGGCCCCAAATCCTTCCTTTGCAATGGCCTCTCCTGGAGTAGGTACCTCTGAAAACAAAGCTTATACTCCTCAGGACGCCCCGCCTTCTTTCTCTGAGTTCCTCAGAACTGTGGTTTGCAAACTTCAGCACACAGAGCATCACTTACAAGGCGAGTTTAAAGCACAGATGGCTGCACCCCACGCTCCCAGCTTCTGACTCAGCCAGGCTGGGGCGGGTCCCGAGAACGCGTGCTTCTCCAACTTCCCCAGGCGATGTCGCTCCTGCTGGCTGAGGGACCACACTTGGAGGAGCCACTACACTGGGCCTATCCCCAGGCTCCACCCCAGATGAGCTGGGTTGTGCCAGCTCTTCTCTGCGGAAACGGGCAGCCTGTGTCCCAGAGGAGCTGCTCGCCCAGACCAGGTGTGGGCACGTGAGGGGAGATGGATCCTAAGACCGGGATGGGAGGAGCAGAGTAGAAGATCCCCCAGATACTAAGTCAGAGGATGCACTGGCACAGCGGCATTCACTCATGCCTTGGGATTCCAGTTGCTGAAGGATACTCAGAGCTGATCCTAAGAGTTGATGTGACGGCACCTGGAATAGTGGACACAGAAACGGCCTTCAGTAAATCAAGTGGAGTTGCCAGACCTCGGTGTAGAACTGAGAGTGGGGTGAGAAGGATAAGAGAAGCTGGAGTGCTAGGATGAACTGCTCCTGGAAAAGCAGATATCCTCCACTTTTCTCCCTGGGAGGATTCAGAGGACCCCCTTCACGACAGCACTAAGGGATACACAGGGGACGGGGTGTCAGCATAATTCAGAAGCTACTCAGCAGCTGTTACATGCAGGCCAGGGTGGGGAGTGGATGGTGTAGCCACACAACTAAACTCCCAAATAGTGATGTTATTGATTGGATTCTGGAACGGCAGAGGGAAGGGGCCAGCAGAAGCCTTCAGAAGCAAGGTGAACCTAATTACCGTAATTGGCATGACCCCAGAGTAGTAACAGGCATTGTGCCTGATGCCCGGGGAATCTGTAGCTCATAGATCACGGTGAGGCTTAGGGGTGTTTCTCAGTTTCTTTACTAAAAAGAAACTACAACTTCTAGTCAAGCGGAAAGCTGCCATCAGCTGCTTCTTTAGAATAATCACAATCCCTTACGCAGTTTCCAGAGTTAGGGCAGCTCACAGACCAAACAGCCCACTGAATGGAGGAAAAACTCTGCAGTATGATGCAAAAAAGTACAGTCAACCTTTCTGTTACTTTTCCACAACAGCATGCACAGATAATTGCCAGAACTGTGGAGAGAATGCAATACCCAGAAATTTTTAGGACTCCTAGATACGGACTTTTGACCCAGTTCTTCTCATGGTGTGTCTGATGGTTCCATAGACCTTCCTAAGTTATTCTCCCTAGTTCACAAGTATATAGCTGGGATGTATCTACTCACGGCTGGCACAGCCCTCATAGGGGTTCTCTGATCTGCAGCGTAAAGGTCATCATAATAGGAAAAGCCACGTGGAATCCCCTGAATTGGCCAAGATCGTAGATCCGTAACGATAACACACTCAGGAGAAATTGCAAAGGTTGGTCCATGATTTAAAAACTTGAAGGATGCTGGAGCAGTGGGTGCCATGACAGCCTTGTTCAAATCACATGTCTAGTCTATACAAAAACCACGTGTCACAGAAAATAACTGGGAATAACCATGAACTTAACCAGACAATAGCCCCAATGGGAGCCGCTACTCTAGAAATGGTATATACAATGGAGCAGGTCCAAGTGGTGTGGGCTGTATCACGTTTTGAGACTTATTCCATCATCAAGGATGATCAAAAACATTTCACCTTCCCATGTTGGCTCTCCAGCTCTCTCTGTCGTCTTGGTCATCTTAGCATTCTGTACAGCAACACACTTGTCCACTGTTCCTATGACATCTCATCCACTGTATTTATGGCATCTCATTATGAGCAGGAGGTCACAAGTTCCTTTTGTGCCCTAGTAAGACATAGGCATGCCACAAGGTGGTAGATTAACTCAACAAAGACTTCTTGGCTTGCCCTACTGGTAAGGTTTTAGGGATCCAGTGGTCTGGGGCATGCCAGAATGTTTCTTCTAAGGTAGGTGCAGGGCATGGATGGGAAGGGTCTGTCCCGGGAAGGCCCCACAGGGTCCTGCTCCCTTACACCCTAATGGTTCTTTCCTGACCAAACTCCCCGGATGCAGCAGAAGCAAACGTTTTAGGAGACAGTAAGATTGTTCAACAGGAGTTTTTCACAGCACTGTCTAGGCAGGTTTCAATTCACCAAGGGAATGAGTGAGGATCTTCTTAAAACCTCCAACCACTGCATACTTATAGAAAAACTTAAACAGCCTAGCATCCACTTGAATATTAACACTCCCTTTTCACAAGCCCTGTCATGCTTTGAGGAGATTCTAACTATGACTTACTTAGGAGTTGACGACACCGAAGGAAATCTGAGAGTGCTTTGAGCTCCTCAATGTTGAGATGTATGCATTATATTATAGATGCTAAATTTTTCATACTTACAAAATGATTCTTCATTGCAGCTGATACAGAAAATATGCAAATCCATAATGAAAATCGCAAACCTCTCTCCTAAACCTATCTCCCAGATTTAAACCTTGATAACTTCAATCATGTTCAGTTCTAACCAAAACTTATGTTTCAATTTTCTCCAAAGAAAGAAGCCGTGATGCCTCCTTTAATAACATAACTGCTTCAAGCGAAGCTGCCACGTATAGCAACTGCACAGTATTAACGTTTGAGCAAAGAGTTTGAAATGTAAAGTCTACAGCCATTTCACATGAATGAAATTTAAATGCATAAATAAATATATCTCCAAAAAGTCCTATAGTCATCAACGTGATTTAAGGACAACTCAGTTCAATGGGCATTGACTTGACATCTCTTAGTTTAGGCTATTTACCAGGAATCAAGGGTGCAAGGATGAATAACACATGGATCTTATATTCAAGGATCTTACAGTGGAATAGGAGAACCAACACGTAAGCCTTAACTGCATGCACAGATCTGAAATACAGAGGGAGGGGAGAATGACTTGCAGTGGGGGTCTGGGAGGGAGGCCTTCACGGAGACGATACTAAGTAGGATTTTGAAGCGAGTCAACATCTGGTATTGATGCAAACAAGGGCGGGTAAATTACGAGAGGAGGAACAGTTTGCACGAAGACCCATCCACAAAGGAGAGTTCATGGTTGCCTCTAAGCCATTGCATAGTTTCCATTGTCCTTGTAACCATCAATTTCAGGTGATCAGGATCAAATGAGATAGACTCTTTGGGAGAATAAACACATCCAGATTGGGATTTCTTTCCATGTGCCTTGCTCACAGTGAAACCCAACTCCTTTTCCAAGGAAAACCCAGTGTGTGATTTTTTCCAAGTATGTGAGTTCTCCGTCTTGGTTTCTGGTCATTGCACACCAAGCAGAGCACAACTGGGGTCTCCTTTTGTATTAAAAAAATAAACAAAGCTAGCGATGAGACGTCACCTCTGCCAACTTCTTAATTATATTTTGATGGCTTTTCAGGAATAACACCTTTCTGCAATCATACATCATGAGCAAACAAAATTAAACCCACACCTGAGGGCCCACCAAATCACAGACATCTTTACCAGAACGACACAAAATTAATTGGTGAAATGTTGAGTTTTGAGAACCTTTTTCCTCCCCTCACTATTGATTAAACAGTTCAAGGACCCAGGTCGGTAACAGTACCAAGATTCAGCATCTATCCTTGCCAAGGGAAAGACACGCGACTCCACGTCTGAATTGCTTCTACTTCTCATTACTTAACAACTACTTCCAACAATTTCTGAACTTTGCTTCAAATACGAGCCCTCTAGTTAGACAACAGTCTGTTGGAAACATACATTGTCGGGTCACAGCATCAAAAATAAAAGGATCATATGCCTTTCAGTCATTCAACCCCTGGTTATAGGTGGGTAATATTATGAACTCTATATGAATTCATTTAACAAATATTTCCTGGGTACCACCATGCACGAGATCCCATGCTAGGTGCTGGGGGTCCACCATCCACACTTCTCTTCCTTTACTCAACAAGTGTTTATTAGGAACCAATTTTAAGCTCTGAATTTTAGGCAGTGAATACAACACATTTTATAGAAATCGCTCTAACAGATTTGATAAAAGTTCCTATGAAGAACAACTAGCAAGGGATTGTTCTCCTGCTGTTTGCATTAAATGGATAAAGACTGTGGTGGTAACAGTATTTTAAAAAGATAATTATAACTATAATAATCACGACAACAAAACTAATGCATGGTAAGCTCTTCATTTGAGCTGGATGCCACAACAAGACTTTTTTTTTTTAATATTTATTTATTTGGCCGCGCTGGGTCTTGGTTGTGGCACGTGGGATCTTCGTTGCGGCATGCTCCAGGATCTTTTCGTTGCGGCATACAAACTCTTAGTTGCGGCATGTGGGATCTAGTTCCCTGATCAGGGATCGAACCTGGGTCCCCTGCATTGGGAGTGTGGAGTCTTAGCCACTGGACCTCCAGGGAAGTCCCCACACCATGACCCTTTGCGTGCGTTATTTTTTTATCATCATCAAAATGACCTGAGATTGGTCCTATCAATACCACCTCCATATACATGACAAATAAGGTGTCTCAAATAACCCACCCAATATTACCACATGGATAAAAAAGACACAGAGTGGATTAACTTCCAAAACATCATGCTGATTTTAAAAAAGCCAAACAAGAACCACTAGCTAGTGTTCAATTCCAGTACACTGAGAGTCCAGAACAGGCAAGTCTAGAGACACAGAGAGTAGATAACTGGTTGCTGGGCGATGGGGGTTGGGCGGGGATTGACTACACTCAGGCACAGGTGATCCTTTTTGGGACGATGGAAACATTCTCCAGCTGGACTGTGGTGGTGATGGTTGCCACAACTCTATAAATGATGAAAAATCATCAAACACATGAGTTCTGTGGTATATAAATTACACCTCACTGAAGGTAGCAGAAGTTAAAAATGGCCCCAGCCCTGGAACAGTGAAATACCTCCTCATCTTGAAGGACCACAGATGCACGGTCCACAGAGTTTAACGTTTCTCATCTTCCCTGTTCAGAAGTACATTTCTGTGTTTCTGCTTTACTCACCCTCGGCCATCAGACTCACAGCACTTCTGATACCAGATGGCGGGGGGTTGCCAACACCACGCGATTCTGGGACACCAGCTGGGTGTCCTATCATTTAACTCAATTCTGACACCACCTCCCTGGAGGTGGCATCAGATCCCACCGGTGAAGGGCTCTGTCCCATGAGACTGCCCCCCCTTCAGATGTGGGAAGGGACGTGGAGCTGCCGTGCGTCCTACGAGTGTTCAAGTTCACCAGCCTGCAAGCTCCCCAGCCCCACACCCTTGGGATTCTTAAGGAGGCTGCATCACGAAGGCGTGATTGCTCATGAACTGCTTTTCCAGCCCCTCAACCCTTCCCCGAGAATGGAGGGTGGGGCTTCTTCAGTGGAGAAGCTGAAAGTTCCAAGCTTCTCATCATGGCTGGGTCTTTCTGATGACCAGTCCCCATCCAGAAGCCCACCAAGCACTGCCTCATTTGAAGAAAAGACTCTCCTATCACTCAGGAAGTTCCAAGGGATTTAGGAGCTCTGTGTCAGGAACCAGGGGATCCCACACCGTTCTCTAACAATATATATTTTTTTAACACCTCATTCTCCGGTACTAGGAAACTGCGGATCCTTTGCACGGCTTCCAGACCCAACTTTTTCCGTTGAAATCAAGCTGCCCTTCAGAATCTAGGCACCAATCACCTGTGACCTCTTCCACAGCCACCTGAGCTCTAAATGCCCGTGGTTGCAGCCACGTACAGGGCACAAGTCCTGTTCTGTCCAGTCCCTGACCCAGAACAAGTCAGAGAGCCTGCACATTGGCATATACCCACCCCACCCCTCCAAAAAAGTAGCATCTATCAAGCCCCTAATATGTTCCAAACACAGCCACTTTGCTCAGGTCTTTTATTATTTCTCATAAAACCCGGGAGAAGACACCTCATTATCTCACTTCTCAGATAAAGAAACTGATGCTTGGAGAGGTGAAATAACCTGGTCCAAGGTCAAGCAGACAATTAATGGCAGGGTCACATTATGAACCCAGCCTCTACAGTTCCAGGAACTCTCACAGTAATTAATGCTGACTACTCAGATGGTTTGGCCCCTGATCTGCTTTGCACCACTCAATCTAAGTGACTATTCCCTTTCCTCATTGAGCTTAAAGGTACCAGCTGCACTGTGAAACCACGGAGCCCTCAGTGGCTGGACCAAGCGAAACGAGTATGTTTGCAACGGCTGGGTCTCCAATCGGATTGTAACTAGGCCATGCAGCACTCCTGAAGAAATGTAAACGCTAAGCGGCCTTTAAATACAACGTATCTTCAATTTCATTTTTATCACACCAATAAATTAGTGCCAAACACATTTCAGTTGTCATATATTGGTTTTTATTTCAAACTTCCAGGTAAACCTTTTTCTAAAAATAACCTTTCCATTGCTCAAGGGCATATGAGACAAGCCAGCAGAATCAACAGCATGGTGGTCTTCACAGAGGACAGAAAGAACCCAGATGAGGAGACTGGGATGCGGAGGATGAAACCAAGTAACGCATCTTGGTTAACACCTTTAAACAACGCTCGAGTGTGTTTTATAGAAATTTAGCAGAGGAGAGTGACAAGGGGGCCATATTTTTGAGAAGAACTCATAAGACTGTATTTAATTTCAAGGATATCAGTAGTGGCATAGCAAATATGTTTCAACGGAAAGTATCACAGAAAATGTGTTATTTTTATCAGTCATTCTCAAATGGGGCAATTTTGCACTCACACACACACACACATGCACCCCTTGTGGGGACAGCTGGCAATGCATGAAGACATTTTTTGTTTTCACTACTCGGGGAGAAGGGTGCTACTAGCAACCAGTGGGCAGAGGCCAGGGACTCTTTTAATCATCTCACAAAGCACAAGGCAGCCCCGCACAACCAAGAGATATCCAGCCCCAATGTCAATCACGCCCAGATTGGGAACACCTGGTTTATAGTGAGGCCACAACGAACTTCAGGTGCCACTAAATAATAACCTTAGGAGTTTCACTAAACCAGTAATGATCTGGATTATATATTTTCTTAGTATCACTTGATACTGAGAATTTCTGGAATTCTCCAGACAAACTCCCAAATCAGCAAACAGGAGCATCATTTCAACTCCTCTTGAAGGAAAAGACTAACTTTTGTACAGTAAGTGGGCTACCAAAGTACAACACTATCGCAGGATGGGGAGATTCACACTTGAACTTGAATTGCAGATACTGTGATCCTTTTAAAATATGACACAAATGGGGCTTCCCTGGTGGCGCAGTGGTTAAGAATCCGCCTGCCAATGCAGGGGACACAGGTTCGAGCCCTGGTCCGGGAAGATCCCACATGCCGCAGAGCAACTAAGCCTGTGCGCCACAACTACTGGGCCTGCGCTCTAGAGCCCACGAGACACAATTACTGAGCCCGTGTGCCACAACTACTGAAGCCCATGTGCCTAGACCCCACGAGCCACAACTACTGAGCCCGCATGCCACAACTACTGAAGCCCGCATGCCTAGAGCCTGTGCTCTGCAACAAGAGAAGCCACCGCAATGAGAAGCCCACGCACCACAACGAAGAGTAGCCCCCGCTCGCCGCTACTAGAGAAAGCCTGCGCACAGCAACGAAGACCCAACGCAGCCAAAAATAAATAAATAAAATAAATAAATTTAAAATATGACACAAATGAACCTGTCTATGAAACAGAAACAGAATCACAGACACAGAGAATAGACTGGTGGTTGCCACGTGGGAGAGGGATGGATTGGGAGTTCGGGGTTGGTAGATGCAAACTAGTATATATAGGATGGATAAACAACAAGATCGTACTGTAGAGCACAGGGAACTGTATTCAATATCCTGTGATAAACCATCATGGAAAAGAATATGAAAAAGACTGTGTATATATGTATAACTTTACTGTTATATGAGTCACTTTGCTGTACAGCAGTAATTAACACAACATTGTAAATCATCTATACTTCAATTAAAAAATACTCATCACTGTTTCTAGTGCAAAATAATATATTGGAAATGGAGCCATTCAAACTAACCTTCAGAACAATGTCCCCAGGATGAAATAAATGTCAGATTTTTAAAATTGCTGCTACAAACATGACAGCGACCAAGGAGCTTCACTCCCAAGTTTCCTTCTGCTATGACACAGTAATTAAACTCTTCTTAGGGACTCTTGTTTAGAGACTGCTCAGCTATGGATGTTCCGGTGTTCAGGCTAAATTTCATGGGCCTGATCTCTGATTGAATGAAGTGGCTCGAAAGTGCTTCACACTGAAGGACTTAGAAATAAAGCTGCTCCAAGCTGTTCCATTCATTAATTTCCTGCAGTCATGGCAGCATCAATTAGATATTGATTTATTGGAGAAATTTCAGCTTCCTGGAGCTTCATTCCAGACTCCAACACTCATGAGAGCCATTTATGGTTTACCAGACAAAAAGTACTTTTCCATTTAATAAACTTATTTCTCTCTTAATCCTTACACACAGAGACGCTCATGAAACCATCAGTCAGTGTTCTGAAGGCTCACTTCAGAGTTCTCAATGAAAGGTACCCACTGTGGGGAACCACATTTCTTGTACAACTCAGATTTTTTCTGATTCTATGCATTCCTGGATTCTGCTTTCGGCCAAGGAGGTAATTAGTCCTCAAAGGCAATGCTTTAGCTGCAACCATCAATAGAAAACACAAAACGGGTAAGGCTTGTCCCACCTGAAGGTCATTACAGCTCCTGATTTCACGGTTTGGAAATCTTGCACCCCAAGCTGTTCCCTGTCTGAAGAAGGGCCATGCGTGCTAGCTGAGATGTTTAAAAGAGAATGCCACAGGTGGGTTTTCAGTTCTGGCATTGGCTTTACAGGTTACGGTGGAGCACTGAAGAGTAAGGATTGACAAATCCTGCACATTAGAGTTACGTGGGGGGTGGTTACGAAGAAGACTTGCAACCCCCAACCAACAGGAATGAACCAAGGTGCGCAGGGTATTTGCGGGGGGAGACGCCAATGCCGTTGGCTCTACCTCCCTTTCTGCCTGCGTTCTTGCTTCTCCATCCAGTCTCGCCTGCCCTTCTCCACTCCTACCTTCTCCTCCTCCTGATTCTTCCGGTACTTTCTTCCTCTTCCTTATCTTACTGCTGCCTAATCTCCCCCCTCCTTGCCCGACATGGTGCTAATGTTCGGGAACCAGGGGAAACCACTTCTTTACCAGTTCCCTTCTTTTCTGAGTGAACCTGTATGCAAATGTGTAAGCGGTTTGCAACCAACAAGGAGGCTGACAATCCTCTCTGCTTTCCCACTTCCTGTGGATGTTTGTATAATATTTAA
The DNA here is from genome assembly GCF_028023285.1 of Balaenoptera ricei. NCBI lineage: Eukaryota > Metazoa > Chordata > Mammalia > Artiodactyla > Balaenopteridae > Balaenoptera > Balaenoptera ricei. The sequence continues at coordinate 5,379,369 of NC_082660.1, read as the reverse complement.
GCATTAATTATGTAATGTTTGTCAAGTGTGTGAAGCCCCTAGGGAAAAGGCGCTATATTAACAGCATAATTATTAGTGTTTTCTCAGCGAAATTTCCATTACCAAACGCATCAGGAAATGAGTAGCGGCCATCTGTCACCCAGTTTTTAAACGCTTCCCTTCGACAGGATTTTCTTTATTGCTAAAAGGAGGTACTTTGTATACAAAAATCATTTTTAAAAATGAGTTGAACAGCTGTTGTGCCCTACACTCATTTTAACACCTGGCTAGCAGCTATTATTTTCAACAACTTGAAAAACAAATCAGTTTCCATTCCTCGGTTTTAATAATGATCATGTAAGCATGCATTGTGTTAGACCACAAGCAGCTTTGTTGATAATGAGCAAAAAACAGACTGGTACTTCACTTCTTAATGGATTGCAAGGTTTCTAAGGAAGTCAGATCTTGCCTAAGGCCCTGCATGACCTGAAGCATGAGCACAGGATGGTCTCCAGGGCAGGCTCAAAAAGCAGAGACGGGGACTTCCCTGGTGGTCCAGTGGTTAAGACTTCTCGCTCCACTGCGGAGAGCGCAGGTGCGAGCCCTGGTGGGGGAAATAAGATCCCACGTGCCACCTGGCCAGAAAGAAAAAGGCAGATGCCCTGGCCCAATCCAATCTTTACCTGCCCCTTCATCAACACTCAGCATTTCCAACTTTCTGTTTCATATTTTTTAAATAGTTAAATGTTTAAATTATATAAAACTTATTTTTGTGCAAATTGTAAGGAAGGAATCCAGCTCTGCTATTTCACCATATGGCTTTTCAAGCTGCCCCACTACCACGAAAAAAAAAAAAAAAATTATCCACCTTTCTGAAATATCACATTATCATAGACTCAATTCCTATGTCTGACAGGGCATTTTTCTGACATTCTACTAAGTTAACTGCATTCATCTCTCAATTATTAGGCCAATACCAAACCATTTAAATATGGTCTCTATAATGTATTTTTGTACTGAATTGCGCCTCCTCAGGAACTTGCATTTTCTTCCTGAATGACCTGGAATGGAGGCCATGCTAGTAATTGCACACATTCGCATGAGTCTTTACATAGAGGAATATCAAAGTACCAATGCATCCCCCTGAAAACCCCATTAATGCTTTTATAAGGTGAAGCAATTTATGTCTCTGAAAAAGTTTTCATCATCATAAATACAAAACTCTAAAAGGTGAATGGCCTAGGGTTTATCAGATGTGTTACAAAATATCTTTATGGATGGGTTCTTAAAAAGTACAATTGATACTTTTCAAATACCAGGATCTTTGAACTGTGTCTTTAAATGGGAAGAGCGGAATTCCGCCATCACTGCGTTCCTAAATGTAACAGTAGATGAGAACTAGCATTCTATCCTGATCCAAACATGGATGGACTGCAAATTGTGTGTCGGGATTTCCTCTGGCTGTGAAGACTCTGCTAGGGTAACTTACATAGGTAAGATCGGATTTATCTCTGGAAACACTGCAGGGATTGTAGGAACAACTCAAGAAATGCACCCATGACCCAGGATCCTCCTATCTCTGGTATGATGTGGCCTTTCTGTGTCTGGTCAGCAAACGGCAGCTGAAACTACAGACATTGTGTCAAATCTCCAAGTAGAAAGGAAAGGGAAAGAAAAAAAAGTGCCAGCGATAGATGATACAAAGTTTCACTGGCCAGGCTCATGTCACATGGACACTGTTAGCTGCAGAGAAGTTTGGCAAATCAAATTGCTTTCATAGCCTTTGGTACAGAGGTAAAGAAGAAGGAAGCTGGATGTATCAATTAACTCAGCTAAACTACAGTGCCATGTTGTTAAAAAAGTTCACCTTCATGTCACAGGGTACTCAGAATTAATTAAAATGGACATTTGGGCTTCTAAGACTATAACAACAACAACAAAAAACATCACAAAACAACAACAAAACACAAATAGAAAACAAAAAACAGAAAAAATAACAGAAAAAAATAACAAAAACACACACACACACAAAACCAAAACAACAACAACAAAAAGACTATAACACACAAATTCTAAAACCAGCCAAGGAAAAATATTTAGTCATGCAAGGACTTCAAAAGTATATCAAATGCATGCACTTCTTTAAAAAAGGGGGAAAAAAAAACCTCTTCAAGAACACTAATAAGCTGATAAATGAATCAAATTAATACACGGACAAAGAAAAGCGCTATGTATAATCAAACTGTCAATAGGCAATGAAACACTGAAACTCCTGCCTAATTTATAAACAGTTATCGTGGTGATTAAGCTTAATTCAACAGTCAGAACTAAACCTTAAAAGAAAAGAAAAATAATGTAACATATATACTACATGTTGCAATATATAACATTAATGTATATAACATACTATATTGTAACTAATATAGCTGCAATAATCTTGATCTAAAAAAACAATTCATGTTAACCAAAATCTATGCAGAAGGAAGTTAACTGGTGTTAAAAATGGTGCTAAATCATTACTAAGGGGCAGGGGGCAGGTGATATTATTTTAGAACTAAATATCTAAATATTTTCTCTTTGGTAGAATTTTCAAATACCCAGGGGAAAAAAGAGAAAGAAAATTTGAGCAACTAAGTAAAAGGCAGGAAATAACTGAGAAAATAACAAGAATAAAAACTCAGAATTTTTTAAATGGCAGAGAACCAAATATCACGTACTAATGGAATTTTACCTATGTTTACTTAGTGTAGTCTTAAGTTACTTGTACAAATACTTTAGACCTGTGGTTCTTGAACATTTTCCCCAGACAAACCTGCCTGAGAGACTCAAAGAGCCTCAATGATAACACAGGCTAATGCAACTGTTAGTTTCAAATCAGGGGTTATGTGGTATATGCATACAGTGGAATATTACTCGCTCTTTTTTATTTTATTTTATAACAGTTATTTATTTATTTTTGGCTGCGTTGGGTCTTTGTTGCTGCGTGCCGGCTTTCTCTAGCTGCTGCAAGCGGGGGCTACTCTTCACTCTGGTGCGTGGGCTCCTCTTTGCAGTGGCTTCTCTTGTTGCGGAGCATGAGCTCTAGGCACGCAGGCTTCAGTAGTTGTGGCTCGCAAGCTCTAGAGCGCAGGCTCAGTAGTTGTGGCGCACGGGCTTAGTTGCTCCATGAAATGTGGGATCTTCCCGGACCAGGGCTCGAACCCATGTCCCCTGCATTGGCAGGCAGATTCCTAACCACTGTGCCACCAGGGAAATCCCTCGCTCTTTTTTAAAAAAGGAAATCCTTCCATTTGGAACACCATGGAGGACATTATACTAAATGAAGTGAGCCAGACTCTGAAGGACTAATACTGCATGATTCCACTTACATGTGATATTGAAAATAGTCAAACTCACAGAATCAGAGAAGAGAGTGATTGTTACCAGGAACCGAGGGGGGGCGGAAATGGGGAGGTGTAGTTCAATGGGCATAAATTTCAGTTATGCAAGATGTACAAACTCTGGAGATCTGCTGTACAACATAGTGTCTGTGGTTAAGAATACAGGCTGTGAACTTAAAAGCTGGTTAAGAGGATAGATCTCACGTTAAGTGTTCTCACAACAACCACCAAACAACAAAAAACCCCAGTAATTAGTTCAGCATACTCAAACATTCAGCAATTCTAGCTATCAGAATGGTCCTGGCCCAATGGGAAGAATCCAGAAATATCTGCTACCTGGGATAGCCATCCACATACACAAGCTTTCCTATCTTCTGCTGAATGTATTTTATATCACTCCAGCTGACTCCAAAATCACACGGGTGGAATCTCAAATCCACTGCTTGCGAAGGCTATGTCTACGCTGGTATAAAGCCTCAGATTTTTCCCCGCTGTCCCCCGCCACTCCCTGTTCCATATAAATTCATGTTAGGACATGAATTGTGTTTGAAGGAGTCATCCCTTCCACCTCTCGAGTATTCACACATATTGGAACTTAGTAAAACGCTGGTGAAATATTAAATATCCTGGGAAAGTTCCCCACAGACTTTATGGGAAACATAACTCAGTGTGTAGGTGGTGATGTCTGACAACGTTCTAGCCAGTCATTTATAAGCAGAAGTGATGTGCAACACTCTGAGCCTGGCTCATAAAAGTCTTCCATGAATTTCCTTCATCTTTTTCATCCTTTCTGCTGCCTGGGATGGAGATGTTCCCACCCCTCTCCCAGGAAAACCTTGGACATCATCAATTTTTTTTAAAGTGTAAAAAAAAAAAAAAAAAACCCAGACTGTAGTAAGAATATTGTACCTGCTTAGATCTCAGCTTTTCATAAAGTCCTAACAGAGCAGGAAGAGGTCCAGAGAAGGGAAGACAGAAAGATTAAAGGTCCAGAGCTGCTGCTCTATGCAGAGAATCTTTAAGGATTAGTGGGATTCCACCTGCAAAGACCAGAGCTGCCAGGGGACATGACTGAAGTCTATAAACTCATAAAAGGCAGAACTGGGATGAACACTGACTTGTCCACCCAAACCCAGTTTACTATATCGCCGCTCTTTCCCTCACATCTAGAAAGAAGGAAATTAGGATAAACAGAGAAAGGATAAGTTAACAAAACCGAGCAGGTAGCAAGGGGCTGATGTGCAGAAATTATAACCTGGAAGACCAGAGGCTGACTGCAAATATAAAAAACTTCAAATAAATGCTAGAAAAATTCACACATCACAGTTCTATTAAGGGAGCTAAAATGATGCCTAAAAAATTAAAGAGGCTTAAAACTGACCAAAAGTGAATGGCTTACAATTAGAAATATCTCTAGATTTTGAATCTTTGTAACAATGGCATTGCACACACATCCTCACCAGCTAGCTGTGCTGCTTTGCAAACTGCCCCTGCCAATATTGCGTCTTCTGGTTAGTTGCAAAATATTTCTGCTGTTAGATTTATTTTGTATCAGCCAAAGTGCTGTTTTTATGGAATTGCCCATGGAGAGAAGCCCGTTATGGATTCTGAGCGACCTGAAGAAGCTCTGGTAAACTACTAAATTTAGATAAGACTGAGCCTTACACTGAAATTCTTAAATGACCTCACTTTTCAAATCCCCTCCAGGCATGAAACAGACCCAGTAGTGTAATATGTAGTGTGGGCAGTTTTGAGAGATAAGGAGACATTCTGCTACCAGAGCAGGAATATAAATCAGAAGAGTCATTGATTCAATCCCTGGATGCTTGCAGATTAAATATAGTCACTTTTAAAAATCAAGTTCCACAAAATTGTTGCTTTCTACATGACTGCCGTCTAAAGCAAGTAACACGGCTTCTGGTTATTATAAGACCAACGAACACTCTCAGTTTTTTTTTTTTTTAAATTGAAGTATAGTTGATTTACAGTGTTGTGATAGTTTCTGGGGTAAAGCAAAGTAATTCAGTTTTACACACACACACACACATATATATCCTTTTTCAGATTCTTTTCCATTATAGGTTATTACAAGATATTGAATACAGTTCCCTGTGCTATACAGTAGGTCCTTATTAGTTATTGATTTTAAATATGTATATATGTGAATCCCAATCTCCCAATTTATCCCTCTCCCTCACCTTTCCCCTTTGGTAACTGTAAGTTTGTTTTCTGTGTCTGTGAGTCTGGTTTTGTTTTGTAAATAAGTACATTTATATCATTTTTTAGATTCCACACAGAAGAGACAGCATATAATATTTGTCTTTCTCTATCTGATTTACTTCATTCAGTATGATAATATCTAGGTCCACTCATGTTGCTGCAAATGGCATTATTTCATTCTTTTTCATGGCTGAGTAGTATTCCATTGTATATATGTACCACATCTTCTTTATCCATTATCGGTCAATGGACCTTTAGGATGCTTCCACGTCTTGGCTATTGTAAATACTGCTGCTATGAACATTGGGGTACATGTATCTTTTCGAATTAAGAGTTTTCTCTGGATACATGTCCAGGAGTGGGATTGCTGGATCATATGGTAGCTCTGTGTTTAGTTTATTAAGGAACCTCCATACTGTTCTCCATAGTGGCTGTACCAATTTACATTCCCACCAACAGTGCAAGAGGGTTCCCTTTTCTCCACACCCTCTCCAGCATTTATTATTTGTAGACTTTTTGATGATGGCTGTTCTGACTGGATATCCTGTAGTTTTTTCTTGCATTTATCTAATAATTAGCAATGTTGAGTATCTTTTCAGGTGCCCGTTGGCCATCTGTATGTCTTCTTTGGAGAAACGTCCATTTAAGTCTTCTGCCCATTTTTTGATTGGGTTCTTTATTTTTTTGATATTGAGCTGTATGAGCTGTTTGTATGTTCTGGAAATTAAGCCCTTGTTGGTCACATCGTTTGCAAATATTTTCTCCCATTCCGTTTTGTTTATGGTTTCCTTTTTTGTGCAAAAGCCCATAAGTTTGATTAGGTCTCATTTGTTTACTTTTCACTGCAGAATTTTTTAGAAAGAAGGCCAATGCTGCCCAGCTGGGAATTTAGTTAGTTTCTGATGCATTTCTGTGTGGTATTGCAAATTCATGGCACAAATATCATGAGTGAGTATGGTGCTATGGCAGAAAATTGCTACCTTCTTACACCAATGGGCATTTTTTTAATACGAGGATGTAATTAAGTACTGCTCATGATTTACTGTTAAAATTTTGCCAAATCCCTGCTGGCTTCACTTGTATCTTTTAATAATTATGATCAAGGCACATTAACTCTCATGGCCAAACATTTTTTTTTTTTTAAACTCTGGAGGTATAAATACAGACCTTTCCAGTAAAATGTTTTGTAATCATTCGAACGGTAACATTTCAGAACCACTGTCACTTGTTTATCCCTAAATCTAACCCTAACTTCCCTCCTTGATCCCACCCCTCCCTCCATGGCCCCCTCTCTCCTTCTGTCACTTCCTGTCCTCTCTCCCTACTTCTACGTCACTTCCTGTCCCCTCCCCTACTCCTATGTCACTTCCTGTGCCCTCCCCTACTTGTATTTCACTTCCTGTCCCCTCCCCCTACTTCTATGTCACATCCTGTCCCCCCCTCCTATGTCAATTTGTGGCACCGCCCTCTCTTTCTATGATACTTCCTGACCCCTCTCCTTTATGTCACTTCCTGTCCCCTCCCATCAACTACCTGTGTCACCAAAATTCATACTCAAATCTCCCAGTTAAGGAGCATCCTTGAGATGAAGGATATAGGACCAGGCAGAGAAAGAAGTTGATGGAAAAGGTCTTCATCAATGGGCTCAGCTGATTTGATGGAGATCTCTAGGACTGGGATGGCCCCTCAGTGTGATCCACTCTTGAAGTGAGGGGGAGGATCAGCTTTTATACCCCTGTTAGGACCAGGTATTAAATGCAGGCTGCCTGTGAAGTGGGAGCTCTACCTTGGGTGAGGCAACTCTCTTCAAATGAGGTCTATCCTGGAAGAGAGATTCAACCAAGATCTGTGAATACAACACACAGAAGATGGGCGATGAGATGCCTTGTTCCTGATGGGGTCTCTGGGCAGGATGGCATAGCTTCACCACCCTAACCTTCTCTACTGAATTGTGCTGTCACTGAAAAGGGTACAAAGAACATGAAAATGTAATTTGTACCCTTAGGCAGCTTAAAATTCCACTAGAGAAACAAGACATAGATGCATCTCTGAGTAGTACTCATTGACTCTCCTCATCAGAGATAGTTCATAAAACTTGAATTTTAATTCTTTTAAAATATTTCACTATCAATAGAAATAGAGCAATGTACTGATAATTTTAGACGAGGAATGCATGTGCTATGATCCAGAGGACAAATCCTGTCACCACCTGCTTTAGTAAATAAAGCATTATTGAGGCACAATCACACAAATTATCAATTACCTATTGGACTGAGTGTCTAACCAGGACCACAAGGGACAGAACAGACATAGATCCCAAAGAATTGACAGAAGAAAGAGGAAGTATCCTGAGCTAAAAACACATGAAGAGACTACTACATGAAGTTCATGGTCCTACTCAATAAAAGAATGGGGTAATTGACTTCTTATTCCATAAGAAAAATTAGAAAGGGCTGGGGAATTAGTTCGGAATAGACAGTCTAGAAATAATTTTATCCAGTAGCTAAAAACTAGATTTTTAATAAAGTTACGTAGATTCCAGATAGAAAGAGCAATTCAAAATACAGTACCCCCATTCATAGGACATTCAGCATTTGGTGTCAGATCATCTTGAAAATCAGTCACTCACCATGCATGCTTCTGAACTGCATGGAGAAAGAAAAGTGCAAGCAACCAACAAGCATTAGATTCAAGAAGTACAGGACAGGTGTGAGAAGCTAAGGCAGTGCTGCCAAGTTCATAGGCTCTTGCCGTGACAGCATGTAATTCAGAGGCCTCCCGTGGAGGGAGATGTGATGGGGCAGCTGAGGAAATTTAAGTGGAGTCTAGGATCTTATCATACGGACAGCTCATTATTCCTGGTACCCAGAGAGGAGAATAAACACATCAGCCAGCATCCTTTTATAAGCAAGCCCAAAGGACCCAACGGGAACTTATGTACCAACAGACTTTTCCAGAGGTGACACCAGAGCCATTAGAGACAAAACCTAGGCTTAAGGCTGAGTGGCACAAACAGACATTTGTATTCCAACTGTGCATCCAAAGCCACTTCCCTAAATGACACTTGAGGGTTTTCATTTAGATCTTTTGAATTATAATTTCTGGCTTTATTGCGTATTTCACCTGGGCCACTTCCAAATGGATCTTCTGGCCTGGTTATATACTATGATAGAGTGATATTCACTTTAAAAGTCATTACGTTAATCATCTCTGCTACTTTGATTTAGTGTGAGGGATGGCTGATTTCATTTTCTTGCTTATTGTAAGAACTTTACTCAGGGTAAAATGAGTTTTATTTTTAAACTGAAACTGTGGATCACAGAGCAAAAGTTTAAAGCACAGAGGCTTACGGTTTTGTTTTCTATACACATACACAGGTGTTAAACCAAATTTGACTGTGTAACTTTGCCTGAGCTGAACCAGCCACAAAAATGTAGTGTTTGCTTGAGATGAGAGAATAGGAGAACTGAATTTATTGGGTATCTTCTGAATCTAGTTTGAAAACATTGTACCATCAGTGGTTACAATGCCCACCCATTAGGAGGGAGGCTATAACGTGCCATGCACTCAAATCAGTGATTTGACTTCTTATTATTATTCAACTTAGACTAATGACTACATTTTGAAGTATTTTCTGATTTCCTAAAAACAGTTTCTCACAGGCAATACAATTAAACATAGATACATTGGATTACAACAAAATTAAAGATTTCTGAGCAACTTTGGGCATAATCAACAGGGTGAAAGGCAACCTACGAAATGGGAGAAAATAATGGCAAATCATATATCTGATAAGGGGTTAATATCCAACATACATAAAGAACTCCTACAACTCAACAATGAAAAAACCCAAATAATCCAATTAAAATATAAACAAAGGATTTGAATACACATTTCTCCAATGATATACAGCTGGCCAACAAGCATATTAAAAGATTCTCAGCAACACTAATCGTTCAGAAAATGCAAATTAAAACCACAATGACATACCACCTCATACCTATTAGGATGGCTACTGTCAAAAAACAGAAAAGTGTTGGCAAGGAGGTGGAGAAATTGGAACCCTTGTGCACTGTTGGTAGGATAATGTAAAACAGTGCAGGCACTATGAAAAACATTATGGGGATTCCACAAAAAAATTTAAAAGTAGCACTACCATGTGACCCAGCAATTCCACTTCTGGGTATATACCTAAGAGAAATGAAAGCAGGGTCTTGAAGAGGTTATTTGTATATACATATTCACAGCCACAGTTTTCACAGTAGCCAAGAGGTGGAAGCAACCCAAGTGTATATCAGCAGATGAATGGATACACAAAATGTGGTCCATCATACAATGGAATATTGTAAGCCTTAAAAAGGAAGAAAATTCTGACACATGCTACAACATGCATGAACCCTGAGGACATTATACTAAGTGAAATAAGCCAGTCATAAAAAAATACTGTATAATTCCACATATATGAGCTATTTAGAGTAGTCAAATTCATTGAGACAGAAAGTAGAATGGTGGTCGCCAGGGGCTGAGGGGAGAGGCATGTGGAGAGTTTTTATTTAGAATTTCAGTTGTGCAAAATGAAAAAAGTTCTGGAGATTGGTTGCACAACTGTGTGAATATTCTTAATGCTACTGAACTGTAGATTTTAAAGTGGTTAAGATGGCAAATTTAATGTTTTATCACAATTTTAAAAAATGTTAATTCAAGAAGGGTTTCTTAACATCAAGAGCTTTGTACTTTTTTGTTTGCTTTCAATCAAAAACTCCTAAATCGCAGGTAGAAAGTCTTGTGTATCTACCTAAAAATGTAAATTGGACAATTTTCTTCAAACAAAATAATTGGATCGTTCAAGAAGCCACTCTACTTCTATAAAATGTTTCCGAACCAGACAGAAATGTTGGGAGTCGATGTGACATGTCTGAAGCCCCCTTTATTAGTCCTGCTTTTGAACACCAACGTACTGATTGTAAACTGTGGTGATCAGCCAACAAGCCTTCCATTAAAACCAGCGTTAAACTTGTGTGTTTCCTAAGCATGTTTCAACTGATGATCGAAATGGATGGGGAGAGGTGTTGAAGGAGGGGTTTCTATCCATCTGAGGTTTGAATGCACATTCCAGTTTCTGAAAGCTAACATTTACAGAGAGACTTCCTAAGATAACAGATTATTTCATGTTCTCAGCAAATACTGATCCAGCACTTTCAGGGACGCTGGGTAGCTACAACATGTCCTGTTCATTGTCCCCCAGCAGATACAAGATGACTCCCAGGAAATAATGACAAATTCTAGGTGGTTATGTCATGATGTATAAATGTCACAGCACGAAATACAAACACAATCCTACCTAACCCAGTTTACCTTTTCTAGGATATGGGCTCAGGAAGAGCCTGCAGGAGTGGTCATGGGGCCCCCATTATGGGGTAGAGCAAGGAGCTTGGGGCTGGAAAACTGGTCGCTCAATGTGTAGGTGAAAAACATGGAAACTGGAACGCACCAGGTCAAGAACCATTGCTGCGGTGATGGAGACAAAACCAGCAAGCCAACAGGAAAGAGTAAATCCTCTCTCCCCTCTTCCTGCCTTCCAAGAGCTTCTGGTGCCCCCCATGGGGACCACTAAATAGGGAGCCAGCTGATAAAGAAGCAGCAGCTCCAGCATCCCAATGGAGAATAAAGATGATGGATTTGGAACTAAGACATATATGCTTAAACACCAGCCCAGAAACCTTCCTGAATTCCTTTAGATTCCTTTCTGAATGGGCATGATAGGCTCCACACCCCCAGAGGGACTTAATTGCTTGCTGACTGAAGGCAGAATCGCCTAGCTTGGGCTGATTACTGACATTGAGAGGATAAACATCCACATTGAGAAGCAGCAGAGCTGGGTCCTGCTCCACGGTTGGGCTACACTGGGTCCCGTGGGGTGTCGCTCTTGACAAGTGTATTCAGGTGACACCAGGTAAAAGTGGCCAACAATGAAAGCAGGCTCGTGAGAGCTGTCTGAGCTGAGAGCCAAATGGCGCAGATGGCAGATGAATCGAGGAACCTTGGACAGCTTGGACTGAAGGGACTTTTTTTCACCATTTGGCGGACGAATCTCCATCCCTTTCCTCATTACTCAGCCCAGTAAGACCTCCCAGACCTCAGCATCTAGAAGAAGAATCCTAAATGGCTCTCCTCTCCTGATGGGCCTCCTTGCATTTGTTCATGTGCTGTCATTCACTGAGTGACTCAACAGAGTGTTAGTAACTCTGAGGCACCCCGTTCTGTTCTAGATGCCTGTCCTCTAATTAACAGCAGATCCGACAGCTAATTCCCTCTTTTTACAGCCTTAACTCTTCTAATTTTTTTTTATTGGAGCATAGTTGACTTACAATGTTGCATTACTTTCTGCTGTGCAGCAAAGTGAATCAGTTATACATATACATATATCCACTCTTTTTAAGATTCTATTCCCATATAGGTCATTACAGAGTGTTGAATAGGGTTCCCTGGCTATACAGTAGTTCCTTATTAGTTATCTATTGTATATTCAGTAGTGTGTATATGTCAATCCCAATCTCCCAATTTATCCCCCCTCCTTCCCCTTTGGCAACCATAAATTTGTTTCCTACATCTGTTACAACCTTTAAAGTAGCTTATTTAAAATATCAGGGGCAGAGTATCACTCCTATGAGACTCTCCACTATTTATCTAGAGGTGTTTGATCACCTGCATTTGACAAGGGTTGTCAGCTATGGACGCTAAAGATGGCTTGTGTTCAGAGTCAGGCAGGCAAGGCAGCTACAAAAGCAGACATTCCAGCTGACCAGCCACTGGCTGTGCCATGCACTGTTCAAGGAGAAATGATTTGGCTTCTGTTCAAGAACTGCCTTTTTGGAAATGCTTGTTTTTTGTTTGTTTTGTGTGTGTGTAGGGGGGGGGAATGCTTGTTTTTAAGATGGCATGGATTCTTGTGATGGTTAGATTTTGTGCCAGCTTGGCTAGACTATGGTGCCTAGTGGTTTGGTTCAACGTAAGTCTAGATGTTGCTAAAAAGGTACTTTGTAGATGTGTGAACATCTACCATCTGCCGACTTTAAGCAAAAGAGATGATCCTTTAATATGGGTGAACCTTATCCAATTAGTTGAGGGCTCTACCTGCTCAAACACTGAGGTTTCCTGGAGAAGAAGAAATTCTGCCTCAAGATTGTAACATAGAACTCCTGCCTCAGTTTCCAGCCTGCCAGCCTGCCCTACAGATTTCAGACTCAAGACCAAAATGTCAATTCCCTGTCTGAGTTTCCAGCCTGAAAGCCTGCCCAAAAAAGGCACAATTCAGATTCAAGAAGACTCAAGATTACCATGTCAACTCTTGCCAGAGTTTCCAGCCTGCATATCCTACCCTACGGAATTTGGACCTGTCAGGCCCTACAATTGCATGAACCAATTCCTCAAAATAAATCTTATATATATATATATATGAATACATATATGATATATCTTTGTGTGTATATATATGTGTATATATGTATATTTTAAAATTAATTAATTAATTAAGTTTGGCCACGCTGGGTCTTCGTTGCTGCACGCGGGCTTTCTCTAGTTGCAGCGAGCGGGGGCTACTCTTTGTTGCTGTGCGTGGGCTTCTCATTGCGGTGGCTTCTCTTGTTGCGGAGCACGGGCTCTAGGCACGCGGGCTCAGTAGTCGTGGCTCGCGGGTTCTAGAGCACAGGCTCAGTAGTTGTGGCGCACGGGCTTAGTTGCTCCGCGGCATGCGGGATCTTCCCGGACCAGGGCTCAAACCCATGTCCCCTGCATTGGCAGGCGGATTCTTAACCCCTGCGCCACCAGGGAAGTCCTACATATGTATATTTAAAGTAATATATGTGTGTGTGTATCTCTCTCTATATATCTATATCCTATTGTTTTGAAGAACCCTAATTGATACAGTTCTTTACCTAAGCAAGAAAACAAGGTTCAGGAAGCAGAAACCTCAGCGGCAGAGAAAATAATAGCATTGCCTTGTGTCATCGTTCCCTCTCCAGGGGAGAGGTAACACTGCCTTCCTCCCCCATAAGTACTCCTACTTTGCAAGGAGTGTGCCAAGACTTGCTTCTCAAGGTTGCTTGAGTGCAGTGGATTCAGCAGAACTGGAAACTTCCCAGTGCCCCTCTTCCCATCACTGCCATTGAATATTAAATATTGAGGGAGCATTCTGCCGGGTTATCAATGGCACATCCTGCCGTAAATTCGTTCTGGAGGCTCGCTATACTCTGGCCACTCCTGGTTACATCCAACCCGGAAGAAGAGTCAATATACATCTGAGGACTCCCAGCCAGACTTCACAAATCTTTTTCCAAGCAAGACTCATAGATAAACATAAGCAGTCACCAAAATGTGGTCAAACAGCAGGGCAGTGTTCTAGAATAAGAGCTTTATTGTAGAGCGTTACAGACCATACGTGCAGGACGCCTCTGGGAAGCCTAATAAAACATGAAGTAATTGGGGGGAAGGCAAGTTAATTTCCTTCATCTACCCTTCCTACCAAGAGAAATGAAACAGCTTTTCTCAAGCAATACTATTTCTTTTCTCATTTAGGAAAATTGGTTTTGGTTCCCCAAGTGGATAATAATTAAAAACATTGCCTACAAAAGAGATGCCACAGTATACTTGGACGTTTAAAAACAGAATCTTTAACTTGGGGCATAATCTTTGGGTTTTCATCTCCTCAAGTATGTTTCTATTAACAAAGGTAGCTACTTTCAAAGTTGTTCACTGAGGCCATTTTTTACATCATACCTGCCTGTATTTTCTCCCATTTCCATAGGAATCATGATGCCCAGACACTCCAAATTCCTCACTGGGCTTCGAGATCATTGCTGTAAGCCCAGTTCCTCACTGGAGTTCGAGATCATTGCTGTGAGCTTTGCAGTACTTTTTGGTACACAGATTATTAGACTGGACACCAGAAAGAATCAAGGAGAGGCAGGTATCTCTCTACATATATTGTGGATAAACACACTTCAGATCATTGGAAGTTTTTCCTTGCCCAAGGAAGATGAAAACAGTTTGTCCAAACACCCCACTTCCGAGAAGAACTGTGGCCATTTCTGTGATGGAATGTTTCCTGGCTCACTTTAAACATTTTTGCGTGATGAGATTTGCACTGCTGTGTTACAGAGCTTCGGGAGCAAAGGAAAACCCCCTGGGAAACCACAGAATTTTTCTGTCAATACACAGGTAATGTTAGCTTTTATGGAAATATTCAACTAGGCTTGAAGACAGTCATTTCCATGGCTGTCTCTATGTTTAGAGAAAATTATCCTTTAAAGGTAGGTTCAAATCATAGGGTATCTGTTAAGCATACCTACTGGCACGTTCTATAGGAAATAACCTTAATAAACATATGGCTTTATTCTGCAAAGTCTTTTTTTTTTAATGTAGGAAGAGGCAGAAGACAAAGTACAAAGTAGTATACTGTAAGAGCATCTTTATAATTACCCGAGAAGTTCTTCCTGATTTCTTTACTGTCTCCTTTGTCCTCCTTCTCCTCCTATTTCTCCCTCCTCTCCCTTTATTTCTTAAGGCTAAAGATACAGCTGGCACTGGCACCCACTTTGGTCTCTTTTCCTTCTTCTTTTTTTAAAATTATTTTTTATTTTTGGCTGTGCTGCGTAGCATGTGGGATCTTAATTCCCCAACTGGCCGATCGAACCCGTGCCCCCTGCAGTGGAAGTCTTAACCACTGGACTGCCAGGGAAGTCCCTCGTTTCCTTCTTCTATGAACCACCTCTAGTTTCTTCCTATGTAGTAGGGAAGAACAAATCTGACTCCATATTAGATCTGTTCCTTTTATTTTAACCTTTGTGCTCTGTTGCCTGTGCTTAGTCATGCTGGCCCTGCACCTTTTGTAAAATAATGTTATCTATAGCCTGAAATATACAGGATCGCCCTCTCTCAAGGCTCTGCCCTTTAAGAGTCCATTCATATAGTGATAAAAAGTTGCAGAACAGAGAATAACATTTGTCTTTTGGAGGTTTACAGCAACATTGATCGACCACGTTGCCACCTGCAAGAGCAAGGGATTCCAGACACCAAGAAGTCTGCAACAACCAACCACATCCCCTCCCCTCATCTTGCCTTTAAAAGTGTTTCTGGGAGTTCAGAGTTTTTTGGGCATGAGCCGCCCGTTCTCCTTGCAAGGCCCTTCAGTAAAACTTTCTCTGCTCCAAACTCCAATGTTTCAGTTTGTTTGGCCTCACTGTGCATTGGACACAAGAACTTATGTTTGGTAACGCTTGGAGGAGAACTTAAGAGAGCTCATTCTCTTCCACAAATCTATCTGCACCTTCTCACCACTTTTAGATTGGGTGCCTTGTCTTTTACATTGACTTGTAGCAATTCTTTATAGATTTTTGATACAAATCTTCAGTCACTTGTATCTGTTGCAGTTATATATATAAATATATTGTATATATATATATATATATATATATATATATATATATATATATATGTTGTTAATTGATGCATTTATCATGTCCTTTGAATGCAGCTGGCTACAATTTTGAGGCCGTCACATTTACTTTCTTTAGGGAAGAAATCTCTGCATTTCTGTCCCAAGCACTGAATTAGCATTCTATGCAGTGGAGCAGGAGAAGGGGAGGTGGTTCAATAATTTAACATGCATATAATTTTTTCACCCCATGTCTCACTTATAACCATCATGTGCCTTGTTTCATTGATTTACAAGCCTCTCAGGGTTGAACCATTAACTCTTTGCCCTAAGAACCCTCAACAAGCATCTAAGAAAAGAGATTCTCCTACTTTCCACACCAGCTACCATTCCTCCTTCATATGTTGGCTATGTTCAGAATTCTTGATTTTTATTCAAATATATACTCTACTATTCTCTTGGTCATTTCGATTCCCTTACTGTCACTGAGTGGAGGGAGAAGATACAAATGAGTGTAATCCACTCACCCCTTTTTAATGCAAAGACCACACCCTTGATCCCAACTCTGGACGCCCTCTTTCCTTTGCACAGGCAACTGGTGGGGAGCTGTCCAAGGTTCCCAGATCACTATTAGAGCTACTCTTGGACACTCTGGCTCAAGAGTAAAAATGTGCTTAAAATATAAAGTGACAATTAAACCACCACTTGTCTCTTCAAGTATGTTTGTATTAACACTTGGTGATATGGAAAGTAAACAAATCATGTGTTTTCTATTTCTGCAAGTATATAAACAGTTGCTGTATTTTTAATAATTACATACATTTATGACTGTACAACACTGCATTTAATAGATACCTTTATTTACATAATCATTCCCCTATTGTTGGGCCAATTTCAAATTAGCCTATTTTTATTTCAGTGATTCCAGAAGTGTGTATTTTAACAACCTATATCATAATTACCTGAGGTTATTTTATAAAATCAGATTCCCTGACACTACCCAAGTCTTGCTAAGGCTTAGGAATTAACATTTTTGCTACCTTTTTAGTTGATATACATATACCTCAAACTTCTTAAATCATGGTTTATTGTGTACTTGTTATTTTCATGATGTTTTTCCAGCACTGCAATAGGGTAGTTTACAGAAGAAATTGATGATCAGACACTGAAAACTGAAGCAGAGAGGCCATCAAACTGTATGAATTTAAGTCTCTTCCTCCCTAACTACTCCACTGAACTCCAGCTCCAAATTTCTCACTTAATGTGAATACTCATAATACGTTCCACTATCACTGAAGACTCAAAATGTCTGAACCCAAGAATGAATTTCCAATTATGGCAGGGATGGGAACCATAAATGAAGCTTTACGGGAACACCAAATGTGGTTTGTGAGTGCTGGGGGCAGACAGACAAAATTGTCTTCTCACGGAGGGTGAGAGGTGACATTGGAACCAGCTGCAGGAGACCTGGATGAGCAACTGTCCCGACGTGGCAAAATGTATTTCACGAGAGGCGATAACACAAGAAAGGGCGTGACAGTGGGGTGGGTGGGTGTGTTATAAGCCGGGAACAATAAGAGGACTTGCCATATAACACGGGAGAAGCCATGTTTGAAATTCCAGTATTTCATTTGTCACGGGGGCTTCGATTTTCACCCTGATAGATCTACATTCTGAAAAACAACATGGAGACACTGAGGGTTTCTGAAGTGGCAAATAATATCTGCTGTGTGATCCAGATTATTCTGGCTGAATGGAGCCCTGTCTTGACTATGCAAATATCCAGGTGTAAAAGGATGAACCCTTGGACTGTGGCTTCATGTCGAAAGATGGAAAAATGCGGGATAGACTCGGAAACACTTGAAACTACTGGGAGTTTGGCAACCCTATCTGAAAACGGTTACAATTTGTATGCTAAGGGACTATCTCAGTTAAGCTCTCTCAATCAAGTGACACAAGTGAAAAATAATTACCTAGAGTTTCCAAATTCCTTCAGCTTCTCATTCAAGCCTGACATAACTGTTCCTTAGGTCACAGCTTGCTCCTACTTGTATCTTAGCCACATTGAAAATCCATGTACCTTCCATTTTTGTCACCTGTTAGTATATAATCTAAGCTATCATCTTTACATCTGCCCCCTTCAGGGCCATTTCATTAACTGTGAATAATGCTACTGGCCAGGGAGAAATGGAAATTAAAGCAGCCAACATTGAACCTAGTGAATTTAGTTACTTGGTAAAAACGTTTATGCAAGTATTGAGATGGAAGGGTTTGACTATCAAATAAGATTACGTTTATGATTATCTGGAGATTTCATTTACCGTTATTCCTGTTGTTCACGATTAGCATAAATAACAGAGCGGCGTGTGCACTAAAAACAAGCTGTACTTCTTGTTATGTGTATCACCTTCATTTCACCATGAAACAGTGGCATTTCCCTAGGAATGTGAAACAATGAGAATTTATCTCACAGGATTAGTAGCTTTCTAATTGTTCACATTTCCCTTGGAATAAGTTTTTTTTTTTTTTTCTTTAGCTGGAGTGTTTTAGATTGCCTGTTGGTCAGGAAAGATAGAAAATGACTCATAATCCAAATGAATTAGCAGAACAAGAGAGAAGTTATCTTCAAGCTCATCTCATTTTGAGTGGAGACTATTTGTAGACACCTAAGCAAGATGAAGCAGCAAGAATCCTTGAAGGACCACACTTCTCCCCAATCTGTAACCTACTCATCTTGCCTTCATGGGTGAGAAAAAGCCTATTTTCTAGTTTCCCTGACTTATGGACTGCAAACCACTTATGGCATGGATCGGATGTTTTCCCCTGTCTCTCTAACAACAGAAAATGTATTTTGAATTATTGCTTGTTATTGTTGGCCATTTATTAAATAATAAACAGTTTAGTCTGCAAAAGCACACAGAAGTAGGACAGTCAAAAATGCTTCAGCATTTTGGCCCTATGAGATTAAAGTAGCTACATGTATTGTACCTGTCTCAAGAGTATGTCAGATAAAAGAACAAACCTCTATTCTAAAAAGTGTTCTTTATTATTTTTACATAACCATGTCGGACACATCAGACTTACAACAATTTCCTAACACCCACCTGTCTTAAGCCAGGTCTCCAGAAATGGCCCCTAAGGACCAGATACACATGAAAGTGATTGATGAACAAAGTAGCCAGGAAAGAGAACTTCTCAATCAGATAAAGAACATCTATGAAAATCTATGGCTAAAATTGTACTTAACTGTTAAATATTATAATTTATCTCGAAGGTTGGGAACAAAAGAAGACTGTCTACACTCTAACCACTACTAATCAACACTGTATCAGAAGTTCTAAGGCAAGAAAAAGAAATAAAACACATAAGAGTACAAAGAAGTCAAACTATATTTAAAGATGATGTATTTTTCGATGAAATATACTAAATAATCTATCAAACAAACATGTCATTTACCAAGATCCTTGGACATAAAGTCAATATACAAAAATCATTTGTATTTCTACATGCTAATAGCAAACAACTCGAAAAGGACAGTTAAAAAACTATCATCATGTACACTGTCATCTCAACAAAAAATACTTAGGTGTAAATTTAATACAAGTTGTCTAAGATCTTTACAATGAAAATTACAAAACGCTGCTGAGAGAAATTAACAAAGTCATAAATTCACGGGGATATTTACCACTTTTATGGATTGTTAAGACTCCTTACTTTAGAGATGTCAATTCCCCCCAAAATGACCCTTGGATTCAATGTTATCCAAATATAAACCACAAGGAGCTTCTTTGTAAGAATTATCAAGCAGATTCTAAAATTTATATGAAAATGCAAATGACTTAGACCCTCCAAACCATCTTGAAAATAAGAGCACGTCTCCTAGGACTAGAAAATTGTGGGCAATGTGCTTCCAGTAGCCTGCCTACGGTCCTAGGAAGACCATTCTTCGAAAGAAGATTGCCAGTGGGAGTGTTTGGACAGAAGCACACGGAATTGGAGGAGAGTCACTCAGAACCAATGGTCTGAGTAACTGGCAGGAAAGAATCATCATTTCCTCTGGTGAAGACCACTAGCAGGTTTCAAGAGAGGGGTCGAGAGTTTAACACGGAACATGAGCGACGCCTGTAAGACATTCCAGTGGAAATGTTGAGATGAAAGTTGGATTTGTGAGTCTGGATTTCAGGTCAGGGGGTATAAAGTGGGAGTCAACACCATGGAGTTAACAGTTACACTCGATATTAGGCTCGATCATCAAGGCAGTGAATGCAGACGGAAAAGAAACTGTCCAAGGCAGGAACACAGGGGCACACTCCAACTTTCAGAATTGGGAGAGAGCAGGAAACAGTTAAGGAGATTGATAGCAATTGACCACAGCAGACAGAGGAAAATCAGCAAAGTATGTTTTCTTGGAATCTGAGTAAAGAAGGATTTTATCAAGTAGGAGGGAGTATTCAATTGTGTCAAATAGTGTTAATAGATCAGATAAAATGAGGCATAAGGACTGTCCACTAGATTTAATAGAAAGATCATTGGCAATCTTGACAAGGCAACTTTTGTTGATAGTGGCAAAAGTTCTAGCATTGTAGAATGCATTACAAGAGTAAACAGGCATCTGACAATAAATTATAAATATCACTTATATGTGGAATTTAAAGTATGACACAAATGAACTTATCTACGAAACAGAAAGAAACTCACAGACATAGAGAACAGACTTGTGGTTGCCAAGGCAGGGAGTGGCGGGGGAGGGATGGATTGGGAGTTGGGATTAGCAGTTGCAAACTATTATATATATAGGATAGATGAACAACAAGGTCCTGCTGTAGAGCACAGGGAACTATATTCAATCTCCTGTGATAAACCATCATGGACAAGAATATAGAAAAGAATATATAACTGAATCACTTTGCTGTATAGCAGAAATTAACACAACATTGTAAATCAACTATACTTCAATAAAATAAATTTTAAAAATAAGTAAGTGAATCATAGAAACGCAGATGCTTTATATTTTAATTACAGTTGACCCTTGAACAGCTAGGGTTTGAACTGGGCAGGTCCACCTGTACACAGATTTTTTTCAATAAAAATACTGGAAAAATTTTTTGGAGATTTGCAGCAATTTGAAAAAAGTCTCAGATGAACCACACAGCCTAGAAATACTTTTTTTTTTTAATTAAGAAAAATTTAGGTATATCATGAATGCAGAAAATATATGTAGATAGACATGTAACATACAAAATATGTGTTAATCAACTTTACGTTATCAGTAAGGCTTCTGGTCCACAGTTGGCTATTAGCAGTTACATTTTTAGGGAGTCAAAAGTTATACAATGATTTTTGGGACTTCCCTGGTGGCGCAGTGGTTAAGAATCCGCCCGCCAAAGCAGGGGACATGGGTTTGAGCCCTGGTCTGGGAGGATCCCACATGCGGCGGAGCAACTAAGCCCGTGTGCCACAACTACTGAGCCTGCGCTCTAGAGCCCACAAGCCAAAACTACTGAGCCTGCGCTCTAGAGCCCACAAGCCAAAACTACTGAGCCTGTATGCCACAACTACTGAAGCCTGCATGCTCCAGGGCTCTCGTGCTGCAACTACTGAGCTCGCATGCTGCAACTACTGAAGCCCACGTGCCTACCCATGCTCTGTTCAAGAGGAGCCACCACAATGAGAAGCCCGCTCACCGCAAGGAAGAGTAGCGCCTGCTCGCTGCAACTAGAGAAAGTCCACGCGCAGCAACAAAGACCCAACGCAGCCAAAAAAAGAAAAAAAAGTTATACACTTGATTTTTGACTCTGCCAGGGGTCAGCACCTCCACCCCCTGTGTTGTTCAAAGGTCAAGTATATGTGGATGCCATGTGTTCTAGTACAGATAAAGAAATATTAACTGGCATATTAAGCTAACTGGAACATATTTTTAATCTTAGAGAAAAAAGTTGTAAGGCTAAAGGTATTTTCCTACAGGATATATTCCCCCTAAATCTCCAGGTAACAGAAAAGACATATTCAAAAGCAAAATATTTATCTGCCAGAACTGAGGAGCAAGTATTTTCCCACCAGGACCCGTATGAGGAGAGAACTGATAGATCGTCCTATTAGGATACTTCAGTGGGAGAGGTTTTGGCAGCCTAGCAGAAGACTTTAATGACAAAAAGTTTGATGTACCCAGAAGTGCCAATGCAGGCAAAAGAAGGCAAGAAATGCAGCAGGATGCCAAGCCAAAGGGCAGAGAGCTAGAGCAGTAAATCAATCAGGAGCAACAGGAGGTCCGAGAGATGAATTAAAGGGTCAGCAGAAACCAAGCAGAGAGAGCACAAGATGCTGAGAGTTCAAGAGAGAGTACAGTATGAACCTTGAGAACACGAAGTTGATGTCCCTGTGTTCCTCTCGGGCAGGACTGTCATTCCCTGCCCTACTTGAGGTTACTTTTTTTTTTTTTTTAAAGGGTCCATTTCCCAGGAGCAAAGTGAATTGAGAAAAGGAAAACATGAAATGGATGCATCCTGCAATCATGAGACACATTATCATATTTCCAATGGCTTGGACCATGAATACCTACCATTTTGTTTCAGAGAATGGTTCAGAATATAAATAGCTATTGTATAAAGATGCCTGGGTACTTTCTCTCCTGTTGCTGGTCCTGAACACTCAGTGACAGAGATACTCAGGGCTAAATCTGTACCTGTTGGCTCTGATTTATAAGGTATAAGGCAGGTCTGAATTGTCCTTGTCAGTCACCAACCGAAGACATGGGACAGATCAAACATAGCTCTGTGAGTGGAATATGTGGATCCTTGCAAAGGATGCTCTCAGCTTAAAGCTACTTTTGCATGTAAATGAATTTTAGCTTTAGAGACCAAACTTCGATGGCTGGCTAAGGGCTCTTTTCTGTTGACACTCCAGTCATTTCAGGGACCCGCAGCTTTGTGTCAGTTTGTAAAAGACTAAAATATCTAATCGGTTTTAAACAAAGAAATCAATAATTGTAAACCATCGTGTCAAGAATTAGAAAAAGATTAATTGCAGGGGGCCCTTGCTTAGAGTGACTTAACAACCCCAGCGAGCAAGGTTCTAGCAATTAATAAAACAATCAGTCATAAGATTTACATTAGTGTTCAAAGGTCAATCCGTGACAATGAAGGAGCTATTCATTAGGAAAAGGAAACTCCAAGGAAATCCTATAACTGCCCCCGATCCTGCATGATTATGTTTGCCTTCCACTGGCACAAACCTGTACAAGGAAGGACTTCACAGTCTCGCAGTAATGGATATGAAGTGCCCTGCACAAACCCTGAGAAGTAATTGCATTTCTCCTCAGCGCTTGAACTGGCTTGCAGGAAACATAACTGGGGCTTGGCCAACACACGACCCTACTTTCAATCATACAGAAATAATGACCTCCTGTCAAGGCAAACCAAAGGGGGCAGTGGGATACCTGGGAGATTTTTTTTTTCTTTCTTATAAAATCTACATATTTTAATTCTAAGTCTACTTCATGAGATATGGCTGAAATGCATAAAGTTGGGATGGTGAAATTCCCAATTTGGAAATTAAGAAGGAAAGAGTATATTTTTATGAAAACGCTCAACTTTAAATAACGGATTCTAAAATACAGTGCATATTACTTATACTATAGCTTATATTAAAAGGCACATGAGCAGAGCTTGATAATTTTTTCTACACAAATATGTCCCTGCAAACAAGTCCAAGATTAATATATAAAACTTTTCCCTCACCACCTAAAGGCTCCCTTTTTTCTCCCTTTTCAATCAACATCTCCCCAGAGTTAACCACTGTTTTTGTTCCCATCATACATTCTGCATGTTTTGGAAATTCCTAGCCATGGAAACATACAAGAACTCTTCTGTGTGTTGTTTATTTTGCTCAATATTATATGTGTGATATTCACTCATACTGTTACATGAATCAGTCATTCCCTTACTAATATATAATATTCTATATTAAGAATAGAGAACAATTCCATCATCTTAATGATGGACATTTGGGGTCTATACAGTTTGGGGCTATGATGAACACAGTTCCTGCAAACAGTATTATCTGTATCTTTTGATGGAAATATGCACTCATTTCTCAGGGATACATATCTAGGAGTAGAATTCCTGTCTCATCGAGTAGGTGTATTTTCAACTTAAATTGATACCACCCAATGATTTTTTGTAATAATTTACTAAATATGTGTGAAAGTTGCTTCTATTTTCACCAATACTTGACATTTTCTTTCTTTTTAACTTTAATCTGGTAGGTTAAAATATCATAACGTTTGATGCCTATTTGTTTAAGGTACGTTACAATATTGACTTATTTCCATATTTTCAAATTGAAGAAATATTGTAAAATATGAATTAACTCTTTGTGCTTGACATTACAGATAAGAGAGACTATCTCTTATATTAATATTTAAAAATGACAAAGAATAGAATGTTCAAGGTTTATGTTGCTTTCATTGGATTTAGTATGATTAGGACCTGGCTGCAATTTCTATCCAATGCTGCACACCATTACCACTCTTTAGCCTTACTAAGCCTGCCTCATTTTTATCTCATTTTATTCCCAGACCTTTGGGAACTTGACAAATATTTATTTATCTGCATGTTTAACATTTTAACGTATACATACACTTTCTGCACTTGGTTCCTTTCGTTTTTTGTTCTACATGCTCTCCCTGAATGACCTCACCCATTAATGCTGGTGTTAAAAAAAAAAAAAAAAAGAAAGAAAAGAAAAATCACCAGGAGACAAAGAACTGTCTAAACAAACCTCAGGTCTCATGAAGTAGTACACAAAAAAACCCAGGTGTTCTAAATTCCTTTGGCATGGTTATAGACCCTGAACCAAACAGGAAACACTGAGCTGATATAAATTTGACTTATATATGCAAATGTTAGTGTATCTAAAAGGATCTTAGACTTTTTTCAGGTAATTCCTCTGAGTAGCACTTTAGAAATAAAAGAATAGGAACTCAAGGAGTTTCTATTTAAATCCCTAAAATAAATATTTACTGATTATCTTACACACATAAAGGAAAACTTAATGTCATATTCAAATATAACATTCATTCATTTTTTAATTCATTTCACAAATATTCATTGAGTACCTACTACTATATGCTGAGGTAACAAAGTCTCAGTCTTCAATTAATGTTGATCTAGTGGAGGAAACTGAAATTAAATCAAGTCACCAAATAAATATTTAACAACCATCAGTTAATTATACCTTCAGGCCACTTGCTGATACACCAAAAATCTGAGATCATTAAAGCAAACCACAAACTCAAACCACACATTGATTTTAAGATTTTACATTAAACATTTCAATGGATCATTAAAAAAATTCATCCCAAATCAGGAATTTCAAAGATCAGCATTTAGTCTCCTATCAACCAAAATGTGACACATCTGGATGAAGAATCGACACTAACAGTCAACTTAATATCCAGATTGGTTTGCTGCAACTCTTACGAGCTCCACTTTCTTTCTTTCTTTTTTTTTTCCTTAATTTTTGGCCATGCCCTGCTGCATGCGGGATCATAGTTTCCCAACCAGGGATCAAACCCATGCCCCCTGCAGTGGAAGCACCGAGGGTTAACCACTGGACCCCCAGCGAAGTCCCAAGCTCCACTTTCTTGAAGAGGCAACTTGAGAAAAGATTTCCCAATACCATCTGCCTAAAACACCTGCAGATATTCTCACTGAGCTCCTTCATATAGAAAATGCATCCATGAAATTTTCTGCATCGCACTGTGCTAAGCTGGTGGAGGATCGCCATCACCACGGCCCATTCACGTACAAGGTTTTCTTCTTCGTTGGTTTAATTTTTGTTAATTCAGCAGCTTCCAGGAGCCACTGTGCTGTGTGTGTGTGTTCCTTACAAGAGCGTCTCACCCCTCACAGTGTATCTCCTTGGAAGCCACGACCCATGGAGGTCACACTCATACCATTCCATCCAGCAAACCATTTACACAACACCCACACCTGTGTTCACAGAGGCTCCAAGTCTTCCCATGGAGAGTGTCTTGTTATATGGGAGAGGGTTCTCAGAATCCCCCACTAAAGGTGGACGGGCTCAGGCACGGCCCTTAGCACTTTCAAGGAATGCAAGCCCCTTCTGGGGAGACTTCAAATACATTTCCTGGGATTTTCATGATTAGACATTTTGCTTCATGTAGCCTGAAGTTATAGACCTCTAAGCTGTTTTCCCTAGAATAGAACATGTGAGAAATAATGAAATAAGAAACTAGAGTTCCACATGAGGAAGACTCTCTAGTTTGTTAGGATGGTAATTGAAATTTAAAAAAAAAATTTTTTTATTGGGGTAGAGTTGTTTTACAATGTTGTGTTAGGTTCTACTGTACAGCGAAGTGAAGTAGAGCTCCCTGTGCTATACAGCACGTTCTCATGATCTATTTTACACATATTAGTGTAAAATATATATGTCAATCCCAATCTCCCAATTCATCCCACCCTCCTTCCCCCCTTGGTATCCATACGTTTGTTCTCTACATCTGTGTCTCTATTTCTGCCTTGCAAACCGGTTCATCTGTAGCATTTTTCTAGATTCCACATATATGTGTTAATACACGATATTTGTTTTTCTCTTTCTGAAGGTCCATCCACGTCTCTACAAATGACCCAGTGGGAATTGGAATTTAACCCGTTGCTTACCTTGTAAACAAAAGGAGACAGAAAATGCTGCAAATGAAGTTTGTTGCTGACAATATCTAAAATGCACAAGTCTCCATATCCAACAAATAAGAGATGAAATAATTGTAGTGAATGCTTCTCTGTAAGTCACCTCCACATGAATCACTGCTCTTTTTTGAAAACATATCAGTTTCTTTGAGCTCCTGATACGTCTTACGGAAGACATGAGTTAAGGAAAGACATAATTACCACATGCAACTAGCACTCCTTTTGCACCAGTTTTTCTATTTATAAAATGTAGATGAAAATGACTTCTTGGAAAGCTAAAGGGAGAAAGCTTTGCCAGGCCTCCTCTGGTGGTCCACTTTGGTGAAGCGACATTCATCTGATTTCCAGGTCCGTGATGGTATTTTAAGAACATCTTAACTAGAGGTCAGGAAACTAGGACCCAAACCTGGGTTCCTGTCTACGTTTGTAAATAACGTTTTATATTGGAACCCAGCCTCTGCCTTTCGATTACATGCTGTCCATATTGTGATAGCTTCTTTTGAGCGTTCTAACAGCAGACTTGTATAGTTCCAACAGAAGTGGGATGGCCCCTGAAACATCTACTGTCTGGCCTTGTAGGAAGAAGTTTGCCTACACTTGAACCAGACCGATCTCCTCTTCTAGTGAAGAAAAGCCTGAGACCCACATCAATTCAGGGACCCACCCTAGAACAGGTGGACAACCCCCTCAAAAAAAAAATCCACGATCGTCTTTATAATGTTTCTCATAATGAGATCTGGCTAAAACTTCAGTGTTTTATAACTGGCTTTGATTGGTACCTTTCAGAGGGGAGTAAGAACGAAATACTGATACCATAAACAAATACATATACATATATATAGTATATACATATATATAATATATACATATATATAATGTATACATATATGTAATAAGGTTCCTTCCACCATTCTTTTTATTACTGTTATACCAAATTAATTAGATAAATATAGATGTGGATAAAATATTAGTAGGAGTGTTCATTCAATTCAGCGCTTTCTGTAATACTCGGTCCGGGGAGGGGAAAGGGACTATTCCTTTCCTTGGTGAATACTTGCACATCGAAAGCTCCAGTGAAGCTGATTCTACAGAACAGGGCTTGCAAACCGCACCCGCTGGGCCAGATCCAGCTTGCTGTCCGATACTGTGCAGACTGTACACTGAGAATGGTTCTTATTTTTTTAAATAGTTTTCTCCCCAAATCAAAAGACAATGTTATAGCATGTGAAAAGTATATGAAATTCAAATTTTAGGGTCCATAAATATAGATTTATCGAAGCACAGCCATGTTCATTGTGTATGAAACGGCCACAGTGACTTTTGCACTAAAATGGTAGAGTTGAGTTCTTTGTGACCAACACTGGCCAGCAAAGCCTAAAATGTTTACTATCTGTCCCTTTGCAGAAAAAGTTCTCTGACCCCTAACAAGAAGCTCTTGTGTCTCTCCTGGGGTCTGTCCAGCTGTGTCTCTCGTGGCACTGATGCGGCTCTGACTGCAAGGAGAAAAATGAACAGAAAGGCTCTGTTTCTTCTCATTATGAAAGGGTGACTTCAGTTCTCAGCAGCTTTTCAAGAGATGATATGTGTGTGACCTTGACCCCTGTATATTTCCAGGTCAGACCCTCTCCCCAACTCCCACAAAGAGTTCTTCACACAAGTCAGTGCAGTTATGCAAGAACCTTATCTGATAATAATCTGTCTCTCATGCATGTTGGGTTTGAGCTTAGGTTTGTTGATTTAAACGAGGGTAAATGAGCACAAAATGAAAATAATCAATGAAATGATCTTTGTTGCTAAGCAGAAAGTCTGAATTCTGCCATTGCATTCCAAATGAGGTCCTGAAGAAGCATTTATACTACTGGAATGCTGTTGTACTGACCTATGACCTGGGGGTTTTTTGGAAAAGACTTTAACCCATTTTTATGATGTCTGTATAAGTTGAGAGGGTAGTTCCAGAGAAACGAAACAGGGTTCTCTAGAGAAACAGAACATATATAATATATATACTGTTATTGGGAATTGGCTGACATTATTATGGAGACAGGCAAATCCAAAATGTGCACAGCTGATTTCCTAGTTCAAATGCAAAGGCCAGGAGCTGCTGTAGAACCAGGAAGAGCCGATGGCCCAGTTTGAAATCCACCAAACACAAAATTCTCTCTTACTCCAGGGAAGGTCGGTCCTTTGTGCTAGTCAGGCCTTCAACTGATTAGGTGAGGCCCACCACAATATGGAGGACAATCTGCTTTAGTCAATCTATTAATTTAAATGTTCATCTCATCTGGGACACCCTCAGGGAAACACCCAGAATAATGTTTGACCAAATATCTAGTCACCTCATGGTCCACTCGAGTTGACACATAATATTAACCATCACAGGAACACTGACTGACTAATGATTCATACTTTCAGTATCCAAGGGTACAAAAGTTGTGCAACAGATTATTTCTAAATTTAGACATTCAGCATTTCTAATCAGCAACTCCAATAGGCTTGACCAGAAGCCGTAGCGGTGTCCTAGCTTAATACATATAAAGCCGCTCATGGTCTCAAGCCTGCTAGAGTGTGTTAGAAATAAACACCAAGGCCCAGAAATCATTATTTCTGTTATTGGTTAAACCCACAAAACAAATAAGCCTATCCCACTTTTTGAAATTATTTCATCCTCTGCCTAAGGTTAAGAAAAATTTCAATTTACATTTTATTCAGGTCATAAATCTGCTAATAAAGGTGTGAAAGTGAAATTTTAGAAGATATTGATTGCAGGATGCCCAGAGATCTTAAGCAAAAAGTCTGTGGCATTGTTACTTCTAACATAATTTTGCCATTTTTATGTGTTTTCCTTGTTAACATTCCTATATTTACATTTTGATATTAATTCTTTGTTATTATTTTTTGACTATCCCAACTCTCCTCATTATTTCTGCTTCCTGAGACTTTCCACCTACACTGGACTCAGCAAATCAAAATCAAACTCATAAGTTCCATGTCTTTGAAGTATCTGGCTTTAACTTGCTTTTCTGATACTTTCGAACACCAAATTATACATGGGAAGTCAAAAGGAGCATAGGTTTGCGAATTATGCAGTCAAGATTTGAATTCTGAAAGACTGCCCACAAAACAAACTAAGGAAATTTTTGTTCTCAGAGCAGCAAGAGAAGAGAAGCTTATTTTGGTTAGCAGGCATTTGGTAGTGTCCACTACATCCATAAGACATTTGGTCCAGGCCAAAAGATCCTTGGTATCTGGTCCTGTCCAAAACATCCATAAGACATTTGTTTCTTGCCAAACGATCCTTGATAGTTGGTCTTGTCCAAAACATCCAAGAGCACATTTGGTCCATGCCAAATGGTTCTGGACGGCACTAAATATCATGGACCTTTTGGTGTGGACCAATTGTCTCCATAGACGTTTTAGACAGGACCAAATATGACCACATATCAAGGACCTTTCGGCATGGACCAAATGACGCCATGGATGTTTTGGACAGGACCAAACATGACCTAATATCAAGGACCTTTTGGTGTGGTCCAAATGTCTTATGGACCAAACGTCTTATGGATGTTTTGGACAGCACCAAATGTCCTGCAAGGTATTTAAAACATAAAGGAAAGGAAGGAAATGGGAGGAAAAGGAGGTGATGAAACATGAAGGGAAGCTAAGAAGTTCTTATGTATGTACTCCATAGAGCTGTTCCATGCATTGTCTTGGACAACTCTTGCACCAATCCTGCCAAGTGATTACCATTCTCCCACCTTTGTAGAGGAAAAAACCTGAAGCTGGAAGAAGGGGGTGACTTGCCCAAGGTCACAGAGCTGGCAAATGCCCAGATCTTCTGACCCTGAATCTCACATCCTCTCCATCATCATATCCACGATGGAGACTGTTATTATAAACTATCTATTAGAGTTACTTCAATCACAATTATATTTCAGACTGAGATGATCAAACAAGTTCAAAATACCATTCCTTTTCTCCAATAGATTACAGTTTGAACAACCAAGGAAAACGTTAGAGAACTGCTCCAAACATCACATAATTATGTGCTAAGTTATCATCTTTCTGAAGGCTGCCAACAGTATCACACACCCAAAAATAATCAGTGCAAGTCAGAAGGTAGCGGGGCAGGAAGTGAGAAGGTGTCTTAAAACCAGAATTGATTTTCCTCACTAAATGGCTGACAACTAAAGAGAGATGGTCCTTAAAATTATAGCACAATGTTAATGAAGAAAACTAGGAGAAGGCTGTGAGTATGTCTGTATTTTCTCAGCAATTTGCTTCAACCTTATCTTTGCAGAATCACCTGGAACGCTCATTAACACTGCTGGGAGTTGGATGTGCCATCGTAAATCCCTGCTTTTCTAATTCATCGGTGATTATTAGCTAAGGGGCTACGTGCACATAGTAATGCAAATCTGATGTATGACAGTACGTGAACAGTGTATCGCATTTTTTCTCCACATCGTAGGGTAGTCCTTTAGAACAGCACCTTCATTAACTGATTTTTTTAAAAAAACCATCACAAATACTTTTAGTAAAAGACAGGTGGCCCTTAAGACAAATATCCAGAAGTCTCTAATAATGACTCTAGAATTTCACTTTTAGGACAGAAAAGAATGAAAAGTACAAGATAGTAATTAAAATCTAATTCTAGTAACGACCCCAAGTTGTCACTATTTATTCTGTCCCGTGCCCAGCTCTCTCTTCCTCCTCTGCCTCTCCTCCAAAATAACCTAAGTTCAAACATCCTTGATGATTTGCAAGATGAGGAATCACCAAGCATGTGATAACTTTTGTTCTGTGTGCTCTATTTAATAAGACTGGAAAGGGACTTCCCTGGCGGGCCAGCGGTTAAGACTTCACGCTTCCACTGCAGGGGGCAAGGGTTCAATCCCTGGTTGGGGAACTAAGATCCCGCATGCTACGCCATATGGAGTGGCCAAAAAAGAAAAGAAATACTGGAAGGTGTTGCTGATACAATCTTGGATTATTTGCAAGAACAAGAGTAGAAAGAAAGTGTTTCCATAGCCTTAAACAGAACATTCAAACAATAGGGCCACTCCATTCCCTGAGCAGAGCAAGTGGCTAATTTCTAATGTGTAAATAAGGAAGAAGGTGGCTTAATTTTATGATGTGTAGGTAGGTAGATGGAGCCTCAGAGATATGGATGAATAGGTAAGCGTAGGCACAGTTGCAGACAGAAATACGTCATGTGCGTGCACTAGCCTCAGGACCCTTTCCAGGCGTGAGATCCAAACACACAGCCTTGCAGTGGGTGGCAAAATTATCACCAGCCTTGTTCAACCACCTGTAAGTAAACAGTTGCAGAAATCTCTGGCTTTACCCACATTCATTTATACGTGCATCATCTTCTCCAGAAGAGCAAGAGGAAAACTGTCAAATCACATGTTGATGACCAGACAAGTTATACCCATGGATTCTCATAAAACTAGGAGAGCAGGGAATGGCTCTTAGCAAACAAACCAATGGAGCTTCTAGAAATCACTATTTCATTTATTATGAGCCCTCAAGACATCTGTGAGAGTATCTCTTCTAGAACGTTAAGGATTATCATCTATCTAATTGACCTGTCTGTAA
Organism: Balaenoptera ricei; assembly: GCF_028023285.1. NCBI lineage: Eukaryota > Metazoa > Chordata > Mammalia > Artiodactyla > Balaenopteridae > Balaenoptera > Balaenoptera ricei. The sequence goes on along the minus strand of NC_082660.1, from coordinate 5,347,051 downwards.
TTTCCAGAATGTTATCCTTACCTTAAAAAAAAAAAAAGCAAAAGAAAACAAAAAAGAAAAAACTGGGTCAACATTAGTCATCTCTTACGCCTCCATATTCTCTTGTGAACCATGATTGCTCAATGGGCTGAACTAGCTAACAGGCTTTGTCCTTGAGTTTGAATTTATTTTATAAAGCCGTGTCCTCTCATTGTTTCCTCACTTATTGAAGGCTTAAATCCCTCCCAACTCTATTTGCTTTAACCTTTAAAACGTGGATACCAGTTTCTTGTGTAGAAAAGGCAAAGGAAAACCTGGCTTTGAAGTAGTCCCGGTCTCCCTTTATGTCTGCTAACTTACCACCTGCTCTCAGTAATGGGCTTGGGTCCGCTTGGTCTTCTTAGCCAAAAGCTAATTCCAAAATACTGTTTAGAGTTCCTGAGCATTTTCCATAAGCCTGGGATTCAATGCTCCTGACGTTCTTTTATTACAATCTTATCGTTGCACATTTTAAGATGTTCTTTTAATTGTCAATGTCATCTGGCAACTTGTGTTGTCATCTTGTGTTGACAAATGCTCTCCTCAACCCCCAGGACCCTATTACTCCTGTCAGTGTAAAACACACCATAAAACTCCCATCTTAATAAGGAAACAAACAAACAAAAAAGCTACTGCTTCCCTTTAGAGAAAAACTGGTATTTCCTTTGCTTTTTAAAATTATTTTGAACTTTCACTATGGAAAATACCAACTATCTAAAGAGTAAAGAAAATGATGTAATGAAATCCCAAGAATCTCTCCACTTCAATAATTACCAATATTTTGCTAATCTGTCATTTATATCTCTGTCCACTCCCACCTCCCATGTAGTTATCATTTTTGCAGTCCTTCTTCTGAAATAAAATATGCATACACAAGTATTACACTTGAAATACACAAAAATTAACTGCACAGTTTTGACAAATGGATATAGCTCCATAATCCAGAACTCTAGTGCCATACAGAATGTTTCCATCTCTTCAGAAAGCTCTCTTGGACGTCCCCATTGGCGCACTGGTTAAGAACCCGCCTGCCAAAGCAGGGGACACGGGTTTGAGCCCTGGTCCAGGAAGATCCCACATGCCGCGGAGCAACTAAGCCCGTGCGCCACAACTACTGAGCCTATGCTCTAGAGCCCGCGAGCCACAACTACTGAGCCCACGTGCCACAACTACTGAAGCCCACGTGCCTAGAGCCCATGCTCCACAACAAGAGAAGCCACCACAATGAGAAGCCCGGGCACCTCCTCAGCAAAGAGCAGCCCCCGTTCGCCACAACTAGAGAAAGCCCGCGCACAGCAACAAAGACCCAATGCAGCCATAAATAAATAAATAAATAAATTTATTTTTTAAAAAATGTAGGACTTCCTTGGTGGCACAGTGGTTAAGAACCCGCCTGCCAATGCAGGGGACATGGGTTCGAGCCCTGGTCTGGGAACATCCCACATGCCGCGGAGCAACTAAGCCCGTGCGCCACAACTACTGACCCTGCACTCTAGAGCCCGTGCGCCTAGAGCCCGTGCTCTGCAACAAGAGAAGCCACCGCAATGAGAAGCCCGCACACCGCAACCAAGAGTAGCCCCTGCTCGCTGCAACTAGAGAAAGCCCGCGTGCAGCAACAAAGACCCAACGCAGACAAAAATAAAATTAATTAATTTAAAAAATAATAAATTAAAAAAAAAAGAAAGCTCTCTTGTCTCTTCCCAGTCACTCCTCCAACAAGGGCACCCACAGTTGTATTTCTTTTCTCCTTAGGTTAGTTTTGCCTGCTCTAGCGCCTCATATAAGTGCGGTATGAATTCTTCAGCATCAGGTTTCTTTTATTCATCGTTATGTCTGTGCTTTATCCATGTTGTTGGATGTATCAGCAGTTTGTTCCTTTGAACAATATACAATAAACATATGCATCGTGCGAATATGACAAACAGTTCACCCCCTCTCCTCTTGCACATTCGGGTTGTTTCCACTTTGGGACAGTTGTAACTAAAGCTGTTATTACCGTTCTTGCATAATCAGTTTTCATGGGTAAACACCTAGAAGTAGAATTTCTGGGTCAAAAGATAGATGCATATTTAATTTTGTAAGAATTTGTCCAACCTTATTCTAGTGTGGGTGGACATAAGACAGCCAGTTTCTCCCATAAAATGTTTGTTGTCATTTTTTAAAAATTTTAGCCATTCTGTTTGCTATGTAAATAGTGTCTCGCTGTGCTTTTAATTTGCATTTCTCACACAGCCAATGATGCTGAACGCCTTTTCATGTGCTTAACAGCTGTTTGTGTATCATCTTTAAAAAAAAATTTTTTTTTAAATTTTGAACTATTTAGTTGAATGTTAAACTTACTGAAAAGATGAAAAAATAATAGTTTCCTTTTTGCCCTCACCCCATAATCCCTCATGTTATCATTTTACATAAGCACAGCATAATGATCAACTATGGGAAATTAATGTCAATTAAATAGCAACTGAATTAGATCTTACTTGTTGAAATGTGTTTTAATAAGTAAAAACTTATATGCTTCAAAACAATAATTATATTGAAAGGCATGTATCATAGTCTTCTATCTACTTAGTCCTCTCCTCCATTTCTGGCCACTCCTTCTGTATCCTTCTAATGTTCCTGTATTCACGTGTGAATTATTTTATCCCTCCCCTTTCTTAAACAAAAAGTAGCATATTATATAAACTCTCCTGTTCCTCCCTTTGTTTTACTTAACAGCTTTCTGGAGATTTTATATAGTGGTGCATAAAGCACTTTGTCATCCTTTTTGCAACCACACTGTATTCCTCTGTCAGGAGGTACTCTGCTTTATATAACTTCATGTATTTTTAAAGATTCTTCCATCCTCATCTTTGTCAGAGTGATCTTTTTTGATGGCGGTGTCAGAACTGCAACGCCATCAAGTTGCTTTTAGAATTTCCAAGCAGGGGATTATAACCAAGGAAGTTCTGAAGTGAGAAGTACAGTCAGGTTGACCTTGCTGGGTGTTGGCAATCTTGAACTCTGAAACAGGAACCCTCCACACCATCACCTCCTTCACAGCGGACCGACCGAAGCCAGAGATGAAATCCACAGACGGCGAGAGGGTGGCTCTGCTGAACTCTACAGGAAACAGGGGTTCCTCACGGATGAGCCCAGCCCATCTAGCAGAGGTACCTGCACAGACCGGCTCCAATAGCAGAAGATTCTAGACAGAAAAGGGCAAAACCTCCAACTTCCAGGACCTGTTACTGAAGTACGTGGCTTCAAGGATGGAGAACGTCCCCTCCACCTCCCCGTCGCCCAGGACAGATCTCACCAGGTAACTCAGACACACACAGAGGAACGGGACTCCTTCACTCTAACCCAGAACCAAGCCGGCAGTGCACTTGAAGACCTCCAGGTCACGGAGTCTCAGACGTCTCTTCCCATCTGCTTTTCTTCTCAAGCCTGTCCTTCCCCTAAGACCCTGCAAGAGCTTTGGAGCTTGGTTCATGTCCTGTCCTCATTCTGCGAAAGCACGGCTTCGAGGAAATTCCTCAAGCTCTCGCTCCCTCTCTTTTTTTTTTTTTAATAAATTTATATATTTATTTATTTTTGGCTGTGTTGGGTCTTTGTTGCTGTGCACGGCTTTCTCTAGTTGCGGCGAGCGGGGGCTACTCTTCGTTGCGGTGCGCGGGCTTCTCATTGCGGTGGCTTCTCTCGTTGCGGAGCACGGGCTGTAGGCGCGTGGGCTTCAGTAGTTGTGACACGTGGGCTCAGTAGTTGTGGCTTGCGGGCTCTAGAGCACAGGCTCAGTAGTTGTGGTGCACGGGCTTAGTTGCTCTGTGGCATGTGGGATCTTCCCAGACCAGGGCTCGAACCCGTGTCCCCTGCATCGGCAGGCAGGTTCTTAACTACTGTGCCACCAGGGAAGCACCCCCCCCCCCCCCCGCGCGCCTCAAGCTCTCTTAATCTCCATCATCTTGTCTCTATATTAGACTAAAATATTTCACAGAGTTCTTAGGAAACTCAGCCTCAAGTCCCTTTTCCAGCTGAAATCTCTACAGGGAGTCCCCATTGCCTTAAGGATAAAATTCCAAGCCCGAGTTGCAGAAAGATATATGGTATCACTCTATGTTTTATAAACACTTAAACTGTGTAAAACAAACACCGTTTCGGAATGCACGACCCTGTTACAAAAGTATGAAGATGTGAATAAGGATGGCAAACAACAGTTCAAGACGGTGCACATATCTAGGGGAAGAGAGAAGGAAAATGCAATCAGGGAGGGGTACACAAGAAGCGTCATTTAATATACACCATTAAATGAAAGAGAGCTTCTCCCCTGGTGTTGGTCCACAGACATAAATCCCTCCACTGTCAGCCCTCTTCTTGGTTCCATGGCTCTTATGCCTGGACTAGGTTGGCTGAACCTGCCTGGTATGAAAGCCCGTTTGTGACAATCCTAAGATGTCACAAACAGCATTTGCTGGACTAACAACCCTATGAAATAAAATTACGACAGAGGCACTAAAGTTTTTGTTAGTAAAAGGAAGCAGAAGTCAAGTTTTAAGTTCAAACTCTATCAAGAGCTGGAGAATTGGCACTATTTTTAATTTAAGCTTGATGTAGTGAGTTTAAACATGGGACTAATACACAATTCACAAGTCGGTGGAAAACAAGACTTAAAATACACTACTTCACAGAGCAGTCGGGGAGAAGTTGCATTCCTACTGTTTTTCCATTTACTTAATCATTGGACTGCAGGCTTCCTTATTCTCCCCACTAAGTATTTGAGTTGAAACAAAGGAAAACATTTTTCAGTCTAGATGGATTAAACCTACTATATCTTATTTTTCTTCAATGTGCCAATGACTGCAACAATTTGATTATCATGTACACGGGGAGGCTGAAATAAAAATGGTTTACTAAGAGAACACTGTCTCTGATAAATCCTTTGCATGTGGATGTGCCACTTGTGTATTGAAGGAACTGAAATACTATACACTGTCACCTTTTGGCTACTTTATTCTAAAGACACAGAGCAAAGGAAGGAAGAAAGGAAGGAAGGAAGGAAAGAATAAAAGAGAGAGGAAGGACATATATGCAAGGAGAGGGGGAGACTGCACAGGGTATCCTGTTAGAATTTTCCACTCTGTGCATGGTATATTTTGTGTGCGTGTGTGCATGGTATTTATAAAGTCAAGATTGCATCCAGCAAAAGATGGCATCCTCGGATACAAGTCATTAAGATTTAGTGAAGAATTACTCACAATTGTGTGAGAAACTGGCTCAGGAGGCGTAAGGGACTGCACGGGGTGGGGTGTGGAAGTCCTGTGAGTTTAGGTACAGAGGAAGCCATTCCTATCCTGGGTCTGAGGGACCAGGCACCAGAATCCAGAAACGGGGAGCCCCCTACACCAGCTAGTGTGGTCTCATAGGGAAAGAGCAGGGAGGATCATAGCCTGACCTCCCTCCTGAAACTCCTTTGGATGCCCTGTGGATAATCCAGCAGTTCCCCAACAGTCCAACTGATGCGAAGCAAAGGACAAAGGGATCTGTTCATGCAGCCCACTATGGGTCAGCCATCTGGAGCCCAGAGGAGGGCAGGAGACGGTTGGGAGGGAATCTGAAGTGAATAACGTTCAACGCAATCTTCAAGCATCGCTGGAGACTGGGGAGACCTAGTCATTTGTGCTAGATGCCGTGATACTCAAACTCCACTCCTCCATTTTTAACTGAGACCGTCTCCAAGGAGACCACGCCTGGAGCAGGCAGGGAGCCCACCACAATGTTTGATTTCTTTGCTTGCTCACTATTTATTCTTTCCTATTAGACTCCAATTTATTCTTTCACTATTTGTTTGTTTATCCAATTTATGCTTCCACTGTTTGTTTATGTATGTATGTATGTATCTATTTACCTATCTATCAATTTCATTTATTCTTTCACTATTTATTCTTTCCTATTAGACTCTGACCGTGCTGGGCCTTCTCTTTCTTTTTTTTTTTTTTTAATCAGTCATCAATTTTATACACATCATTGTATACATGTCAATCCCAATCTCCCAATTCAGCACACCACCATCCCCACCCCACCACGGTTTTCCCCCCTTGGTGTCCATACGTTTGTTCTCTACATCTGTGTCTCAACTTCTGCCCTGCAAACCGGTTCATCTGTACCATTTTTCTAGGTTCCACATACATGCATTAATATACGATGTTTGTTTTTCTCTTTCTGACTTACTTCACTCTGTATGACAGTCTCTAGATCCATCCACGTCTCAACAAATGACCCAATTTCGTTCCTTTTTATGGCTGAGTAATATTCCATTGTATATATGTACCACATCTTCTTTATCCATTTGTCTGTCGATGGACACTTAGGTTGCTTCCATGACCTGGTTATTGTAAATAGTGCTGCAGTGAACATTGGGGTGCATGTGTCTTTTTGAATCATGGTTTTCTCTGGGTATATGCCCAGTAGTGGGATTGCTGGATCATATGGTAATTCTATTTTTAGTTTTTTAAGGAACCTCCATACTGTTCTCCATAGTGGCTGTATCAATTTACATTCCCACCAACAGTGCAAGAGGGTTCCCTTTTCTCCACACCCTCTCCAGCATTTGTTGTTTGTAGATTTTCTGATGATGCCCATTCTAACTGGTGTGTGGTGATACCTCATTGTAGTTTTGATTTGCATTTCTCTAATAATTAGTGATGTTGAGCATCTTTTCATGTGCTTCTTGGCCATCTGTATGTCTTCTTTGGAGAAATGTCTATTTAGGTCTTCTGCCCATTTTTGGATTGGGTTGTGGGCCTTCTCTTTCTTGTATCCTGAGTACGAGCACCGTGCTTACACATCAAGGAAGTTCAAAAAAATAGGTACTTAGTAATCGGGAATGAATTCAAAAATATCCACGTGGCACCATGAGACACAAAGATAGATGCTGTTTAACAGTTGACATTCTGTCTTTTTTTTTTTAATTTTATTTATTTATTTTTGGCTGCATTGGGTCTTCGTTACTGCGCGTGGGCTTTTCTCTAGTTGCAGCGAGCAAAGGCTACTCTTTGTTGCGGTGCACAGGCCTCTCATTGCAGTGGCTTCTGTTGCGGAGCACGGGCTCTAGGCACACGGGCTTCAGTAGTTGTGGCATGCAGGCTCAGTAGTTGTGGTGCACGGGCTTAGGTGCTCCCCAGCATGTGGGATCTTCCCGGACCAGGGTTCGAAACCGTATCCCCCTGCACTGGCAGGTGGATTCTTAACCATTGCGCCACCAGGGAAGTCCGGCATTCTGTTCTAATTGCATCTCCAGAACCCAGTCTGTAAACTGAAGTCACAGGATGTGCAGCTACCATGGAAAATGATGTCCTTCTCTGGTCCAAAGGAGGAAGGGAAGCATTCATCTAGGGTTAAATTTGTCCATTCTAAAACAACCCAAGTGCCCAACAACAGACGATTGGCTTAAGAAGATGTGGTACCTATACATAATGGAATATTACTCGGCCGTAAAAAAGAATGAAATAATACCATTTGCAGCAACGAGGATGGACCCTGAGATAATCATACTAAGTGAAGTCAGACAGAGAAAGACAAATGTTATATGATATCATTTATATGTGGAATCTAAAAAATAATACAAATGAATCTATATTCAAAACAAAAACAGACTCACAGACATAGAAAACCAACTTCTAGTTACCACAGGAGAACGAGGTAAAGGATAAATTAGGGGTATGGGATTAACGGATACACACTACCATACATAAAATAGATAAGCAACAAGGATTTACTGTATAGCACAGGGAACTATATTCAATATGTTATAATAACTTATAATGGAAATAATCTGGATATATATATATATATATATATATATATGTGTGTGTATATATATATATATATATATATATATATAAAACTGAATCACTCTGCTTTACACCTGATACACAATATTGTAAATCAACTACACTTAATTTTTTTTTTAATGTGCATTCTAAGAGTTTCTCCCAAAACCTTTTGTCAAGTCACAGGACTCTGCTACTGCAAGTCTGCTCATACAAGACAAATCACTCTAACAGAAGCAAATAAATAGCCTCAGGAAAAATTCAGACCCAGCCTATTATAGGTAAGTGTGCCCATTGGCTGAAATCTGACACTGCATAGAGAACAAGGGCAGATTTTCAGATGGTAGAATTTCTCTTAACTACTTTCATGGGATTAAAATATCAACATCCCATAAGTTCTGCAAAGAACATTGTGAATTTCAACCTCTTCATCAGCTGAAAAAAGTTACAAACCACAATCAGGACCCATGTGGGGTGTCCCCAACGTTAATACCTTTTTTTCCTCCCTTTGATCCTCATGGAAAGGTCTTACCAGGCATATCAATCAATAATAAGATACTTAGAAGCTCCTTCTTTAGGAGAAATGCCCCATCTTCTATGAATTTCACTCAGGTTAGACTTTGGCCAGCTTTACTTCTTGCTTCTAGTGATTTGCATTATGGAAAAATAAGCATCTTTCAGACTAAATATCTATCACTTTATTGAATATGCTTCTTAAAATTACATATATCCATAGGACTCCACCCTCATCCTACATATCCTGCATTCAATGGTTTCTCCATCTCTCCACCCCGCTGTACACACACACACACACACACACACCCCTCTTCTCCCTCTTTATATATATATATATTTTTTGACCATGCCGCGTGGCTTGTGGAATCTTGGTTCCCCAACCAGGGATCGAACCCATGCCCCCTACAATGGAAGCACCACAGAGTCCCAGCCACTGGACCACCAGGGAATTCCCTCCCTCTTCACATTGACTAGCTGTAGCCCAAGACCTAAGAGCACATAATGAGCTGCACCCTTAGAAATAAAAGGAGGGCAGAACGGTAGAGGTTAAAAGGAGAGCGGCCAAGCAAATCAAAATGTATAAGCCAGACAACAGCCAGGACACATCAGCGGGATTCCATTCCTTCTTTCAGCAAATGTTCATTGAGTCCCTCTATGTACCAGAGACTCTCCTAGTCTTTGTACGGCAATGAACAAAAAAGCCAAAATCCTCACGCTAGTGCAGCTGGCTTCTGGTCAGGGGAGACTCTTAATAAACATCATAAATAAGTAGATTGCATAGAACGTGATGCATGCTATGGAGGAAAACACAGCAGGGGGAAGAGGCAGGTTCTACACTTAAGACGGATGTAGTTAAGACGTAAGCAAACTTCTCTAATTTATTTATGTTTGTTATTTTTTTAAATTACCCGTCCATTTTTTTGCCCTTTAGTCTCAAATAGGAAAACCTTTAAAACATAGCACTTTATGCAGAAAAAGTGTGTTTGAGGCAAAGCCATTCTGCATTCTGCTGGGGGCCAGGCTATAGGGGGAGCCAAAGAGATAGAAGGAGATTTTGCAGCTTTAAAGGATTTTTCTGCATTTCGAACTATTTCACATTTTTAAAAAATATCAAATTAAAACATTTAAAGAGAAGCAAATTGAATTTCTGGATTCCAATTGGCTTGGAAGCCATTTGGAGAAAAGAAGTACTCCTAGGATTTCAACTGTTGAAACACCATATGAACTCTGCCCCATAGAACATTCTGAGATGACGAAAATCTTCCAGACCCCGGTCCTTCCTAATCTGAAATGAAATGTCCCCGCTGGACCCCATGCCATTAACCAACATGAGTGTCCTCTTGTCTCTTCTCCACAGACATCAATTCAGATCAATTTCAACAGTAAGTAGGACTTTAAGGCTAGTTCCCTGACTCTGGATTACCAGGTCCCCACCAAAAGGACCCTTAAAATATACAAGTGCTATCCTTATTCCACTGACTTGAGCTATGTCATATCGGGGGGAGGCTGAACAAAAGACACAGTTCTAACAAGTATCCGGTTCAGAAAAATTCTCTACTTACGCAAAACGGATTGTTTTAAGAAAATGCCAACATGTTTAGTCTCTCCTCGGAGATAACCGGCAGTCAATTTCCAGTGAAAATCCTCCATTTCTTCTAACTAAATAGATAAAAGGTCAACTGGGATACTGTTGTAGACTGGGTTCCCCAGAAGTCCTCGAGATGAAAAAGTGATTTTGTGTGTGTGTGGACTCACTCCCACAGAAGAACTTTGAAAACAGGAGGTGACATCACCAAGGTTAGGGGAGCTGAGATATTTCTACTTGCACACTGTCAGTCACTGGATAAAGGCTGCCCCTGAAGGTGCAGAGATTCCCAGGGGATTCCTGCCCCACCAAAGCAGCAGCCTGAGACTCGGCAGGCAAAGCAGCAGCCTGAGACTCGGTAAGTAAAGTGGAATCTAAGAGCGGGTGTGAAGTTCACCGACAGCATTTGCAGACAAGCTGATTATATAATAAAGTCCTACAGAAGCCCTTTGGGGGAGAAAACATGAAATGCCACGGAAAGGACTATCTAAAGAAAATGATGGTATAACTAGTCTTCTCTGGTACAGCTCTGCTGCTAAATCAGAAAGCTGAGAACCTGACCAAAAGGGCGCCGCGGTCACGTGACCATTTGGTTTCTATTTCCAGGAATCTAAAAGGCAAAGTTTCCGCATCAGAGATAACTGGCACTTGATGGCGCTCTAGACCCATGTCTTCCTCTGCTCACTGTGACTGTTAAACCAGACTCGGGAAGCCAAATGCAAAGCCAGGATCCTTGCACTGGAGACCAAGATCCAAGGGAGGGCTTAGCATGGCGGTCAGACAACGCTGAACAAGATAAACCCAGTCTTGGGAAATGCAAATCCATGCAAATACTCCTGACAGAGAGGGTTATCTGCAGGGCTGAGTGAAAGGAACCCAACTGGGTATGTTTATAAGACCATGCATAATTTAAGTTGACTTAGCATGACCACATTTTAATTTAATGGAAATGTTTGAACTTGGGATACCCACTTAAATGCAGGCAATTCAAATTCATGCCAATACACCAGGCAAATACTTAAGCATCACACCCTTTTTTTTTGTAAAGATTTTTTGATGTGGACCATTTTTAAAGTCTTTATTGAATTCGTTACAATATTGTTTGTTTCATGCTTTGGTGTTTTGGCCGCGAGGCATGTGGGATCTTAGCTCCCTGACCGGGGATCCAACCCACACCCCCTGCAGTGGAAGGCGAGGTCTTAACCACTGGACCACCACCCTTTTTCTTTTAGTAGCTATGTCACAACAGTAAGTTTACACGTCAAAGTAACAGAAAAGATATTCTCTTCCCCAAACTGCTTCCATCTCAGAAGCTCCTTCCAGGCATATGACGGCAAGACCACCATGTGTGCACTCATGCGATCACAAACTGTTTGTATTTACCACTGTTTGGGTGTTCCTGAAGAATTTAAAGGGATACAGCAGGGAGCCAGTCGCAAAGATGTTCTCAGAAGATAACCCAACAAAGGAGAAAAACATGTAATGTTCTTGCCTGCTGTGGGCAGAGCCCAGAAATAGATGTTATATCAGGCACGACCAGGGCCTGGTTTTAGGGGGCGGAAATAGGTGTACAAGAATTCTTCTTTTTTTTTCTATTTATTTGTTTAGTTAGTTAGTTATTTAGCTTTGGCTGCGTTGGGTCTTCGTTGCTGTGCGCCGGCTTTCTCTAGTTGTAGCGAGCGGGGGCTACTCTTCGTTGCGGTGCACGGGCTTCTCATTGTGGTGGCTTCTCTTGTTGTGGAGCACGGGCTCTAGGCGCGTGGGCTTCAGTAGTTGTGGTGCACGTGGGCTCTAGAGCACAGGCTCAGTAGTTGTGGCACACGGGCTCAGTTGCTCCGCGGCATGTGGGATCTTGCTGGACCAGGGCTCGAACCCGTGTCCCATGCACTGGCAGGCGGATTCTTAACCACTGCACCAACAGGGAAGCCCAAGAATTCTCTTTTAAGACATGATGCCACATCTTAAATTTATACCAAGTAATACTTTAAAGGAAATCAAAATAGTTTATTTTGATAAAATAAAGATCGTTTAAAGGCGATGGCTAAGACATAGATGTGAATGCAGTGTTTGATTTATAAATCCCTTCCTTCTTCCCTCCTTCCTCCGTCCCTCCCTCCCTCCTTTCCTTCCTTCATCTCTCCTTCTCTCACTCCTTCATTTCCTTTTCTCATTATAATAACACTGCAATTATAGAATTCTTATAAGGTACCTATGCAATCCAGAACCTTTGAGAATATTAAAAGGCAACAGTGACAACAATATGGGAAGTAAAAGAAGGTACACCTCGAACTTAAACTATGGGAGAGAAGCTGGAGTCGGGGCTACCTGGAGACTTTGGCAAGAAAGGAAGACAGGCAAGACCCCCAGGGTGCTGGAAATCCTCCATTTCTTCATCTGGGTGGATGTTACACAGGGTTTTCATAAAACAAAATTCATTGAACAGTACAATTAAAATGTTTGTACTTTATTGTAGGTATTTCAAGTGTCAGTAGGGAGAGAAACATAAAAAGATAAATGTAGGGGGCTTCCCTGATGGCGCAGTGGTTAAGAATCCGCCTGCCAATGCAGGGTACATGGGTTCAAGCCCTGGTCAGGGAAGATCCCACATGCCATGGAGCAACTGAGCCCATGTACCACAACTACTGAGCCTGAGCTCTAGAGCCCGCGAGCCACAACTACTGAAGCCCGCACGCCTAGAGCCCGTGCTCCACAACAAGAGAAGCCACCGCAATGAGAAGCCCGTGCACCGCAATCAAGAGTAGCCCCCCACTCGCCGCAACTAGAGAAAGCCCGTGCACAGGAACGAAGCCCCAGCACAGCCAAAAATAAAAAAATAAAACAAAATAAAATAAGGTAAATGTAGAAATGCCTATGAGTGAGATAAGCTCACATTTAGCTCCTCCTAGCTGTGTCTGTGGGTGCTGGTATGCACTTCTGTGTGTGTGAGCGTGTGTATACGTGTGGACTTGCACACAGTATTCTGAACCACTTTTCCCCTTGATAATAAATGTGAATGTTTTGTCATGTCATTTATATTCTTCTGCCTGCTGCCTTTTAAAGATCATCATATCCCATCATATGATTTTCAACCATTCCTCTACAGTAAGGCGTTTAGGCTGTTTTCTAGTTTGGACCATTCAAACCACACTCTTAACAAACATCCTTGTCGTTTATTGTATATTCAGTATGTTGCTACTTTGTTGTACAGTTAAAATATGTTCTGTGCTTGTCATCTTAAGTTGCCTCCCTTAATGAATCTTCTGATGCCCTAGCAGACTGGACGAATCATAAGATGAACGCTGGACTCAGCTATTTTATATTTGAATGTTGAAAAGAACACCACATTTTCATTTCATCCTACAGTTCCTGAAGACCCACTTGGTGCCAGGCGCTTTAACGGGAGGAGGGAAAGGGGAGGGCGCTTTAATGGGAGGAGGGAAAGGGGAGGGCGCTTTAACGGAAGGAGGGAAAGGGGAGGAAAAATCTTCCGAAGTGACCACGATGTGGCTCATGCTGTAAATAACGCAGGGTTTCCCAATCTCGCTCCCACTGACGCTGTGCGCATGGTGAGTCCTTGGAGTAGGGGTGCTGTCCTATGCACTGCAGGATGTTTAGAGCACCCCTGGCCTCCACCTAACAGACACCAGAGCCTCCCAGTTGTGACAGCCAAGAATGCCCAGACACTGTCATCTGTCCCTTGGGGACCAGACTCACCTCCAGTTGAGAACCACTGTCCTACATAAATAATGTCAATATAATGTAATAGGTGCTGTGAGGGAGATACTGCAAAACGTTTAGGAAAGTAGAGGACGATTCTTCTGGGGTCAGCAAGTGTGATGTTTGAGCTAGATTATAAAACAGGATGCCCCGAGGTAGACCAGGAGGCAAGAACTAATCCAGGTAGAAGGAAACTGGCAGACATACGTGTTTTTGAAAGGGTGGGCACAGACCATTATGGAAAACGGAGTTTAACTGGTGAGGCCCTCCAGGGAGACTGAGGTTCATCGTGAAGGCCCTTGTATCTTTGATAGGCATACAAACACTATCCTTTAGAAAATGGGAAATACGGAAGGTTCTTAAACAAGACAACCATCATCAGAGGTCAGATGTGTGACTTAGAAAGTGCTTTCCACTGATTATGTAGAGATGTATTTGAAGTTAGGACAGACTACAAGAAGGATAAAGGAATTTGGAGGTCACTGTAAGATTCCAGAAAAGCAGCCAGTCTCATATAACCAATATAAAGATGTATTAATATGGAGACTCCAGAAGGGAAGTGATCCTTCCACTTTTACTGGATTAGGGGGCACATTTCAGTGAAAGAGAACTTGTAAGTGAAAATCTTTATCATCTTCTTCCCTCCCACACTAATTTCCATTATTTATATTTGCATCCTAGTTGTTAATTAGAAGATCTAAGGAAAAGATTTTGCAACCTGAATTCTCTCCCTATAAAAACTTTGGTTTTATTGTGAATGCCTAAGAGAGAGGGGGAAAAAGCAATGTGAGGATTCATGCTCTTGGAACAAAGTGGTTTAAAAACATACTGGATCTCACGTACCATCCCATTCAACCTAAAACATAAATAGGAGATGCATTCTTCATTTACAATTTCTGCAATGTTTCACTGGCTTTAAAATGTGTGGAAGGTGGAAGCAACGTAAGTGTCCATCACCAGATGAATGGATAAAGAAGATGTGGTTTTATCTACTGGAATATTACTCAGCCATAAAAAGGATGAAATAATGCCATTTGCAGCAACATGGATGGACCTAGAGATTATCGATTATCATACTAAATGAAGTAAGTCAGACAGAGAAAGACAAATATCACATGATATCACTTATATGTAGAATCTAAAAAAATGATATAAATGAACTTATTTACAAAACAGAAATAGACTCAAGGACATAGAAAACAAACTTATGGTTGCCAAAGGGGAATGGGGGAGGGAGAGGTAAATTAGGAGGATGGGATTAACAAATACACACTACTATATATAAAATAGATAAACAGCAAGGACCTACTGTATAGCACAGGCAACTATACTCAATATTTTATAATAACTTATAAGGGAAAATGTATGTATAATTGAATCATTGTGCTATACACCTGAAACTAACAGGGTAGTGTAAGTCAACTATACTTTAATTTTCAACAAAAGTCTGAAAGGGATGATTCCTTTCTGTCTTCCATGAATCCAGTATACCAGAAGGATGTCAGCTTCTACCTCTGTGTTGGGTTGATAAAGTTTAACATCTTAGAAAACAATCTTAATGCAATCTCTCAGGTGGACTATTCCATCCTTCCTCCATTGAATCGGACCAAAGTTGAAAAACATTGGTGAAAGGTACATGAAATTTGACACTAGCTTCCAAAAAGCCAAGCAGATTGTCTGTTGCAAAGGTGTTAAGCAGGAAAATGGGGGAATAAAGCATAGGAGCTATCTCAATAGTAAGGAATCACATACTCCAGTTTCTTGGTTGCTACTTCATTCCTGTTCTCATATTATTAACTAGCTTAAGTGCTCTTGAATCACCCCTACTACTAAACTGTCCATGCAGAATATGTAAAAATACTAGGCAAAAAAAAAAAAAAAAAAAATAGTGTGACTCTCACGGACAGAATAAGCACCTGTCGATGACTGCTTGAACAGATGCTGTATATACTCAGGTGTAAATTTCTAAGGTGCAAATCATTTCTGAATGTTAATGCTCCTCCATCCTTCCCTGTGTGGTCCAGGGCAAACGACTTCCTCTACACTGGGACACCTGCTCAGGAAAAGAAGTCCCACTGAAAGACAAAGAGAGGATACCTGGGCTTGTAGAGAGCACACCTGGGCTTGTCCTGTGAGCAGAGGAGGGGGGAAAAAAGTGCTGAAGCTCTAAGGAATTTACCAAATGGGAACATTGCTCCCAGAAGCCAATTTCATATCCTCATTAAGATAAAACAAAGCCCAAACATCTTTCCAAATTGAGAGAAGCTGTCAGTGCCGGGAAGCAGTACAAAGCTGAATAGGCTTCAAACATACATGAGACTGATGCAAACCTGACTTGTAAAGCTCAGTACCTTGTTCCTCATTGGCCTTTTGGCTTATTCTTATTCCTCTAAAGGAAATAAGAATAAAGCTCCTAAGCCTTATTCCCTCATTTTCCTCCTTAACACCTTTGCAACAGACAATCTGCTTGGCTTTTTGGAATCTTATTTCCTCTGCATCTTAGGAAACCAAATCCTGGCACTTGGTTGGTGCTTCCATAAAATGTCAACAAGTGGCATGTGGACCAGGGAAAAACATACGGACTAAACTCTTACTGTGTGGATCAGCGAGGCAAATACAGAAAGGAGGGGATAATAAAACATATAGACAATGTCAAAAACAAGTGTTCCTTTAGATATGCAGATTTTGGAAAACATCTTCCTAGAAATCTGGACATTAATTTGTCAGTTTTCTTTTAATTTTATTGAATTCTAGTTGATTTACAATGTTGTGTTAATTTCTGCTGTACAGCAAAGTGATTAAGTTTTATATATATATATATATATATATACACACACATATATATATTCTTTTTCATATTCTTGTCCATTACGGTTTATCACAGGATACTGAATATAGTTGCCTGTACTATACAGTAGAACTTTGTTTTTTATCCATTTTATATATAATAGTTTGCATCCGCTAATCCCAAACTCCCAATCCTTCCCTCCCCTCACACCCCAATGTGCAATGTTTAAAAAGAAAACATGTCATACTCAACTGCTTCAGTAAACTGCTCCATTATGAATACATCTGGGGTAAAAGAAAAACAAAATGTGTCTTTGCTACACATACACACACGACAAATAACTATCTTTAGACCATGCATTCTGCCAGTAGATAATGGAAAGACAGAATGATGCAGTAGGAAGTGTATTCATCTGCGCCACTTGCAAACCGTGAGGCTTTAAGCAACATGTTTGCCCTCTTTGGGATTTTCTTCCTCATCTGAAAATAAAAAGAGGTCCTGCACCAGAATATTTGAGAGTGGCAAATTCTTAAGCCTGCCTACAGTGTTCAGACAGGGGGTATAAGTGAGTGTTCTGAGGGCAAGAGGCAAGGCAACAGGAGGTGATGGAGCTTATGTTGCACTGGGAATTTCACACCATCAGTGTCAAACCTGCAAGACATCTCCCATCAAGACATTTTTGATTCATATAATGGACTTTATATATGCCCAAATAGCAAGTTTAAGGTACATAAGAGGGCAGACTCGGGTATTCACTTCTCGATAAAGCATTCAACAGACCTTAGTTTTGCTATCATTGCTACTATTCATCTCATGGTAGCTTTAGCTCTTCTAGACAATTGGTTGCAGATAACACTATCTGTTGTAGAGAATTTAAGCAGAGAAGGATCTACGGGGGCATATAGATAGCTCATAGTCTTTGGAAGGGATGCAAAAGTAGACCCAAAGGTATTTCCAAGAGAATCTCCTAGAACCACAGTGAAGAACTGGCTTGATAAAGGAGCAGCTATATGGTTCCATCAGTAAGCGACTGCCAAAAGCCATCCTCATGAACCATGCCGCCACTGTAGTCAACAGAAAACCACGTTTGCACCTGAACCACAGGAGATGCTAGACATGGGTTTTCCTTGTATTGTTTGCTTGTTATAATCTGTGGTGCAAAGTCAGAATTTACGAGAGGGTATATAAAATGAAGAGATGATGCTTCAAAGATTTTAAGACACATAGGTATTAATATTGCTAACAATTCAACACTCGTGGCCATTAAGTTGAAGGTTGTAGACTGAAAGATGAACAATGGGTGTATTTTTCCTTTGGGAACTTACAAAGAGAAATAATTGGCATGATCATGAACAATGATTCTTATTTATATGTTTCTTGGATAAATTACATATCCTAGGGAAGTTTGCAGACTTGGCTTTTGGTATTTGCCCTTGAGAGAAAACCTCTAGATTGATAGCTAAAATCTTAATTGCTACTCAGGCAATTAACCTATCCCCTGAAACTTAAAGGCCTTTCTGAGACGGAATTTAAGAATTTAAGATGCTTGCATTATGAGCATAAACAAACTTAATAGGGGTGACCAAAGCTCTCCTATTGCAAAGACAGACAAGAGGTGAGAAGAAAAACAAGGAGGAAGTGGAGGAGGGGGAAGAAGCAGTTTTTGTTTTCAGGGAAAATATAGAGGTGAATGTTTAAAAGAAAACAGTTAACATTGATTTTTTTATTTCAATTTTTGAATTTTATTTATTTTTTTATACAGCAGGTTCTTATGAGTCATCAATTTTATACACATCAGTGTATACATGTCAATCCCAATAGCCCAATTCATCACACCACAACCCCCACCACCCCGCGGCTTTCCCCCCTTGGTGTCCATACGTTTGTTCTCTACATCTGTGTCTAAATTTCTGCCCTGCAAACCGGTTCATCTGTACCAGTTTTCTAGGTTCCACATACATGCATTAATATACGATATTTGTTTTTCTCTTTCTGACTTGCTTCACTCTGTATGACAGTCTCTAGATCCATCCAGGTCTCTACAAATGACCCAATTTCGTTCGTTTTTATGGCTGAGTAATATTCCAGTGTATATATGTACCACATCTTCTTTATCCATTCGTCTGTCGATGGGCATTTAGGTTGTTTCCACGACCTGGCTATTGTAAATAGTGCTGCAATGAACATTGGGGTGCATGTGTCTTTTTGAATTATGGTTTTCTCTGGGTATATGACCAGTAATGGGATTGCTGGATTATATGGTAATACTATTTTTAGTTTTTTAAGGAACACCCATACTGTTCTCCATAGTGGCTGTATCAATTTACATTCCCACCAACAGTGCAAGAGGGTTCCCTTTTCTCCACACCCTCTCCAGCATTTGTTGTTTGTTTATTTTCTGGTGATACCCATTCTAATTCGTGTGAGGTGATACCTCATTGCAGTTTTGATGTGCATTTCTTTAATAATTCGTGATATTGAGCAGCTTTTCATGCGCTTCTTGGCCATCTGTATGTCTTCTTTGGAGAAATGTCTATTTAGGTCTTCTGCCCATTTTTGGATTGGGTTGTTTGTTTTTTTTAATATTGAGCTGAATGAGCTGTTTATATATTTTGGATATTAATCCTTTGCCCATTGATTCGCTTGCAAATATTTTCTCCCATCCTGAGGGTTGTCTTTCCGTCTTGTTTATGGTTTCCTTTGCTGTGCAAAAGCTTTGAAGTTTCATTAGGTCCCATTTGTTTATTTTTGTTTTTATTTCCATTACTCTAGGAGGTGGATCAAAAAAGATCTTGCTGTGATTTATGTCAAAGAGTGTTCTTCCTATGTTTTCCTCTAAGAGTTTTTTAGTGTCCGGTCTTACATTTAGGTCTCTAATCCATTTTGAGTTTATTTTTGTGTATAGTGTTAGGGAGGGTTCTAATTTCATTCTTTTACATGTAGCTGTCCAGTTTTCCCAGCACCACTTATTGAAGAGACTGTCTTTTCTCCATTGTATATCTTTGCCTCCTTTGTCATAGATTAGTTGACCATAGGTGCGTGGGTTTATCTCTGGGCTTTCTATCTTGTTCCATTGATCTATGCTTCTGTTTTTGTGCCAGTACCATATTGTCTTGATTACTGTAGCTTTGTAGTATAGTCTAAAGTCAGGGAGTCTAATTCCTCCAGCTCCGTTTTTTTCCCTCAAGACTGCTTTGGCTATTCGGGGTCTTTTGAGTCTCCATACAAATTTTAAGATTTTTTGTTCTAGTTCTGAAAAAAATACCATTGGTAATTTGATAGGGATTGCATTGAATCTGTAGATTGCTTTGGGTAGTATAGTCATTTTCACAATATTGATTCTTCCAATCCAAGAACATGGTATATCTCTACATCTGTTGGTATCATCTTTAATTTCTTTCATCAGTGTCTTATAGTTTCCTTCATACAGGTCTTTTGTCTCCCTAGGTAGGTTTGTTCCTAGGTATTTTATTTTTTTTGTTGCAGTGGTAAATGGGAGTGTTTCCTTAATTTCTCTTTCAGATTTTTCATCATTAGTGTATAGGAATGCAAGAGATTTCTGTGCATTAATTTTGTATCCTGCAACTTTACCAATTCATTGATTAGCTCTAGTAGTTTTCTGGTGGCATCTTTAGGATTCTCTATGTATACTATCATGTCATCTGCAAACAGTGACAGTTTTACTTCTTCTTTTCCAATTTGTATTCCTTTTATATCATTTTCTTCTCCGATTGCCATGGCTAGGACTTCCAAAACTATGACGAATAATAGTGGTGAGAGTGGACATCCTTGTCTTGTTCCTGATCTTAGAAGAAATGCTTTCAGTTTTTCACCATTGAGAATGATGTTTGCTGTGGGTTTGTCGTATATGGCCTTTATTATGTTGAGGTAAGTTCCCACTTTGCCCACTTTCTGGAGAGTTTTTATCATAAATGGGTGTTGAATTTTGTCAAAAGCTTTTTCTGCATCTATTGAGATGATCATATGGTTTTTATTCTTCAATTTGTTAATATGGTGTATCACATTGATTGATTTGCGTCTATTGAAGAATCCTTGCATCCCTGGGATAAATCCCACTTGATCATGGTGTATGATTCTTTTAATGTGTTGCTGGATTCTGTTTGCTAGTATTTTGTTGAGGATTTTTGCATCTATATTCATCAGTGATATTGGTCTGTAATTTTCTTTTTTTGTAGTATCTTTGTCTGGTTTTGGTATCAGGGTGATGGTGGCCTCATAGAATGAGTTTGGGAGTGTTCCTTCCTCTGCAATTTTTGGAAGAGTTTGAGAAGGATGGGTGTTAGCTCTTCTCTAAATGTTTGAGAATTCACCTGTGAAGCCATCTGGTCCTGGACTTTTTTTTGTTGGAAGATTTTTAATCCCAGTTTCAATTTCATTACTTGTGATTGGTCTGTTCATATTTTCTATTTCTTCCTGGTTCAGTCTTGGAAGGTTATACCTTTCTAAGAATTTGTCCATTTCTTCCAGGTTGTCCATTTGATTGGCATAGAGTTGCTTGTAGTAGTCTCTTAGGATGCTTTGTATTTCTGCAATGTCTGTTGTAATTTCTCCTTTTTCGTTTCTACTTTTATTGATTTGAGTCCTCTCTCTCTTTTTCTTGATGAGTCTGGCTAATGGTTTATCAATTTTCTTTATCTTCTCAAAGAACCAGCTTTTAGTTTTAATGATCTTTGCTACTGTTTTCTTTGTTTCTATTTCATTTATTTCTGCTCTGATCTTTATGATTTCTTTCCTTCTGCTAACTTTGGGTTTTGTTTGTTCTTCTTTCTCTAGTTCCTTTAGGTGTAAGGTTAGATTGTTTACTTGAGATTTTTCTTGTTTCTTGAGGTAGGCTTGTATAGCTATAAACTTCCCTCTTAGAACTGCTTTTGCTGCATCTCGCAGGTTTTGGATCATCGTGTTTTCATTGTCATTTGTCTCTAGGTATTTTTTGATTTTCTCTTTGATTTCTTCAGTGATCTCTTGGTTGTTGAGTAACGTATTGTTTAGCCTCCATGTGTTTGTCTTTTTTACGTTTTTTTCCCTGTAATTCATTTCTAATCTCCTAGCGTTGTGGTCAGAAAAGATGCTTGATATGATTTCAATTTTCTTAAATTTACTGAGGCTTGATTTGTGACCCAAGATGTGATCTATCCTGGAGAACGTTCCGTGTGCACTTGAGAAGAAAGTGTAATCTGCTGTTTTTGGATGGAATGTCCTATAAATATCAATTAAATCTATCTGGTCTATTGGGTCTTTTAAAGCTTCTGTTTCCTTATTTATTTTCATTTTGGATGATCTGTCCATTGGTGTAAGTGAGGTGTTAAAGTCCCCCACTATTATTGTGTTACTGTCGATTTCCTCTTTTATAGCTATTAGCAGTTGCCTTATGTATTGAGGTGCTCCTATGTTGGGTGCATATATATTTACAATTGTTATATCTTCTTCTTGGATTGATCCCTTGATCATTATGTAGGTCCTTCCTTGTCACTTGTAACATTCTTTATTTTAAAGTCTATTTTATCTGATATGAGTATTGCTACTCCAGCTTTCTTTTGATTTCCATTTGCATGGAATATCTTTTTCCATCCCCTCACTTTCAGTCTGTATGTGTCCCTAGGTCTGAAGTGGGTCCTGTAGACAGCATATATATGGGTCTTGTTTTTGTATCCATTCAGCAAGCCTGTGTCTTTTGGTTGGAGCATTTAATCCATTCACATTTAAGGTAATTATTGATATGTATGTTCCTATGACCATTTTCTGAATTGTTTTCAGTTTGTTTTTGTAGGTCCTTTTCTTCTCTTGTGTTTCCCACTTAGAGAAGTTCCTTTAGTATTTGTTGTAGAGCTGGTTTGGTGGTGCTGAATTCTCTTAGCTTTTGCTTGTCTGTAAAGCTTTTGATTTCTCCATCAAATCTGAATGAGATCCTTGCCGGGTAGAGTAATCTGGGTTGTAGGTTCTTTGCTTTTATCACTTTAAGTATGTCATGCCACTCTCTTCTGGCTTGTAGAGTTTCTGTTGAGAAATCAGCTGTTAACCTTATGGGAGTTACCTTGTATGTTAGTTGTTTTTCCCTTGCTGCTTTCAATAATTTTTCTTTGTCTTTAATTTTTGCCAATTTGATTACATGTGTCGGCATGTTTCTCCTTGAGTTTATCCTGTATGGGACTCTCTGCGCTTCCTGGACTTGGGTGGCTATTTCCTTTCCCATGGTAGGGAATTTTTGACTATAATCTCTTCAAATATTTTCTCTGGTCCTTCCTCTCTCTCTTCCCCTTCTGGGACCCCTATAATGAGAATGTTGTTGCATTTAATGTTGTCCCAGAGGTCTCTTAGGCTGTCTTTTCTTTTCATTCTTTTTTCTTTATTCTGTTTCACAGCACTGAATTCCACCATTCTGTCTTCCAGGTCACTTATCCGTTCTTCTGCCTCAGTTATTCTGCTATTGATTCCTTCTAGTGTAGTTTTCGTTTCAGTTATTGTATTGTTCATCTCTGTTTGTTTGTTCTTTAATTCTTCTAGGTCTTTGTGAAACATTTATTGCATCTTCTCGATCTTTGCCTCCATTCTTTTTCCGAGGTCCTGGATCATCTTCACTATCATTATTCTGAATTCTTTTTCTGGAAGGTTGCCTATCTCCACTTCATTTAGTTGTTTTTCTGGGGTTTTGTCTTGTTCCTTCATCTGGTACATAGCCCTCTGCCTTTTCATCTTGTCTATCTTTCTGTGAATGTGGTTTCTGTTCCACAGGCTGCAGGATTGTAGTTCTTCTTCAGTTAATAATGATTATATAATGTATTTTTTTTTCCAAAACCATGGAAGCAAATCCCTTACTTTCATATACATATAAAGGATGCATTTAGTAGAAGTCAAAGAAGACCTTCTATGGGCTAATCAGGTTAAGAAACCCTGAAACCTTCCCCATCTGCCCTAGGGTACTGTGGCTATATGGTGGATGAAACTTTTGTTCTGATCAGGGTTTCTCAGCCTCGGCAATACTGATTAGTCTCCAGCCCTCTGTAGCCCTCTGCAGTCACGTATATCACATGCCTGAAAACTGGAGGCACCTGAGTTTGTGAGCCTTAAATGTTCCAAGACTTCTATCTCTCTCTTTTTCAAAGCAGAGTATCTTTCGGGCTGTATTTCTTTGTGGTGCTTGGAGGGTGGGGAGTATCCTGTGCCCAGTACCATGGGTAGCAGCATCCCTGGCCTCCATCCACTAGATGTCAGTAGTGCCAGCTCCTCCCCCCACAAGGTGTAACAACCAAAAATTTCTCCATGTATGGCCAAATGTCCCCAGGGGGCAAAATTGCTCTCCTGCATTTAAGAATCTCTTCTCTAGGTGTGAAGTCAAAGAAAAAAAATCCTTCATCTTAGGATTACTCTGTTATATATGAAAACAGAAAAGAATGAATAGGGTTTTTTTCCTTCTTGTGTTAAAATCATTACAAAATATAAAGTTATCCCTCCAAGACCTTTCCTTCCAACTGATGAAGAAAGAATCAGATTAATCAATTGGCTTCTCTGGCTGAAGGAGACTGAGGACATTCCTGTTTTCACTGGTCCGTTCACAGGGCCATGGCTTCCCTCACAGCCTCAGAGCAGGCAAGCAGCCATAGAACATGAGCATCTGCTTGCATCTAATTCACACAATTTCCTTCTGTGACAAATTTCTCCCACATTCAACAAATGCCTAATTTCATTTTTATGATTTTTTTAGAAAGGTTGAACTCTTAAAAAAGTCAGCAGACACAGCCACAATACAAGATTACATACTATTTTTTTTTCAAATGACCATCTAGATTTCTCGTCAGGGAACAAAATTACACATATCTTTAACAAGCACACAGTTAGTAAGAGCACAACTCCGTACTGTGTGTTATGACCCATAAATCACTAATGCATTTACATTTTAAATAAAATCAACAGTCGTGCCAATGCTAGGTGCCTTTGATCTTGTGCAGGTATATTTTCCTTTCCTGGCTGGAATTGAAGATCGTAGGGAAAAAACCAGATTCAGGTGGGTATGAGCAAACCAGCTTTTGAAAATAATACAACGTTTTGTGTGTACGTGGCATTTGGTGGGCAAGGGGGACTGTGCAGAATTTATCAGGGAAGCTTCTGTTTTCTTTTCTGAAGACGTCATTCATAGCTCTACTAAAAGAATTACTCCACACAATATAGGACACCCTGGGGATTCCATGGGCAAGTAATTAATTTCTTTCCTGTGTTAGGAGACCATTTGCAAGCTGTCTGGAAGCCAAGCGTCTGTCTTTTGAAATCATTTTTTAAAGAGTGGCTTACAGTTGTCAATCACCATGATGTAGACCATGGGAAATATCTATTTCTTCTGAAGGATTGGCAGTGGGCGGCAGGGCAGATCAGTTTCATGCATTGCTAATAAGAAACAAACACAGCCCACTGGCAAGGGGGCAATAGTTTTCCTGATTATTCCTAAGCCTTGCCGGGGTCTGTTCAAAGCCCACACTCCTAGGAGTCTTGGCAATTGTTGGCTCTGATCCTCCTGATGTGTCTAATCAGACGTCGTGTAAACAGACAGCTGGCTACTCCTACTGGTCAAACTTCAGCCTGGTTTTGCCATATACTCCATAGTTTGCCTTTGCTCAAGGAATGGGCCAGGATTTCCATGGCAAAGGTGATCATCAAAGCCAGACGTAACTGTATTTTGAAATTCTTACTAAATTCCAGAGCTGTCATACTTTGAAGGATTTCCTTCCGTTTCCTTTGTTGAATAATGTAGCAGCTACCAAAACAATAAATATGATTGGGAAGGGCCAGAAGAATCCCTAAATTAAAAAATTGTAATAGCCTTTCATGGCAGGAATTACGGATTACACACCAAATCAAGTATGATTACATTAAAACTAGATTTTTCTCAAGCTTGGACTGGAAGACCTTCCCGAATTTTCTTTCTTTTTTTTTTTTTTTTTTTTTTACTTAAACAACAGAAATTAATTTTCTCACAATTCTGGCGGCTGGAAGGTCCAATATCAAGTCTGTCAGGGTTTAGTTTCCAGTGGGAGCTTTCCTCCTTTGCAGATAATGACCTTCCAGATAACGACCTTATCATCCACCCTTTAGATACTTTCTCCCAAGGCCCACCGCCTCTATCCCATGGGAACGTAGCTATTCACATCCAAATCTAGGGCTTAGATGACACACTGAAGAAGAACATAAATCGCCCACGTTTCCCACATCTGGTCCCAAATTATTGTAAAAGGACTCATGGTTGGTTTATTTGTATTTCTTGTATTTATTCATTCCAAAACTAAGATTTAAGAAAAAAAAAAAAAACACATATGTAGTGTTTTCCAAGAGTGAAGGTGAGTTTTCCCTTGGACCTACTATCCTTGGGAAGGTACTGGTAGCATAATTGTCTTTGCAGAGTTACAGGGATGGGAGAGCTGCTGGTACGTGGAGTTCCCAGCTTGGTCCTCCATATCTGGTAGGTTTTCATCTACATCAGTTCTGCGGGACTTGTCAACCTCACCATCATGCTTTCCGACCTTCCACACAGATCGGTGCATGGAAATGGCCGCCAGGTCCCTTCCTGTGCTGCCTGTTCCACACGACACCTCCCCCACCCCAGATACGGTGCGATCCTTGCACCATCCAACACTTAGCAGTGATTACTGATTATCAGGCATCCTTCTGGCCCCTCACATGGGTAACTCAGGCAATGCTCACAACATCCCTATGAGGAAGGAACCTGAGTTCTTCCAAAGAAGGAAATTAAGAAACTGAGACACAGTGAGTTGCAAATACTTGCTGTACATAATAATGTCAGTGAGTGGCGGAACCAGCATTAGAAATACAGACACCTTATGAACAAGACTCACACACTCAATTTGTACCCATGGACACCACCCTATTATCCCTCTACACCCCACTCATCGTTCACTTAACTTGATGTCTGTGGCTGGATTTGCCCGTTGATCCACAGGTGTCTACTGAGTACGGAACGGATGTTAGATTCTATGCAAGATCCAGAGCAAATGAGACAGACACAGACGTGGCTCCACGGAGCTGGAAGCCTACTGCGTCAATGCTATTCTTCTTCATCTTACGTATTTTATTGGGAAGCTGAAAGACGTCCTATCTAAAGCCACGGGTGACACTGCAGTGGAAGTGGTGAGCCTGGCTTTTAGGCTGTCAGATCTCTCCATGGTCTCCCCTGCTCTGAACGAGTCTACTCTTGAACCTATTCCGAGCCACTGTTTCTTCTCTCACCTCTCTCCTTTCCCAGACACTCTTCCATCCTTATCGCAGAGAAACATAGATGGCCCAGGGCACATTCCTCCAGCTGCCAAAAAGTGCCTATGTGGCTACAGAAACTGTTGCCAATTGTTGCCAAAAAAGAATTGGATAAAGACAGATCAATATGTGCTAGTAGCCAAGAGAACAGCGTGCCCTAGACTAATGGGTTCTTTTCCTACCTGGATTCTCTCACCCTTCAAGTACACCCTAGACCCTCTCGTCAGAGCATTCTTTTCTAATGTGAATCATTCACTCACATTTATCATCACCTACACTGAGGAAGGCACCACGAAATTCACCAGGAATTCTAGGGCTGATGTCGTAACTACATGCAGTAAAAACCCGTTATTACAGAATGTAAACCATAGGCTACTTCTGTTGACTTACTTCAGTCTCAAGAAGGGGTTCTGTCATTTTCGTTCTTTCCGCACCTTTATATCAATAGGTGGCTTGTGTTTACCTACTGGGGTGTTTCTTTTCAGACGTCAGTGGTCATGGTTTATCAACCTGGTTTCTTAAGAGAATGCCTTGGTCTTGGATGAAAATTGCCATTAGTAGATGGAAACGCCCAAGGTAAGCCAGGGTCTTTGTAGACACTCTGCCTATCCTATGGGGTGAATGTTGCAATTGGAGGGGGTGGAAGAAGAGAAGGGAAGGGCAAGGGTAAATGAGGTAGCATTTATCGAGCGCCCCTATAAGCCAGATGCTGTGCTAGGAGTTTGGAATACCACTAGATAGAGTTCCTGCCTTGAAAAGCACGGTCAGTTTTTCTCTTGAATCTAGTACCTTCAATTGATACACTTTGCTGTAAAACAGAGATCCAAGGGTATCTCTATGTCTCAGTATTTAAGAAGTTGGTGAAAACTATCTTAAGGTCAGATCACTCAAAAATAGTATCTACAGGGACTTCCCTGGTGGTCCATTGGTTGAGACTCTGTGCTCCCAATGCAGGGGGCCCGGGTTCAATCCCTGGACAGGGAACTAGAGCCCACATGCCACAACTAAAGATCCTGTATGTGGCAACTAAGATCCCATGCTGTAACTAAGACACGGCCCAGCCAAATAAATAAATAAATATTTTTTAAAAAATAGTATCTCCAGTCAATTTGAGGTTGTAACTTTGGGTAATCATATGAATGCTTTTTTAAAAGGCATCATATTGGAAGACTATGTTCATATGATAAGATAATTATTGCTATTCATGCCACGTCTATAGTTGCATAGAAGTCAAAGATAATTTCTAACATTTAGGGCATATTTATGATGGGCTAGGTCCTTTACATTGGTCAGTTATCTCATCCTGAGAATAATTCTCTAGTGTAGGTATTATTATTCTCACCACTTTACAGATGACAAAACTGAACTTACAAGGATGTGAAATAAATCACTCAGCTTGTGAGTGACAGAACAGGGCCGGACACAGGCCTGTGTGTCTACATTCGCTCCTTCCGTAAATTATTACATCAGAACATGCACAGCAATTTATGGTTCTGCTAGTTAGGCACTGGCCTGCTGTTTTTAGGTCCTGGAGTTAACCAGGTGTTCGGCCACAAACGAGCAACAATAATGAAAATTTAACACGTCAACCTACGCACCCCACATCATTTATGTCTGTCCATATATTGTCAGCCAACAGAGTGCAATAAAAAATAAAATATAAACAATATTTCAGAAAATCTTTAAGTCCTTAAACAAGCAAAAACCCAGAACCCCACACTAAAAATACAGGGCACATCCCATAAAATACTTGTGAAAAGAATCAAATTCCACTTGCAAATCAGGGTACTGATTTCTATCAGCCCCCCATCCACTCACCTTGCAACGTCCAAGAAAATGTCTCTTAGAGATGGAATGTAATGTTTTCCCTAATTAATGTAATTCTTAAAAAAAAAAAAAAAAGTTTGTGCTTTCAGACAACTGTTCTTTGTGTGTAAATGTGTAGATTTCAGAGTTCTGAATACGTACACGAAAGTATTGGTTTTATTTATGCACATCAGTCTGTTATTGCCAGCACCATACAACTCAGCCCATAATTGTTGCTCTTATTTATTGGGCATGAGTATGCGTTCCGGTTCCAGAGAGAGTTACAGCAGCTGGTGGGCATTGCCTACGCTTCATATTTCTTTCTGTATCTCTCCAGTACTGAGCCAGTTGGAGGTACTCTATTATCGTGGGTGGGGGAGCACTTGGGCTAGTTTGGAGGCGCAGAAAGAACCAGTTATCTTCAAAAAGGGGCATAAGAACAGTAAAAGCGATCTGAATAGTGGTCCAGAAATAGACTCCTAAGAGCCTCAGTTCAATGCACAACCATTTCCATGGTTGCCATTGCTTTTTGGTGGTTCAACCCCAACCAAAGTCAAGTTTCCCTGACCAGAAAAGACCTCACTAAGTGCATTAAATGATTCTGGCTGGCATCCCAGAGGAGCTGAGTTCACAGCCATGGTCTACGCCTCCTTGCTTTATGGACCAAGTTCTCTGTTCTTTGACCCATCTCCCCAAATCCACCCTTGTCTTGCCCACAATTAAAAACAAGATTCAGAGTTAGCGTCTCCCCACAACTAGGGTGTCTGGCAGCCGCTGGTGGGGGACTCTGACCCCCCAAGGAGATGGGAGGAATCCTAAAGTGAAACGGTAGGACGTAGGGGGACTGAGAGGGGAGGAGAAGTGGAGGCCAGAAAGGATCGGTGCCCCTGAGGCCAGGGAGATCAGGAGAGGCAGGCAGGAGGGACTCTCCAGGAAGAGCAGGAGAGGAGCGGAGGGTGATCGCCTGGCCCACTCGGGCCGGGGAGCCTGCTGAGTTCCCAGGCCGCTTCTCCCCATCCAAAGCCCCATCCAGGCCGCCTGGGTCCTGGGGGCATAGGAGGGAGGCCGGGGAGATCAGGAGAGGCAGGCAGGAGGGACCCTCCAGAAGGAGCACGAGAGGAGCAGAGGGCGTTTGCCCCACCCTCTCGGGCACTGGGAGCCTGCTGAGCTCTCAGGTCGGTCCCCTGTCCTCCAAGGCCACCCCCTCCCCCCCCCCCCCAACTGCATTGGTCCTGGGGGCACAGGAGGGAGGCCAGGGAGATCAACACAAATTGGAAAAGAAAAAGTAAAACTGTCACTATTTGCCAATGACATATACTATACATAGAAAACCCTAAAGATGCCACCAGAAAACTACTAAAGCTAATCAATGAATTTGGTAAGGTTGCAGGATACAAAATTAATGCACAGAAATCTCTGGCATTCTTACACACCAACAGTGAAAAATCAGAAACAGAAATTAAGGAAACACTCCCATTTACCATTGCAACAAAAAGAATAAAATACCTAGGAATAACCTGCCTAAGGAGGCAAAAGACTTGTACTCAGAAAACTATAAAACACTGATGAAAGAAATCAAAGATGACATAAACAGATGGAGAAATATGCCATGTTCTTGGATTGGAAGAATCCATATTGTGAAAATGACTATACTACCCAAAACAATCTACAGATTCAGTGCAATCCCTATCAAACTACCAATGGCATTCTTCACAGAATTAGAACAAAAAATCTTACAATCTGTACGGAAACACAAAAGACCCCGAATAGCCAAAGCAATCTTGAGAAAGAAAAACGAAGCCGGAGGAATCAGAATCCCTGACTTCAGACTATACTACAAAGCTACAGTCATCAAAACAGTATGGTACTGGCGCAAAAACAGACGCATAGATCAATAGAACAGGATAGAGAGCCCAGAGATAAACCCACGCACCTATGGTCACCTTATCTTTGATAAAGGAGGCAAGAACATACAATGGAGAAAAGACAGTCTCTTCAATAAGTGGTGCTGGGGAAACTGGACAGCTACATGTAAAAGAATGAAATTAGAACACTCCCTAACACCATACACAAAAATAAACTCAAAATGGATTAAAGACCTAAATGTAAGGCCAGACACTATAAAACTCTTAGAGGAAAACACAGGCAGAACACTCTAGGACATAAATCACAGCAAGATCTTTTTTGACCCATGTCCTAGAGTAATGGAAATAAAAACAAAAATAAACAAATGGGACTTAATTAAACGTAGAAGCTTTTGCACAGCAAAGGAAACCATAAACAAGACGGAAAGACAACCCTCAGAATGGGAAAAAATATTTGCAAATGAAGCAACTGACAAAGGATTAATCTCCAAAATTTACAAGCAGCTCATGCAGCTCAATGTCAAAAAAACAAACAACGCAACCAAAAATGGGCAGAAGACCTAAATAGACATTTCACCAAAGAAGACATACAGATGGCCAAGAGACACACGAAAAGCTACTCAACATCACTAATTATTAGAGAAATGCAAATCAAAACTACAATGAGGTATCACCTCATTCCAGTCAGAATGGCCATTATCAAAAAAGCTAAGAAACAATAAATGCTGGAGGGGGTGTGGAGAAAAGGGAACCCTCTTGCACTGTTGGTGGGAATGTAAATTGATATAGTCACTATGGAGAACAGTATGGAGGTTCCTTAAAAAACTAAAAGTAGAATTACCATATGACCCAGCAATCCCACTACTGGGCATATACCCTGAGAAAACCATAATTCAAAAGGAGACATGCACCACAGTGTTCACTGCAGCACTATTTACAATAGCCAGGTCATGGAAGTGACTTAAATGTCCATCGACAGATGAATGGATGAAGAAGATGTGGCACATATATACAATGGAATATTACTCAGCCATAAAAGGAAATGAAATTGAGTTATTTGTAGTGAGGTGGGTGGACCTAGAGTCTGTCATACAGAGGGTAGTAAGTCAGAAAGAGAAAAACAAAAACCATATGCTAACACATATATATGGAATCTAAAAAAAAAAGGTTCTGATGAACCTAGGGGCAGAACAGGAATAAAGACACAGGTGTAGAGAATGGACTTGAGGACACGGGGAGGGGGAAGGCTAAGCTGGGACAAAGTGAGAGAGTAGCACTGACATATATACACTACCAAACATAAAACCGATAGCTAGTGGGAAGAAGCTGCATAGCACAGGGAGATCAGCTCGGTGCTTTGCAATGAACTAAAGGGATGGGATAGGGAGGATGGGAGGGAGACGCAAGAGGGAGGGGATATGGGGACATGTGTATGCATATGGCTGATTCGCTTTGTTGTGCAACGAAACTAACACGGTATTGTGAAGCAATTATACTCCAATAAAAACCTATTAAAAAAATTTTTTTTTGCATGAGACACAAATGCTCTGTAAATAAGCACTTACTTCTTTTACTTCACCCTAACCCAGCCCTGTTCCCAGCCCACCCAATAAATAGCCTGTCACAAGCTCTAGCAATCCCTCCAAAATTTTCCAGCACATTTAGAAAGAAATTCAACACGCTAAGAAAATACTCCTTTTTTTTTAAAGAAAATACTGTAAACATGAAACATATATCACAGTGTACGTCAATGATGTATTTTCCCCCAAAGAATTTTGGAGTTTAAATCAAAATTAACTAAATTAAAATCTGTGCAAGAGGGAGGGGATATGTGGATATATGTATACATATAGCTGATTCACTTTGTTATACAGCAGAACCTAACACACCATTGTAAAGCAATCATATTCCAATAAAGATGTTAAAAAAAAAAAGGTTATAATCCTACCAAAAAAGAAGTCTGAATAAGTATTTTTACAAGGATCTGCTTTGAATAACCAATTACAGTAGAACTCAGAAAAGCAGGCTTTATGCCCGAGGTCTGCTGAGGAAGTGGTTTACATACCCAGATGGGAGAAATTCTCATCTGAGAGTAATGCACGTGAAGAAGCAGAATTCTGTCTTCTGGTTACCTATTTTAATGCCTGATAATCTTCAAATTTAGGGCAACCGAAGTGTACCAGGAATCTCAGGTTGCACCGGTTTTTGTTAACATTGAAAATGTTGAGATTTTGCTAACTGTCTAACCTAAAGCTGACCAAGACGAACACTGCTGAACAGCTTCTAATGTGTCCTTGATTTCATGTTTTCTTTGCTTCCATATACGTATAAATGGATCTCTCCTGCTGTCACTAAACACCAGCTCTTCTTATTCACATGATCATGCCTACAGCTCTTATTAACTCCTTCTCTAAATCTTACAATGTTTATCCTCTTTAGGGCATAATTACTGTTTCACATGTGTGTGCTCTGATGCTCCAGTTTTCAAGCACTTTGTGAATTAAAAGGTTTAGTGCTTAGACAGCCAACTTATCCCCGTTTTAAAATAAAGTGTTCAAGTGTTTACTGTAATATTAGTATATGATCTTTAAATGTTGCTGTTTATTTTTAAATTGAGAAACCAGAGTGCAGAATTAAAAACCATGAATTACAATACTTCTGTTCTCTCTCAGCCTGGTTAATGCACAAATCATTCTCTTAGGAATTGAACTGGATTTTAAAAATCCACTCTGTGTGAGAATTTCACAGATTTTTAACAGAAGGTAAAAGTGATTTTTTTTTCTTCTTGGCAGTTGAAAGGAATATAAAACAACAGATTGACTTTCTGGCCATGATTCTCAGGATGAGAAAAAACAGAGTCACATATTGTAGATGAGAAGGAAAAAAAAAAACAAATCTCATGAATCATGTGTAATATTCAAATGCTAAAGAATTGAGACTTCATCTCTGGAAAATATATAGTAAGCGATAGTTGTACATTTGATGTTCATCAACCTCTTTTCTGCTCCTAGCCCAGTAAACCCTTTACGTGGAATATCCCATAACTTCTATGTGTTTTAATAAGGTATCTCCCCATGTTTTATTTGGTTAAAATGGATGAATATTCTGAGCTGACTCAGAAGAGTAGCTCCAGGCTAGAGTTTACGGCTGGGCTGTAGAGCCCTGTTTGGATGCATCCTACACTTCCTTGCAATGATAGATATTCTGTGTATATTGAGAAATACACATTCATGCTTGCATTGTTCTTAGTACCAGAGAAGTTATCTGATTTGCTTCTCAGTGGGCGTTTGTTGGTCAGGCTTTCTCCTTGCTAAGCCTCTGTTTTGCTTTATTCTAGTGTATAACTCTCTGTCCCATGGTCAGCTCTTTGTGCACTAGGACTTACCCTGCATGCATTTATTTACACATCTCTGTATCCATGACAAACCACACTGCAAATAATGACCATTATAAGGTTTAAGTGCTTATATAGCCAACTTATCCTGGCTTTAAAATAAAGTGTTAAAGTGTTTACTGTAATCTTAGTACACGGTCTTTAAACGTTGCTACTTATTTTTAAATTGAGAAACACAGAATGCTAAATTAAAAACCATTTTAATGGTTTTGTGCCCATTTGAAAGTTTCTCTGGGCCAGGAGTATGGTGGTTGGTGATAACCAATCTTGTTCAATCCCGTCCCATGGCTTCTGACATTACTAAACGTCACCCCTTCTTATTCACATGGTCATGCCTACAGCTCATATTAACTCCTTCTCTAAATCTTACAATGTTTACAGTCTTTAGGGCTTAACACACATGCCATGTGAGGGTAACTGCTAACAGCCCACAGCACGGGGCAGGTTTATCAGCAGAACACACTTCATGGGGGTACTCCAGGCAACAGCTTCCACGATGATGACATTAGCTAAACATATATACCTTTACGAGGACTCATTGAGTCTCATAGGTCACTGAGAATGGCCCCTTGGTATCTGGGTGTCCTCAGCTATTTCCAAGTTAATGCTGTCCCTCCCAGCAAGTGCCCTGCTGCCTGAACTGAGCTTCTAGGGACCTATAGTCTCGGGTGGGAAATAAGGACAATTTGGAGAAAAACAGAAGCTTCCTACCTTTTCTGTTTTCCAATCTGTTTTGGACTCAGCCAGTGAGGGATGGATGATTCTCAGTGCACAGATGAAAGACACACACTTTGTCCTTAGGGTCTAGGGCCCCTGTCTTCTGTCCCCATAAGTTCCTACAAGGACAAACAATAGAAAACACATTCCCATAGAGAACACAGTAAAGATTCCAATCCCACTGTCCTTGTTTCTTTTTGTATTTCCTCATTTTTTCACAATATCTCCTTGTAGTTTTTATTTTCTTGTTTTGAGCAATATTGTTAGTTGCATACAAGTTCAGAATTTTTAATCTTTTCCTGGTGGATAAACTGTCTTTTGTGTGTGTGTGTTATGCATTATTCTTCTTTGTCTCTATTAATATTTGCCTTAAAATCTCTTTTCAATTTTTTTTAACTGAAGTATAGTTGATTTACAATGTTGTACTACTTTCTGCTGTACAGCAAAGTGATTCAGTTATACATATATATGCATTCTTTTTTATATTCTTTTACATTATGGTTTATCCCAGGAGACTAGATATAGCACCCTGTGCTCTACAGTAGGACCTTATTGTTTATCCATTCTATATATAATAGTTTGCATCTGCTAATCCCTAACTCGAATCCATCCCTCTCCCTCCCCCCAAAATCTCTTTTCTGAGAGTGATAATGATCATCTAAAATATCATTTTCCATCATTGCAGCTTTATATTCTAATCTTTCAGATATATATCTCATGTACACACACACAAAGCATATACGTACATTTTAAATTCCATTAGAATAATCTATACTTTTGTATTAGATAGGGTGGCTTATTTATTAATATAGTCACAGTAGTCAATAAAACTTCACTTTCATAGAGTTACTTTTTTTTTTTTTCTTTAATTAAATGAACTGGGTGTGGGATGAGAATGTCACTCAGGGCTTAAATATGTTTCAGGCAAGTGTGTGTAGCCTGTAATCCAGGCTTTAGAAAATGGTCAATAACTATCCCACTGCTGACTGTGGTCTTCCCTCACCGGGTAGTGGTAATCACTCCAGATTAAATAACAGTGCTGGAAGTTCTGGGTCTAGAGATTGGCTGGGTCAGTCATTGATTCCAGGAATGATGGAATTGATTGGTGCCTATGTGATAAGTTCAGTTTGGGATGATTCGGGCCAGGAGAATATTAGAACCTATGCATAATTTCCTGTTGTCTTACCATCCCCAAATATTTTCCATAAAAACTTATGTCCTAAAAATGTGTTATGTATTTATGTTTTGATAAATTATCATTAATAAAAATGCAATGATAGCTCAATCAGGAGTGTTAACATGTGAGTCACTATCGTTTAGGAATTAGGAAAAAGTAATTTTCAGTTTAGATACATATGTGAAGATAGAAGGAGATTGATATAACTAATACATTTTCAAAAACATCTATCATGTTGAGGTTAAAATTCTTTGGCAAGGATGAAATATAAATATTAATTTAAGCAGGAGAGGATAATAATGTAAAATGTCCTACTGTTATAGGAGAGTTTGGTCATATACTTTTAAGTGAAAAATACAGTTGATTCTTGAACAATATGAGGGTTGGGGGGCCCATCCCCAAACGGTTGAAAATCTGTATAAAAATCCATATATATATATCTCGTATATAACAGTCCATATCTGTGGTTTCACATCCATGGATTCAACCAACAATGGATTCTGTAAGACTGTAGCATGTATTTATTGAAAATAATCCATGTATAAGTGAACGCTGGCAGTTCAAATCCATGTTATTCAAGGGTCAACTGTAGTTGTCAAATCACCATGATACAAAGATAAAATTGGATACACTTATAAGAGCAATGTAAGAGTTTTAATGTGTCAGATGTATACATAACTGAAAACTATATTATTTTCAAATATTTAAATTCATAATGAAGGACTTTAAATTCTAATTAAAAAGTATCATGCTGAAGAATGACATAATATTTCAGACTAATATCAGCTGTCAATATTGATGCTTAAATACTAAACAAAATACTATCAAAAAAAATCTAACACAACATTGAAAAGATGCCACGACCAAGTGGGATTCATTCAAAGAATGCAAGCAAAGACACAAAATATTTCCACGGCTATTCAAAATTATGCTGGAGATGTTTGCTAAAGCAAAGAGACAAAATAAACAAACTAGAGGCATAAGGATTAGAAAAACAAATAAATCCCAATTGTTTTGCAGATGATACCTGGAAATTTTAGAAAATCAATGATACAACTAATCCAAACAATAAAATAATTGAGTAAATTAGCTATAAAAATTAACATAGAAAAGTCATTCATACATGACCAAAGTAGTTAATATTAGAGAAAACTCTATGTACAAAAACACCTAAGAAGTTAATATGTCTAGGAATCAACTTAAAAAGAAATGTACCAAAAGCAATCTATAATAGAAAATTGCAAAAACCTCCTGAAAGAAAAAAAAGTGGTTTGAACACATGGGAAAAATCCTTGAATAGGACGACAGATGTCAATTCTAGTCAATTTATAAAATTAATGTTATCACGGTAAAAAAAAATCATAAACCGTCTTAGGGAGTTAGATTAGCTGACAAGGAAATTTATGTGGAATAACCTGCATGTGAGGACATCCAGAAAAACCCTTGGTGAGGTGTGAAAAATGTGATAAAGGATCTATAGTGAAATGTGTCATAGGCACATGAACAGACAACAGGACTAGAGGAACAGTACTAAACATCTAGAACTAGACACACAAACATAAGGAAGAAGTTCAGTGCCTGATAAAAGGGGCATCACAAACCACTGGGCAAAGATGAACTATTTTTAATAAAAGGTGATGGGACAACTGGGTAACCATTTGGAAAATGGGACATTTAGATCCACCTCCTTCCTACACACGCATGAACTTCAAATGAATCAGGTTATCTAAGCATACGTGCATCTCTACACATGCCTAAGTGCATTCACACCTACATCCATACAAACACACAAGTTCTGGAGGAAAAGTGAACGAATTCTCCCGTAAACTTGCTGTGGGGTAACATTTTCTAAACATCACTCAAAATGCAAATACAACCAAAGGTTGATACATTTGACTATATAATTGTAGAAATATATTTGCAGGACAGACACACACAAAATGCCATTAAATCATAAGAAATCAGGCAAACTGAGGATAAATATTTGCAATATAATAGATAAAGGGCAAATATTCTTAATACTTAAAGAACTGTGAAAATCAAGGCAAAGCAAAGTCAAAAACAATTCATAGAGAACAAGTCCAAACAAACTGATTGTACAAATTAACAAAACATGAAATACACTTAGACACCATTCCTCACCTATCATATTGGGGGGAAAAAACTTAAAGTTTGGGAACACACAGGCTTTGAGAGACCCCTGTAGAGTCTTGGTTGGGATGCAAACTGAGACAACTCTTCTGGGGGGAAAATCAGGTATATGTGTGTGTGTATATGTGCGCTTTCATAAATGTGAATATAAGAATATATATATATATATTTACTTAATTCCCAGGAACTCCTACTTTTAAGAACTGGAACCAAGATGGTGAAGCGTCATCAACCTCAGTCCAAGAAAAGCAGTTGATAACAGAGTCAATCCAGGGCACACAGTGGATGACCCAGTCAGTCTAGGGCAAACAGC
Source organism: Balaenoptera ricei (assembly GCF_028023285.1). NCBI lineage: Eukaryota > Metazoa > Chordata > Mammalia > Artiodactyla > Balaenopteridae > Balaenoptera > Balaenoptera ricei. The sequence goes on along the minus strand of NC_082660.1, from coordinate 5,308,924 downwards.
TGACGATGGAGACTGACTGAAATATCCTGAGAGGAGGGAAAACAGCCTATGAACAGATCACTGCAAGGTAAATAGTTGATAATGAGACAGCAGGAAATGAGGGCTCCCCTGAGTCGGTGGAAAACAAATGATGACCCACTTACTCCAAGGAAAACAGTTAATGACACCATTCCAGGGAAAAGAGTCAATAACCGAGTCCGTCCAGGGGTACATAGTTGATGAATGAGTCAGCCCAGGGAAAAATAGTCGATGACTGAGTCATTCCAGGCAAAAGAGTAGATGAAGAGTCAGTCCAGGGGTAAACAGTCAATGGCCAGAGCTAACCCAGGGACAAAGAGTCAATCACCAACTCAGTCCAGGAGAAACAAATTATGAAACCAATTCATAGACGGTATTTATGACAAAATAAAAATTCTCCCCATACAGGATAACAATAAATGATGGTGTCATTAACAAAAACCAAACTAAAACAAGAACCAAACAGATGAGGAAATGACAATGTTTCTCTCAGTCGGGGGAAGACAACTGACAACGGAAACACTGCAGGGAACAGTCCAGAGAAAAGAATGAATGAAGAGTCAGTCCAGGAGAAACAGTTGTTAACTTAGTCACTCAGTCCAAGGGTGATTAGTCAATGACCGAGTCAGTCCAGGGGAAAATAGTCGATGACTGAGTCAGTCCAGGGAAAAGAGTCAATAACTGAGTCAGTCCAGTGGTAAGTAGTCAATGACCGAGTCAGTCCAGGGGAAAATAGTCAATGACTGAGTCAGTCCAGGGAAAAGGGTCAATAACCGAGTCGGTCCAGGGGAAAATAGTCAATGACTGAGTCAGTCCAGGGAAAAGGGTCAATAACCGAGTCGGTCCAGGGGTAAGTAGTCAATGACCGAGTCAGTCTAGGGAAAAATAGTCAATGACCGAGTCAGTCCAGGGGTAAGTAGTCAATGACCGAGTCAGTCCAGGGGAAAATAGTCGATGACCGAGTCAGTCCAGGGAAAAGGGTCAATAACCGAGTCGGTCCAGAGGTAAGTAGTCAATGACCGAGTCAGTCTAGGGAAAAATAGTCAATGACCGAGTCAGTCCAGGGAAAAGGGTCAATAACCGAGTCAGTCCAGGGGTAAGTAGTCAATGACCGAGTCCATCCAGGGAAAAATAGTCAATGACCAAGTCAGTCCAGGGAAAAGTCAATAACTGAGTCAGTCCAGTGGTAAGTAGTCAATGACCGAGTCAGTCCAGGGAAAAATAGTCAATGACCGAGTCAGTCCAGGGAAAAGGGTCAATAACTGAGTCAGTCCAGGGGTAAGTAGTCAATGACTGAGTCAGCCCAGTGAAGAAGAGTCTATGACCGAGTCAGCCCAGGGAGAAACAGTAGATGACCGAGTTAGTCCAGGGGAAAAAAGCCAATGACCAAGTCAGTCCAGGACTAAATAGTCAATGACCAAGTTAACCCAGGGAGAAACAGCTGATGACTAAATCAATCCAGGGAAAACGGTCAATGACCAACTCAACCCAGGGATGACACTTGACGACAAAACAAAAATTCCCCCTATACAGGATAACAATAAATGATAGCATCATTCCAAAAAAACAAACAAAAAAAAGAAAACAGTTGAAGAAATGACAATATTTCTCTCAGTCCAGGGAAGACAACTGACAAAGGAATCACTGCAGGGAACATAGTCCATGACTGAGTCAGGTAAGGAAAAAGAGTCGATAACTGAGTCAGCCCAGGGATAAATAATCAATGACTGAATCAGTTGAGGGACCATAGTCAAGATGGCGTTGGTCCAGGGGACACAATCATGACCACATGACAGTGTGATTCCTCACCCCAGAGAAAACAGTCGATGGCTGAGTCACTGCAGAGAAAATTGTTGACTGGATGGCAGGTAGTGATTGCCTCAGTCCAGGGAAATCAGGTACCACTGAGATAGGTCAGTATTAAGGATGTCATTGATGAGGACAAAAGAGCACACAGGTGTATGGACCAAACCCCATCCAGATCTAGAGCACAGGCCTCCCAGACTGTCCCCTCCTGTCAACTTTCAGTCCAGCTCTATGCGCACCACAACCAAGCCCATGCTGAGCTCACACTTTCTCCAACAAACATTTGTCTTGCCTGTTCCAGAACCTCACAAGGATGGAACCCTACAGTGGATAGTCATTTGGCCAAGCTCCTTTCACTCCACCCCACATTTTCCATAGAATTTTCTTTTTCTTTCTTTCCTTCTTTCTTTTTCTTTCTTTCTTTCTTTCCTTCCTCCCTCCCTCCCTCCTTTCTTTCTTTCTTTTCTTTCGGCTGTGTTGGGTTTTCATTGCTGCACGTGGGCTTTCTTTAGTTGTGGCGAGCAGGGGCTACTCTTTGTTGTGGTGCGTGGGCTTCTCATTGCGGTGGCTTCTCTTGTTGTGGAGCATGGGCTCTAGGCACGCAGGCTTCAGTAGTTGTGGCTTGCGGGTTCTACAGCACAGGCTAAGTAGTTGCGGCGCACAGGCTTAGTTGCTCCACAGTGTGTGGGATCTTCCTGGACCAGGGCTCGAACCCGTGTCCCCTGCATTTGCAGGTGGGTTCTCAACCACTGCACCACCAGGGAAGTCCCAAGTCTTTTGTCTTTTAAAACACTGTACTGTGCGTCTTTATCATCAAGGTGTAAGTCTTCTTCATAGACTGTGAATTTCAGTCCTTTGTCAGATACTTGTTTTATGAATGTTTTCTCCCAGTCTCTGTCTTGTCTGTTGGCTTTGTCCTTGACACTGTTGATGAGCCCTGTGTACTCTGAGGTGTCTCCTCTCTGGCTGGTGTAGATGTGAATGGCTCCCATCCTTGGGTGAGTTCTGCTGGGTCTCTACTCTCAGTGTAGACACAGAAGCAGAGTCTTGACCCAGAGACCTCACTGCAGCTCTCGGAGCTCCCTCTGTGTGCTGGTCCCTCCTCCCCATGACTGCGCCTTGTAAATCCTGGCAATCTCAGCCTCCTCACACTTTGAACCCAGGTCTCTGTGACGTCAATTCAGCACAAATACCTGTTTAGCTTCCTCCTCCCTTGAGCCAAGGTCTAGAAACTGGCCAGGAAGCTAGGGCCAACTGACTGCTTACTTCATTAGGTCCCTTATCTCAAGGATCAAAGTCCTGTTGCCAGGTGTCCAAAGTCTGAGCACCATTGTTTGTATCTTTCCAGCTCTCTAATTGATTACAGTGAGAAGGCCAGTTCCTTAGCACTTAATCCTTCATGAGCAGATGCAGAAGTTTCCATAATTCCTTCATTAAGTTTCTCTTTCTGATACAAGTGTGAATCATCTGTGCTAAAACCTACTAGTTTTAAATTAAGACGACCATTAGGATATGATCGTCTTCAAGAATGGGACATCCATCTTCCCCAATACGCAATAAACATGCATCTATGTAGCTGGTGACGGTTCACTTGCCTTCTGTGTCACCGCAGAGTTCAACTCACAGCCTGGCACTCTCTGGATATTCAGGAAATACTGTTGAACTACTGAGAGCAATTTCAAGGCCATTAATTTACTTGTCACTAATCCAGCTTGGTTAACAAACAAACAAACAAAAAGTCCTTTTACCCACATGCCCTTCCCCTGCCAATAAATCTGTGGTCTGCTGCATTTTGTTTGGTTACTCAAAACTCTTTTCTGCATTATGTAAAGTTGTAAATTGTCATTTCCTGTTTTTTTTTCCCCCCTCTTTGCACTGACTCACAAATCCTTTTATTAGCATCCTTCACCTATCACTTCTCTATTTTGTACTATTTCATGCTAACGGCACAAATCACATGGCCAAGACCTCTTCAGAGGATAGGAAAATTTGTCTTTTTACTGAGGTTTTGAGTATCAAATGACTTGAAGTATTATCTCTCCTTTTTGTCCTTAAATGAATATGAATTCAATTGTCTGTGAATAACTTGTATTTATAGTTTCTTAAAATATAATTTACAGCTTGTTGACTACAAAACTTAGGCTCAGAAGATGCTTCTTCTCGTCCAATGTAGCAATAAAGATGCTTTCAATTAACACTGGAAGACCCAAAACAAAATGACTTAAAAATAGGAAAAATGTATTAGCTTCATAACAAAAAGCTGGTAATAAGGTGACTCCAGAATCAATAAGTTAGTCTGTTCAATTTTCTTCTAATAGTATATATTTTTCATTATAAAACTCATCTGCAATTTGCTTATAAATGTGGTTGGACGTAGGAATGTAGTTTTTTTTTGTTTGTTTGTTTTTATTCCATTTAGATAGCAAATGATGACAGAGCCATTTATCAAAGAAATTAGTTTGTTGCTACTGAATTAAACTGTTGCCTTGATTACATACGTACTTAATCTGCATTAATTGTTATGTACCGAATGTCTGTGTATGTGTATGTATGTGTATATTCATACAGAGTAATCACTTACATTTAATTAATGTATTTATCCATTTCTTCACTAATATTAGCTATTTTAATTAACAGGGACTTTATGGTAAATTTTAATTTCTGATAAATTACACCAGCACCCACACACAAACACACAGCCATCATTGCACAAACACTATTCTGTTTTCACAATATCCTTGGCTATTACTGGAACGTGAAGACTATTTAATGCTTTTCCTCCTCTCCTCCCCATGCATTGGGATTTTACTGGTATGCATTCAATTTACATATTTGTGTTTTTATAAAATTAGATATTCAAATACAGGACAAAGGACTATGTCTACATATATTCAGGATTTATTCTGTACTTAACAAAATACATATAAATTCTAAAGCCCTATTATTAAATTTAGCTCTGTGAGCAAATCATTTTCAGCATTATTATGAGTTGGTAAGTTTTTCATTGTTTTCCTAAGGGATTATTAACAACTGCAGAAAAAAAAAAATCTATTGATTTGTGTATTTAACTTGTATTGATGTTAATTTACCCTGATAGGATTGGCTTAATTCTAGTTTGTTTTTACTAGTCTCCAAATAGTCTGCAAATATAAATAATTTTGTCTCCTGAGCTAATATTAAAATAAATTTTATTGTCGTCTTCTGTGTTTTATTATTGAAACTAAACAAAGAGAATTTAACAATAGTAATGAAAACTGATGTCACAGTTCTGTACCTAACTGGGATAGATATTTTCCAAAATCTCACTATTTGATTGATGATTATTATCTTAAGTAAATAAAATTTATCATATTTAAGCAGTTTGTTTTCCATATCTGTTTCACTTAGTTTTTTTTTTAATTTATTTATTTTTGGCTGTGTTGGGTCTTCATTGATGCACAAGGGCTTTCTCTAGTTTTGGCGAGCGGGGGCTACTCTTCGTTGTGGTGCACAGGCTTCCCATTGTGGTAGCTTCTCTCCCTTTTTTTTTTTAAATTTAATTTAATTATTTTATTTTATTTATTTATTTTAACATCTTTATTGTAGTATAATTGCTTTACAATGGTGTGTTATAGTTTCTGCTTTATAACAAAGTGAATCAGCTATATGGGAGATGAATGTGGTGGCTTCTCTTATTGCAGAGCACAGGCTCTAGGCATGCGGGCTTCAGAAGTTGTGACACATGGGCTCAGTAGTTGTGGCTTGCAGGCTCTAGAGCTCAGGCTCAGTAGTTGTGGCGCACGGGCCTAGTTGCTCTGCGGCATGTGGGATCTTCCCGGCCCAGGGATCGAACCCATGTCCCCTGCATTAGCAGGCGGATTCTTAACCACTGCGCCACCAGGGAAGTCCACATTTTTTTCTCTTTTTTTTCTTTTTTTGGTAAGGACTATTTTATTTATCAAATATCTATGTAGTCACTTGGATTTTCCTCTTTCAATTTTTATTATCATTAATTGTATTGATATAATTTCTGAATTTGAAATTTTTTCATTCATGAAATAAATTTTACTTGATTATATTATTCTTTGGGGCTAGACCTATGTGATGTCTGCCACCATTTTACTTAGAATTTTTCACCTGTGTTCATAAAGGACGTTATTCTATTTTGTAGTTTTAAATTATACCACCCAGTTTTTAAATTATTGCCATACAGGAATGAAATGAATTTGGAAAACTTGCATATTTTCTACTGAAGGGGAGCAGATTATGTCACCCCAAATCATGCCACTTTGGCATAAGGATTGATTTGAGCTGAAGGCAACTGAGAAGAAGCAGATAAAAGAAAAACTCTCTGTCCTCCACGATTTGCTTGAAAGCAAGACATAGATTTCCAGCTTTATGAGGGAGGACAAAATTAATCCCAGAGGCAACTATAGACTCCATCAGCCCAGAGAAGGCACCAGAAGAATCTATATAACAAATTCTACTCACTAGCCTTGACCTCCACCCTTGGAAGCCTAATACTGCTTTCCTTCTTCCTGCCATTTCTCCACAAATTCATTGTTCTTTGCTGAAGATGCTCTACAAGCTGGACTTCTAAGCCACTTGGAGGAGTTACACATTTCCCCTGGGCATCTTCCTTGTATACAAGAGGTAGACATGTTAAGAAACTCATGTTGTCGTTTTGTTAATCTGTCTTTTATTACAGGGTTCCCAGCCAAGAACTCAGAAGGGAAAATTATTTTTCCTCCCTTACACTATTGTCTAGAATATTTTAAAGCAGAGCTCTCAATATCCAAAACATGGAAGGAACCTAATTGCCCATCCACAGAGGAATGGATAAAGAAGATGTGGTACATACATAAAATGGAATACTATGCAGCCATGAAAAAGAATGAAATAATGCCACTTGCATGGATGGACCTCGAGATGATCATACTAAGTGAAGTAAATCAGACAGAGAAAGACAAATATCATATGATATCACTTATATGTAGAATCTTAAGAAAAGGTGCAAATGAACTTATTTACAAAACAGAAATAGAGTCACAGCTGTAGAAAACAAACTTACTGTTACCAACAGGGTAAGGGGGGAGGGATAAATTGGGAGATTGGGATTGACATATATACACTACTTACGTAAGATAGATAACTAACAAGGACCTACTGTAGAGCACAGGGAACTCTACTCAACACTCTGTAATGACCTATATGGGAAAGGACCTAAAAAAAGAGTGGATATATGTATATGTACAACTGAATCACTTTGCTGTACACCTGAAACTAACACAATATTGTAAATCAACTATACTCCAATAAAAATTAATTTTAAAAAACCCACAAAATAAAAGTCAATATTTAAATGGAAAAAAAAAACTTAAAAAAAAAATAAAATAAAGCAGACCTCTCAAATGTTAGCATGCATAAGGATCACCTGGAAAGCCTGTTAGATTATAGATTTATCCCTTCCTCACCCCTGCAGCACTGTCCTAAGTTTCCTTTCAGTGATACTGATGTGATTCACAAGGATTTTCCTTTCTAACAAGTTTCCAGGTGAATCTATGATGCTGGCACACCAACGCTTCTAGAAACACTGGTATAAATTACACCAGAATTATTAATTGAATAAGGATAGATATCAGTCGGCCATAAAACCAGCTACTGCAATTTTTAATAACAGATTTTTTTAGAGTTTATGAAAGTTTTCTATTATACATTGTGCAGGTCAATTCTGGAAGGTTAAGCTTTCCTAGAAATTCATCTATTTCCCCTGCATTATCAAGTAAGTTGCACTTAATACTTTCTTTATTATTCTTCCATTAAACTTTAAACATTTTCTTAAATTAAGGCGTTCTCTACATTAGCATGCATTTCTAAATGTTTTGGGAGGTCTGTGATACTCTAGACAGTTCATAATTGAAGAGGTGCATATTTTGTTTTGTTTTGCATTTTTCAATGACAAAGGCTCTATTTCCCAAATAATTAAATCATTTATTATTATAGAATTACTATTACTTGGATATATCCCAAATCTAAGAGTTGACAGTTCCTCACAGCTAATTAGTGAAAGGTGATCAATTATTATCACAAAGCATGTTTTCTGTCCCAAGCATGACAAGCCACATAAAAGTAGATTTGCAAAACCCAGCATACCGTAAACTAGAAAACAATGCCTTAAGTTATCTGGTCCTAGGGTCCAGTGTGCAATCCCATGTCTAGATACAATGATAGGACACTATGAAATCCTCAACGTCATGAGCCATGAAATCATCTCCATTGGCAGAAAGCACTTCCCTAAAAACGTTAAGAGCATTTTCTATGATGTTCCTCTAAAATTATGGTGCTCAGAAACTCTTGCTCTGATTCTGAAATGGACCAGTTAGCCTGGACCAACAATGGATGAATTTTCTGGACTCATCATAATTCACAGTATCCCATTAAATTCTTCCAGGTTAAAGGTGGGTGCAAAGTGTTTTTGTGAATCTTATCAACATTTCACACTCTGTGGGTGTTCAGTGAAGTACTCCTCTGTAATACAAGGCCACAAGGTCACTTGGAGGAACTTCAAGGGCTCACCATAAAAATACACACCTTGGGAGATTTCCCTGGCGGTCCAGTGGTTAAGACTCCACGCTTCCCCTGCAGCGGGTGCAGGTTCAATCCCTGGTCGGGGAACTAAGATCCAGCATGCCACGCCACATGGCCAAAAAGTTAAAAAAAAAAAAAAAAAAAAGACTTTGGGAGTCATTCATGACTCTTCACCTCTGCCCGGTTGTCACCTGGAATTGCATTTCCTGCTCAGTTTGTGAAATGCACCAGCCAGGAATTGATTTGTTTGCTTATAATTGGAGATGGAACCGAATTGCATGAAATACAAAGGTGGGTTCTGGAAATGTTTGAGAATTCCTGCCTCGCAGCGTTAAAGAACAGTAGTATTCTTTAAAAATCTACTCCAAGACCCAAGCATCTCTGCTTCTGTTTCTGTCTCCACAGCAATATCTCAAAGATGACTTTTTTGGTTCAATGCTAATCGTGGTCTCTCCTAAAAATCCAGTGCCAACTCCACCCACTTTCCCTCTTCCTTTCAGAACTAAAATCCCCTAAATCTGCTGAGATGGTCTTACTCTTCCCTCTCAGTTTTCTTTTCTTATCAAATTTGCCCTATAGTGTTTTTACGACTCCCACATTTTTACCTCTTAATTTGTGGCTGTTAATAAGTGTTTCCTGTGTAGCACCCTTTATCCTTATTTCCACAGTACAATGCCACTTTATCGTCAACTTTTGGAAAAACTTCTTCTAGGATATTTCAAATTGTGTGTGACTCTCTGTGGCTTTCCAGTCCTTGCTTTTTTTTTTTTTTTTTTTTCTTTTTCTTTTTGGCTGCATTGTGTGGCCTGTGGGATCCTAGTTCCCCAACCAGAGATCAAACGGGGACTCTCAGCAGCGAGAGCTGGGAGTCCCAACCACTGGACTGCCAGGGAAGTCCCCAATTCTTGCTTTAGACATAACATTCTTAAAAAAAAGAAAGCAACCCTATTCTATGCATCTCTCTATCATAGTCGTGGGGTAGAACACATTGTAGGTGTCAGCGTGTTTTGAATACTACTGAATCTTGGTGGATTTTTTTTTTCCAGGATGTATTTCTGTTTCTCCAATATCCTCATTATAAATCTTTTCCTCTGGAAATTCTCCCTGAATCACATTATCAAGCCCTCTCCCTACCACCGTTCACTGTAATTTTACTCTTTTTCTAGATGATGAAAGAAATCAGGCATGTCCATTTCTCAGTTTCTACAGTTTCACATAAAAAATGAACAGCATAGGAATCGCAAAGAAACGATGTCTTTTAAACAGTACTCTGTGTTTTCTTTAATTGAAATGATAGTTTTTAACAAGTTGTTCTTGTTTACTCAAAACTAGTTTGGTAAATAAGAACAGTTGAGTTTTATGCCTGACTGAATAAACTGAGTGGAGATTTTAAAAAAAGTATTTTATATTCGGAGCATTAGATCCAACCAACATGCTTCCAAGCCCACAGAACACATGGCCTTACCACAAGAGATCAATTTCCCCACTTGAAAAAATAACTTAGCAACCAAGACCCGTGAAAGAACAATGAAAGGTCACTCACAACTTTCCAAAATAACGACCATGCCCACTTACATTAATACATCTAAAAACCAGGAGGTGTAGAAACCATATACTGGCATTTGCTCTGAGATTTTTAAAAAATGCATGGTACAGTCTGTAATCCCAATTTTATTTGCAAAGTCACGCCTCTCATGACTCCACTGACTATAGCTGGGTTGAGGGCATTTGGCCCAAACCATGCCCCAGAATTAGAATTTTCAGAGGTAGCCGAAGATTCCATCCATGTAAAGCTCCCCGGCTGAGGTTCAGGATCATCTCTGTTACAGGAACACTATTTCATCACTAGTTCTCAAACTCTATCATCTTAGGATCCTGTGACATCCTTAGAGGCAGCTTGGGAGATTGTATCTTGAGTGGTTTAGCCCAGTGGAAATGAAAACTGAGACATTCCTATAATATTTACTTAGCAATGCTATTGTCAAGACATAAATAATGTATTTGTGGAAAATACACAGATTTTGCAGAACAAAATGAAGACATGAGAAGAGTTACTGTTTTGTGTTCTTGGCAGTCTCTTTGATACCTGGCTTCCTAGCAGACGTCTGGATCCTAACGTGCGTCCCTGCTCTCAATCTGTTGTCATAGTTGGGGGGTTATGAATAAAATCCACTCTTGTACAGACATGTAGTCGGAAATGCTTTTTTTCAGAGTGCTGTGGACATTCTTTTTGATACTTCATCCAAACTCTGAAAATGAGTCGTTTCTTGAAGATTACTTGAAAAGGACCTTTTCATATCCTGTTTTCTTAAAAAGCACAGGTCTGTCTTGCATTTTCAGTGGATCTTTGAGCCAGGCATGATTTTATAACAGGATGCGTGATTCATTTTCAAAATACTGCTTCTGAACATTATGCAGATCTTCTAAATATTCACACATGGTACCACGTAGCATTAAACATCTCATTTGTTAAAATCACCACGAATCTCCTCAGAATAGTCTGTGAGTATTGGGAAGCTGTTGAACATTATCATTGGGAATAATTGCTGTCAGTTGTTATCCTTGGGGTGACCAGCTCATTTTGGTCACTTCCAAAAACATGTCTTCCAAATCCTCAAGTCTGAAGTTTCTCTAGCAGTCAAGGGAAAATGATATTCCATGAAAAAAAGGTGTCTAGTTCACCACACAACTCAAATAATGGCACGAGTGCACCCTCTCACCAAAACCATGATATTCTTATATCAGGACTTGATACACACCTCCCCTTCTGTCATATAGACTATTGAGAAGGCATATACCCCAGAACTGAGGATTAAGATTCTTTCGTACTCCACTGAGGACATTCTGAAGTGAAACAGACTTGTTGCAAGCTACCTACATAAGCAGAAAGAGGGGTTCCCTGGAGGTCCAGTGGCAAAGACTCCGCGCTCCCAATGCAGGGGCCCTGGTTTTGATCCCTGGTCAGGGAACTAGATCCCACATGCATGCCGCAACTAAAGATCCCCCATGCCGCAATGAAGATCCCACGTGCTGCAACTAAGACCCAGAACTGCCAAATAAATAAATAAATAAATATTAAAAAAAAAAAAAAAAAGCAGCAGAAAGAGTAAAACAATACACAGTTTTAGCATCACGGAATTAATTTGTGCTAAGGTACCCGCAGTTTTGCATTGCACGGCTTTTGCACTATCAGTACCAAACCAACCCAGTGAAAAAAGGCAAATATTACCTTAGCATTATTAGCAAAACAGTTTTGACTTAACCCCTAAGAAAGTTTGAAGACTCCCAGGGGTCCATGAGTGACAGTTAATAAGAACCCCCAACTTAATATCTTGGGAGAGCCCAGTTCCCACAAATATTTTTCACTATATAAGGTGTATTTTTTTTTCCCCTTGGAAATTATTACCTCCTAATTGCTCTTGCATTGCACAGATTTTTAAAGGCCCATGTCTGATGTTAAGAAAATTGTCTTGATGCATGCCTGGTCTCCTACTACACACGAAGCATTTGCATCTGCAAAATCGGCTACAATCTCTTCGGGTCAGGAAAGCATCTTGGGAAAGTAGCCCAGTGAATGCAAAATCGTTGTCATGCACCATCATCGTCCAATCTCCAGAATGAACAGAGCTGCACTCCCAGTAACTATACAGGAATATACATACTCAAGATGTATCGCACAATGATGGATTTGGAGGCGGTGCTAGGTAGAAGGATTGCTTGCCTGGAGAAACTGAATGAAGCTGGCTCAGGAAAAAGCAGAATGAACAGGAAGTGTTCATGCCAGTCCATCACTAGACGTCTTCAGAGAGGCCAGTGGTTCCAGGAGAACTCTTAGCACTGAGTCCTAAGGATGGATTCCAGGGGAAAGGCAGAAGTGGTTCAGAAAAGCTCTAGTAGCTTCTACGATCTCCCTTTTGTGTGTTGACCAGCATGGCCAATTGACAACTTGGATAACACGGAGATTTTTGCTAGTGGCAGTGAATGCTGAAAAGACCGTTTCCTATACCCTTCACTTTCCCCCTCTCTTGACCTTAGAGCATATAGACCCCAAGGAACCCTCCCAACCTTGAGCGTCGTAACACATGTTAAAGCTTAGCTGAACCATTGAAGAGAGAAGCTGGATTTTCAACAACCCTGGAGATCAGACCTGCTCTAGGTGGTCCTTTGTCCTGACCAAACTGTGACATTCTCTTTACCTCTAAAATTAGACCAGAGAAGAAACAGCTCTCTTGGGAATCACCATGGGTGCTTTCTTCTGCATATGCTTAAAAGAAACACTTTTGAGAATTTGAGGAAGCATGTGGCTCCTTTAAATGCACACGTGCACACACATAATTTTATCCACTATCAGGTGATTCTTAGACCCTCTAAAGTTTATGCATGATGCTGAGTTAAGAACCCCTAGATGAAGGGTATCAGGTTGATGTTTACCCCAAAGTTGGAACATTCTCCTAGCACCTTTAATTGAACGTGTTGGGAGATCCCAGTCCTACGTGAGTGTGTGAGGATGTTATTATTAACTCCTGACACAATACTTACGAGTTATTTTCTGAAAATGTCAATGTGGGGACACTTAAGTTTAGTTCACAAGGATGGTACCTTAAGCACAAAAGGTAGCAGCCAAAGCAATCCTGAACTAGCTCTGCACCTCATTTCTCGTGTCAGTCTTCAGCTTATAACTACGCAAACGAAACCTCGCCATTTGCTAGACCTCATAATTCATGCCCTACATGATATCAGTCGACAACTGTTTACTGAAACACTGCCATGTAGGCAGAGCTCTGCCAGGCCCTCCCAATCCACGGCAAGGCACACCTTGTCAAGAAACACACAATAAGAGTGAAGATTCAACACTCATAGTAGGAGGGATGAGTGGAAAGGAAAAGACTAGATGTAATCAACTGCTGAATTGCAGAATATCAGTCAGAGGTGCTATCAGGTTCGGCGACAGGGGACTTAAGTAAGGTGCATCACTCCCTTGCAGAAACTGGGTCTAAGCTGAATGGCTCAAGGCAGAGTGAGGTTACTGCCTAATTTCTAGGTCTGGTTCTTCTAGGGGAAGTGGGGTCCCGTTCCTTGAAGTCTCCATGGACACACGATCTGGGGTCTACAGAGTATTAGCTTGATGGATCAAAGATGTTTGACTTTTTTTTTTTTTTTCCAAAGCAAGAAGCATTCTGATGAGGGTTGCAGGAAACTCAACATGAAAAACACAAGAAGAGGGACTTTCCTGGTGGTGCTGTGGTTAAGCGTCTGCCTACCAATGCAGGGGACACGAGTTCAATCCCTGGTCCAGGAAGATCCCACATGCCACAGAGAAACTAAGCCTGTGCACCACAACTACCGAGCCTGCGCTCTAGAGCCCACGAGCCACAACTACTGAGCCCGTGAGCCACAACTACTGAGCCCATGTGCCACGACTACTGAAGCCCACGCGCCCTAGAGCCCTTGCGCTGCAACTACTGAGCCTAAGTGCTGCAACTACTGAAGTCCGTGCACTCTAGGGCCCACATGCTGCAACTACTGAGCCCACCTGCTGCAACTACTGAAGCCCGCATGCCTAGAGCCCATGCTCTGCAACAAGAGAAGCCACCACAATGAGGAGCCCGTGCACCGCATGAAGAGTAGCCACCACTCGCCGCAACTAGAGAAAGCCTGTGGGCAGCAACAAAGACCCAACGCAGTCAAAAATAAAATAAAATAAAATAAAGATATGTCTAAAAAAAAAAGAGAAAAGAAAAACACAAGAAGATATATCCTGTAAACAGAATGGCAATGAATGCATCTTCCAGCTAAGGAATTCTCTCACAGATAGTCCCTTTTCTCTGACATCTTTTCCGTAGCCTGGGCACACTAACCAAGAGGAAGAACATATCTATATACCTAACTGGACCCGCTATCGTCCATTATGCTTATATCAGAGTATAAACAGCCCGAGAAACGGGTATACTTTGTATTTGGTGCCATTATTCAATTCGCTGGACAAGTGTTTACTGACTATCTTCTGCCAGTCCAGAAATGCAGCATATGGTGTGCATGTGGACTTGTGTATGGGGGCTCAGGGAAAGATGGATGGGAGGAGAAAAATGCAAGAATAAATACCATATGGTTTATCCCCCCACAGAGTTCCCAGGCTAGGCGGCAGAGAGCTGCAGACACGCGTTCCCATAACACCGTGTCATTACACTGCAAGAGAGGAGTCTTGAAAACACTGAAGGAGCTCGGATAAGCTCTGTTGAAGAACCAAGCACCCTCTTGACACTCAATAAATGAGAACTGGATGAGAAAGGAGTTCAGATGAAGAGCCAAGATGCCTTCCTGCACCGCAGAAAGCACCACATCAAGTGGAAACCAATACACAAGACAGTATCGACAGTTGATTGGGATATAAGACTTCACTGACTCTCAGAGAAGTACGACTAATTAACGTGTGGCATGTTCCAGGGAAACAGAGGTGGACTTTCTTACTGAATGCTTTGTTCAATTTTGGGAGCAGGATATGTCAGTAAACAATAAAAAGAAATTGGAGAAATATTAACAAAACGAGTACAGAGAGCCACAAAGATAGAACCTAACATATTTACAAAATAAGTAACACGGTGATTTCATTTAAAAGGCAAATTAAGCTGAAGGAAACTGACAGCCGAATCTTTCAACGCACTACACTAATAGAGGATGTAAGCATTGTATTCCACGGCAATGACTGTCATCTCAAAAGCTGGTTTTCCTTCTGAGCTATTCAAATGATGTGGGTTTCAATGTGTTGCTCCTGTTTTTGGTGGAGGTGCCTTCAGGAATATATACCTTGGTCAGTGTCTAATCTCACTGGATAGGCAATAACAAATGATTTTGTACCTAGCGTACAGCTAACTTGTATGTCTTATCCTATACACTTGTTAATGGCAATTTTAATGGCACAGGCACTCCAGTCAACAGAACATCAAAATGCTCGTGGTACAGAAAGAGCTGGACAAGTGTGCTGGCTAGTGGTTGTCTATACCGTCATTCTGCAAAAGACTGGGCTGACTTAGTAGAAGATGCTTTTGATCCAGGAAATGAGCAAACTTCATACATTTTTTTATTGGTGAATAACTAAAAACCCACACTTTCTTCACAAAGTCACTTATGAAATCATCTAACTCAGCCAAAACAAATTCACTTCACCTGCGACCTTTAAGACTGATTAATTTCAAGTTTCTCATTAAGGCTGTTCTGACTCTCCTTAATCGGATTCTGCCCTAATATGAACCACCACCAAACTAGAATCCACCTTTCTGCAGCCGCTGTCTGTCTCTCCTCTTTCTCCTGCTTGGAACAGCACCGGAGCAGCACAGGTGAAGCTATTTCCCAATTTTAACGTTTAGAATATAATGCTCATTCTCTCACAACACAGAATTCCCTGACTTTAAGCCTCCCTCACCTACAAAGTCCAGACTTCATGACTTTGAAATCCAGGCCCACGACAGGCTCACTTTTCCAACCTTAGGTCTCTGTTTTTACTTTCATGCATCCCAACTGACAAACCAGATAACAAATTCCCTTATGCATGTACTGTGCCTTAATGGCCTCCTTTAGGACTTTCTCAAACACAGGATATGTTCATCTCATCAACAGAATGTAACCAAATGACCCTTGTCACTCACGTGCACCCAACACTGAATTCCTGTCTTCCCCTCTGATTTTGGCACTGTGGTAGTGGACCGCTCCATGACCCACCTTGGATAATCTCTAGCCAGCTCCAAGGTTCCCCCCCACCTATTTTAAGACCACAGGAGGTCATGCCCACAACTCAACACCCTGGGGACCAGCCTCAAACTAAGAGGGTGTGGGAATCAGCGGATAAGTTGCCCCCATGTTCATATCCTTGCTTACCGAAAGATTTTACCAAAAATGTCTCAATGGCCTTTTGCAAGAGGTTCAACCATGACCTCTCTCTCTGATCCACTTTTAATATTAACTGGTAGTATGGTTGGCTAGACGGATACAAAATTAATGTCCTACTGGCCTTTCTTTTTATAAAGAAATACAAGAGAAGTATGTTTTAGAAGTATCTTTTCTGTAAGCAATGTTTCAAGAGTCAATAGCCGAATATTTGGGGTGACTATCCAGAAACCAGTTAAATAGAAAAGCCAGCTCCACTGTAATTTTATCTGAAGAAGCGGTTGAAACAGAAACAGAAATGGCCTTCAAACACAGAAGATTGCTTTCGTGCAATTTCTCTGTTTTATGTTCAAAAGCGTTTATTTTCAGAAACATTGTCTGTCTTTTCCTTTCTGAGGGATCAAATTCCCAACTTGTGCTTGTGCTTCTCTTTGCTTAAATGGCCTCAGAATTAAACTCTCCAATGCCTTGCTTCTTCAAAGTATCCACCTCCCACTCCAGTGAAATTCCTGGAGAGACCAAGGGGTGTCTTTTAGAACAGACGACACCAAAGGACCTTCACAGTTTGTCCGAGAAACGTGGATGACAAAGCAGCATCACACATGTCTAACCAGACTGTTTCCTCTTCTATTCCTTTCCTTACAGATGCCCGTAGGTAAGAAAACCGTATTATAAGGGAGAGAGGCTTCAGAGATCTGTGCCTAGGATCACCTGGGGCAGCAGGATAAAAACCCAGACAGAATAACCCCACACAAAGAACCCCTGGAGTTAACTACGTTGATGTTCAGCTGGCTCCACTTAGATGGAGCAAATTACAGAGAAAAGCTATTCAGCTCTACAGACTTGCCCTGAATCCTATCCTTTCTCCAAAACCATCTGATAAACTGCCTTCCGATTGCTAAAATCTCCTCTGGGATGGTATTAGAGATCACCCTCAGAGCTTGTTTCTGTACAGAGTCAACTCTGAAATGGGCTGGCCACGGACCTCTGCTTTCCCAACCCCCGGAATCCTGCACCCATGTCTCTGCCTTGCTGATTGACGTTTCTGCTCAGCTTTTCAGATATACTAAAGGGGGCCATAAAAAAAGAACGAAAACTAACAACGCTGGGCTTCCTGAGAAAGCGATTCTCAATTATTAATAAAAAAACAAGCAAAAAACATTACTTTTTTATTCTTTGAGGGGAAGTTCATGTGGCTTATTCCCCCTTTCCCTCAGATAGAAACAACTATAGTGCAAAATGGAAATTAACTCGTGTTACCTACAATCCTGGGAACAGCTGCAGTCTGCCCTACTTGCAACCCTCTGTATTAGGAACCATCTCAAGTTTGGGGAAATACACAAAGACACTCCCCCTGCCGCATGAAAGCAAACAGAGGCTGGTTTTCAGAGCCTGCTATATAGAAAGAAAGTCAGCCATCATCACCTAAATCTGTAATATTCTCTAAAGCAGGCAGAGTAGAAAACAGTATAGAGAGAAAAGGGATGGATTCAGATGTGCACTGATTGGAGGCTATTCGCTTGAGGGCCTGGAGGCAGATAACTGGAAGGGGGGGTACCTCACGTGTCAGTGTGGGGAACATCCTTCCCCTTCTCTGGTGGGTCCTGGATTGGCAGAGAGGCCAAAACATTAGAGACCCATTCTGTTGGAGAAGCTGTGTAGAGCTGCTTGCCTGAGTCTGTGACAGGTCTGAGTTCTATTGCCATATATGGTCTGTCTATTGTCTCTTTGTGTATTCAAGTCTCTCAAGTTCATTTCCAAAGCCACACCACTTAAAAACGATGACGAGTTAAGGTTAGTAACGCACAAGAACAAAATAGATTTTAAAGAAATGATAAACTGCAGATCATCTGTTAGCCAAACCAATAGCCTTTCAGAATGATCATAAATGTAAGTTACTACCATAATTCCTAGAGGCCGTAAACATTGGAAGAGAGCTTGGTGGTATTTGGGGCTGATTCTTTAATTTTCTATATAATGAGGAACAGAATGTCCTCATTTCTAAAATGAAGAACAGAATGGCAAATTGATTTGCCCAAGGACATACAACTGATACAAGGCATGGTCTGGGTGAGGTGTGCCATGCTTAGTGTGTACAAATCAAGATGCTCTCTCTAAAATATTTTCACGGGGAGTATTCTCCGGGGGTCCCCTCTTCAGTGAAGCTTTACTTTAAATCTGAAATCCACATGTTAAGTTAGGTAGAACCAGAGTTGTAGCCATACACAAAACTTGTACTTGGCATTCTGTTCACTTAATGTAAACTATTTGGGAATTCCCTGGCAGTCCAGTGGGTAGGACTCCGTGCTTTCATGTCCAAGGGCGCAGGTTCAATCCCTGGTTGGGGAACTAAGATCCCATGAGTTGCATGGCGCGGACAAAAAAAAAAAAAAAAGGTCAACTATTTGACTCCTACTGTAAAAGGGTAATGTCCCATTCTGCGTGTTAGAACGAGCCATTCAACAAACATACACAGACTCTGACTTATTATATGATAGACAACACCACATCTTGACAGGCGTATTGAATGTGTTTGCAAAGTTCCCAACTTCAATATTTATCGAAGATGGCAAAAAGCAACTCTTAATTAGTTACAGTTAATAACCTAAAAACATAAGGTGAGCCTGTCATGTAATTAAAGACAAGCGCATCATTAGGTAATTGTCTATGTGAGGGAGATTCTGTGTTTTTTGTTTTAAGCATTATTGTTGCGCTGCCGCTACTCATTCCCCTCCTTTGATTTCCTGTGCATATTGAAAGAAGAGAAGTCTATTTCTAGAGGGGGAATCTTGCAAACAATGATCGACGTGTAAATGCATGCAAATTCAGCGCGTCACCTTAATACCTCCCTGGCTAAAGCTTGTCTGCAGCCACTTCCAAGGTTTTGCTGATGAGCAAACGATCTCAAATAATTATTATTTCATCTACAATTACAATGATTCGGAGCCATGGCTTCCAGCCCAGAGACTGTACTGCCTCTCGTCCCGGGTCCTCTCCTCTGGAATTACGCCACTTCATACAGCCCAAATTACAGGTGACCCCACCTCACTTTAAATAAATCTCCATAAACTCTTCCCTTGATGAAATCGCAAGCCAGGATCTCTCGATGGCTACAAGACACTAAAGGGCATAAAACTGACAAATAGGGTCTGTGATGTGGTGAGAAAAACCTCATGTACCCTCATTTGATTTCTAACTTCCCCCAGTTATACCTTTTCCAAACCACCGTCGCATGTGTTAGCTTTCAAAATTCATACTTGCTGTCTGAAATCAGAATTCTCAGAACACTCAAGTCAGTGTTTCAAGGAAATAATTTCAAAATAATTACAAGATAAGATGGGAGTGGCAGCGTATTGCTTTCTGAGGTATAGAAAAGACGAAAAGGTATATTTCACACTTAAGAGGAACAAATTGACCCAATATAATAACCTAAACAACGTGGCATGTGATTTAAGAACTCAGACACCGGTATTAACTAAATGTGGTAAAGTAACACCACTGTAGCAGGGAATGGGTTGGGTTGTTTGCCATTTTTTTTAAAAAAACCTACCATTTTAAAGCAAATCCTTGTTTCAGCTGCAATGTAGAAAGTAGAAGGGTAGGACTCTTAATTCCTGGTAGACACTTAATTACATTTGTTGAATGAATGAAAGAATGCATGCCTGCATAAATGGCTACAATGAAAACTGCAAACAAACAAAAAAAGATGAATAAAGGCAGTTGAATGAGTTCCTTTCCAGAATCCTTTGCGGTAAGAGGGAAGGAGTATGTGCATTAGTTACGTATGTTGGCACATTTTAGCAAAATTTAAAAATCCTTCCGTATGGGCTTCCCTGGTGGCGCAGTGGTTGAGAATCTGCCTGCCAATGCAGGGGACACGGGTTCGAGCCCTGGTCTGGGAGGATCCCACATGCTGCGGAGCAACTGGGCCCGTGAGCCACAACTACTGAGCCTGTGCGTCTGGAGCCTGTGCTCCGCGATGGTGAGAGGCCCACGCACCGCGATGAAGAGTGGCCCCAGCTCACCGCAACTGGAGAGAGCCCTCGCACAGAAACGAAGACCCAACACAGCCAAAAATAAATAAATTAATAAAAAAAAAAAAAAAAAATCCTTCCGTAACCTTTCAGGGGCCTGTGTGGTACATATTCACCACTTCCATTCCCCTAATCATATTTTCCTGACAAAGGGTACTTAATACAAACCCCACGGATGACACTGACGGGAGAGTCTTGGATGAGAAGCTGCCACACACCAGACCTCCAGCAAATAACTTTTATATCATGAACATCCATTTTCTCATTTCTAAAATGTGCACAGTAAGATCCACCTGCAGGGTGGCCATAAGGATGAAGGACAATTTCAATCAAGCCCCTTAAAACACAGTAGGTTTGCCGACTAAAAGTGGCTATCACCATTAAACCCACCTGAATAAATTCCCCCTCAACCGGCCCAGGTGATTTTATGAATCTTGACATGTCCTCTAAGAATATATCTCCTTTGCTTGAATAAGTGAAGGTTTATTTAAAGTGCACTTTTCTTTGAAGTCTTTGTGTTTTTTCCCTTATCCAAATGTAAAGCGAAAACATTTTGAATTACTCCTGAGAATGTGCATGAACCAGTTTTCTAATATAAGAAACATATATTTTCCTCATTTAATACACTGGACTATTGGTTGCATTGTTATATTGACAACTTGCATGTTTATTAACAGAAAAATCTGGGGGCTGTGTTTAATTTTTTTTTCCCACGCAGCTGTGGTTTCTGAAAAGTTTAATGCCCTTTACTAGTCTCAACATTTGTTTCTATGTTCCATGGAACGATGTACTAAGACACAAAATATCAATTGAAGAATGAGTAAGAAATTCCAGGTCACCCAGCAACTTGATTTATAACAGTAGGCTTTCCGAAATCTCCTTTAAACACTAAGGTTTAAAAAAGTTATTCCATGTAAAATTTCAAAGGTTCGATAATACCATTGCTCAAGAACTGGCCTGTATACTGGAACAATATGAAATTATTGATTCCAAAAAGGATAAAGCATGATTTTTAACAAATGATTTATGGCACTGCATAAAACAGGGACAGCAATTCCTTATATACGCCATCAGGTTCACTCTCAAGCAGGTCCTAAATGTGACAGGGGAGTCTACTGGGGCTAGCATCTCGCCATAGAAACATGTTTATATTAGTCAAATTTTCCTCAGTTCAGAGTTTAAGGGGGGTAAAGACATCACTTGGAATCTAGAAGGCCAAGATAAGGAAACAGGATCAGGAAATTGTCTTGAATGAGGTTCTAATGAGGAAGGAAGAGCTTTAAAGGAGAATCCAAGTTATACGAGAATCTAGGTGCACTTATGACTTGTGTATCTTTTAATGAGCTCTTAGGAGGGAAGAGGGTGCCATCATTAATCCCACCAGATATGAGAATCAAGTTTGGAAGCTTCTTCTACCCTGAGCTTGGATGGGTTTCTTTGCCCCCCACCCTATAGCATAAAACATTTCATTACTGTTCAGTGGGTTTGACCACCAAGTCTACTCTCCTCACAGCTAAATTTAGAATCAGGCAGGCTCCTAACCCATTAGTTTCTGATCCAAATTACACGCTCTTTTCAGTTCCAAATAGATTAGTTCTCTTCTCTGCTAGATGAGATATATTGAGGTAATTCAAGGAAGTCATAATCTGAGTGAATTGCTTTTTCTGCCAGCACTATTAGTTGGCAAAAGCTACTTTTAAATGTTGAAAAACCATTGGTGAGTAAATCTTCAAGGATTGAGATCCTAGGTCAAATTGATTTAGAATATTCACCAATGATGGAATAGTTAAGAGGGCTTCTCTTACTGAAATAGTCCCACTTGTAAGAAATTACCATTGTTTCAATGGAGTCTCAAGTTTGCTATTTTTGGTGAAACGCTGTTACTAAGGGGCCATATTATATAAAATGAAATGTGGTTTTAAAGCATTTTTATAAAGATTAATTTGCTTCAGGGATTACACAACTTCATAAGTGCAACAGGAAAATGACCTTATACTGAAATTTTTTGCCCTTTTGTCTATTTCAAAGTTTCCTAACAAAACTATGGAATCCAACAGTGAGAAATAGCTCAATATGACAAAGTCACGTTATTCGTTAAGTGTGAGGAAGGGTAAGAACTTGCAAATGAAGTGATGTTAACTGTATCCTCATTAGTGGAAACAGAATCTGCCTGCACATAACACTTAAGCTTCCTGATAAAGACAAGGTCAATCTTCTGCTGCTAAATAATAATTACTAATACCCTGTGTGCACAGTTGGGCTGGTGAAATAGAAAAGCAAAAAAAGAAAAACCGAATAAGCCAATGAAAGAAAGATTAGTGAAATACTTGGATATATAATCTCAGGGTCAATAGGTCAAAGAATTGATTCTAAAATATAAGTCAAAATAAAACAGGATGTAGGTCAAACTTCTAAAGACCTAAAAGCAGCATTGAGAAAGAAGGCCATTTTCCAATGTGGTCAATTTTGTTTTGGGACCAAGAAATACAAATATTTTTGACGAAATATTTTAAAATCACAAAACAATCACTGTCAATCTGGGATATAAAATAAGTTCTGATCATCTAGTTTATGAGGATAAATATTTTGTAAGGGGAATTTTAGGAAGCTATATGCCATCTATCTGTCCAGTCTGGAAGTCTCATTATAACTTGTAGATGGAATTTCTGGTTCAATGTGGTGAGTGCAGCCACACATTTGCCTACCTCCCTCCTGGTACCCTACTGAAGTAACAGTTACGTTATAGAAGATAAAATAAATGCCAACACCATGGTAGGGTCAAAAGATGAAAGGGTACTACCATCTTCCCAGAACATTTCTAAATGGAAATGAGACTCTATGGATAGATAAATGATAAATGAACCTTACAAAGTGATGTGTGTGGGACCCAGAGATACTATGTAGCTAGAATCATGGGTGGGGGGGGGGGGTACATGGAGGTCTACCAGATAGCCACTCATCCCATTATGGTTATGGAGCAGCTGCAGCACCTGTCCTGAGCCAAAGCCCCCAGACCTGCCTTCTAAATATTGTGAGATTTTCACAGAGGAGCTCTTAACATAGCTGAGGATGCAAGAAGAGAGGAAGAGCAAAAACCAAGGTGATTTGAGATCACTCTATGGACACAGGAAACAAATTAATTGAAGGAAGGTTTACCACGGGGTGAGATACACAGGGTCCTCACCTCTGTGAACTCATCCTTCCCTTTGCTTTTGTTGGGATCCTAAGAGAGCCTGTGTGACCTCCACGGGCCCCCTCAGAAAAATCTGCCTGTGGACAGGACCTGCCATCCCCACATTTTTGACGGAAGTCCCTAAGAAACAGAGCCACACAGTGGGAATGCAGTCACTACGGCCACCTACATGAACCCAGGCTCTTATTCAGTAATAGAAATAGTCAAACGAAGACCAGCTAGTAGGAAAACAAACAAGCAGAATAAAAATACGCCCAAGTCATTCTCAAGATGCCAAAGAACAGGGACTTCCCTGGTGGTCCAGTGGGTAAGACTCCAAGCTCCCAATGCAGGGGGCCCAGGTTCAATCCCTGGTCAGGGAACTAGATCCCGCAAGCACGCCGCAACTAAGATCCTGCATGCTGCAACTAAGACCCGGTACAGCCAAAAATAAATAATAAAGTAAATAAATAAATAAATATTTTTTTAAAAACAGATGCCAAAGAACAACTAAGAACATGCAAGTCAGGTATAACAGAAGAAATAAGGAAAATCCTCTAAAAACCTAATTAGTATCTTCAGGGAGACTCGCAAGGATGTTCCATAGAAAAGTGACATAATGTTATTTTTTTAAAAATGGAACAGTGAATGATAGTTACTAGATAGTTCACCCAAAGTCTCATAACAGAATGAAGACAGCTAAAGAACAGATCTACGATCCCATAGGATAAAACAGAGTAAATATTCCAGGACATGAAAAAGAATGTATATATATGTATAATTGAATCCCTTTGCTGTAGAGTAGAAATTAACACAACATTGTAAATCAACTATACTTCAATAAAATAAATTTTAAAAAATATTACAGAACATAGAGCAAAAATGACAAAGAAATAGAAAGTAAATTGGAGGCATAGGAAAGATCAAGAAAGTAACATATCACAGGCTACTGAATATAGTTCCCTGTGCTATACAGTAGCAACTTGTTGTTTATCCATTCTAGGTATAATAGTTTGCCTCTGCTAAGCCCCACCTCCCAGCCTATCCCTTTCCTAACCCCCCTTGGCAGTCATTTTCCTTACTTCTATTTGAGGAGAGTTTTCCAGAGGAGGGAATCAAGAAACTAGAGAGAGGCAATACATCAAATCATAGAATAATTTGATCATTTGTAGAAGAAATGATTGTGACTTTGGAATGAATGAGAAGGCGGCATCTAAATGAATAAACAGCCACAACACAACACATTCTGATGAATGAATGCCCAGAACCACAAGGATGAAGATTAAAAGGCTAGCAGCTTTGATGGAGAGAAGGAGAAGATGATATTTCTTAAAAACACATCTCATCACTTCCCTGGGGACTCGAAAACAGAAAGCTATGGCTGCAAAGTTCAGAAGGAAAATGTGTCCACACCAGAGTTTTACAGTCTAATTATTAAATAGTATCAGAACTTTCCCCAACAATCAAGGGCTCATGATGTTTAGCGCACATACACTTTTTCTCATAAAAACAAATCCTTTGGGATATGTTCTAGCAAAAAAACTTAAGTACAGGGAGAGATAAAAGATTCAAAGAACAATACAATGGATATTCAGGGAAGTACTATTTTACAGCGGTATAAATGGACGATTGGCAGCTGGACACACCGTGGAGGACTCTTATAAACACCATGTTGAGTGAAAGCAGAGAGGCACGTACACACAGGGACGCACAAAGAGTTCCTACTCTATGAGGCCACGGATATCAAGTTACGCAACAGGCAGAACTAATGCGTTGTGACACCAGTCAGCATAGTGTTACCTCGGGGTGGGCGTGGGGGTGTGCCATGGTTGAGAGTGGCCATGAGTGGAGCTTTCTGGAAGAGAGTCATTTTCTACCTTCTTATCTTGGTGGTGGGGACCGAAATCTGTTCCTTTTGTGAAAACTCATCAAGCTGGACACTCATTGTGCACTGTTCTGTGTGTTCTGCTACAAGAAAAACTCTCTTCAAATAGAAGGAAAATGACTGCCAAGGGGGGGTTAGGGGAGGGACGGGCTGGGAGGTGGGGATTAGCAGAGGGAAACTATAATACCTAGAATGGATAAACAACAAGGTCCTACTGTAGAGCACAGGGAGCTATATTCAATAGCCTGTGATAAACCATCCTGGAAAAGAATATGAAAAAGAATGTATATAAAAATATATGTATAACTAAATCACCTTGCTCCACAGTAGAAGTTAACACAACATTGTAAATCAACTCTACTTCAGTTAAAAAAAGAAGAAAATGACTGTCTCTTAGGTTCCATAAAATCTCCAGGCAGTTGTCAGAATTCATGGTGTATGCTTTGCAGTGAGAAAATGAACCATCCCGGCGTGAAGGAGATGGCAAACCCATGTCAGGGTTTTCTCATCACCCATCTATAGGTTTAAAGTCCACTTTGGGATAGCAAAAGCTAGTAGGAAACATCCCAATGGATTAGCTAACAGCATAAGATGGTAAAGTCATCTGGACATCACCCTGGCCTATTAGGTCCATGGAAAATCTCCTTGAAATCTGAAATATGCATGTTCAGGAAAAACAAAGGGATGAGCTTTTTGGATTGAAAGTACCAAATCTTTTTTTCAGACCACTCACCAGCATGGAAGGAAACACTGGACCACACTGCTAAACAAGAGAGGGGACTTGGAGGTGAGCCCATTGGACCATAGGAGAGGTAACTGCCCTGACCTCCGTCTTCTCACAAGTCATTAGAAACCCGTCAGAACTTGGAGTGGGTATCTGGGGAGTAGACAGTTCATAGCAGCAATCATAATAGCATCAAGAATGTCATATAATCAACGGTGCACTGATTGATGAGTTACTCTAACTGAACGGACCCTGTGCCAGTCGCTCTACAACTGTAGAGCACAACTGTAGCACAGTGAGATAGGGCACATTGTATGCACATCTTAATATGGGCAAACTGTGGCTGATGGGGTGGGATTACTTAGACAGACATGGGCATTCTGCCTCTGGAGCTGACGGCTATGAACTGTAATGATGTACCGACTCTGAGTGAGAGGCATGTGGCATGTGTACAGGCCCCCGTCTTCCCGTTGAGGAATGGTCCTCCCTCTGACCTAAATGGCTGTGGTGGGACCACCAGGTGTAGGCGCCCACCTGTATTTCATCAACATCCATGAGCCCTGTTAGGACTCTCATGCACAGGTGTCCACCCATCTCCCATTCAAAAGGACGCTCCTGAGAGCTGGACCTGGCTAATCACAATGACTCATTCCTCTGATAAGTTCACCTGCCCCAGAGGTGGGACATCATCGCAGCAGGTCTAATAAGTGTCCTTCAGAGAAGTTTTGTGTATAGTAGCAGAACAGACCACCCCAGATATGCTTCTTTGGCATAAGGATTTTTTCGAGCTGATGATTTTGAGAAACAGCAGGCAGGGGAGAAGCTCTGGAAACAGAGTAGAAGTGACTCTTTTGAAAGGGAAGTTTCCATTTATAAAGGAAATCTTCATGTGTAAGGGTGTCACCCACTTTGTACCAGGAAAAGGGTGATGCTACATCACAACAGAATCTTATCAGTGAAAAAGGCAACAAGTGAAATCTGCACAACAAACCTTACCCTTGTTTACGGTAATTTCCATGGTAACCCCACCATGACTGCCCCGTGCCACACACACTCTCTCTCTCTCTCTCTTACTTCTCTGTCTTTATCTTTAGCTGAAGACGGTATGTAAGCTGGTGGCTTAGTCTCTATCACAGAGTTAATCTTTTTCGCTGCATATGTCCCACATCGACATGAGGTAGACATTAATAAACTGTTTGTGGTTCTCTTGTGGATCTGCCTTTTATTGCAATGAGGCTTAGCCAAGAACTCAGAAGGGTAGAGGGAAAATTATATTTCCTTTTCTGATTAACCTGGCTTATGCTAGGTATCTATCCCTTGCCACCAAAGGCTCCTTTAATATAAACAGAATAAATCATACTGCGATGCACCTTGATAGGTACATCTGAGGTAGTTTTGAGTAGATGCTTTTTAATCCCATTTTCATACAACGAAGTTGCATTTCTTTTTTACACACAATCTATTTTAAGGTATTTACTAATCCCAGGGAGATACAGAAATTTGGAACCAAGAAAACCTTAGAGGAAAAAGAAAGCTGAGTGGATAATGAAGATTCAAAATAGATTTTCAAGCAGCAGCAAGCTCCCAAGAAAATAAATGAGAACATGAAAGCCGCTTTGTTGTACAAGCATCCTTACACACCTCAGGCCGGTGCCCAGCTGCAAGTAGCTACACACACAAAAATTGCCAGTTGTGATTAAAATCTATACGTCTGTGAATAAGATCACCCCCCCCTTCCCTCACCAATACACACATAGTGACATCAGCTCTGGCAGGGCTGGAATTTGTGTCTCTCTCTGCAATGCTGTATGGTCCCTCCCACCTAGACAGGTATAGTCACATAGTAGGTGCTCAATAAGTATATGTTAATGAAATGAAGCAAATCTGATTCTCAACAGATTCTGCATTTCCCATCAGGCAATTCCTAAATTCTCCTACAAGCCCCAGTAGTTTGAGTTCAATGGTTCTAGAATTATGCCCCTTTGCCATACAAGTTCTTTTGAGCTAAAGGCAATTGAGAACCAGCAGACTCAGGAAAAGCTCTTTACCTTTCCCAAACTGCCTAAACATAGAGTATATAAATTTCCCCTTTTGTAAAGGAAATGTGTATAAAGGAATGTCCCATTTGCAAAGATGTCCATATGCCAGGAAGAGAGCTACTTCCAGAGGCAGTTCTTACTACCCGAGAGAGACACTTACCTACACAAGGAGATAAATTTCCTCCCTCGCCTCCATGAAGTCACCTTGATGAAACCTTACAAGACCAGTACAAGGTGGCAGCACCCAGCATGCAAGGACAGACAGTCACCCTACCAAATGCATCGTATTTGACTAGTGTTTTCAGGGAGGATGGATTCAGATTGGGGAACAAAAGAGTGAAAAGTAAACCCTAGCAAGAAAAGGAGAAGGAGAAGAAGAAGGAGAGGAAGAAGAGGAAGAAGGAGAAGAGGAAGAAGAAGGAGGAGGGGGGAGGAGGAGGAGGAGGGGAGGAGAGGGGGAGGGGAGGGGAGGGGGAGGGGGAGGAGGAGAAGAAGAAGAAGGGGAGGAGGAGGGGAGGGGAGGGGGAGGGGAGGGGGGAGGGGAGGGGAGGGGGAGGAGAAGAAGAAGAAGAAGGGGAGGAGGGGGAGGAGGAGGAAGGAGAAGGAGAAGAAGAAGAAGAAGAAGAAGGAGAAGAGGAAGAAGAAGAGGAAGAAGAAGAAAAAGAAGAAGAAGGAGAAGGAGGAGAAGAAGAAAGAGAAGAAGGAGGAGGAGGAGAAGGAGGAGGAGGAGGAGGGGGAGGAGGGGGAGGAGGAGGGGGAGGGGGCAGGGACAAGAAATCAGACTTCAGGTGTAGCAAGTTCTGACTTCCTTGGCTCAGAGGAGCCACAAAACGAAACAAGAGATGACAGAGCTGTCAACTACAAACTGGCACTTGCCATCTACCTCTACAAGGATTAAATCATAACCTGCTGCAGCTGCTGACTTTCAACACCCCCTGAAAGGAGTTCAGGGTGAAGCACAGAAATGACACACTCTGTGCTCTGGGAAAAACTGGCAGAACGGGTCTTCAGATAGTTAGATATTTTCAGGAGCCTATTTTATGAGCGCAATTCTTGCATCTCCTCATATCTAGAAAAGCACTAAAATCCTTCATGTCTGCTTCTCGTGACTAGCAGTAACCTTCACGAGACTAGCAGAAACCTCCGCAAAAAAACATGTGCTTGATTGCACGCACTCCCCCTTCACCAAAATCACATCTATACTGACCCACCTCTTGGGAGCAGTTTCTCAGAGCTATCTGACATCTGAGACGCTGTCTCCCAGGCTACAGTCCTCAATTTGCCCCAAATAAAACTTAACTCACAACTCTCACATTGCGCTTTTTTTTTTTTAGTTGGCAGAGTTTTTCATGTCAGCTCAAAATGATGTAAAGAAAGAAAAATAAATTGTTTTGCATATTAGGGGAAAACAAGGCATCATATCCCATGAAGCCTGAAGAGAATATTTAGATGAAATAAAGAACGACTGTTCCTCTCTCTCTTTCCCTCGGATTCTCTCCCACACAAGCCCGCATTCAAATCTGGATTAGAAGGTGAATTTAGTATTTATAATCATATGCGTAAAGTGTATATTTCTTGCATCAAGATTATCCTCTTCAGGATCACTGATATATTGAATTTCAACATAAATGAAATGAATAGAACTCTTTCAGGTCAGCGCATCTTACTAGGAATTACCGTGTTCGCATACGTGGGAAAGCCAGAGTAGGCATTAACCTCTTTTGCAGTTAACTTGGGGGATAATTACTGCTGTGAATGAGGGATATTTTTAAAGGAACTAATAGCAAATACTCACCTTATGTCCTTATATTACGAAAGTTAAAGTGGAGGAAACAGATGGACTGTCTATAGGATGACAGAGCCAGAGGTGTCCTCTTTCCTTGGCAATGACCTCGGGGGGCCAGTGCCTCCCTCTTTCTGCCCAAGAGGGCCTGGCGTACGTGTGACTTCCCACCCACAAGACAAGCAGCCTTGCAGTGACCAGCACTGACACTCAGCCTCCTCTGGAGGCTGGTACCTCCAGGGTTCTGCAGGGGGGTGTTCTCCACAAACAGAGTCACCGCAGATAATACTGCGACTTCACACCCTCCCTGGGGCACCCCGTGCCCCGGCCCAGAGCACAGATCACGGTGCACCTGCTGCAGCCCACGCCCAGCTCTCCACGGGGCGCTGAGAGCCAGGACCCCAGGCAACGCCCCAGGCTGCCCACTGCAACCCTAGGCTCTTTGCCTGGGACCTGGGCCTGAAAACAACTGATCCGAAAACGATTGCAAGGATGCAGTTTGGAGAGAGAAAGAAGCTGGCCATTTTAAGGCTCTTTTCTAGGTACGTGTGCATTCTGTGTGGAAAACGTAAAAAGATACTGCATACAGACATACAAGGTCTAACACTTAGTTTATCTTCAGGGAAGACTCCAGTAACTCTTATCTTTGCTGTCAACTCAGAATTTAAAGGTAGAGCCCCAAAACAAAGAAAAATAAATTTCTTCAGTGGCCCATTTCTTGGAAAGCTACTTACAACATTTACATAAATGGCATAGAAATGGTTCTAAAGGTGATCCATTTAGACCCTGGATTACCTCAAATAGTTGACAAAAATTGGAAAAGACATTGCTGTTCATCATACTGTACATACCTAAATCATATCTACATATATGCACATGTACACATATAAAGCACTACATACCGTATATAACATCACGTTACATTCAAAAGCACTATAATGTTATATATGCATTGTTATATAATAATAATATATATCATATCTAGCATTACAGTAATTTGTAGCATTATAAATCTATATTATATAAAACATTATAGTAATATATCATATACTGTAACATGTCAACATATTATAGCATAATATATTATTATATACTCTCTATTTCAATTTATTATATTTTAATATATATGTATATTTCTCAATACCTTCCCCAAGAGGTTCTTAAGTTTGACAATTTTCACATGTAGCTGAATTACCCTCCATTTTTCTCTGCACATAGAACCAATATCTTTTTCTCAGCACTTTAGCTAATGGAAGTCACGAAATGAAGAGAAAAATCTAATAAAAATGTCTTCTTTTTATTTTACTTTTAGAAGTTCTATCGTGTAGAGAACTTTAAATCCTCCCTGAAGCTTAAGAAAGGTTTGGCCTCCACTGACCTCATTTCCCCACAGTGTCTTCCTTTCGGGTCCTGAACAAGCAGAGTTGATACTTTACACCAAAAAAAAAAAAAACAGACAATTTATTCGCCCTCCTTGTTCTAAGGACATTCAATGAACCTCTAGATAAGTTAAAAAAATTCATATATCCTTGAGGCAGACCTTCCCATGACAAAATGAAGCAGATATTTTTTTTTTTTTTTTTTTTTTTTTTTAAATTTTATTTATTTATTTATTTATGGCTGAGTTGGGTCTTCGTTTCTGTGCGAGGGCTTTCTCCAGTTGCGGCAAGCGGGGACCACTCTTCATCGCGGTGCGCGGGCCTCTCACCGTCGCGGCCTCTCCCGTTGCGGAGCACAGGCTCCAGACGCGCAGGCTCAGTAATTGTGGCTCACGGGCCCAGTTGCTCCGTGGCATGTGGGATCTTCCCAGACCAGGGCTCGAACCCGTGTCCCCTGCATTGGCAGGCGGATTCTCAACCACTGCGCCACCAGGGAAGCCCCTGAAGCAGATATTTTTTAAGAGAGGAGAGAAGAAACGCAAACCACCAAGATCATAAAATTATGTAAATTACGTAAATATCTGTTAAAGTTCAGGCAGAGTGAATGAACAGTCTGGATTAATGCACAAATTTCTAAGGTCTCTTTAGCAAGTAGGGGAGGAAAAATCTTTTTCCTTCTACCCTTCTAGGTTCACAGTCAATCTCGGAAACTCTTCATTGGTGGGATTTGTGGGTGGTCCTTTGTAACTTGAGAAATACCTAGAGAATACATCTCCATGGAAAGCCCAGAGCCAAGATGTGCCTGCCAGATGGTTTTCTCACACTCACAATTCACTCCAGGTGAAGTCTGCATCCTAAATATGGTCCCTCAATAAGACGAGGAAGCAACTGTGTCTCCATCACCACCATCCCCGCCCCCAATCAGACCTGCTTTAGCTTTTTTCCAAGGAGGAAATCAGAAGAGTAGCAGACATTTTAAGTAGGGGATTCTCCCTGGATCACCCCTGTCGTAGTTTTTTCACTGACATTCAACTTTACCTGAAATCATCCTATTTGCTTGTTTGCTCACATATCATCTCAACTCCACTCCCCTGCAGGAGGAATTTGTTTTTGTTTCCACTACCTAGTCTGACCCTCTGTCCAACGAGTGACCTCAACGTTTGATTCCCACTCTTTTCTTTTCTTTTTTTTCCCCATTCTTTTCTGATTAGCAATGCATCTCTAGATTCTGACCCTGGCTGCATTCTCTTTAAAATAACGAAATACTCAGTGGGCACTGACCACAGGTCAAGCATGATTCTAACTGCTCTACAACTATTAACTTGTTCCATCCTTCAAACGTCCCAGGGTGGAGATGCCACCATTTCCTCATTTCACATTTGAGGGCTCGAGAGGGCAGGAATGCAGACCTGCCCCAGATCATGCATCTAGGCAAGGGAAACACTAGGGCTGAAATCTGTACTCCAGAGAACTGAAATTCCCAAGAAGTTCCCATGCCTTCATCCCTGAGCCTGTGAAAAAGGCAAGACGGTCTTTAAAGATACAATTATGGGGACTTCCCTGGTGGGTCCAGTGGCTAAGACTCCGTGCTCCCAATGCAGGGGGCCCGGGTTCAAACCCTGGTCAGGTAACTAGATCCCACATGCATGCCGCAACTAAGAGTCCACGTGCCGCAACTGAAAAAGATCCCGCATGCGGCAACGAAGACCTGGGGTAGCCAAATACATAAATAAATATTTTTTTAAAAACATATGATTATGATTACTAATGAGTTGACCCTAACTAAAATAGGGAGATTATCAAGGTAGTATCCAGGTAGGTTCATGCAATCACCTAAGTCCTTCAAAGCAGAGACAGAAGAGGACATGAGAGAAATTCAAAGTTCCAGAAGGATCTGGTATGGCATTGCTGGCTTTGCAGATGGAGGGGGCATGAACCAAGGCATGCAGGTAGGCTCCAGAAGCTGACAATGAGCCCTGGGAGAAAGCCAGCAAGGAACCAGGGACCTCAGTCCTGCTCTCACATGGAAATGAATTCTGTCAATCACCTGCATGAGATGAGCAGCTGAATCTCCCCCAGAGCCTGCAGGTAAGAGCCCAGCCCAGCTAACACCTTGGCCTCAGGTGTGTGAGACCCTGAGCAGAGAATCCAGCCACGCCCACCAGGACTTCTGACCTTTAGAACTATGAGATCATAAACTGATGTGGTTTGAAGCTGCTAAACGGGTGGTAACCTGTTACGGTACGGCAGCAACAGAAATGGAACACAGAATGTAAGCAAAGCAGAAGCAGAATGGTTGCTGTCAACAGGCATGCTTCTCTGACCCACACCTTGATACCGGGACAAACATGCAACTCACTGGACTCTTGGCACTCAGCTCCTATCTCTTAATCTTCCCTGAGAAATCCCAGGCCTCACCACCAAGCACCTCCGTTCTCCAACCTTCTGTCCTAAGCCCAACCCCTCTGGTTACGTGTTTGCAGAGGGAAAAAGTCATGGACATTTCTGACTTCCGTTGCTATCCTGCTTCCCTTCATCAAGGTCAAGGGGAACACCTCCCACTCCATCACCCTGACTCCTTTGCCTCTCTGCCCTTGGTATTACCAAAATTGATAGATTCCGCGATGAATTTTTATGCTGGTTTTCCAGATGAATCACAGCCTAGTAATTTCCTTGCCTGAAGATCTCTCTCTTTATTCATTCTGTCTTCCTGTTTCTACTACACATTTGTGAACACAGTAGAAGTATTTTAGATGAATACAGAGGAGCAGTAGAGCTATGGATAAATGTATGTGTCTGATTTCTACAGTGGATTCTCACCCATCTTAGAAAAAGTTCAAGCTCCTGACCACTACCCCCATGGACCCTCATAAACTGGTACCCGCTACATCACTGGTGATGATCTACACCATTCCGGCTACGTTCCCTTTACCCGCTGCATTCTGGAAAGAGGACTGCCTTTCCTGCTAACCAAACAACTACGGCAGCACCCAATAACTGTTCGCTGGATTGATTTGCTTCCCTAGGAGGGGCTACACTGGAATTCCTCACCCCTCCCAGGAGCTCTCCTGGTCTTAAGAGATTCTTTTATTTTCACAAGTTGGTCAAGAAGGGAATCGCTACTATCTGGGCCACCAATTCTATGAGCCCTTGTCAGCTGGCATATGATATTTGGGCACTAGGAGAGTGTTAGTAAGGCTATTGGCTTATCTCAGTTTACTTACAGAATCTTAAAGACACACACTACTATATATAAAATAGATAAACAACAAGGTCCTACTGTACAACACAGGGAAATGTACTCAATATCTTGTGATAAACCATAATGGGAAAGACTATGAAAAAGAATAAACATACATAACTGAATCACTCTGCTGTACACCAGAAACTAACATAACATTGCAAATCAGCTATACTTCAATAAAAAATAAAATAAAATTAATCGATTTAATTTTAAAAAAAATCTTAACGAGGGGGTTTTTGAAAAAAAAAAAAAGAAAAAAGATACATGGAGAAGAGGTCAACCCATGAAATATACAGTATGCACTAGTTTTGCATTGCAACTTTAATAGCAAATATACAGGCATACCTCAAGAAAACTATCAATCCCTTCTAACCAGGGTTTGGTCTTAACACAGGTATTCCTGGGACTTGGTCTCAGCCCTGCTCTTGATCCAGAGACCCTCATCACATGAGTTTCTTGTCTTGGGCTAAGGTGGGGTGGTACCTGGATGATGAGATGCAAATTACTGTCAATTAAACTGGCATCACAGTTTAATATCTCATGAAACCTAAACAAGAATTGTTTCTGCCTCTGAAGTATGTTCCTTTCTTGCATTTTCATAATATTTAGTATTTAGGCACTATTTACCACAGTACCTATCACAGAGGTAACCTAAACAAATTAAATAAAGCCTCGGATGCTCATTTGTAATCTGTAAATCATCAGAACAAGGTAAGTTGTGGGCAAACTAGAAGCTCCTTAACTAGCCTCCACTTACCTAGTTCCCCAGGGGTTAATTTTACTCTTTTTGTCTGTTCAATATGTGAGCTCTGCGTGCAGTAACAAAATCTAGTTTCTGAGCTCCTGGTGAAAGAGCCGTGGGGAACAGGGTAACTCTTATCAATATACTTCCAATCTCAAGGCCCCCTCTGAGGACCCAGACTATTGAATTTTTGCTTGTTTTCTTCAAGATGGACCTATAACGAGATATTCCACATCACCCATGCCTCTAGCTCAGTGAGGAATTAACTGAATATCTCAATTAAGTGTTGGTCACCAAATGCCATTGGGGGCTAGTCTAAAAATAACTGGCTAAGGAATTTCCAGGTTAAAGTCGACCTAAATGCAATGTGTAATACTGGATTAGATCTGGGGCTGGGAAATATATATATAATATTGGGGAAATTGACAAAATTTGAATACAGAATGTGGGTTAGATAATAGAATATTGTACACGGTCAAATCTCTTGATTTTGACCATGTATACTAGTTATCTAGAAGGACGTCTTTGTTCTTCTTAAAAAACACACTGAAATATTTAGGGATAAAAGGGCATGAAATTACTCTCAAATGATCTGGAGACAAGAGAGAGAGAGAGAGAGAGAGAGACAAATGTAAATGAAGCCAAATGTAAACAATTGGTGAATCTATATAAAATGTATACAGGAGTTCTGTGTACTATTTTTGCAACTTTTCTGTGTTTAAAATAATGTTAGAATAAAAATTTTCCAAAATAATAAATGTTGGTACGTATAAGCTTGTTCCAGCTTGTAAAAGGGTGACTCTTGAGTGATAGGATATAAAATCCGGTAATGAGCGTACACCCTGAACATGTGAAGAGTTCAGTTGTCATCTTTGAAGGAAGATATTAGCCATGAATCAAATGATGAATACATAAATATTAAATAGACTATGCAAACCAATAAATATGAGGTTACAAGATTTGCAATAAACACGAATTTATTTCCAGTGCATTTGTTTTAATCTCCAGTTGCCAGTTTTATGAGATTTAGTACCCAATGTATTTTCAATGAATTCAACATAGAAAATGCATTTGTAGTATGTTTACCGTTGTTTAAGACCCTGGCGCAATCTGCTTGATTGCTTCACCTTCCAAAAGAAAAGAACAAAACCCCAAATTTCTTCCTTGATTTGCTTGCTTCGTTGTTTCCTTCTTTTAGACGGACATTGGCCTCTTAAAGATTTCCTTTCACTTTAAAAACTATGTATTTGACGTGGACATGTGCTTACATTAAAAAAGGGAACAAAAGGACGGACTACAGCACTGATTTTGTGAAATCCAAAATTCTGAATTATGGTTTCTCAGTTTTCACAAACTCTTCCAGTTTCCGTACTCGTATCGTCCAATGAAAAGAGATTTGGAGACCACATTATGTTTTACAACCACTGATAGCACTTGAAATAAAAACATTCTCTTGCCTTGTCTCGTTCTTCCTCCTGAGCCATCTTACCCATCACTTACCCCTACACCATGTGGCTGTGGATTAGAGAATTATCTAAATTCAAATCCACTGTCTCTTTTGCTTTTGCTAGTTTATCTTGTGAAACTTTAGTGAAGATGCTGCATTTACCCGCGCGTTACATTTGCTGTGACCTGACTTTCCAATGAATAACTGAAATGCTGCTAGAAGATTTTCCTCGGTCAGGGTGCCTTTCAATCTTCCATGCCCTCAGGATCCAGATTTAATGTGAAGATGCTTCCGTAGGAACAGAGCAATCAAACTGTCTCCCAGGTTGGATGGAAAAGGTTCTTACACTGCTACCTCAGTTCAAGAATTGCAAAGGAATAAATAAACAATAAATGGTTTTGTAGTGCCAAGAGGATAAAACAGCCAGCAGAAATGGGAAATAATTCTTATCATACCAAACTCGAAGCAGAAGAACTCCTGCAGTTTGAAGAACGTGGCTCTGGAGATGTAGCAAGTCCCAAATATGTCTCTCCTAAAATTTACTTCGGTCTACTTTATGGTATCTTATTAGATACCATAGATTCAGAGGTTGGAAGCCTATTAGATTCACAGGTTGGAAGCTTCCTTGGGGGAAAAAATATGATATTTTAAATTAAAAGGATTCCTAATTTTTGTAAATTGAGTCTTATCTTGCCTTTATCTTGTGTTTGTATTATATAGGGGACCATCTACATCAAAGCAATAAATCAGACCCCCAAAAATCAGAATTTCCAGACGCACAGTGATTAATGGAGAGCTTACGAGGCTGAAGTGACTCCAATGTAAGAACACAACTCCCAGCTCTAAGAGCAAACACTAACAGATGGTCACCTTTGTCTTAAAGCTTCCTCCCTCACAGGGGGCCAATTAGAGTCCTCCTTCTGGGGACAGGACTTTGGATCTAAAAGTACTTCATCGAATACGAAATAGTTTCCTGAAACCGGAGACAGTTACCTGGCAGCTAAGTGAAGACAAACCACGACAAAATAAGAATGTAGCAAGTGGCCAGGTGTTAAAATATAAAGCTTTCAGGAAAAGATAAAAATTGTGACTCTCATGCAGATATAAAATGAATAGGCATTAAAAGATTTCATTTCACTCCTATAGGAGAGAGGCAGGAAGATGTTACCACCTGTGGCAAGGAAAAATCAACAATGCATATGGAGTAAAGGAACCGAGTTTCAGATGAAGCAAGTATTTTTTTTTTTTTCACTGGGAGGAGGAAAGTCTAACTCCACAGTCAGCTAGCTACAAGTTCAAAAGAGATACAAAATATCTAAAAGACGATGAAACCAGCTCTAGAAATCAGACAGCCCAGAAGGGTGTGGTACAGGAAATGCAGAGATTTCTATGGAAGTACATCTGGTACCCTTCTACCCTCAACACACACCCCCCTCCACCTCTGTAGTGCAGCAAAATTTGCCCTCCCCCATCCCCCTCCGATGTGTTTCTTTGGAATGAGGATTAATTTAGGCTGATTAATTTTAAGAAACAGAAGACTCAGGAAGTCTTTCTTTTTACCTCCCCTTAGCTGCCTAAAGAATTTAGATAGAGGGCTTGTTCCTGGAATGGAACATCACCAGACATGTCTGCAAAGAATATGG
This sequence comes from Balaenoptera ricei, assembly GCF_028023285.1. Taxonomy (NCBI): domain Eukaryota; kingdom Metazoa; phylum Chordata; class Mammalia; order Artiodactyla; family Balaenopteridae; genus Balaenoptera; species Balaenoptera ricei. The sequence continues at coordinate 5,270,560 of NC_082660.1, read as the reverse complement.
GCCACATGTGGGGTGGGGAAACTCAGCAGGGCCTGGAGATCAGTCCATTCCGTGTCCCACTGTCTGCACTGGTCCTGCAAACACTAGTTTATACAATTTCCTTTTCCATCCCATGTGAATTGCGTTCCTCCTCTTTGAATCTCAAACCACTCCCCTAAAATCCTCTTTTGTCTTTAGCTGAAGATGGTATTTAAGGTGCGGGGTTCAGTCATTTTGGAAACTGACTCAGTTTTCCTGAGTCTCTCATGTATACGTGGTATTAAAATTTTATGTGATTTTTCTCCTGTTCACCTGTTCTCCTGTCCATTTAATTCTTACACCAGCCAGAAGAACCTGGAAGAGTAGAGGGAAATGTCTTCCTCCCCGACACCCCTAATGCCACAAGTTTTAATCTGATCTCTGATTCAGGGTCCACACCGAATGCTATTTATACCATAAAGCCTTATTTCATTCCCTCGACCAGGAGGCCATTTTCACCTCTTCCACACTCCCAGACACACATCTGTAATTCTCTGCAGTACTTATCACACTCTAATTTGAATTACAGTGACTCACGCATCTGCATTTGCATTCCTTTGGTCTATACCGGAGTCTCTAGCAAAACAGACACAGTTTAATGAAGTTTTGTGAGATGAATGAATGAACATTGCTCATTCCTGTTGGAAGTCCTCTCTCCCTCCAATGGATATCCCAATTCTGTAAGGCATGTACGAGTTATTTTTACAGGCTTCACATCTGCGGCAGTCGACGCTTGTTTGCATATCTGCTCTGGGCAAGAACTATTCCCAGGACCGGGGGCACACACATGTGCACACCACACACACAAACACACACACATTCTCTTGAGAAATTCTCCCCCAGTATCCCAACATACTAAGATGAGTCCATTAAACATGCTGGCACTGGGAGGTCTCACCCTCTGGGCAATCCTAACTGTACCCAGAGAGGAAGGATGCCAGGAGACACATACACACGTACTCTTCTCCATCAGGAAGCTGGAACTGAGATTTAGAGGCACTGTTCCTTTGAAGCCAGGTCCAGCAAAGTCAGCATACTAGAGGGATGAAACAGCCTCATTCCGTGAGCATGCAGAATCGGTAAAAGCAGGGTAGGGAAAGATGATTTTCAGAAAAATGCAAAAGCATGACTCTCACCACAGATAAAAAATAAACACAGGTTGAGGGTTTTATTTCCCTCTATCAACGAGACACCCAGACAGATGTTATAACTGGTTCAAAGTGGGGAGTGAGAGTGGCAAAAATGAATTGTATGGAGCAAGGGAATTGAACTGTAAATGGAGGCAACTGCTTTTGGCGGGGAGGTGGTCACTTAAATCTCTGCTGAGGGGCTTCCCTGGTGGCGCAGTGGTTGAGAATCTGCCTGCCAATGCAGGGGACACGGGTTCGAGCCCTGGTCTGGGAGGATCCCACATGCCACGGAGCAGCTGGGCCCGTGAGCCACAATTACTGAGCTTGTGCATCTGGAGCCTGTGCTCCGCAACAAGAGAGGCCGCGATAGTGAGAGGCCCGCGCACCGCGATGAAGAGTGGCCCCCACTCGCCGCCACTAGAGAAAACCCTCGCACAGAAACGAAGACCCAACACAGCCATAAATAAATAAATAAACAAATACTTTAAAAAACAAACAAACAAAAACCAAATTGTAAAAAAAAAAAAAAAAAAACTCTGCTGAGCAGGACAGTTTGTAAATCTATCAGTTACCCCCAGTTTACAAAGAGGTGCACAATAGCTCAGAGACAATGAATAGGATGAGAGCCAGCATCCTGGAAGAGTACAGGAGAGCTGATGCATAGTTTTTCATTACAGTGCATTCCTTCTTTCTCTCCAAGATCATGTGGGAAGAGGGAGGGAGAGCTAAGGGCTGTTTTCTAATATCTTTGCTGTGTGCATCGTTTCATTCGTCAAGAGGTCCTGCTCGACATCCCCCTACCAGTTTCGGAAGGGTGCTCTGCATCCTCGTAATAAATTCTGTTCATTTTGTTCAGCATGTGTAAGAGGATTTCTACTGTTTGCAAACAAAAGCGCCTTTGATAACATTCATGTCTTCCGGGGAAAAAAAGAGGTAAAGCTTGCTGATGAGACTCTGAACCTTTGATTTCCTTCCTTTTCCAAAATTGTTTTTGGTTAAAGACCTAGGGCACCCTGGGTAGACAGTCACATAGGTCCACATAGCTCCTGAGTACCTTGATGCTGGTGTGTGGTCCAGAAGAAACATACAATAAAATAAATAATGGAAAGAAGGCAATGGTCTTAGATGACCGTACTTGGAACAAGTGGTCAGGGTCATAACACCATCATCATTACAAAGGAATCTTTTCTTGAACAGCAGAAGGTCTAGAAACACACGACCAGCATTTCTACTCAGCAACCGTAGATTGATGCTGAGTGCACACCTGTCTCACACCACCTGGAGTTCCCACCCAGACAATCCCATCCTTGAGGATTCTCCACCTGCCCCCCAAAGGCATCAGCGTTCAACCCTGCCTTGACCGCCAGCCCCAGAGTCTGGCCTGCAGGAAGACCCTCGCTTCCTTCATGCTTACCTCTTAGGGCCTGAGCTGCCCTAGAATATCTGCTATTCCCCTTCAGGCTACAGTTGACATTCTTTTGTCTTTATTTCACCTGGAGTGACTCTGAGTCTACATAGGAACTTTGTCACAGTTCCTCAGAGATCACCTTGCTTTGCGGATGTATGGGCCCCAGCAAACTCCCCTGAGGTTATAGCTCAGAAACTGTCATTCAGCCTCAATCTTCCTATCAAACTCATCAGTGTTACATAAAAAAAAAAAAAATACATTTTGACCACACCATGGAAATAGACTTCTACAAAAGTCCCAGGTAAAATGTCATTTCTCACCCTAGTGCCCAGAGAACACTATCTTTTTAACATTTTTTCAAATTTTAAACATCTGTTAATTTCATTTTGCTTTATAGTGCTCTTAATTTCTTATTTCTTACTAATAATTCATATGCTTTCAAAGAATGATTTAGCTACCTTTATTCTTTTCTCATACACAGGCTAGATGAAAATTAATGACTAAAATAGATGAAATGGTCTCTTGTTAAGAAAATTATAAATGCTTAAGTCACCCTAATTTTTTGTATATTTCCATAGTAATAAGGAGCTCAACAGAGAATGTTGAACACAAAGGTCTCCACTTTTGAGCTACATTAAAAAATGTGTTCCGTTTTCTAGACTCAGAGCTGGAAGCTTCTTGACAAATAAAGAAGAGTATGGCCCTGGAAACTTTTACTTTTCCCTAGTTATGAGCCCTTTTTTTCAAATAAAATTTAACAAAATCTTAGTTTCAGTATGATCAAGACAAACTACAAGCTCACCAGGAATCATGAGAACACTAAGGAAAAGAAAAAAGTCCATCTATGACAAAGAGAAAAAGTCTTTAAAATTTTTTCTTGCAAGGAAAGAGGTGACTTTTTAAAAAGTGTTTCCTCATGAATATGGATCACAACATGTCTTTGTGTCCACAACTAGATTGACAAAGATGAAAAAAATTGACGCTACCTAATATCAGTATATAATGTCAGTAGATGTATAGTAGAATGCTGGAAATATGTATAAACAATCTTAAATGTGCATGCCCATCTATTCAACAAATCCACCTTAGAAATGTATCCCAGGAAGACAGACAAAGGTTCAAACAGATGCGCAAGCATCCTCATCTCATTTTTGTTTAAAACAGAAAAAAAAAAGTTTAGAAACACTCTAAATATTCATCAATAGGTTTGGATAAATAAATTACAGTACAATTTACTCAATGAAATACTAGTGATCTACTTAAAATGGTAAGAGACAGGATGGATAGACGGATGGAAAGATAAAAAGAAAAAAGGAAGGGAGGGAGGGAGGGAGGAAGGAGGAATTGTCCGTGATCTAATCATCGTTGATCTCTTCTTGTAGGAGAGGAAGAGCAAATGCAAGTTTTATATTTATTAGAGCTGCCTGTGATCATGGCAAAAACCACAAGTTGCATTGTTAATACCAGGATCAGCTGATTTCTACACTAATAATTGTCATCAGGATTCAGAGCTACAAAGTATCTCTCATTCCTGAGACACTCAGGCGAAGCAAGATTCCTATTGGTCCTTGGAATCATCTGCATCTGATTCATCATCTGATGATGACAGGGTCTCCATTTAATTAACAGGTAGATCTGAGGTTGATGCATGAGAAGGTGCATCAAGATGCATTATCCCCTTTTCTCTCCGTGCCTGGCTTGGATCCAGCTCAGTGAATTTGTATTCAATCTAACCCAAGCAACAAGCCTAAGGAGAACACCGTCAGGGAAATCACTGTCATCTCTTGTAACACGTATTTGTGAATGTAGCTCTGTATTTGTGTTTTATCAGGACTGGGAGTCATGGTATGCTACACGAGACGTACAAGTTACAAACATGGGTCATTTGCCTGCACGACGTGTTGGAAATACCTTACTCAAAATTCTCTTTAGAGGGGTTTTTTTCCCTCTCTTTTCTTTCAGTGAACAGATGGATAGAAACATGAATTTTCTCCTATAATGTCAAATTGTGTTTGTTCAACATTTGTGAAACTTGCTGCCTGGGAAACCTGATCAGACAATTTTGGAGTCAAACCAGATATATGACAACAGAACAAAACTGGGCATCTCTCATTCTGCAATTCACACCTACAGCCAACTTATTATGAATTAAATAATAACTGCCCAGGACCAAATTAAAAAAATATATTTTTAAAGGTGGAGGATGTCTCATCCTTAAAATCCTCTGCTCTCTTCCAGGATATTCCTGATTTAGAGGAAGTACAAGCAACAAAAATACCCAAATCAGAAATTATTAGCTCTAGTATCACAATACAAATTCTCTAAAATGACCTCAATTTAATCATCTTGTCAGACTAATCAACAGAGTCCATTCCTTCTGTAAAATATTCTGGCTAATTTGCTAACATGCTAAACTCCTGTGGTAGCAAACAGGCTAGCCTCTAGGCTATGTAAATATATATATATATAATATATATATTGTATATATGATTATATATACACACATATACATATATTTATCATTTATATATTCATTTTATACTTATATATTGTTTTATATGTTATATATAAATATATAATTAGTTTACAATTAATTATAATATATATAGTTTGATGAACCCAAGCTCTCTTTTCCAGATTATAGACACCATTCCAGGATGGATTATTCTCCCCAGTCTATCCAAGAACGATATTCCGAGTACCTCCTTGGCCTAGTGCCTTAAGGGTACAGAAAAGTGACAGAAAGTCATTCTTTTTTTCCATTGTCCACACTGACCTAACCTACTGATAAATCCCATTCCCCTTAGCACATTGGAAAGAGAAATTTAATCACTTCTCTATAGGTGCAACACAACAAATTATGGATTTTCTGGAAATGTGTTTATATTAAGTATTACTTCTCTTCCTTTTTAGCATGAAATCAATATATTATCTCTATAAAGTTAAATATACTGTTTGAAGTATGCTTACATTTTTTATATGATTCCACATTTTAACTGACTATTGATTAACTGAATGATTCTAAGTCTTGATCTCTTTAAGAAATGAGCAAGCTCACCAGAATCCTTCAAAAAATGCTGTAAGAAATATTTTAGCTTTGTTCACATACTCTTGCCGGTCCAGTAACTATAACAAAAATCCTCGCTTTCTAGTAAAGGTTAAATTAGACCAGTGGGGCTCCGACTAGACCCTCCTGACTTGAAGATGGCCAGGCCCTCCTACCAAACCATGGTGCATGAGAATATCCCGCCCGTGTGCTCACCACAAGGAGAGGACGCGAACCATCATGGCACTGGTTCCCAAACCCGAAAACCCAGCAACCCTTCCCCAGAGGCAAGCAGCCCTCCCATGGGAGGCTGTTATTACATAGGGCACGTGGAGGACTTCCCTAGTGGTCTGGTGGTTACGACTCTGCGCTCCCACTGCAGGGGACACAGGTTCAATCCCTGGTCGGGGAAGTTCCACATGCCGCGAGGTGCGGCCAAGAAATAAACAAATAAATAAATAAAGATAAAAATGGGAAAAAAATAGGGCAGGTGGCGGGGACGCAATGTGGAAGAACAACACAGAAATGTCTACCCCTCGATGGAGACGGTCAGACATCACCATGACTACGGCCCTACTCGATGGTCCAACCCAGAGTGTATTAGGAGAGTAGAAAACACAATTAAGGCAGCAACATGGATGGACCTGGAGATGATCATACTAAGTGAAGTCAGTCAGAGAGAGACAAGCATCATATGATATCACTTACACGTGGGATCCTAAAAAAAATGATACGAATGAACTTATATACAAAACAGAAATAGGGACTTCCCTGGTGGTCCAGTGGTTAAGAACCTGCCTTCCAATGCAGGGGACGCAGGTTCGATCCCTGGTCGGGGAACTAAGATCCCACATGCCTCAGGGCAACTAAGCCCTTGCACTGCAATAAAGACTCAGTGCAGCCAAACAAACAAACAAAAAACAGAAAGAGACCCACGGACATAGAAAACAAACTTATGGTTACCAAAGGGGAAAGGGGCGGGAGGGATAAATTAAGGGTTTGGGATTAACATACACACACTACTATATATAAAAGAGAGAACCAACAAGGACCTACTGTACAGCACAGGGAACTCTACTTAATATTCTGTAATAACCTATAAGGGAAAATAATCTGAAAAAGAATAGATATATATGTATAACTGAAACACTTTGCTGTACACCTGAAACTAACACAACATTGTAAATCAACTATACTTCAATTAAAAAAAACATTATTAAGTAAATAAGATTATTTGTATGTAATGAACTATAAATGCCACCAAATTTTGGGAAAATACGTATAATGTTTAGCTTTGAACCAAGAAGTTTTAAACAACTTTCCTCTAAAATAATATTTAATTTTTTTTAATTCAAAGAATTTGCATTCATGAAAGAAAGTTCAATACATTGGATATCAGATGTCTCAAGAAATATTTCAGTCAGCTTCCATGTATCCTTGAACTTGGAAGTACTGATAAGTACATTGAGAAGTGTCTTTGGTTGTCATATTATTTCTAATGAGTCATATTATTTCTAATGAGTCAATCTGATGACGATGTTATTCACCAAACTATTCAGTGGATTAATTTGATGAACACAAGCTCTCTTTTCCAGATTATAGGCACCATTCCGGATGGATTATTCTCCCCAACTTATCCAGAACAATATTCCTGGCACCTCCTTGGGCTAGTGCCTTGACGGTACAGAAAAGAGACAGAAACTCAGCCTTTTTCTCCCCCGTCTACATTGACCTAAACTTAGACCTATCAATAAATCCCATTCCCCTTAGCACACTGGGTAGAGAAATTTAATCACTTTACTATCAGTGCAACACAACAGATGAAGGATTTTCTGAAACTGTTGTGTTTATATTAAATACAGCTTCTCCTTTCTCTATTTAGCATGAAGTCAATAATTAGCAAATTGCTGGGCTGTGTGTGGCGAGGTGTGAGGACACACCTCAGGAATTCCAGACAGAAGCCTGAAATCTTGAGATTTAGTTATGCTCTTTTCCTGTAGACGGCATGGACTGTCTGACCTTGAAAAGCCATTTCAGCTTGTCTATTTCTCCATCTTTGCACTGGGGGTAATGAAAACGTGAGCACACCCCACTCACAGGTGGAAATAACTCACCCAAGCAATGTGAACATCTGCATGTTCTGTGACTGCCAAGAGGTCAGGAAACCTATCATTTTGTTTGTGGGATCCTTTGGAAGAAAGTGCATTTGCATTCTGAGTAGGGGGCACACTGGTCCAAGGTTACGGCTGCTGCCAGCAATTCAGTTGCTTCTGAAAGATTGCCTTGCTCCCCGTTGGAAATTACAATGCAGAGGACAGACTTCTAGGTGTTTGTGTGTGTACAGCTTTATTTCGCCTGGGAATGGGCTCATCTGTTCATTAACAGGAATGTAAAGAAGAAATCGGCAAGGAAAGAAGAAATGTTTTTTTCACCTGAATTGAAAACAAAATTATATTTTATATAATTATAAAACAAAATTATATAATATATATTAAATATTTAATAGATATATATAAATAAATATAATCTATGTTGACCAACAATTATGTTCTTATATATTTTTAAAATATTTTATAAATACATTTATAAAAATATAATTTATGTTGACCAAAATGAACTTAAAATGGGATGTAAAGACAAAGTGTCTCCCGTGTATCTTGAAGACACACCCTCCCGTGCACAGCTTTGGCGACCTTTGATAAAATGGCCCCCTCTTGCACTTCCAGCCCCACCTGCCAGGTCCCTCGGGCCACTCCTGCTCAACCACACTGGCCCCACTAAATGTCGGGCAGGTAACGGAAATATGCAGTGGACCTTTATAACTCTGCGATTGGCCTTCTCTATTCTCTTTGAATAGAATACGCCTATCAACCTCCACTGTCCAATAAAGCCCAACTGGGTCACAATTCCCTCCCTCAATATAATCAGAAATCATCGCATCACTGCCCACTAAAGCACAAGTGTCCAATCTGACAAAATGGCCATTATTATGATGCCTGTCACTGTACATGTCTGTCCTTCAGTATGTATTGCGACCTTCAGAGGGTACAGAATGTGCTTTATTTTTATGCATACAAGTTGGAGCACAGTATGGTAAGTCCCCTACATACGAACCTTCAAGTTGCGAACTTTCAAAGATGCGAACGTGCATCTGGTTCCATCAAGGAACCAGAACCTGTGCCATCAACGTCAGGCGTGAGTGAAACTGCAGTTGGCCCTCCGTCTCCTATCGCTGACGATCCTTCAGCTCTACCATCTCCCACCTCCTCTCCCTCCTGCAGTCAGTAAGTCTTCTTGCCTGTTCATTCGATGCCAGCCCCTGTACTGGACTACTGTACTTTTCAAGATTATAAATGTTTTCTTTATTTTTTGTGTTTGTTTTTTATGTATTATTTGTGTGAAAAGTATTATAAACCTATTTCAGTATAGTACTACGTAGCCGATTGTGTTAGCTGGATACAGGCTAACTTTGTTGGACTTACAAATTGGATTTACAAACACGCGCTCAGAACGGAACTCGTTCGTATGTAGGGGATTTACTGTACTCAGAACACAGTTGGTGCTCAAGTAATGCACATGGATGAAGAAAGATGGGTGGGACAGGATGGATGTGGTATGTATATTCTTTCACTAACAATCCATGTATCAATACAATTATTATAATGACATTTGTTTTATCTGAGCATATCCTGCCAGAAAAGAAGTTACTCCCACTTAGTAATTCAGACATTTCCTGAAGCTCTACAACTTTTCCAGCTTTTGTTTCTCTCCAGTTTATTCTTCTGTTTGTCCATACTGGATTTAATCAAAATCTAAACTGAATTACCTTGGTTTCGTGTTCCTAAGAGTCAAGATGAGATTCCACTCAAACAGCAATGAAATAAACGACAAGGGCATACTGTATAGCACAGAGAACCATATTCAATATCCTATGATAAACCATAATGGAAAAGAAAAATGTATGTATAACTGAATCACTTTTCTGCACAGCAGAAATTAACACAACGTTGTAAATCAACTATACTTCCTAAAAAAAAAATTTTTTTTAAACAGCCATGACCTAGGTTTTACTGGTCTGCTCTCTCCATCTGAGTTATTCAGCCTGTTTTGCTAGGAGTTCCAGATGTTCATCTCACGGGAACTCAAAAACAAATCACTCCCACCAGGGGAGAAAGGGGGGGGATAAATTGGGAGATTGGGATTGACATATACACACTACTAAATAGATAACTAATAAAAACCTACTGAATAGCACAGGGAACTCTACTCAATACTCTGTAATGACCTATATGGGAATAGAATCTAAAAAAGAATGGATATATGTATAACTGATTCACTTTGCTGTGCAGCAGAAACTAACACAACATTGTAAGTCAACTATACTCCAATAAAAACAAAAATTAAACAACAACAACAGATCACTCCCTCCCAGCCCAGTGCTGCAGGTCTGCCCTAAGTATGCCGGACACAGCAAGTGACACTTCTGCTTCATGGCCACCCCTGATGTCTCCTACTGACTGCCAGGAACCACCGAATGGGTCCAGAGCACACCTGAAACCTACCCTGTGCAGTGGACTGCAGTCCAAAGGAGCAGGAAGATGGCAGAAGGCACTTGCTATCTTTGTATAAAACATGGTCATAGGATCTCAACCCTGCTTCGCTTGTGCCCCAGTGCATGTCCTATTTTAGTGAAGTGCTCCTTTTACATTTCACAGTCAGTAAGCACGAGGCAAAATGCCCAGTAAACTTAAACATCCCTTTATTTAAACTTCACAACCATTATTATCTTCCCTTGGGCCAGACAATGTCATCCAGATATTGCCTCCTTCTAAGTTTGACACTCCCGTCCTGGAACTGGGCTGGAAACAACTCCTGGATCTGAATCACTCTGTCCTACAATCAACATTAATAGGGTGAGTGCTTTTTCCAGGCACCTACTCTACTTAGGGTGTGTTGGTTAGCCTAGAGCCTTTTAGCCCAACCCAATAGATGACTGTTGGACCCATCTGCCCTGGTTGACCAGATGTCCCCAGAAATGCTTGCTTCCAGGCAGTGATCAGATGGTATTTCACAGGGATATCTTCAACTCTCATGCATACTTGCTTCACCAAATCATGGATTCATCACACAGACACTGATACTCCTCAACCTCCCGGGTTCACAGTCCCACCCCATTGGCTTAATTCCTCAGGCAGCACTTTTTAGAGCCCTAGAGTTCAGTGAAATGCCTCAAGGCCATGTCATAAGTAAGCTATGAGGGTAAGACAAAGCTATAGCTTCTTCAAATCCCTCCCTTCCCAATCCAGGATTTCGCAACCATGGCGCTTTCCAGCCCCTTGATATTTGGGGCTGGATAATTCTTTGGTGTGGCGTGTTGTCCTGGGCACAGTAGGATGTTTAGCAGCACCCCTGCCCTCTACCCACTGAATGACAATACAACCACCTCCCTCCAATCTGTAACAACCAAACATGTCTTCAGAGTTTGCCAAATAGCGTCCCTAGAAAAACTGTGAATCAGCACCTCTCCTGAACATTCACAAAGAACAATAATCTGATAAAGGCTCCGAAAAGTCCTGTGATATGAAAATAAGTCAGATCGACTGCATTTTCCAATGTATCAAAGCTAACCTTGAATGGAAGAAAATTAGAGAACCGCTGTTCTAGAAAATCTTCTTATTAACCCTATTTTAAGTACATGAGGCAAGCACCTGACCCAATTTAGGCACTTGTGAAAATATACCCCATAATCAAATGTCTATTTAAAAACCTTCAATTATTTACTTATGAATATGAATGGCCACCTAATAGACACATTTGCAATGGAGATCATCACTCTAAAATTACTTCAATTACCCTATGACTTAGTATTTGCCAGTATATTTATCCGGAAATATTTTTTTCCTGGTAATTTATAGTGCCCCAACAGGAGTGCATTGTTGTGCTCTTGTTGTGTTGGCGATGTATTATTTGTTCAATTATTTATCAACTTCATTTAGGACTTGATAATTTTTATAGATGAAATATTGAAAAGATCATGAGCTTTAAAGCTAGTTTTGTATCCAACCCATAATATGTCCCTCGCAAACACAGCTGTGCTGGAAAAATTATACAAGCCTTCTGAAGTAAGAATGGTAATTTTTAACCCAGAAAATTATTGTAATATTCTGGTCACCAATTCCAATGGGTGTGGGGTTTTCCCACTCTACCAAGCAATTCTCAGACACAAGCTGGGTGCCCTACCCTACAACCCCATTCTGATAGCATCTAGCTGGAGATAGGGTCAAATCCACAGGTTAAGGGCTCAGTCTTACTAGACTGTCCCCCCACCAGCCCCCGAAACTTTAGAAGCCAATCACAAGCCCAGAGTTTCACCTGTGATTCTGACCGAGCAGCTATATATCAGAGGTTCCAACAACCCCTTCCCTGGGTTTGATTACTTTGCTAGAGCACCTCACAGAACTCAGAGGTACCTTTACTTACTAGAATCACCGGCTCCTTACGAAAGATAAAACTCAGGAACAGCCAGGTGGGAGAGATGCAGAGGGCAAGGTATGGGGAGAGGGCTCAGAGCTCCCACGCCCTTTCCAGGCTGCCGTTCTTCCCAAATCTCCGCGTGTTCGCCAACCCGGAAATTCACCGAACCCCTTCCTTTTTTGGGTTTTTCTGGAGGCCTCATTACGTACACATGATTGATGAAATCATTGACCACTGGGGACTAATTCAACCTCTGCTCCCTCGCCCCTCCCCGGAGGTCAGGGGGTGGGACTGAAAGTTCTGATCCTCTGTTATTCGTGGTTGGTTCCCCTGGCAACCAGCCCCATCCTTAGGTGCATTTCAAAAGTCACCCCATGAGCATGAAAACACCTTGATAGCTCTCATCACTTAGGAAATTCCAAGGGTTTTAGGAGCTCTGTGCCAGAAATCACAGCAAAGACCAGATCTATATTTCATATTATAAATCAGAATATCAAAACATGCTTGTGGGATAATACATAAATTTTTCTTTAACAATGAAGATGCTCATTAAGTTTTGATTTATATCCAAGCCTCTCTCCCACCACCTACTGAATGGGGAGACTGAATTCTCCTCTGAGATTTTTACAAGTTTGTAGGTTTTAAAAACATATATTTTTTATTATAGAAGGTATTCTTGCAAGTTTATCGTTAAAATGCAGAAAATGTATACATGTACCAAGAATAAAATAAAACTCATCTGTCACTTTACTACCCAGACGTAAACTGCTATTTAGAGTTGGATGTGTTTCTTTTCAGTCTTTTTTCACTATGAAATTTGGAGACTTCTAAAGAAAAGATTAGACAGTAGAACCTGCTGTCTTTCTCGAAATCAATTCTGACCTTTTATACTTTCCCAGGATATTGAAAAAAGCAGTTGAGGAAGGAAGGGGGTGCTGCAGGTCTGTGAACTCCCCCATACTGTAATGCAGGGGTCAGCAAACTTTATCTATAAAGGGCCAGAGTCAATAATTTAGTCTTACTTGGTCATAAGGTCTTTGTCACAACTACACACCTCTGCTCTGGTGCACAGAAGCAAGCCCAGACGATACATCAAGAAAACAGGCACTGCTGTGTTCCAATAAAACTTTATTTACAAAAGCAGGCAGTGGATAGGATTTGGCCCATGAGCTGTAATTTTCCACTTCCTGCCCTGCAGTGCCAAATGCTGATAAGGAATGAACAGGCAATAAAACTGCAGAAATGAAATAGCACTTCTATCTAATTGCTAGAACAGTTTCTGTTCTGCAATAATAATAATAATGAATAATAAAAGAGCATCAAGCTAAAATTCCATCCAAGGGTGTGACAATAATCAACTGTTAAAACTTTTTATCAGGGAAAATATTGTGCTTCTGAATTCTTTTCAAATAGGAACGCTGTCATTGCTTTTGGACCATGCTTCACAGAATATTGTTTTCTTCTGGGGCAATCTGTTCACTGGAGTATTGATTACATTATAATCCCTCTGATTCAGCTTTTTCTGGCTGCTTTCCAAGTTATAATCATTTCTGCCACAACATAAATCTCTTCAATAATTCCCCCCAGATTAATTCCCCTCTGTGTTTTCTGATCACCCATTTCCCTCCTACAAACTCCAGATTCAATCAGCCACACAGAGCTGATGGAACCTATTTTTAAAAGGACATCCTGTGATTAGGCAATTTTTTTCAAGGATGATTGCTGAGAAAACCATCAACAAGGAATTATTTTCCTGGCAATAGATATTTGAGATGAAAATGGATTTCTGGTGCATTCCTTTGCTTCTTTTTTTTCTTTTGTTCTTTCTTTTTTCCTTCCTTCCTTCCCTGCTTCCTCTTTCCCTCCCTCCCTCTCTCTCTTCCTTTCTTTCTCTTATCTCTTTCTTTATTCCTTCCTTCCTTTTCTTTCTCTCTCTCTCCTTCCCTCCCTCCCTTCCTTCCATCTTTTTCTTTCTCTCTTTCCCTCCCTCCCTTCCTTCCATCTTTTTCTTTCTCTCTCTCTTTCCCTCCCTCCCTTCCTTCCTTCCACCTTTTTCTTTCTCTATCTCTTTCCCTCCCTTCCTCCCTTCCTTCCTTCATATTTGAAGTCTTCGATTAGCCACAGACTGCATCTTTGCAGAGCCTATAGGTAAATGCATTTTCAGTTCGACAAACACTGAGTGACCATTCTAGCCAATGTTCTTGCTGCTCTGCCATGTTCCCAGCAGATCCCTTTGGCCAGTTCTGTGTGCCCACCTCTCAAACCTTTTGCCTGTTTTCCTCTTTCATCAGCGGACCTCTTGTCTTTGGGCTACTGGAACCCAGAGATGTGCTAGGAGTCCAAATGCCCTTCCCACTTGGCATCTCCACCCCATCATCCCCGCACAAGCCCCAAATTGTACCTGATGATTGAAGGGGGGTAAATATAAATGCCCAGCTCCCTGGCCTTCAGGCAAACAAAAAAGTCCTCTAAGATACTGTTTATGTCCCAGCACTCTGCAGAGATCAGGCTGAGGCTGGGACTTTACAGAAAGCACCCTCCTTTGCCTCTCTCTCCCTCCCTGTCCTGCCTCATTCCCTTGCTGGCTTCCCCTACCTGGGATCCTATGACTCCCCATCTAGGATTTGCCTGTGGGGAATGTGAGCTAAGTCTCTGTGCTGTAATAGGCACCGGGCCAGTTCTCAGGAGCTTTTCTTCACCCCCAAACACCACAGGCCCATGCTGACCTAGCTGGACCCCGTAACCTTACACAAACATCTCGACGCAATGCACCACACGTCTGCAGTAAGAGAACCAAAGGCTAGGTATGCAACAACGACAACTGCAATCATTGGCACTTTCTCGGATTTTCCAGACTGGCTACAGGCCATCTCATGGGTAGGGTAATGTGGGTTTCTTACAAGGCGTTATAAGAATTATCTGGCACTGATCATTCTTTTTTTTTTTTTTAACATCTTTATTAGAGTATAATTGCTTTACAATGGTGTGTTATTTTCTGCTTTATAACAAAGTGAATCAGCTATACATATACATATATCCCCATATCTCTTCCCTCTTGCCTCTCCCTCCCACCCTCCCTATCCCACCCCTCTAGGTGGTCACAAAGCACCAAGCTGATCTCCCTGTGCTATGCAGCTGCTTCCCACTAGCTATCTATTTTACATTTGGTAGTGTATATATGTCCATGCCACTCTCTCACTTCGTCCCAGCTTACCCTTCCCCCTCCCCATGTCCTCAAGTCCATTTTCTGCGTCTGCATCTTTATTCCTGTCCTGCCCCTAGGTTCTTCAGAACCATTTTCTTTTTAGATTCCATATATATGTGTTAGCATACGGTATTTGTTTTTCTCTTTCTGACTTACTTCACTCTGTATGACAGACTCTAGGTCCATCCACCTCACTACAAATAACTCAATTTCGTTTCTTTTTATGGCTGAGTAATATTCCATTGTATATATGTGCCACATCTTCTTTATCCATTCATCTGCCCATGGACACTTAGGTTGCTTCCATGTCCTGGCTATTGTAAATAGAGCTGCAATGAACATTTTGGTACATGACTCTTTTTGAATTATGGTTTTCTCAGGGTATATGCCCAGTAGTGGGATTGTTGGGTCATATAGTGGTTCTATTTTTAGTTTCTTAAGGAACCTCCATACTGTTCTCCATAGTGGCTGTATCAACTTACATTCCCACCAACAGTGCAAGAGGATTCCCTTTTCTCCACACCCTCTCCAGCATTTATTGTTTGTAGATTTTTTGATGATGGACATTCTGATGGGTGTGAGATGATATCTCATTGTAGTTTTGATTTGCATTTCTCTAATGATTAGTGATGTTGAGCATTCTTTCATGTGTTGTTGGCAATCTGTATATCTTCTTTGGAGAAATGTCTATTTAGGTCTTCTGTCCATTTTTGGGTTGGGTTGTTTGTTTTTCTCATATTGAGCTGCATGAGCTGCTTGTAAGTTTGGGAGATTAATCCTTTGCCAGTTGCTTCATTTGCAAATATTTTCTCCCATTCTGAGGGTTGTCTTTTCGTCTTGTTTATGGTTTCCTTTGCTGTGCAAAAGCTTTTAAGTTTCATTAGGTCCCATTTGTTTATTTTTGTTTTTATTTCCATTTCTCTAGGAGGTGGGTCAAAAAGGATCTTGCTGTGATTTATGCCAGAGAGTGTTCTGCCTATGTTTTCCTCTAAGAGTTTTATAGTGTCTGGCCTTACATCTAGGTCTTAAATCCATTTTGAGTTTATTTTTGTGTATGGTGGCAGTGATCATTCTTAATCACAAAGATCCTTCCAGCTGCTTCTGACCAGTGATTGAGATGGCTGAAAGGGTAGCACCTCCATTGATTAGTATGATCACCTCTGCTCTTGGATCAATACTGTCTGAACTGGCTCAAAAATACAATTTTTATCTTATTTACCCAGCATCGATCAGACCCTGGTAAATTGATTTAGAATGATGATACAGAATAATATATGAAACAAAATGTCAGAGTACACAATAGCCAAGAGAAAGAAACCGAGTTTAGTTACGGGGGCCTGTGTTCAGCTCAGCCCACCTTGCAAGTTATGATGGGCCTGGGAAGTGAGATATAGTATCAGAGGGTGCTCTTCTGTTGGAATGAGAGGAAAGTGATTTAACAAAGGTTCCAGCTAGGCTTCAGCATAAAAGTCCTAGACCCTTAAACAGGAGGGATTTGCATGTGGAATTAGCTGGAAACATCCCGCCCACCAAGCTCACTGCTGTGCAGTGCTAAGTGCTTGCAAAATGGCAGGTTGCTGATATCAAAATTCTTTCCTCGTAGTCGACTTTGCCCCACCTCTCTGTTTGCTCCTGTTCAGGTTGTTAATGATACTTTAGAGTGATTATCTTTACTTTTATGAGCGATGAAGCCTGAGCATGTTATGTACATTTTATTTTCCATTCCTGTACTCTGATAATGCTTCTTGCATCTTAATTATCTGACTGGAGGGCTCTTAAAGACTTCAGTAGCCAGATGGTTTTGAAGGAGTGTTCTTTTGAAAGAAAATGTAATCCATTGTACCCCAATGTGAAAAACAACACTTTAAACCTTCTAGAAGAACATATATTAAAATGTTACGGCTTTGTGTAGTGAAAGTTTTCTTCACCAGGACAAAAAATGCAAATCAAGAAGAAAATGATTACTACGTTGATAACCTCAAAACTACAACAAAACTCTTTAGTCATAACTTTAACAACCGACAATAATCAAAACACACAAATATAAACCACAGTCGACACTGGATTTTTGTGTATAAAACTGATCAAAGTTTTGTAACAGTAATATATAATTAGGACACATACTATACAAATATATATTAAGGGGCACATACTCTATAAATATGTATTATATAAAATATTTTATATCAATAATATGTATATACCTGTGTGTATGTGTGTGCAACTTTTGATAAAAACAAAAACCAAAGAAGAAAAATGGGCAAAGAATATCAACAGTAAATTCTCAAAAAAGGATAGTTAAATGGTTAATAAACATATGAAAAGATATTTGACTGCACCAGTAGTCAGAGGAATGTAAATTAAAACAACAATAAAATAGGGCTGCCCTGGTGGCTCAGTGGTTAAGAATCCACCTGCCAATGCAGGGGACACGGGTTCAAGCCCTGGTCCGGGAAGATCCCACATGCCGTGGAGCAACTAAGCCCGGGTGACAGAACTACTGAGCCTGTGCTCTAGAGCCTGCAAGCCACAACTATTGAGCCCTCGTGCTGCAACTACTGAAGCCCGTGCGCCTAGAGCCTGTGCTGTGCAACAAGAGAAGCCACCGCAATGAGAAGCCCGTGCAGTGCAATGAGGAGTAGCCCCCGTTTGCCGGAACTAGAGAAAGCCCGCGCTCAGCAATGAATACCCAACGCAACCATAAATAAATAAATTAAAACAACAACAACAACAATAAAGTATTATTTCATAACCATAAGATTGGCAAATATTAAAAAGTGTGCCAACCTCAATTGTCAGGAGTTTCTGCAAACTCTACACTGGAGAGCACTACAGGGATATACCTGCCCTCTGAGCTGTCTTGGCAATTTCATTCCTAATTATATAGGTTAAAGAAGAACTCATATCTGTGTTCAAAATGACATGTTCAGGAAGGTTCCTTGAGACATTTCCTGTAACAGCAGAAAACTGGAAACAACTCAATTTTCCATCAGTAGAAAAACAAAATCACATGTTGTTTATTCATGCAATGAAAGATTTGTGTAGGAGATCAAATGAGTCGACTACAGATAGATTAACGTACAAAAGTCTCTAACAAAATTGGGGCAGGGATGGTAAGTACCAGAAGTATATGCACAGTATAATAGCATTTATGTAAAGTTTTAAATCATGTAAAACAAGTCTACATATTTTTTCTGGATACCTAATTCACAGCACCGTTTTAAAGACAAATAGGCAAAAAATAAATACCAAATTGAGGATCTATATTTTTCTGGGGGGGAAGGCAGGATGGGAATGAATGGGGAAATAGTACAAAGAACATGGCAACTGTGTCTGTAATTTTCTGTTATTTAAGATGCTAGATACTCATAGATATATGGATGGATGGATGATAGATGGATAGATGGATGGATAGATGGATAGATAGAAAGATAGATAGAGAGAGATACATATATAGATAGATTAATGGATAAATAATTGATATTAGTTTGCTTATAATTCTCTGAGAAGAGCTATTCACAATTTGTCAGACAGTCACTATGTATAACTGTATGCCAGACAATATTTATTTAGTGAAAATAATTAAGCCACTTCATTTTCTCAAGGTAAATGATGTATATGGAAGACTACCCAGGCCCTGGATTAGTGCCAATGAGCTGCCCACCAGCCCCTTGATTTTGCTCCACTTCTGCCCAATTAAGTGTACTCTTGGTAGGGAAAAATTAATTTTATGTCACTTTAGGCTGGCTGTAACTGGGAACTTCATTTTAATACCAAAGTTAAAAATAAAATTCCAGTGAAACCAAGGCCACCATTTTCTTCTGAATCCTTGTTAGCATTTTATCTCTTCATTAGCAAAGATTTGAGAGAGCTGATTTACTTAGAATTCAGCTTCCGGAATTTATTTTCATACATATGATTTGGGGCATGTAGATTATCATTGCAAGCTATGTCAGTATTTTGTTTTCTCTTTTGTTTTACAAGATCCATTTCAAACAACTTAAGTTCTATAGTGTCTCTATTTTTTTTTTTTTTTTTAACTTTTCAGCCATGCTGTGAGGCATGGGGGAATCTTAGTTCCCTGACCAGGGATGGAACCCGCGTCCCCTGCAGTGGAAGTGTGGGGTCTTAACCTCTGGACCACCAAGGAAGTCCCTATAGTGTCTCTATTAAAGGAAATACAAACTTGAAGGATATTTGTAGAGAGAAATATGTACAGGAGAGATTTTCAAAAGAGAGGAAGCAATTAACTTTCTGCCCTGTAAGAAAATATGTGCAAATTATTTTCAGGAATCTTAATACAAAGGTCAATTAACTCTCAGGTATTAAGAGAAATCAAATCCTATAGTCCTTAACTTCTAGCAATCTCATCAACAGTCACAGAATTATTAATCTAGTAGTAAATATTCCAGAGTTATAACATTTTGAAATTTTTGAACGCATACTTGCCTAATTTTAAACATTTTCAAAAAGTTACTTCAAACAAAACATCAAGGAGCCTCAGATTACAAAATTTATTGATAATCACAGTTGATTCTACTAAACAAAATTGTGTTTCCATCCTGAGCTATTGGCCTATGGCCCTCTATGTAAACATTATTTGAGTGTCATGTTTTATTTAGATAACTGACATTTTGACCAGCATACACAATGCTTCTTGTCACTCATGAAAGTGTATATAATTTACTTTTAACTCTGAGGTTTACTGAATCTTAAAGATGTGACTCATGCATAATAAATATAACAAAGTGAAAAGAAAGAAAACCACTGCAAGTTATGGTTTGGTTGACTATCTTACACTGAAGGAAAAAGAAACAAAGAACTGCCATTCTAAATAAGACACAAATGAGAGTTTCATGTCTGGCACCAGTATGGATAACTATTTGGGTGGATACACTTTATAATATGAGCATGAAAATAATAGGAATGAAATACACATATATGCAGTCCTCTGTGTGTGCACACACACAAACATATAACTTTGTGGTGTAACAGACACATGTATTGTTTTGTGGACGAAAAGTACACTTTGTTATACTTATAGGGTACCTACTAGAAGATTCTTAAGAAAAATCACATGACACCAGACTCTGTCTTTGAGTGTCAAAGGGGACCAGTCAATAGCAACCTGCTTCCCCACCCAAGTTCTGAAGTCATTAAGAAAATTAATGAGGTATATGGAGACCAAAATGTCACCTTTACTGACATTGCTATGGCAGATCACCTGGGTTTTGTTTGGGCACAATTTAGCACTGACCCCTTAGGAGAGACTCAGCCACTTGGTTCCAGCCAACATTGGTCTGAGCTAGGTTTCCCTCCACGACTGCCCCCTTGAGACCCACGATACTTAAAAACAGAGAAGAACGTCTCCTTCCTCTTGGCTGCTGGCTTCCAGGAGAAAGGGAAAAAGATGGAGCTGGACAAGGCATGTCCCTTAAGACTCAGGCAAGTCACTCAGTGGGGGTGGGAGGGGGGCAGGCAGTAAGTGAGAGGCACGAGAAGTTGCAGGTTGTCCACCAACCATTGCAAGGACACACCAGGCATGGAGAAGTGTCCCTTCTTCTCTCCACTTAGGAAGAAAAGCAGTATTTATGTGAAGACCTGAAATCCTGGGCTCTTCAACATCACATCTATCCATCACGCAAATATTTGAGCACCTACTCTGTCCTGTGCACATTAACTGCAGAGAGTGTGCACTTCTGCGCTCTTACCCATCGGAGGATGTGGGTCCGATTGGCACTGGGCGTACGAAGGATGCATTTGTGCCCACTGTGTACTCATACAGCAAGAGCAGTTTACGGCCAATGAAACAGAGAGCGTGGTAGGTAATCAAGATTTAGGTGGAAGCTTTAACCACGGAACAGAGGAGAATGCACCGGCTGGGGGCCTTAGGCTACTTAATATGGTACCCAAACCACAACGTACTTAGAGGTACCCAGTGTATGGGCCTCATGGTCTGATGATGGAGGGAAGGCAGAGAGGGAGGAAGGAGGGAGGAGACAGAAAGAAAGAAGGGAGGAAGGGGAGGAAGGAAACAGAATAACCTAAAGGCTTCTATGCCCACATTGCCAGTGACGCCATCACAGGCAAAACCAACTTCTCCACCGTTTTTCAGGTTTTACAAACCGCAGTGAACGTTTCACAGAGAAGCCAAAAGAAATACAGGGGAAAAAAACATATTCTAAGCCAGAAATATTTGAAAAGTTAGTGAATGGGAAATACAAATATGAAAATATGAATTATAACAGTGATATTACTCATTGAAGAGGTAATGTTCTGAGCTACTGGATTAATCAGTACTATTATTGGAACACAGAGAGAGAATCAGTGGGCTATAAAAATATCTTTGTCCAAAAAGAAAAAAAAAGGAAGTCCCTGGTGGTCCAGTAGTTACTCCACACTGCTTTCGCTGCTGAGGGCCTGGGTTCAATCCTGGGTTGGGGGAACTAAGATTCCACAAGACGTGCGACATGGCCAAAAAAAAAAAAAAAAAACTTTGTCCATAAAGATAATGCTGCTAAATTTTTATAAAACATGAAATTGACAATAATGTGTGTGTATCTCTATGTATTTGCAATGTAATTTTAAAGTCAGAAGGCTCTATCCATTCTAATTTGGATGTACAGCCCTTTTTACAAAAATAACTTTGTAAAACCTTTTCTGATTACCGTTATTCACACAGGTAAGAAAAAATATTTTATTTTTTGTAATATACGTGAGTAAATATAAATCCAAGCAAACGTCTTCGGAGAAGAAAATTCTGGCAATAATTTTTCTTCAGTTTTATAAATATCCTTTTTTAGCTTGGGGTACGGTCAGTTTGTTTCATTAAAGCTCCACTATTTAAGAAAGAAGAAGTTATAGGGAGAAATCCAGTAACTACATGGTGCAGTGTTACCTAATTTTTTGCGAAACTTAGGAACATTAATTAAAAAAACATTTTTAGGGGCTTCCCTGGTGGCTCAGTGATTAAGAATCCGCCTGCCAATGCAGGGGACATGGGTTCCAGCCCTGGTCCGGGAAGATCCCACATGCCGCGGAGCAACGAAGCCCGTGCGCCACAACTACTGAGCCTGCACTCTAGAACCCGCGAGCCACAACTACTGAAGCCCGCGAGCCTAGAGTCTGTGCTCCACAACAAGAGAAGCCACCGCAATGAGAAGACTGTGCACCACAAGGAAGAGTAGCCCCCGCTCGCCGCAACTAGAGAAAGCACGCACGCAGCAAGGAAGACCCAACGCAGCCAAAAATAAAAAAATAAAATAAATAAATAAATTTTAAAAATAAACATTTTTACAGGTAGAGCCTCCGTTCCCATGGTCAACTGGATGCTGCAACAACCCCTCCCAGTATAGAAACGGTAAAATGGCAGATGAAATGTAAACTTTTTTTTTTTTTAAAAGCAAATCTCGGCTGGTGACTAAGAATTAGATACCATGAAAGACCACAAGTCACTGAGGTGAGTTAGCATGGGGAGGGCCGCTTGCCCTGAAAAATGTCTTCCAACCCCTGGGCTGCCACAAGCCAGTCAAATATTTAAGGGGTCTCTGTGCTGAGGGCAGAAGTCCAAGGACTTGGTCTGAAAAATGAAAGTGCTGTTTGGAATCCTTGCATAAAGCCAAGATTCCCTAACAATCACAACCTCGGGGTTAAGTTTGTTATCAGAATTTACACTACCGGTGTGGCCAAGTCACAATTTCTTTATAATGGCCCCAGGAATATGTGCATTTGACTGAGACCCAAAGGCAGGCAGGGAAGTGGGAAAGCTTTACAGTGAATGTGAGCTCTGATGGGAGATGGTTGGTATGCAGAATCTAAGGGCAGGCTGAGTAGAAGCAGGACATCTTAGGTGATAGCCTGGGGGGACATATGTGACCTTCTCTGGTTGCTTCTAAGTTGGAAGAAGGCTGACGTTTAGGGAAAGGGGCAGACATTGACCAGGTAATGACAACTGTGGGTCAGTTTCTGCAGAGGTTGTGATTTGGCTTTGGGGTTGGCTCAAGTTCTATTTTCGTATGTGAGCTGGCCATTGTCCATTTGATAGTCAACCTCTCAGTATAAAGTTCCAGGAATGAAGAGGGTATATGGTCATAGCTCAAGAACAGACAAATAGAACAGGTTGATGAGTCCAGAAAGAGACACACACTTGATTTAGGGCAAAGGTGTCACTGCAGTTCAGGTAGGGGAAAGGCAGTCTTTTCAATAAATGGAGCTGAACAGTTGGAGATTACCATGGCGGGCTGGGGGGATCTTTGATTCATATGAGACTTTAATAGCTAAATATGTAGGTTGAAAGACTAACAACAGAGTGTACAATTACCAACTGAATACAGAGAAAAAAAGTGAAGAGGATCAGAAAATGGTACCCACAAAATATGCCATTTTGGCCTGAGGATCATTTTGAGCTACAGGCAACTTGGAACCAACAGATGCAGAGAGTTATCTGCCCTCCCCTTATCTGCCTAGAAGCAGGCATACATTTCCCTCTGAGAAAATTCACCAGTTCCTCCCCCGAGGAAGAGAGAAGCATCTCTCCTCACTCAAGGGGGGTTGGATCACGAGGTGAGTTTGCATAAGCAGACCTTTTACTAAAGCAGCCTGTATCCTGCATTCCTTGCCCACCCATTTCCAAGTCCCCACAATTTATCATCCCTTCAAGCCCAAACCATCTTTCCTTTGTTAAAGGGTAGATAAGCCCCCAAGTTGAACTATTTCTTTGCATTTCACTACTTTTCTGTGCACGCAAACATGAATAAAAACTGTGTGCCTTTTCTTCTGTTCCTCTTTCTTTTGTTAGTTTAATTCACACACTCCCAGGTAACGAAACTAAGAGGGGAGCAGAAAAGTTTTTCTTTCCCGAAAATGAACTCGGGAAAGAAAATTAAATCTAGGGCCCTGCTTGAGAGTAGTTTCAGGTTTGCATTTTCTTTTCTGGGCATCAGTAAATGCAAAATTCATGGTTAAAAAAAAAAAAGGTCTAAGACATCCATGTTAATGAACTAAATCTAATTATTAGGAGTGCAAAATAACAAAAGCATTTGCTAATGGGATACAATGGTCTGGGTTTTTAAAGACAAGGCAATAAAAGAGGGTTACATCTGTGAATGGAGCTTGCAGGACTGTCAAATGTTCTTTCAAATAATAGCCTCAAACTGAGCTTACTCTTACCCAAATTTACATAAGCATTGGATGCTAGAGAGAGGATAAGGTCTTAATAGCTTAAAGTCAGTATTTAAAAGGTTCAAAGTATTTGAATAAAATGATGTGCATTAATTAGATGCCCATATACCCCCCTCCCTCCTGGCTTTTCCAAAGTTCACTTTACATCATCTTGCTTTTAACGAAAGACCTCTGCCAGTACTTGTTTTTGACAACCGAAAGAAATCCGCACAAGGTTTTCGATTTTATCAGGAAAGGCAGGAAGTGATTATCTTTTGTTTGTTTGGCAACAGCCATTCCAGAGGCAGTGCACAACCCCATGAGACAGAGCAGCCCTGCCAAGCTGCCCTCCTGGGAACCACCCTCAGCGTCCCAGCATCTAGCCACCAGAGCTGTGAACTGTACCTGTGAGCCTCTCTGCTGTATCTCGACTTATTTTGTGCCTCTGTTAGCAAGACGCGCCCTAAGGTAATTGCTTCTTCACTTTACACCACTTCAGCTGACGAATGGTGTCATAGGAGTGTGCCACTTGTTTTAGATCAGGGGCCTGCAGTCACCGTGGCCTGCTCCCCACCAAGGTTGCCTCGAAGCCTCCTACGGGAAGGACACCTGTGGCTGATCACAAATGCGTGTGCAGAGCCTCTCAGAAGAAACGGTCCACCGTCTGTTACAGTGGATGCGTGGGCCGAGATCACGGACAGGACCCCAAATGCGTACAATGCTCCAGGTGGTGATGCATTAAAAAAAAAAAAGTCTCAGGACTGGCAGGGCTCTGAAGGTTAGAAAGAAAGAGAAGGTGGTTGATTGTTTATCCAGGGCCAGGCACAGTCAATTTTCCAGGTATTGTTACCGAGGCTGTGGCCCCAAAAGCACACCCCTGCCCCTCCTTCTGGGTAAACTTGGAGAAAACAGAAATCAACCATATCCTCTCGCTGTGTTTACATTGCAGGAAAAAGAGAGTCCAACTACATGAAAACCTGTGCAAGCTGGGTCGGCTCCAAGAGTGGGACGCAAGTTGCCCTGCAGCTCATTGGCATCTTGTTATAATAGTAAGATCTCTGCCCGACTGTGCCACGATGGTTCGACCTGCTCCTGACCCAGATGCCAAAAAGGACCCTACAAGGGCAGAAAAGAGGTGGCACCCCAGTTCCTGGAGGAACCCTGCCTTTTCCCAGAAAACCAATATGTAGCCCTCCTCCTCAGTAAGTTTGGTTTTAAAATCTTGCCTTATTCACCCTCTTGCAAGAGAAGCTGCCCTGTGAACCAAGTTCCCACTCCTCCATTCTCTGGCCATTGAATAAACCGTGTCCTGTTTCAGTCTCAGCATGGTTTCGTCATTGGCTGTGCGAATACAAAAGGGAAAAGAACCTTCTCCGCCAAGGCAGGAGGTCTCCGCCGGGCTAGCGTCCAAATGGGGGTCCATACGACCAATTCAGTAACAGTGGCCTCTGGCTTTTGCAGCTGAAACAGTTGGATCTTCTAAAGACCTAAATCCACACATGCAGAAAGACATGCAGACACACATTCGCACATGCTTAGCCCAGTTTCTGAGGGAATATCACCTCTGTCCCTCAAGACCATGACCAGGGCAAAGAACCTTGCTTGCTTCTTACAGCCCCGTGGTGAACCCTTAGAACAGATTTGTTGTCAGATGCAGGAAAGTTGAGGGATGAACAGCCCACGCCGGACAGAAATGCAGTGGTTATTTCAAATGAAACGCTTAGGGGCAAATTGAGGCTGCTTAGTCCTTGGACAAATTCTCCTCTAGTGAAGAAGTCAGCTACCATCGCTGCTGTTTGGCAGACTCATGTATTTCAAAGAGAGAAGAAAGAACTTACCATTAAAGTAAAATAAAGTAGATATTCTAAGAAAAGGGAAGGAGGACATCTCATCCCTCATGTTTATTTGTTTACTTTTAATTACTATTATTATTTTTTGGCCACGTGGCACGCGGGATCTTAGTTCCCTGACCAGGGGTCGAACCCGTGACCCTTGCAGTGGAAGCGTGGAGTCTTAACCACTGGACCGCCAGGGAAGTCCTCTCATCCCTTATTTTTATTTTTATTAGCATTTATTTATTTATTTATTTGGCTGCTCCGGGTCTTAGTTGCGGCACGCGGGATCTTCATTGTCGCGTGCAGGATCTTTGTTGCAGCGTGTGGGATCTTGTTCCCTGACCAGGGATTGAACCTGGGCCTCCTGCCGTGGGAGCGAGGAGTCTTAACCACTGGACCGCCAGGGAAGTCCATCTCATCCCTTATTTTTAAAAGGGAGAATTAAGTCTTTTATTTTTCATTGGTATTTGCCCTTATAGTGCCTGGCGGGTCCACGTGGGTACTTGATACCTCCTCCCTTGGCGTTCTTCTGTGGTTGTTCAAAATGCCCTCACATTTTCCAAAATCAAGTCAGTTGTGCTAAGTGCTGAGACTGCCTTTAAAAACCTAATTGGAGAAGGGAGAAAAAGTATTTTAATTCCATCCACCTAAATGTGATGTCGTTTTAAAAGAAACCAGCCCACTCTCTGGCTCTGTAAGTGGTCACTCCTGGTGAGATGGAAGGGGCCTCAGTGTTTGTGTGTCTGCCCCTTCTCCAGGCTTTCAAGAGGATCCAAAAGAGACACATCAGGGACTTCCTTGGAGGTCCAGTGGTTAAGACTCTGCTCCCAATGAAGGGGGTGCGGGTTCAATCCCTGGTCAGGGAAATAAGATCCCACATGCCACGTGGCAAGGCCAAAAAAAAAAAAAAAGATATTCATGGAACCATGACAACTTGAACTTTGATGAGGATGGGGTGAGTGGATGCTTCCTCGTGCTAAGCCTGGAAAACTACTAAGCACCTGGGAACAGAAAAATGTCCAGGCAAACCTGGAGAATACCGATGGCTTTAAAATCCATTACCACATCCAAAAATGATACCCTTTCCAGAAAAAACCATAATTCGAGAAGATACACACACCCCTATGTTCATAGTAGTACTGTTTACAATAGCCAAGACATAGAAACAACCTAAATGTCCATCAACAGATGAACGGATAAAGAAGATGTGGTCCATATATGCAATGGAATACTACTCAACCATAAAAAAGAATGAAATAATGGCATTTGCAGCAACATGGATGGACCTAGAGATTGTCATACTGAGTGAAGTAAGTTAGACAGTGAAAGACAAATATCATATGATATCACTTACATGTGGAATCTAAAAAAAGTGTACAAATGAACTTATTTACAAAATAGAGAGTCACAGATGTAGAAAACAAACTTATGGTTACCAAGGAGGGGGAAGGAGGGATAAATTGGAAGATTGGGATTGACACATACACACAACTATACATAAAATAGATAACTAATAAGGACCTACTGTATAGCACAGGGAACCCTACTCACTACAGTGGAATGACCTACATGGGGAAAGAATCTAAAAAAGAGTGGATATATGTATATGTGTAAGTGATTCACTTTACTGTATACCTGAAACTAACACAACATTGTAAATCAACTATACCCCAATAAAAATTTAAAAAAAGAAAACAAAACAAAACAAATGCTATAGGAATCCAAACTACAACCAAGGTCAAGACCAGCTGCTGAAATCTATGACAGTGCTTTGCAAACTTGCCTGAACAAAAGAAAACCGCAAGCATCTTGCTGAAATTCCAGACTCCTAACCAAATTCATTGAGTCCTAAAAAGTTAGAATTCTGTACACGTCACAAGCACCCTCGGTTTATTCTTAGGATCAAGAGCATTGAAGAAGCAATGCTTTAAGATGAATTGAGAGGGAGGAGAAAAGAGAAAAGGGATCAGCCATGAAGCTGCCAGTGATAGAAGACGCTTTAAGAATCACGCTGTTCTCTAAATTGCAAACCTTCCTGCATTAATTATCTATATCTGTGCAGCAAATTACCATAAGCTTAGTGGCTTACCCCAGCACACGTTTATTATGTCACGGTTCCTGTGGATCAGGAATCCGGACACAGCTCGCCTGGGTCTTCTGTCCAATGTTGCAATCAAGGCTGTGTTCTCATCTGAGGGTCAAGTGGGGAAGGACCGACTTCTAAGCTCACGTGGTTGCTGGAACTCAAGGAATTCAGTTCCTTGTGAAGTGGAGGACTGAGTGCCTCAGTTTCTTGCTGGCTGTTGGCTGAAGACAGCTCTCAGTTTCCTGCCATGTGGGGCTCCTGAGACATGGCAGTTTACTCATTCAGAGCCAGCAAAGGAGAGAGGCTCTGAGCAATAGGGGATTTATGATCTTATCTAACATAATCACAGAAGAGGCAGCACACGGCCTCTGCTGTATTCTGTTGGTGTGAAGCAAGTCACGGGGCCTGTCTACACACGCGAGAAGGGTGTAGATTCTAGGAGTGGGGCTTCAGGAGTCAGCCTAGAGTCTAATAAACAGCAGACTAGTGCAGCCACTAAGAGTGGGCATAGAGATGTGGCACATATATACACTGGAATATTACTCAGCCATAAAAAAGAATGAAATAATGCCATTTGCAGCAACAAGGACGGACTTAGAGATGATCATACTAAGTGAAGTAAGTCAGACAAATATCATATGATATCATTTATATGTGGAATCTAAAAAAAGGGTACAAATGAACTTACCTACACAACAGAAATAGAGTCACAGATGCAGAAAACAAACTTATGGTTACCAGGGGGTCGGGGGGAGTGATAAATTGGGAGATTGGGATTGACATATACACACTACTTATATAAAATAGATAACTAATAAGGACCTACTGTATAGCGCAGGGAACTCTACTCAATACTCTGTAATGACCTATATGGGAAAAGAATCTAAAAGAGACTGGATATATGTATACATATAACTGAATCACTTTGCTGTACACCTGAAGCTAACACAGCATTGTAAATCAACTACACTCCAATAAAAATTGAAAAACAAAAACAAAAAAAAGAGTGGGCATGGAGTCTAGAGTCAGAACGCCAGGGTTCTTATGTCTGGTAACCCAGCTTACCAACATACTAACCTTGACCTTTCCTTACTGTCATGGATCCTCAGTTTACAGATCTGCACAATGGGATTTAAAATGGTATATACTTTCCACACATACAGAAAACAAACTTATGGTTTCCAAAGGGGAAACGGTTGGGGGAGGGATAAATAGGAGTTTGGGATTAACAGATACACACTACTATACATAATATAGATAACCAACAAGGACCTACTGTATAGCACAGGGAACTCTACTCAATATTTTGTAATAACCTACAAGGGAAAAGAATCTGAAAAAATATATATATGTATGCATAACTGAATACCTTCGCTGTACATCTGAAACTAACACAACATTGTAAATCAACTATACTCCAATTAAAAAAAAAATTAAAAATGGTTTATACTTTATAATGTTGCTGTGACAGTCATTTGAGTTACTACTTGCAATGAGCTTGGCCAAATGGCCAGGACACATTAATAGTTCTATAAATAAGAGATTAGCATTGCCATTATTTCCATAACACACTTGGCTATGCCATATTCAAGGCCCATTCTCTCTTTTATCCAGTATTAGCGAACAAGAAAGCATGTGTTCCTGTACACGGGGCGTAAGAGCAAGGCACCTTCTTAAATGTGTCCGCAGAAATGCTTGGTGCAAAAAAAATTTTTTTAATTAACAAAAAATGCTCGGTGCGAAATGAACAGCATGTGCCCCTATCACATCGTTGCTATGTGGGCTAAAACGGAACCGTTTGCACACTCAGTGAGCAAGGATCGTGGCAGGCATTGCCGCATGATGGGTAGATAAGCGCCATGCCCAAAACGCTGAGATGTATTACCTTAACTGTAATCAACTGTTTAAGAGAGTGACGAATAAGACACTATGGCAGCTCATATGGAAGAGGATCACTTCAGGCTGAAAATTCCCCAGAGAGGGCATCTAAGGAAAGGTCAGTAAATAAAATAAATCACTATTGGAAAGTCTATAAAAAGCAAGTTATTCAAAAATCGATGGGTGAGTGCATTATTTGGCTCAAAGGAGTAAAGTTCTGCTTGTTTTGCAAAACGATATTGGGCTCGCCCGTGGTATTCCTCGGGGCTGGGATTGACCATCTGTTAGAGTCATTCCACAGGGGTGGTTGGACCCCCTTCTGCCCACAAGTTGGTTTAGTGGTCAAGACAGATGACGCGGAGGACTTCCCTGGTGGTCCAGTGGTTAAGACTCCACGCTTCCACTGCAGGGGGCTCGGGTTCGATCCCTGGTCAGGGAACTGAGATCCTACATGCCGCATGGCCAAAAAAATACATTGAAAAAAAAAAAAAAAAAAAAGACAGATGACGCCACGTGCATGAAGACTGTATGAAAAGGTTTACTACTCACATCATGAAGCTTTCTAGGGAGGACAGGACAGGCTCCTGAGAGGGTACAAAAAGGCTTGAGAGAGCAGGGAAAGCTTTTATAAGGTTAGGTTGTGATCCTGGGGTGAGGGTTCCTAAACACCGTACTACTGTTTGCATAGTTTAAACCTCCCACCCTGGGCAAGGAGGGTACACCTGGGCATCCTCATCAGCCTGCCCAGGTGTGGACAGAGGGGACAGGGGAGAGGTGGGCTTGAAAGCAGCCAGCAGCCCAATGTCAACAATGGAGTGAGCTCTTTAGCAGAGCGCCTTCTTTATACAAGTCAAGTTAACTGGGTCACAAGGATTCACCTACTTGCCTGGGGTCCTAAGCCAAACCAAGATCTCCAGGAACAAGCCAGGATGAGACTTTGTTACCTGGGCCCCAGCTTAAGCTGGGGCCGGCTTTCCGTTCAGAGCAGATCAGGAGAACAACAAAGGGTCTTCCCCTGCATGTGAGATCTTGAAATGCACATTCAAGGGGTGGGAGATCATTGAAGAGAAATCATACAACCCTGACCACAACAGAGAAGATGGAGAGATTGGAAATCTGAGAAAAAGGACTCAGCCTATTACAAGATATAGATCATCATTTCCAGCTTTTGTGGTTATACCTCAGATTAAACACAAGGATTCTATGCGATGATTTCTTTCTTTTATTTCTACTTTTAAAATATTTTTTTAAATGATATCCATTTATTCATTTATTTATCTATTTATTTATTTACTTTATTTTTTGGCCACACCTTGCAGCATGTGGGATCTTTTGTTCCCCGACCAGGGATCGAACCCGTGCTCCCTGCAGTGGGAGCACAGAGGCCTAACCACTGGACAACCAGGGAGGTCCCAGGTTTTTTTTTTTTTTAAGGCGTTTTTAGGGGCCTTCCCTGGCGGTCCAGTGGTTAAGACTCCGCACTTCCAATGCAGGGGGCATGGGTTTGATCCCTGGTCACGGAATTAAGATCCCTCATGCAGCATGGTGAGGCCAAAAAATTAGAAAAAAACATTTTTTTAAAAAAGGCATTTTTATGGCTCAAATTAAGCACAAGAATTCTCTGTACGGATTCCTTTATAAGTGGCTTTTGTGCATCAGGGCTGTGAATTCCATATCTCCAGAGGAGACAGCCCAAAGCTCTTCATTATTACACTATTATTATTTAATAAACAGTGATCATTATCACCTCCCCCTCTTAAAGAGGGCTGGCTTTCTTTCCAGACTATGAGACATTTTCAGAGATGAGGGTCCTCCACTGAAGAGTCTGCCTCTCAGAAGAAGTAAATAGAGGTCAAGGACAACAGCCAAGGACTCCAGTATCTAAGATGCCTCCTACCACCAGCTAACAAGGGACAAGAGACCTTCAGTTCTCATTCTCCAAAACCCATTTATCTTTGTCAGTCACCAAATCGAATTAGCTGACGTTAAGTGTTAGAGACTTCACTGGCAGATGTTCTCTCTTGTAATGCAATCTCCTTTTAAAGTGTTTAAAGGACCCTTTGAATAAAGCTCGAAGGGAAAAATAGCGGGCCATGCTTCCACCGTCTGAGAAGTCGTTCTACTTTTCTGCCAGTAGACACGCACTCAGGCAGTTCTACAGGCGTCCATTCTGTGCTGGGCACTGGGTTTGGCACGGGAGATATACTGATGATTAACCAGAAAGGTAAACAAGCAAGCCTAGGGTGACACAAGGCGTGTTATACTAAAGGAACATGCACGGCGCCAACAGGAGCAGGCGTCAACTCGGACCACTCCAGGGATGAAATTCAACTCATCACGACCTAGATCCAGAAGACTCTTCCTTTGTCAAGACCTCCTGAATGTTTGCTTATTCCATTTACTATGGACGAGCATTTGGGTGGCTTCTTGTTTGAGGGGATCATAAACAGTGCTGCTGAAAAAAAAAAGCAAACATTCTTTTCCGTGTGGATGTGGATGAAATGTGTGGATTTCTAAGCATGCAGTTGCTGAGTCTTTAGGTTATATATTCTACTTTAGTGGGTACCTCCAAGCAGTTTTCCCACCTGACCAGTTTATACCCCCTGAGAGAGTTCCCGTGGTTCCACATCTTCACCAACACTTGATGTTGTCTGTCTTTCTCATTTTAGCAGATTCTGGAGGTTGTACAGTGGTATCACACGGTGGTTTCAATTTGCCTTCTCCTGATGACTAATAAACTTGGGACGTTTTTAATAGGTTTACTGACTATTTAGACCATCTATTATTATTATTATTAAATATTATTGGCCAAGTCGTGCAGCTTGTGGGATCTTAGTTCCCCGACCAGGGATTGAACCTGGGCCTGTGGCAGTGAAAGTGCTGGGTCCTAACCACTGGACCACCAGGGAATTCCCTAGACAGTCTCTTTTTTTTTTCTTTTAATAATTTTTAAAAAATTTTTATTTATTTATATTTATTTTTGGCTGTGTTGGGTCTTTGTTTCTGTGCGAGGGCTTTCTCTAGTTGCGGCAAGCGGGGGCCACTCTTCATCACGGTGCACGGGCCTCTCACTGTCGTGGCCTCTCTTGTTGCAGAGCACAAGCTCCAGACGCGCAGGCTCAGTAGTTGTGGCTCACAGGCCTAGTTGCTCCACGGCATGTGGGATCTTCCCAGACCAGGGCTCGAACCCGTGTCCCCTGCACTGGCAGGCAGATTCTCAACCACTGCGCCACCAGGGAAGCCCGACAGTCTCTTTTTAAAGTGCCTATTCAACCCCATCTTTCAACTGAGTTTTCTACATTTTTTTTTGATATTGACATATATTTTTTATATATTCAGTATACACACAGACACACACACACACACACACACACTTCTCACTCCTTTAATGTTGTCTTTTGATGAACAGAAGTTGTAAATATTTTTATTTTTGATTGCGGTATAATTTCAGCATCCCTGATGGCTCCACTTCCCATCCGTGAATACTCAAAAGCACTCATTTCAGCCACGGTCTTTAACGAATGCATCCACTAGAGTTTCCAACAAGTTGAGCCTTGTGTATTTGCTTAAATCATCACACCTAGAACATGATCTCCACCCCAAAAGGACTGTCTTCTTCATCAGAGTAGGAGCTTAATAACTCCTGGTTTCTATTTTTAATAAAGGTGAACACTTAAGTAACACTAGTTATTTACTGTAAAAATCAGCAGGCAGTTTACAATTTTTGAAATCAGAGGATAATTTCATATCAAATGAATATCCTCTCCATGCACTAGAGGTAGTTTTTGTACAATAGATGAATCCCAAATTTACCTGGATTACTCATCAGATTTACTTGTTGAGCTGCAGTCAATTTGCTTTTATTCACACATCTATATGGGTTTGCCCATAGGAAAGTGTAATTAGGAACAGGGTCCCTCTTGAAATGCTAGATCAAAGCAGCCTTTTAGCTGAACCTTTCACAATCAGGACGCCTGAGAGCCTAGTTAACAGGGAAACTACCCGGCTGGTGCGGTAGTGAACAGAGAAAACAAAAAATGAAGGGTGGGGAAATCTAATCTGATGTGATCTCATGTAGGACAGAAATAGGGACTGAGCCTCCCTACTGCCGCTGGTAACATCGAGGATCTGGGTGGGAAAGCATCTCCGAGAGTCTTATAAAGACGAGGTAACACGGAGGAGAGAAAAGAACTGCTGGTGATTACCAGGTCCGTCAATTCACCAGGGCAGCTGTCCAACAGGGGTGAGCACTCAGGGTTTAAGGTGCTGGCAAACAGGGAGAAAAGAAGGGCTGGCTGCAGTCCAAGGATAATACACTTCAGCAACTGACAGGAGGGAGGGAGAGAGAGACAGAGGCTTCAGGACGAGGAGAGGCTTACATGTTGAAACGCAGAAGATTGCGGTGGTTTTATAAATGTCTAATACTCCGCAACTTCTGTTCTTGGCCTAACTCCTGGAGAACAGCTACTGGCCAGCTCTGCCTGGATTAGCCTTCGCTGAGAAAAAAGTTTGAAACTGAAAATGCCAAGATTCAGGCTGAAGTCGGTTTGGATCCCGGCAACATTCCTGTCACTATGGCATGAACAGAAGATCTGTCGTCAGTGAAAGGGACTACGAGAATGACACACATTTAAAGCGGGCTTCAAATAGGTGAATATGGAGAAATATTACATAACCTACTCTTCCCTCCGTGGTGTAGCTAAGAGATTTAGTTTATCCAGATACTGTTGGAAGCCTCTCATGATGTCATTAAACAGCTAAGAGTGTACGATAAGAACTCAGTTCCTCACGGTGGTCGGATCTCTGAATGGGTTTGGGTGTACATCAGATTTCCGGGGCATCTTGTCCAAATGCAGATTCTGATTCGAATGTGACCCAAGGTTCTGCATTCCTAACAAACTCCCAGGGGATGTTTATATGCTGCTGGTTCACAGACTATATCTTGTGGAGGAAGATTAAAAATCTGGGGTCAGCAGGCAGAGACCCAAAATTACAGAGACACCTCTGTATTAATTTTCTATCGCTGCTGTAACAAATTACTGAAGATTTAGCGGCTGTATTAAAGCAATACCCATTTATTAGCTCATGGTTCCACGGGTCAGAAGTCCAGGAGGCTCCATGAAGTTCTCTGTCCAGGGTTTCTGTCCCGGGCTGGGTTCCTATCCGGAGACTCTGGGAAGAATCCATATCCAAACTCATTCAGTTGGCTACAGAATCCAGTCCCTGCAGTTGTAGGTCCTGGCATGAAGTCGTCTGCATCTCAGGACCACCAAGGATGCACAACATCCTTCTTACGCTGCTGCATCTCTCCCACAGACTCTTCTGCTTTCCTCTCTGACTTGAAAAAGATCAAGTGACTAAATAGAGCCCATTCAGCACACACACACACACACACACACACACACACACACACATCCATGTATTAGTTTGCTCTGACGAAACACCAGGAACTGAAGGGCTTCAACAACAGACACTGATTTTCTCACAGACATTTTTTTTATCACTTCTGTGCACATCTGCATCCAAATATCCGAGTGTCTTATAAGGACACCCATCAGATTGCATTAGGACCCCACTCTAATGACTTCATTTTAACTTGATTACCTCTTTAAAGACCCCTTCTCCAAATACAATCACATTATTCTGAGGTCCTGGGGGTTAGGATTCCAACACTGGAATTTGGGGGAGACATAATTCAGCCCGTAGCATAGAGGAAGGGCGTACTCGTTGGTCCAGCTCCCATCACTCACTTTTGACAGCTTTTGACCAATTCTAGGCACCCGTGAAACTGTCTTGAAAGCTGAGCTCCCATTTCCATCAGGAAGAGAAGCCCTTTTCCATCCTCACTCACACCGCAGGTATCTCCCCTCTTTGTTCTTGCAAAAGGACCCTCTTTCTGTTGGGGACACGGGAAGCTCTTAAAGAGATGTGCCAGTCCAAGCAATAGATAAAAATAGACTAAACCCGAGTGCTTCGTAAGAGCTTGGCAAAAGACCTGACACGGTTTCAATTATATAGTAGTGCATGTTTCTTGAGAAGTGGGGCAATTTGTACTTGAGTTATTCTCTGATGTCAGATTATAGTACAAGCAAAGCAATTAGCTTGAAAAGCATTAGGAGAAAGCACAAGAACAAAGGTAGATACCAACAGACGGGAAGGCAGTCTCGAGTATGCAAGTGCAAAGTCCAAGGGCAACAATCAATAGCCGGTGTTTGTGTCAACAATAGATGGATCTGCATAATTGCAGATGGGAATCTTAGGTTCCTGTGTCAGACGGGTGGTTGAGTTCTGTCCTTCCTAGGAATGAGGCCGCTGACTCCCCACGGACAAGGCAAGGGCTATGAGCCATTGCTCCCACAGTGGGATCAAATTGGCATAATTCCACGTAGACTCATACTTTGGGAACTTCAGCCACGTAAGTCACTTCAGACACCCATCACATTCATGCTTTTGGACACATTCAAAATCCACTTGCCTTTCAAGTCTATCATATCATATCATATTGATTTTATTCCTTCATCTTTACTAAGGGTAAATGAAGACTGTTTAATACGATTTACGTAAATCTGGAAAAAAAAAACCAAAACTAACCAGGTCTTAAGATTTTTGTCACTGTGTGTTTTTGCGCAGAATAATGTTAGACCTTTATCAGATGCTCAGTGAAATTCTATAACACAGCAGCATTCTCCTTTGTAGAAACCAAGGAGGGGTGAAAAATGGGATGTTTAGCATGCTGTTAGGACTTTGAAAAGAGAGACTGTCTCAGTAAACAGACGAACAAAAAGGTTCCTGTGAAAGACAGTGTTATTTTGAGTAAAGTAAACAAGTTGGAGGAGGTAGGCGATTGGAATCCACTTGGTGTTGAAATGACTTAGTCTTATATGCTATGTCCATACCGGTTCCCTCAAGCCCTTTGTAATAACTTCGAAGCCCAGGCAATCTTACATGGAAGAGACACAAGACAGCTTCCGGGCACTGAAGGCGCGTATTTCCAGGTATTCTGCATACCTGTTTGCAAGGCATCTGCTCTTCCTTTTTGCCTGTACCCATGCAGCACCCACCCACATTCCCTGGGAATTGCAAAGCAACACTCCAATGAATATGCCTTTCGTTCTTAGTCATGGCCCCTGTCCACAAATTCTACGTCTTGTCCTCCTCTATTTCCTCATCAGCTTGCTCACCTCTCTGCCTTTGGGGTTACACAGAGCAGTGTCTAAGCCACCAGAGAAGTTCCTTTAAGTAAAATCAAGGAAAAGACCTCTTTTGATCATTTCACTACTTCCTCCGCCGCCAAGATGCACTTTTGGCAACAGGGAAATAGAGCATCGCTCTCCAGAGGTCAAGGTGGGACCAGGTCCCTTGTCACAAGCCAGTGCCCCTGTTAAAACCTCAGAGCTCTGAAGACTGGCAAATTCCATTAGGGGGAAGCCTTACTGTCCTGGAATCAGCAGAGCATTCATTAGAGTAGCAGTTTCTAATCTCAGCCTGTCATCAGTCTAGTTGAAACAGGACCCTGAGGGAACATAGAAAAGGATAGAGACCAGAGAAAAAGATTCCACGATGGGAAAACATGGCTTTTGGGGGCCTCTGAGCTGTTTATGGACAGTACTCAAGGCACAGACCCTGGCTCAGGAAATGAAGGGGAATGACAGAAAAGACAAATTCTACCTGTGTCATAATCTTGACATTCTTTTCTTTTAAATACTTATTTATTATTTACTTATTTATTTTTGGCTGCGTCTGGTCTCCGTTGCAGCACGTGGGATCTTCGTTGAGGCATGCGGGATCTTTCATTGCAGTGCGCGGGCTTCTCTCTAGTTGTGGCGCACGGGTTCCAGGGCGCATGGGCTCTAGTTGAGGCGCGCTGGCTCAGTAGTTGTGGCGCATGGGCTTAGTTGCTCCGCAGCATGTGGGATCCTAGTTCCCCGACCAGGGATCGAACCTGCATCCCCTGCATTGGAAGGTGGATTCTTTACCACTGGACCACCAGGGAAGTCTCAATCTTGACATTCTTTAAGGCATCCTCAAATTGTCTCTCTCTCCAAGGTGATGTAATCATTTAATTTTCATGAATAAAAGTTCTGAATAAGCTAAACTTTTTTTCTAAACTTGACACAAATAATTCAAGTGTTTCCAAGCAGTAATTCTGTTCAAAGAAATAGTTCTCTTTATGCAAAATCAGATTTCTTGAAAAAGAAAGCCAGGTCCATTGTCCAGATTAAACAATTCTAACTCATTTTATGCTCTTTTTTTCCCTTTATCCTTTTAAAATTACTATTATTTTAATTTAAAATGAGATTGATAAAACATCATGCTGTAAAACAAATGCTGTCAATAGACGCTATTATCACAAAACAGGAATTTTTAAAAAAGGTGATTATGAGATCTACAGCTTGCTTAAAAATAGTAGCAAAAAATAGTTCAAAGCTTCTGTTGTTTGCTCCTGCATGTTTTGTGGAAAAGTGTTTTATCTGCCCCAAACTATGCAGCTTGGGCTTATTTCTATTGTGTTTGTTGTCAGATTTTTGTCTACTGGATTTCTTAAAATTGAAAAGAGGATTATACTATATTTATAATTGCACCTAAACATATAGTAGTTGAAAGTTTTTTATCTCCATTTGGGGATAAAAGACATCAGTTGGAGGATATTCTCTGCATAAATTCATATTTTTTTCTA
The DNA here is from genome assembly GCF_028023285.1 of Balaenoptera ricei. Classification (NCBI taxonomy): domain Eukaryota; kingdom Metazoa; phylum Chordata; class Mammalia; order Artiodactyla; family Balaenopteridae; genus Balaenoptera; species Balaenoptera ricei. Next base: position 5,231,644 of record NC_082660.1, on the reverse strand, counting down.
TTTTCTTCTATTTTCTACTGAGATCAACTCTTCCCTCTTTCCATGAAGCCTGTCTTAATTTTCCGCTTTTGGTCATGATGCTAATTTTACCTGAGTCCTCAACCTTGTGTACTGAAATGACAGCTGTGTTTTATACTGGAATTTAACATGTCAAAATAGCTTCACTCCAAAAAGATGACTTTTCTGTGTATTGACTTTGGAGAGTCAGTTCTGAGTGCCATTTATTTTTAATTGCTAGTGATACTGGGAGTGTTTATAAATGCTCAAGATGTTTTTAACTGTAGTTCCTTATTGTTCAGATATAACCAGGAACTGTGTATCACTCCAAAGACCTCCATCCTACCCTCTAAGGGTTTCTGAGTTGATGAAACCCATTGTAGCCTTTTATTAAGCAAGAAAGGGTTCAACTACTTCAGAACTCATGATGTCAGGAGTTTTGATAACCTCCCAGGAAAAGATGTTGCCAGATAGGGTTTTTAGTGGCTGCTAATCTCCGAGACGAGCCAGAGATTTCTGGAATGCCCACTTATGCCCTGCAAATTATGTACAGATAAATGCTGAGCCTAAAGCTGTCATCCACAGAAAGCATTAAGGAGTACTGCCTTCCTAATAATGTCCCCCAAAGATCCTTTAGGCACAGTAAGCTAGGTCATATGACAGTATCTAACCACTCTGAAATCTCCTTGGTGTGAAACACGGGTTTACTTCTTCTTCACACTCTCCCCAGTGTGGTTGGCAGAGAGAGTCTGCTCACCGTTGTGACTCAGACCCCTGACTGATGGCGGCTTTGCAATCTTGTGATGCCCTCGGTCATCTCAGCATGAGGCTTCGTAGTAGCAGATGCCTGAAGAGGCCAGCAAAGGTGATGCCGTCAGCCCAGAAGCTATGTCCACCCATCACTTCCGCTTGTGTTTCATCATGAAAAGTCTGAAGTAGTCACGTGAGCAAGTCTACCTTCAAAGGCATGGCCTTTTCCCTCCATGTTCCCGGAAACAGAGGAGAAGCAGATACTGGAATATTTATAGTGCTTACCACCCGGGGCAAGGAGCACTGAGTATGCCTGTACCATGATGGTAAGGAAAACACGAGTGCCCTGAAGCCCCCTAGTTCATTTTTTTTAAAGACCATTCATGTATTTCTCTGAATTAATTCAACTCACTTGTAGAGAGAGATGCTGAACCGTACAAAATCGCCATGGCTGAATCTTGGCAATGCCGTACGGTTCGGCATAATAATATTTAGGGAATGGTGGAAATAGGTCTAAAGTCGACTTCATTATTTAAGTGATTCTGATCCTGCATTTTGGGAAAGCACTAGTGTGACAATGGGAACTTTACAAGGGAGACACTGGGAGAAAGTTGAGAATAATCATCCCCATTTTCCATCCCCTTCTCAAGAAACTGGACACTTATTTGTATTTGCTTTAAGGAAGTCACATTTTGTGACCAATCCCAGGAAAGTGAGAGGAGAGAGGAACAAAATCTAGATGCGTGTTGCAATCTAATTCTCTTACAATTTCCCATCTTTATCTTTGGTTTCATCTCCTTTCCCTCTACCTCACTTCACCTCTTGGAGAGCGGATACAGACTGCTTTGTTTCACACGGAAGTTCCATTCCAACAGGATGTTTTTCCTGCCCAGTTATGTGGAGACTGGCTATTGTGGTGACTGAACCAATTATGCTTTCAGGATACAGACGCGGACAAGATCTCTCCAGGGGAAAATGGAGCTCAGTTGGACACAGATTACAGGGTCTGTTTCCAAAGGATAAATTGTGTGTTGACCATCTCATTCAATGTCATATAATCCTCTTTCAAAAGTACCACAGCATGAAACATTTCCAAAGTTTTTCAAATTATAATAGCAATTGTGTTATTTTTTTTACACCACTGTATCTCAACATTGTTACTGAAACCAAATATGTATCTCAAAAGAAAAGAGTAGCAAAAGATGTTAGGCGAGGTTTGCTTTTACTATACTCTAAATGTTAGTATTTTGAGATGAAAATGTTCACATTCAAAACACAGTCACTTTGCATGGATCATGACATTGTGACCAGATGATGCAAATTAGATCATCCAGTTAATCCTGCAGGTAATTATAACCCTTTGGTCCAAAAGGCCAGCATCTTCTGGTGTGGTTATTGACGCTGAGGGTCCAAGGTGGTGTGCAGGGTTGATCTATTACAAGTTGACAGCTTGTAGCACAAATCCCCAAAGAAGCATCAATTCAAGGGCTTATTATGCAGGTTTTTCACATATGTAAGGGCATATGGCTAAGGTTACCAAGTGGATGCTTCTGGAGATATTAACAAGAAACAAAAATAAAATATGTGGAAGGAGAAAAAAGGCTACTATATTCATTTTAGTTGTCCATGTTCAGGAATGGCAGATACAAATGGGCCTTCCTCAGCTTGCAGACTAAAAGTTCATACTTGGCACATGGGTGGATTTAAATGTTTATTTCTAATTTATTAATATAGAGCTTCATTTGACTTAAGAAGTCATAAGAGGAGTCCAAACTCCTTGGATGTCATTCCTACCTGGAAACATAAAGGACATAGCTAACTTGAAAGGGTTAATGACATGCATTCATAAATTTGGCATGTTTTCCAATGCCTTTTAGGTAATGAATCTCTCAGTAATGACTGAGTCCATATCACATTTGCGTGACCAGACCAATGTCCCCTAATGACTCAGTCTAGTGGGCTTTTCTATAATCATGTGCATTCCTGTCTTAGGGTTTCTGGCATCTCTTGTTTTGCAAAAGCTGAAGCCATGCATGCACATGCTCAGACAAGGAGAGGAATACTTGTAACAAATACTTGTCACGGCAGCCTTCTTGAAATATTATTGTTTCAAGGACAGCAACTTTTGAAATATTTCTCCAACTCCCAGTCTCTTTTCAGTCAATATGTTCATGTCTTTCAGTCATTTTTTTTCTTAACTGTATGCATTTCTGAGTGTCTATGTTCGCTGATTGACCTCCTTGCAAAAAATTCTCTTTATGTGTATTTCTGAGTATATACGGTCAGTGATTGACCTTACCATAAAATATTCTTTTATAAGATTAAAAATGATCTTCCTGATAGACTATGCAAATCTAAAGTGACTCAATTAGCTTTTCTTAGTTCTTATCAATTTTATTGCCCAATTTAAGAAGTTTTTAATTTCCTCTCACAGCTTTTCAAGGGCTATGGCCATAGGATAGGTTCCTGCCTCTATTTGCAATGCAGTAGCTTTCAAGAAATAAACCCATTTCTTGAAATGACTCAACATACTCAGTGGTGTGGATAAAAATCAGTTTTCCTAACTTCCCTCCTCTTTCCTGATGGAAAACAAATACAGAAAATATCTAGTATTCCCACAACATGTATACGCCCAATATTAAAGACATATATTAACTGTCTAACAACTAATAATTATCAGCACTCAAGTGAGATGGGTTATTTGGGTTCAAAAAATAATCATGATATCTACACTACCAAATGTAAAATAGATAGCTAGTGGGAAGCAGCCGCATAGCACTGGGAGATCAGCTTGGTGCTTCGTGACCACCTAGAGGGGTGGGATAGGGAGGGTGGGAGGGAGACGCTAGAGGGAGGGGATATGGGGACATGGGGATATATGTATATGTATAGCTGATTCACTTTGTTATAAAGCAGAAACTAACACACCACTGTAAAGCAATTATACTCCAGTAAAGATGTTAAAAAAAATAATGGTGAAAAACAGGTTAGTAAGAATGGAACTCCTCACAAGATTGGTACACAATATTGCATGATATCCATGAATGGATGAACTCAATCTTGCCATCAGGGAAAAGGTGTAGAAAGTATTAGAAAGCAGGAGAGTATATACGTCTTGTGATGGAATCTTGGAGCAGGGAGGGTGAAAAGTTTATGTTATTTTCTTCCCGAATTCACAATACCACCAGGACTCCATTCTACAAACCAACATAGCTCAGCTAATGTACAATCAATATTTCTGAGTGCCTACTGTGTGCTAGGGACTGTTCTAGCTACTGGGAATATCAAAGAAAGTCCTGCCTGCATGTATTCATATATTTAATATTCTGGTCAGGAAAGAGACAATAACACAGATACTGATATGGATATAGATATGATGAGAAGGGGTGTGATGAGAGCTGAGCTGGGGCGTAGGATGGCCATTTTGTATAAATTTTCAACATATATTGCCGTTTTATAAACTGGATGAAAGTCTCTGCAAGAAGGGGAGTTTTGAGAGAAGCACTGAAGCACAGAAAGTAGAACATGTCTCTCCATCTGCACAAAGGAAACAGTGCCATTGGCATACTTGAAGGTGTATGGGTGAGGAAAAGGTACAGTGTGGTCCTCTGGGCAGAACACACACAGAAATCAGGATGCTGGCAGTCTAGAAGGGAAATCTTAAAAAGGAGGTCTGTGGCTTGATCTGGAGGCTCAGAACGCAAAGGAAACATGGTACGCGATTGCATAAGGACGGTTGTTCAAGACTAAAAGGATGGACTTGAAATCAGCCCTAAAAAGTGGGTGGATGGTTGAGTGAAACAGAACACATGAGACCAGACTGAATGACAGCAAGTGCCTTGATTCCACCGGTACCCCCTCCCTTGCCTCTCCCCATCAGTTCCTGCAGCCTACATTCAGATGGGAGCTTCTCTATCGCTCAAAAAAGAAAAGAGAACATCTCTTTGCCGCGCTCCCTCAGATGTGTTCTCCCCCCTGTATCTGGCTCCTTATACCATCCCAACGGGAAGAAAAGCATATACACTCTCCGTGCCTGACTATGGTCACCGCCCACTCCCTGCTTAACCCCTAGCCCTTGAGCCTTCTCTCTAGAGCTCTGACCAAATATATCTCAAAACTCACCCTTGACCTGCCCACTCGCACACCCAGCTGGCCTTCCCAACACTCTCCCTTTCTTCTGCTCACCTGTGCCTTCTGTATCCATTTTTCCTCCCATGGATTCAGGCTCGGCACCTTTGGTGTCCTGGCTTGCTTCTTCCCTCTGAAGGATCTTTTTCTTTCTTTTCATCTTCTACTTGCTCCACTGAAATCATGTGTTTCCTTCTCCTTATTCAATATTTTATTTGCCTGTGTAGAGAACTCACTTCATCATGATCCCTGTACCTTCTGGGGCCTGCCACATTCGTTTTCTATTGCTGTTGTAACAGATAGGCCTGAAGTTAGGACCTGAGAGCATTTACTAGCTCATGGTTGTGTAGTTCAGAAGTCTGGGTAGGTTCAGATGGCCACGGTCAAGGCCGATAGAAAGGTATTGGCTGACCTGGGCTTTTATCCAGAGGCTCTAAGAAAGAATGGCTTCCAGGTTCACTGAGGTGGTTGGCAGAATCCAGCTCCTTGGGCTTCTAGGACTGAGGTCCCAGTTTCCTCGCTGGCTGTCCTCTGGGGTTGCTCTAAGTTTTTAGAGGCTGCCTGCATCTTCATTACATTGTCTGCTCCATCGTCACACCAGCAACAGCACCGTGTCCCCTTCTCACGCTTCAACTCCCTGAGGCTTCCCGTTCTGCCATATCTCTTTCTCTTCCAAATTCTCTGCTTCTAAGGGCTCCCGTGATTCCAGGGGACCCACCCTGCTAAACCAGGAGGATAATCACGCTACTTAAGGCCGGCTGATGAGTAACCTTAATTACATCCACAGAGCCCCTTTTTGCCACATAACATAATACAACCATGGGCATAATACCAAAGCTTGAAGGTCATGGGGGCCACCATTCTGCCTAGCACACACACAGACCACTTCCACCCGTGCATCTAAGTTGCTCCTCAAATTCAACATGTCCCCAAATGCCTTCTCTTTCAAAATTATCTGTCCTTCCTTTTTAAAAAATATTTGTGATGGCACCACTATTCATCACTTTTCCTCTCCCTCAACTTGTAAATTTCTCAGTATCAGAGCCATAACGTGGTGTGATCGTGTGCCTGTCCATCATTTTCTTGTCCGGCTCATTGAGAAAATGATCACATCTTTATGCCACATCGGTATCGATAAGCAGGGCTCCTCCTGGCCGGAAGTGGCCCAGGGCTACAGCCCTGCTCTACCATCCCCTTGGTAGACTGGGTCCACATCTCAGTATCACCTCTCTCCTTATGACAATGTTCTGATGATTCACAGACGACCAGCATCAGCACCACCTTGGAGCTTATTAGAAACACAAGAGTCTCAGGCCCATCCCTGACCTTCTGAATCCAAATCTAACATAATCCCCTGCTGATATTAAGACAGAGCTGTTGAAAGAGGCCTTATGCCTGAGGTCTGGGAAGCTCCTTCCTCACCTTCACTGTGCTGCAAGGAAGTTTTCATGCGGAAACTATAACTACCCATGCAGATTCCTGATCTCTCTCTTCTGGATTCTGACATGCTATCTCTTTATCTCCTTTAGATATGAGTATGCGGTGTTGCCATTCCTGACCCTCACAATCAATCCATTACTGAATTCTCACTCACTGATTGTGTGTCCATCACAAACACGATCTAAAGGTTGATCGTGAAGGTTCTTTGAATGCCACTGACAGTGAGCTTAATCTTGCTGGATAATCACAGATGTTTGGTGAATTTCTCATACATGCTCTTTCCCTAGACATGCTATGTTAGGTCTGATTAGCTGTCTACCTTATAGGAACAGCAAGTACACACAAATCATGCCAAATGATATATTTCTATGTGGTCTTGTATTCTTTTGTTTCCATAATTCATATTGTTCTTTATCAGTGTTCATACTCATTTTCCCAGATGAATGACTGCCTGCTTAACATAAATATTTGTTATTGCTATTTGTTGTTAAATGTCCAAGGTGCAATTGAGTTTGATTTCTTCTTCATTTTGGGGAGGCAAGGGAAGGACTGAATTTTAATCAGTGAGTTACATCTGTATAGGAACATGAATCTTAGAATTAAGTAGTTTATGGTGATGAATAATATAACACTGAACAGTCACCATCCTCTGTATTCCATTTTTCTTGTGTATTTAAAAAAATAGGATTTAATTGCAAATGCCTGGAATTATGACACAGATTGTTTTCTACTGATGTCCTTTAGTGATTAATATTTAATTTTAATATTAATGTTTTTTCTAGTCTCAGCAATTAGCATTATTAGCATTATTTCAAATCTTAAACTCCATGAATGATACACCTTCTTAAAACTGTTAATTAAATGTCATTTTTCAAGGTAAGAAATGTGTACTTTGGACTTCCGTGGTGGCGCAGTGGTTAAGAATCCGCCTGCCAATGCAGGGGACACGGGTTCGAGCCCTGGTCCGGGAAGATCCCACATGCCGTGGAGCAACTAAGCCTGTGCACCACAACTACTGAGCCTGTGCTCTAGAGCCCGCGAGCCACAATTACTGAGCCCACGTGCCACAACTACTGAAGCCCACACACCTAGAGCCCGTGCTCCGCAACAAGAGAAGCCATTGCAATGAGAAGCCCGCGCACCACAACAAAGAGTAGCCCCCACTCGCTGCAACTAGAGAAAGCCCACGCACAGCAACAAAGATGCCTTGCAGCCAAAAATAAATAAATAAATAAATTTATATAAAAAAAAGAAATGTGTACTGTAATTCCATTGCTAAAATGTATAATCACGTTATCGTTTGCAAATATAGAAGCAACTATAGAAGGACAAAAAAAGAATGAATAAATACATGTATTAATTTTTTTCTTAATAAATGTATTCATTTATTCAGATTTCATTTTTATTCTAAGCCTCCCAAGCAGGTATGCTTCCCTTGGTTGGATACTATTATAATTCAGTCAACATTAACATTTTATTGGGTACTAGGAGGATTAAAAAATTAATAATTAAGACATGGAGGGACTTCCCTGGTGGCACAGTGGTTAAGAATCCGCCTGCCAATGCAAGGGACACGGGTTCGAGCCCTGGTCTGGGAAGATCCCACATGCCACGGAGCATCTAAGCCCGTGTGCCACAACTACTGAGCCTGTGCTCTAGAGCCTGTGAGCCACAAATACTGAGCTGATGCGCCACAACTACTGAAGCCCACGTGCTTTAGGGCCTGCATGCTGCAACTACTGAGCCCGTGTGCCACAACTACTGAAGGCCGCGTGCCTAGAGCCCGTGCTCCGCAACAAGAGAAGCCACCGCAATGAGAAACCCGCACACCACAACGAAGAGTAGCCCCTGCTTGCCACAACTAGAGAAAGCCCGCACACAGCAATGAAGACCCAACACACTCAAAAAACTAAAAATTAAAAAAAAGAAAAAAAATTTTGCCGTTAAACTATAAAATGCCTATAAATCAATGGCAAATAAACCCTGCATAATATATAACCTGCTGACATAAAACTGGAACATTATAAAGTTTAATGAAAAGATATTCATTAATTCCCATGGAATTTTCCCCCTTTCCTGCATTATTTAGTTTCTTGGAATTCCGATAAAAAAAAAAACATGGAAAATTCGTATTCTGAAGTTTTAGTAATAGCAGAAGTTGGGTCGCAAGCAAAGGATGTGAACTCTCTGTTTTTAAGTGTTGTCGTAAGAATGAAACATTCTCTTAGATCCTGGGAAATCCACAATTAACACCAGCATGTAAATGTATCATGTTTTCTATCTCTTCCTTTTTATATCCCTGCAGAAACTGATGCCATGGGTCCATTTTCGAATCCTGCAGTGGCTAGGATGCCATGTGCTTTAGAGAGGAATGGGAAGGGATTTGATTGTGCGGACTTGAGGTATGCAACAGTCTTACTTTCTTCCCATTGGGCTTAGAGGCGATTTATTTCATGGCCTCTTGAGACATTTTTATAGTCAGAGTTGCTAATGTTTCTTGCCTTTTAGCCTTTTTCTATGGCCTTTCTTGACATCCGCATAGCGATGGTTGGGTTGTCCATCTTTGTACATTTCTGCCATTTTTCAGCACAGGGTCACCTTGCTGACGTCTTTCCTAATTCTGCATCACTTGCTGCCTTATCACAGCCTCTTGCACAAATGTGTACTGCTTGGAAAGGAGGTGAGAGAGATGGTGACAGAAATGACAACTCTGACCACAGAAGAGGAGGTATCAAAGGTGTCTAGGTAGAAATAGATCAAAGGCAATTGAAGGAACACACACTGTAGAACAAATAAATATTTTCAACCTCATTCTATATGCATCATGTACATACTCTCATCATTCCAAGTAACGGAATGTTTTAGGAAGCACCAAACAGGGAACAAAAACAGCATTCTGTCCACAGCATTTAAAAACTGTGGTTTTCAAGACCACTTCTGTTTTTTTTGGGGGGGGCACAATGCGTGGCTTGTGGGATCTTAGTTCCCTGACCAGGGATTGAACCTGTGCGCCCTCAGCAGTGAAAGAGTGGAGTCCTAACCACTGGATCACCAGGGAACTCTCCTCAAGACGATTTCTGAGACCACGTTTATGTGGACATTTTCCAGTACCAGCAGTTTTATTCACCATATTTGAAGCCAAGGAGCCTTGCCCGATGGCTTAAAAAAAATGGGACATTAAGCTTTTGACAAGAGACTGAACTAGAAGAAATTTTTGCTCACAGTCTGGGACAGAAAGTATGAACACACAGACATGCACCTCTTAAGTATTAGAAGTGGGTTAAATAAAATAATTATTAGGTACAGGAGGGACCTTCTACCTAACTAAATATGTTACATTCTTTTCCTTTCCCTAGGAATAATTATTTTCACTTGTGGTGCAACTGTTTCCTTGACCCTGTAACTCAAGGGTCTGAAAAGTGCATAACTGTAAGCCTTTCCCTGCATCGTTGATATTAAATGGACATTTGCAGGGAAGAAAAGTCTTAATACTTTCAGTCAGAAAACTGGTACTTTCAGACATTTCATAAGAAGGTCCTGCAAATGTGCATGTAACTTCATTCCAAGCTGGTGCTGAAGAAAACTTTTACCCTTGGGTAGAAACACAGGATTTAAGAGAAAGAGTTTCCAAAAACAGTAATTTCATCACACTGTGCTTGGCTGTTCTAGCTTTCTCTCCTGTTAGTCTAACACTTTATGTCTTGGCTTAAACCACATTATTTAACAAAAACATGCACATGCCTGAATCTTCCCATGGTTCTCCTTATAAAGTTTTTACTGGGAAGTGAGGATGGTTGGAAGAAAGGCTAATTATTTTCTCCATGTGCTGGATTCGTCAGAATGACAGCAACATTTTGGTTTTGAATAGTTCTTCTTTGCTTCTAGAACGTATCTCTTTGGTCTTCCATCTGTTCTTCATCCTTACTTTCACTGGAACAAAACTGGATCTCTCCCTATCTCTAAGGCCCCTCCGACTAGCCCTTTTCGAAGCAAATTTCTAGTCCCTAGACTACTACAAAAATTCAATAAATAGTAACTTTTTATTAACAAATAGTATGCATTTGCTTTGTGAACGTACAAGTTACATGCTCTCCAAGGAAATGAGCACTCAAACAAGCTTTATACTCTATAACTAAGAAGAATCACGTCTGAAGTACAGCTACCTTTGAAACTCATATTTTACTCAACATCCACTTTTAGGGTTGAAGGGCAAAGGTACAGGGCAGTCAGTGCTTACAGAGCGAAGTATAGCAAGCATTCTCTCCCCAAAACAGGCTCGAAGAGACATAAGCTTAAAATACTGCTCTACTCAGCCAGAGAAAAGAATGAAATAATGCCATTTGCTGCAACATGGATGGACCTAGAGATTATCATACTAAGTGAAGTAAGTCAGAAAGAGAAAGACAAATACGGTATATCACTTACATGTGGAATCTAAAATATGAGACAATGAACTTATCTCTGAAACAGAAACAGACTCACAGACATAGAGAACAGACTTGTGGTTACCAAGGGGAAAGAGGGGTGAGGAGGGAAGGATTGGGAGTTTGGGTTTAGCAGATGCAAACTACTGTATATAGAGAATGGATAAACAACAAGGTCCTACTGTATAGCACAGGGAACTATATTCAATATCCTGGGATAAACCATGACGGAAAAGAACATAAAAAATAATGTCTATATATGTATAACTGCGTCACTTTGCTGTACAGCAGAAATTAACACAAAATTGTAAATCAACTATACTTCAATAAAAAAAATAATTTTGAAAAAAGGTCATTCTATTATCACACAATGTTTACAACATTTTATTCTGGACCATGTTTTTTTTTTTCATGGATTTTTCTGAAGCCATTGTGTCAAAGGTACTCTATCTCTGACCTCTGTAAACAGACATGACAAATTGCTTCTACTATTTCTTTGTCATCCACAGCCCAACAAGCTTCCCTAAAAATGTAACGATAGCTTTCCAAATTCTCCATGACTTCCTGTGATCACCAAACTTTGAGGATGAGGCATGATGGTTGGGAAGGGAAGAAGGACGATGGCTGTGTTCTCCTGTGTAGGTTTGATGGGCAGAAAAGTACTGCACATTCCCACGTCCTAAGATACTTTCACTAGGGCATTGCTGCATAATTATCTCTATTCAGCTTCCAACGTTTTCTTTCTTTGTCTGGGTACTGGTCTCCCTCTCATTTGTTCTTGGAAGTTGAGAATAATTAAAAAGCCATTAGAGTTCTCTCTTTGCGATGACACTACATAAATTAAATCTCGGTGGTGTTGAAAAGCTACAACGTGACCTAGCCCTTCCAAAGTGTCACTTGATCTACAATTCAAATTTCATTTGTGTGAACAGGTCTCTTTCAAGTGTTGTTAATTCGAAACTCAAGGATTTGTATGTAAATAATGAAAACATATTACTTATTATGAATGTAACAGCTTTAGATTCTCTTCAGTCTGGAGAAGATATTATTATTAATATATTAATGGGTAAAGAATAGTATTTTGTAAAGGACCTTTGAGAGTAAGGGGAATCTTGATTGGTATTTTAGAAGTTGAGTAGATGATTTTCTTGCACTATTTGGTGGGAGGTAGGTTCTTTTTTTTGGCTGCTTTGGGTCTTCGTTGCTGTGTGCGGGCTTTCTCTAGTTGTGGTGAGCGGGGGCTACTCTTCGTTGCGGTGCTTGGGCTTCTCATTGTGGTGGCTTCTCTTGTTGCGGAGCATGGGCTCTAGGTGTGCGGGCTTCAGTAGTTGTGGCACATGGGCTCAGTAGTTGTGGCTCACGGGCTCTAGAGCACAGGCTCAGTAGTTGTGGCACACGGGCTTAGTTGCTCCGCGGCATGTGGGATCTTCCCGGACCAGGGCTCGAACCCCTGTCCCCTGCACTGGCAGGCGGATTCTTAACCACTGTGTCACCAGAGAAGTCCGGGAGGTAGGTTCTTAATTGTTATACTTCCTGTAAGTGTTTATCTAGACAAAGAGGATTGCTTTTATTGGTTTTCAAGTAGAAAGAGTTGGGGGTCTGAATAAAATGAATTCAGCGTGATTATAGCAGCAGGCTATAAAGAGAGTCCAAGAGAGCTTTCTCATAAGCATGTACCCACTCTCCATCCCTCTCAGTTACCGTGCTGAGCAGCAAAGACTCAAGAGTTCAACAAGAAATCATTTCTGCTGGACTGAATCACGTGGCCTCATAGATACAGCAGCCCCACGGACAGAGCTGCAATATGAGATCAAGTATATAGGGGAATGGTAAGCCCAGGACGGCATGGGGACATGTGAGGAGACAAGTAACCAGCCCAGGAGAGGTTAAGAGTGAAGCCTCCCCAAAAGGCTAGGGCGAGGCTTTGAGGATGAGGAGGGATTAGCACAGGAAGAAAAGGCAGGGGAAATGTCTAAGTGAACACGGTCAGAGGTGGATAATCGTATAGAAATTGTATAGCAATCCATTGACAGGAGGAAGGTTCACCTGGGGCTTGAATCCCATGTTAAGGAGTTTGCAGCTTTATCTCAAAGGAAATTAGTAACGACTCCTGGATTTCAAGTAGAGGAATGACAAGGTTGATGGTTTCCAAAGATCCTTCTGGCTGCAGCACAGAGAGACAGACACACAGAAAGTGAAGAGAGAAAACTCTTGCTATAACGAACATACTTCCACTAAGAAGGTAGCAACGATGATGGAGAAAAGGGGGAGATTCAAGAGATGTTGATCATGGATGCTATCAATTGTGGTGTCTGCCTGGGCTGAGAAATAAAGACAGGGATGAGCTGAGATGATTCTGGGGTCCTGACTTAGGCAACCTGGGGCTGTGATGGGGGGGGGAGTGATGTTCTTTATCAAAACAGGAAATGAGAACTGAAAGAAAGAGACAGTTAATTTTATATACAAAAGTATCTAAGCAGAAGGGACTTCCCTGGGGGTCCAGTGGTTAAGACTCCTCACTTCCGCTGCAGGGGGCACGGGTTCGATCCCTGGGATCCCTAAGACCCCGCATGCTACACGGGGCAGCTGAAAAAAAAAGTATCTAAGCATAAAATAAGTAATGAGTCCATGGAAGAAATTCTAAGGAAATAGAAGATTAGTCTATTAAAGCCACATTGTAATACCAGATAAAATATTCAGGACATTAAAGAAATATATAACAAAAGTCATTAACTATTCATAAGGACACCATACCTTAATCCATTTTAAAAAATACTCTTTCTTATTTATATTGTGAATTAGCTGTAGCTTATTTAACCATCTATAAATTGCACAGTTCAAATGATTAACAATAATCGGGGGAAGAATATTTAACGGTAGAGTAGGAAGGAGATTTAGAGAAAGGTTTCAAGACATATTAAGAGAGGGAAGGGACTTCCCTGGTGGTCCAGTGGGTGAGACTCCATGCTCCCAATGCAGGGGGCCCGGGTTCGATCCCTGGTCAGGGCACTAGATCCCACATGCAGCGACTAAAGATCCTGCATGCAGCAACTAAGATCCCGCATGCCGCAACTGAGACCAGGCACAGCCAAATAAATAAATAAATATTTGTTTTTTTTCAAAAAAAGAGAGGGAAGAGTGTAAAAGTCACACACAAGTATCCAACTCAATGTGCTTTACATAGTTTGGACTGTTGGTGAAAAGAGTGGGCAATCAGCGGACTGAATGAGGGGCCCCATGAAAAATGAAAATGTGGGACCCCTTGTCCAAAATTATTAAGAATTTTCAACACAGTGGTAGAAGAACATTAAACCAAGCACAGGGTCCTTGTACAGAGGGATCCTTCTGCGCTCAGGTCACACCCCCAGTGAATCCAGTCCTGGACCCTCAGAGAGAAATGAGCTTGAAGCATGTCACACGGGCTGCAGTCCATCACTGGACCCCCTTGATGGGACTACAACAGAACCACAGAGATATGGAAAGTAAGTAGTCCCGAGGGACAGTTCTCTTGTAGGCAGCAGCAGAGGTTGATGTGGAAAATGAAAGGCTATGAAGGCTGTGAAACATCTGTGAAGAATGTCTAAATTGGAAAATAAAGAGAAAACAATTATATTTTAAGATGAGAATAGTACCAAAAGGTAAGAGGGATTTAGAAATTCATTTGATGAGAAAGGAAGGTAGATAGTAAGAGTTTCTTAAGAAATATGAAGAAGCGAGACTCAGGAATCAAAAGCAAATTCAAAGAATTAAGAAGAGCATAGCATTGGTGAACCTTTAATAGGAAATACATCTCCCACTTTCGGTTCTGAACATCACAGAGGATGTGCCTAGCCATGACAAGAGAGGGTGAAAGTGTAACCAAAACCTAGGACAAAATTTGTCTTGACACCTCCCACCTCATTATATTTTCAACACTGTTTTCCAGAAAAAGAGAGAAATATAGGATCTTCATTCAAAACTTCAAAAAAAAAAGGGGGTGTACAAAATTTTTCCCAAATAGAATGTAGCTAAAATATTGGAAATATGATGGAGTAACATAATGGAGTCATGGTCTAGTAAAGGTATCCAGATAACTACTAATAATTATGATGTTGGGACTGTCAGGGTTTTAGTGAGAGGCTCTTCAAAACCAAAAGACATTGCAATTCAAAGAAAACAAATGCAAACTAAGCCAGGAGGAAGCTGCTAGGGATTGAACTTCATTTCACTCCATTTTTTTTTTTTTTTTTTTGGTTGCAGCATGTGGGATCTTAGTTCCCCGACCAGGGATCGAACCCATGTCCCCTGCATTGGAAGCACGGAGTCTGAACCACTGGACGACTAGGGAAGTCCCCCCCGTCCACTTTTTAAATTAAACTTTTTATTTAGAGATAATTATAGATTCACATGTAGTTGTAAGAAATAATACAGGGACTTCCTTTGTATCCTGCACCCCGTCTCTCCCAATGGGAACATCCAGGAAAATGATAGCACGCTATCACAACTAGGATATCAACATTGATACAATCAGAGCTTCCCTGGTGTCACAGCGGTTAAGAACCTGCCTGCCAATGCAGGGCACACGGGTTCGATCCCTGGTCCGGGAAGATCCCACGTGCTGCGGAGCAACTAAGCCCGTGCACCACAACTACTGAGCCTGTGCTCTAGAGCCCGAGAGCCACAACTACAGAGCCCACGTGCCACAACTACTGAAGCCTGCACACCTAGAGCCCGTGCTCCGCAACAAGAGAAGCCACTGCAATGAGAAGCCCGTGCACTGCAAGGAAGGGCAGCCCCCCCTCACTGCAACTAGAGAAAGCCCTCGCCCAGCAATGACGACCCAACGCGGCCCCCCCCCCCAAAAAAAAATCAACAAAAAACCCACCTGTGTCCTCAGGAAGCTTCTTGGAGGAGGGAGGGCATCCAAGACTTAAAAATACAAGCAGAATTTCAAATTGTGAGCACGGTGAAGAAAAGTCAAGATGTTCTATGAGAATGATGAAAGAGAGCTCGTGGAGATCTGGGCATGAAAAAAGGACTCTGGAAAATGATATGTTATTGAAATTAGAGCCCCTCCTGGGTTTTAAACAGAATTGTAACGTGACTTAGTCTATTTTTTCAAATCACAATCCTTCATTTCTTCAATTTTCTAGAACCCTTTTTTTTTTTGGCTGCAACACGCGGCTTGTGGGATCTTAGTTCCCGAACCAGGGATTGAACCCAAGGCCACGGCAGTGAAAGCACCGAGTCCTAACCACTGGACCGCCAGGGAATTCCCTAGAACATACATTCTTTTTTAAAAAAATATGTTTTATTTATTTTTAATTTTTAAAATTTATTTTTGGCTGCATTGGGTCTTTGTTGCTGTGCACGGACTTCCTCTAGTTGCAGCGGGCGGGGGCTACTCTTTGTTGCGGTGCGTGGGCTTCTCATTGCGGTGGCTTCTCTTGCTGCGGAGCACGGGCTCTAGGCATGCGGGCTTAAGTAGTTGTGACACGCAGGCTCAGTAGTTGTGGCTCACGGGCTTAGTTGCTCCGCGGCATGTGGGATCTTCCCGGACCAGGGCTCGAACCCCTGTCCCCTGTACTGGCAGACGGATTCTTAACCACCGCGCCACCAGGGAAGTCCCAGAACACACATTCTTTACCCAGTGAAATGTTTTGCTAAATTTCCTGCTGCCCACACCGGCTTCTCCTTCTTTTATGTTGTTACATGTTGTCTTGGTGTATCATTTGGTTCTTAAGGACTAAATCCTATTCTCTCTCTTTCATACCTTAATCAATCTTCTCAGAATTGTAGGTGAGAGAGCTGTCGTTATAGACTTCCTGACCTCTCAAATATCTGCTGACTTCCCAACCAGTCAAATGGGCCAATGGAAGAGTTAGAAAAAGCAACTTCTAAAGCAGGGTTTCTCAACAACAGCACTATTGACCTATGGGAGCTACACGATTCTTTGTTGTGGGGCTGTCCTGGCATTATGGGATGCTCAGAAACACCCTAGTCTCTACCCACTAAATGTTAGTAACGACCCCCTCCCAGTAACAACCCCCTCCCAGTCATGACAATGAAACATGCCTCCAGAAATTGCCAGATGTTCCTCTGATGGGGGACAGAGTTGACTGAGAAACATTGTTATAAATATGAATATGAATATAAGTACACACACACATATATATCACTCATAAAAGGGGAAAAAAACATTCAGGAATCAAGAAAATAATTTTCAGACATAAAGGAAAATTTGAATTGTGTAAGACTGTAATATATTAAAATGTAAAACTTCAGACCATATTACATTTTTCAGAAAATACTAAATGTTAGAAGATATATGAGTATTAGGAGAAAACATATAGAACAAGTGGTGAAATTATTGGTAATATACTGTCCTAAAATAATGTGAAAAAGAAGATGCAGATTAAACACAAAGCACTCTTGCTTCGTGTCCATTGCAGAAATAAAAACTCTTCACATTTCTTCCAGTTCTCAACGATCTAGCCATCGGTTAGGAGAGGATAACCTTCAAAGTTAATGGAGATCACTCCCCTAAAATTAAAGGCATGAGAAATCTAATCCTAGTCTACCATGAAATCAGTTTCACAAACATTGTCAGCCCTGGCCCTAGATCATAAATTCCTCCACCTCCTGTATCTTTCTTAAAGATTAATGTATTTTCTATCTAAAATGTTGCTGTGTTTTGCAAAAAAGGACATCTTTCTCTTTGAATCTGACATAATCACTGAAAACAAAACCAGGATTTTGTGATAATGGGATTTTCTATCCAGGTGTTTTTCCTGTACAGTCTAATTCCCCGACTTGCCTTAATTTATAGTCCGCTTCTCTGAAGTCTCCTTTGTTAACAGATATTTGTATTCTGCAATGGCGGATATATGATACTCTGCATTTTCCAAAACAAATCAAGTTGTTATGAACATTAATGTACAAGTCTGTGTGGATATATACTGTGATCAATGGAACAGGATAGAAAGCCCAGAGATAAACCCACACACCTATGGTCAACTAATCTATGACAAAGGAGGCAAGGATATACAATGGAGAAAAGACAACCTCTTCAATAAGTGGTGCTGGGAAAACTGGACAGCTACATGTAAAAGAATGAAATTAGAACACTCCCTAACACCATACACAAAAATAAACTCAAAATGGATTAAAGACTGAAATGTAAGGCCAGACACTATAAAACTCTTAGAGGAAAACATAGGCAGAACACTCTCTGACATAGATCACAGCAAGATCTTTTTTGATCCACCTCCTAGAGTAATGGAAATAAAAACAAAAATAAACAAATGGGACCTAATGAAACTTCAAAGCTTTTGCATAGCAAAGGAAACCATAAAGAAGACGAAAAGACAACCCTCAAAATGGGAGAAAATATTTGCAAACAAATCAATGGACAAAGGATTAATCTCCAAAATATATAAACAGCTCATGCAGCTCAATATTAAAAAAACAAACAACCCAATCCAAAAATGGGCAGAAGACCTAAATAGACATTTCTCCAAAGAAGACATATAGATGGCCAAGAGGCACATGAAAAGCTGCTCAACATCACTAATTATTAGAGAAATGCAAATCAAAACTACAATGAGGTATCACCTCACTCCTGTTAGAATGGGCATCACCAGAAAATCTACAAACAACAAATGCTGGAGAGGGTGTGGAGAAAAGGGAACCCTCCTGTACTGTTGGTGGGAATGTAAATTGATACAGCCACTATGGAGAACAGTATGGAGGTTCCTCAAAAAACTAAAAATAGAATTACCATATGACCCAGCGATCCCACTACTGGGCATATACCCAGAGAAAACCGTAATTCAAAAAGACACATGCACCCCAATGTTCATTGCAGCACTATTTACAATAGCCAGGTCATGGAAGCAACCTAAATGTCCATCGACAGATGAATGGATAAAGAAGATGTGGTACATATACACAATGGAATATTACTCAGCCATAAAAAGGAATGAAATTGGGCCATTTGTAGACACGTGGATGGATCTAGAGCTTGTCATACAGAGTGAAGTAAGTCAGAAAGAGAAAAACAAATATCGTATATTAATGTATATATGTGGAACCTAGAAAAATGGTACAGATGAATCGGTTTGCAGGGCAGAAATAGAGACACAGATGTAGAGAACAAACATATGGACACCAAGGGGTGAAAGCGGCGGGGGGGTGGTGGTGGTGGTGTGATGAATTGGGTGATTGGGATTGACATGGTTACACTGATGTGTATAAAATGGATGACTAATAAGAACCTGCTGTATAAAAATATAAATTAAATAAAGTTCAAAAAAAAAATAGAAACAGATATTTGTATTCTGCAATGGTGGATATATATACTCTGCATTTTCCAAAACAAATCAAGTTGTTATGAACCTTAATGTACAAGTCTGTGTGGATCTATACTGTGCTTTTATTTCTCTTGGATAAATGTTCAGGCTTAGGATAGCTAGTTGTACACTTGACTTTATAAGAAATGGCCAAAATGTTCTCCAGAAGGATTAGTTCATATTGATCTGTGTATTCTGGTTATACAAGAGAAATGTTTTTATTTCCAACACCACCAACCTATGCTACAGTAAGGAAAATAAAGAACCCAAGTCACTGAAAGATATGCATCCCATATGACTCGTTGCTAGATAAACAAAGTATATGGTGAGAAAAACATAGCAAAGGCTTAAAATACATAAAGTAAAAATTGAAAGCACTAAAAGGAGTTATAGATAGGTCTGTAATTATCATGGAGAAATTTAATATATATTTTCCAGTAATTGATAAGAGCCAGCAGATAAAAATTTTAGTAAGAATAGAGGAGATCAGAATGACTCAATGAGTGAATTTGACTTAACAGACATATATAGATTATCACACTAAAAATTAAAATTATACTCTCTGCAAGCATACAGAAAACTTTCATATAAATTGATGCACCAAACCCAAGTCAATATATTTCAAAAGACTGAAAACACACAGTACAGATCTCTGACCACTATGAAATTAACTTTGAAAACTCCATATATTTGGAAATGTTTTAAAAGTCTGCATTATCCATAACTAAATGGGGAAAGTCTAATGGAAATTTAAAAACTTTGTTTTTTAAGTTCATTTATTTATTTATTTATTTTGTCTGTGTTGGGTCTTTGCTGCTGCGCACGGGCTTTCTCTAGTTGCAGTGAGTGGGGACTACTCTTCATTACGGTGCACGTGCTTCTCACTGCAGTGGCTTCTCTTGTTGCAGAGCACAGGCTCTAGGTGCGAGGGCTCAGTAGTTGTGGTGTGCGGGCTCAGTAGGTGTGGCTCGTGGCCCCTAGAGTGCAGGCTCAGTAGTTGCGGCGCACGGGCTTAGTTGCTCCGTGGCATGTGGGATCTTCCCGGACCAGGGCTCGAACCCACATCCCCTGCACTGGCAGGCGGACCCTCAACCACTGCGCCCCCAGGGAAGTCCCTAGAAGACATTTTTAAATGTATGATCTGAAGAATACATAGCAAATATTTTAGATGCAACTAGAGCAGTGCTGAGGGAAATAGTGTGTATTAGTAAAGAAGATGGACTGAAAACTCATAAACTCATCACCATCTTAAAAAGTTAAAAATTAGTAAGTAATCAGGAAGGAGGCAAAAGGAAGGACATACAGAGATAAGACCATGATTTACTTAAGTAGAAAACAAATATATAACAGGTTCAACTGACAAAACCAGAAGTTGGTTCTTCAAAACGTCTAATAAATAAGCAGATTAGCAAGTCTGATCAATAGTCAGGGAGAGAGGGAAGGTAGAAATAACCAATATTAGAAATGAAAAAGGGAATACCATAAGATCTTCCAGCATTAATGAGATAACAGGAAAAACGTTAAGATAATAAACCTCTAGAAAAAGGTAACTTAAAAACTGAGAGACTAAAAAGAATACTCAAGAGTTATACATGCATTAAGAAAACTGAATTCCCAGTCAAATATTTCCAGAAAGAAAATGCTAGTCCCACATGGGTTCCTCAATGAGTGTTATAAGGCATGCAAGGAACAAGTAATTGAAATTTTATTCAAACTCTTATGGAGAACAGAGAAGGGGACACTCAATAAATCATTTTATGATGCTAACATAATCTCATTCCAATACCTGACAAGGCAGCATGGGAAAGAAAACTTATGGGCCAATCTCCCTCAATGGATCGAAAACAAAACAAAACAAACAAAATAAAAACTTAAAGAAAATTTTAGAAAAATACATCTACCCGTGTATTAAAAAATGATATCTCATCATAACCAAGTGGTTTTATCCCAGGAATTCAAAGTGCTGGTTTAACTCACTAGTGTCATTCTGAAAACCTTTCCTTACTGACTCAGTTTGTATTCCATTTATTTGCATTTCAACATGAAATTAATATCTTTATCGGACTCCTTGAATCAAAAAGATGTGAAATAGAAGATACAGTTTGTTGGGAAGGATCTGACTGCTTGGAAAATAAGCCTGAAAGTAGGTCACGGGTGAATGAATTCTGGTTAATTGTTGCATCATACTCATACTATCCTTAAACAAGAATTCTAAAAGAAAAACATGTAGATGTATAGGTTCCATGTTACATTTTCCAATAAGCAATACTGTTAAGGTCCATGTCTTTCTCTGATAACATTCCTGACGGGGTGTTCTTATCTTATCAGTTGTGTATTGGGATTACCTGTATTGAGTTGACCAATAGTGCATCACACAGATTTGGGGGAAATGTGAAAGGTAGTTCAACCTCTATCTGCACAGCACCAAAACAATGGGCACTCTTTTTAAGGTTGAAGGTGGGGGAGATTTATTCCCTTTATTCCCAATTCCTTCTCACCTTGAGTGATCTCAACGTTGTAAAGCCAGGTGTTCTATCAGACCCTAGGAACCCGGGGCTTTCACCTCTGCTCCTGCACTCCATCCTCATCAAAGTTCAAGTTGTCATGGTTCCATGAATGTCTTTTTTCTTTTTCTTGGTGGGATACTAGTTCTCAGATCAGGGATCGAACCCACGCCCCCTGCATTGGAAGCACAGAGTCTTAACCACTGGACTGCCAGGGAAGTCCCTCCATGAATGTCTCTATAGGAAGTGTCTTCAGCGTTCTGACTGCTTCTTGGTGTTTCCCAAAACACTGAGATTTGACCAGATAACCTCTTACTATTTTGTCACCTACTTAGTCCCATTGAGGAGACTTCTTTGTGATTATTTTACCTGTGCCCACTGAGATGGCTGTGCCAGATACAGCAGGCTGCCATATCACCTCTTCTTCCTTCTTAAGACTTCCATCGGTCAGTCTTGGCGTGATTACGCCTTAAGAGGTGACCTCTAACTTCTTTGTCCACCCACGCTTCACCTTCTTTATGGATGTTCCATCTATCAGTTGCCCCTTAAATATCTAGGTAGTTATCCCTGAGATTCTCTGTCCCTCAATGGCTCTTATCATATTCAGGATAAAATTCAATCTCCTTAGCTTAGCATACAGAACCTGGCAAGACCTGGTTCTCTCCTACTCTTTTTTTTTTTTCTTAAATAAATATATTTATTTATTTTTGGCTGCATTGGGTCTTCGTTGCTGTGCGTGGGCTTTCTCTAGTTGCGGCGAGCGGGGGTTAGTCTTCGTTGCGGTGCGCGGGTTTCTCATTGTGGTGGCTTCTCTTGTTGTGGAGCACGGGCTCTAGGCATGTGGGCTTCAGTGGTTGCAGCATGCGGGCTCAGTAGTTGTGGCGCACAGGCTTCGTAGCTCCGTGGCATGTGGGATCTTCCCAGACCAGGGCTCGAACCCGTGTCCCCTGCATTAGCAGGCAGATTCTTAACCACTGCACCACCAGGGAAGTCCCCTCTCCTACTCTTTAATGAATCATGCATTGTTTTTGCTAATCATATAGAAATAACATTAATTCTTGAAACACTTCATAGAGGTTCACAACACTGTTTGCTTTGTCATGAAGAAATGTTCACATTTCTTTGCCTAGTCAACCGCGAGTTACCCCGCATAGCAACAAGCTCATATTTCCTATGACTTCTCACTTTGTAGTTTGTCAGTTTCCTTATCAGACTAGCTCAAAGCTCTAAGCTCTTTGAGGGAAAAGGCAGGTCAAATTTGGCTTAGTGTCCCCAGACACGATACTTAGTATACATCAATCATACACACAATGATGTGTCTATTCACCAGAATGTGCTAAGGGGGACAGGGAAGAAGTGGAGAGTCAAGCTGGGAAGAAAAACAGCAAATACTGTTAACTGAGTTAAGAAATTCCGTACAGCCATCATTTTGTACCTCGCCCTTCAAGACAAATATGGTAGAAAGTGAAACTAGGGATAATTCCCAAACGAACCAAAGCTGTCCTTCTACTTGGCATTTTCCACCATTGTGTTCAGAGACTAAAGCACCCATAACCAGTTGACACAAAGCTTAACTGGCTAGTTTCCCACAAAACGGAGCTAAATCCTCCTGATTCTGAAATTCTTACCTAAGAAAATAGAAATTTTCAATCGACCCTCAGGCAGGACGGTGGACACGGCCACCTCAAAGTTTAGTCTCTGTGGCATCTGGGGCCTTGTCACTTTCGCGAAAACAATCATCTTCAAAGCAGGGGGATTACCTTACTCTAAAAGAAAACAAGCAAGGCATGTCCTCAGAACACAGGGCAGTGTAACTATTTGACTTGAGAGCAATCATAAAAGAGTTTTCTAGCTTTAGGAGGAAAAAAAGAAACAAGCTAAAAGCGCTGTAATTTCAGACTCCCCAGAAACCATGCAGCTGAACAGGTTTGCAGATCTGTGGTTCCAATTTCAAGGTTATCGCTCCAGGCAGTGACAGCCTGTTTGTAGAACTGACACAGAAGCACAGTTTTAAAAGAAATTCTCATCTCTTGGCTGCCACAGTGCTTTGAAGGTCATGAATGCAGGTGGGGTCTACCCACCCACAGCAAACGAGATGGAATCCTGGGACCGACGTATGGGCAACCTGCTTGATTTCTTCTACGTGTTGTCACCATTACGTTGGAAGCCAGAAGGAGGCGAGTCCAAGTCTGAATCTCTGCTCAGCAGTTGGCATCATTATGTTGGTGGTGGGACCCACGGAAACCCAAAGGCAGGAGAATGTAGGTACATCTTGGACACACCACTCAGGAGAAACGTTTCAGTCCATGCCGTCTTGCTAACCCGCGGTGAAACTTGGCCCATTCACTCATGTCGCTGGTCTTCACTATCTTCACTTTGGGAATTCATGAGTGACAGCGGACATCTGCGGAAGGCAGACTTCGGAGAAGTCTCCCCAGTGACCCCTGCCTCCTGCTATTCAAGTCCCTGTGTGACCCCCTTTCCTGGGGTCTGGACTGGGACCTGGAGACTCACTTCCAACAAACAGAATACTGCGAAGGCAATGGGTGTTGCTTCCGTGATTAGGTTACAGAAGACTGTGACTTCCATCTTGCCAGAAGACTCTCTTTCTGGCTTTGCTGGCACAAAGTGCCATGTTGGAGACCCTCAACTCCATGCTGGCCATTGCACAGCGAGGAGCTGTGGGTGGCCTCCAGCCAACAGTGAGCAAACCCTCTGCCCGACAGCTCTTGAGAAACAGAATCTCACCAATACCCACTGCAGAGCTGGATAGCAGACCCTTCCCCAGTCAAACCCTGAGCTGAGAGCACAGCCCTAACCAACACCTTGCTTGCAGCCTTGCAAGAGATGCTGAGCTTCAGGGCCCAGCGAAGCCACGCCGGGACTCCTGACCCACAGACATGGTCAGATTACAAATGTGTGCTGTTTCGTACAGCAGAAATTAACAGAACACTGTAAATCACCTATACTTCGATTTTTTAAAAACGTGTGCCATTTTAAGCCACTAAGGTTTTCAATCCTGAAAATCTAGACCGCCAAACCCAGTGTATTTATAGCAACCTACAAGGTCTGCTTCCCCTGCAATCCCAACAGATCTTTAAACTCCTGGAAATGAAGGTAGAAATAAGATCATGGTCTCAGAAAAGGATCTATATATCAAAGTCAAGATCACATTACCCTGTAAAAAAGATAGCTAGTGGGAAGCAGCTGCATAGCACAGGGAGATCAGCTCGGTGCTTTGTGACCACCTAGAGGGGTGGGATAGGGAGGGTGGGAGGGAGACGCAAGAGGGAGGAGATATGGGGATATGGGGATATATGTATATGTATAGCTGATTCACTTTGTTATAAAGCAGAAAGTAACACACCATTGTAAAGCAATTATACTCCAATAAAGATGTTAAAAATAAATAAATAAATAAAATAAATTAAAAAAAAAAAGATCACATTACCCATTGCACCAACATCCTGGATAACAGATGGATTTAGTTCAGGATTTAGTACGGGTAATACACAGATTGGAACTGCAACATAATTTTGATGAAGTCCTTCTACTTCAAAACTTACAGATATGCCTTAAGGATGGGGAAAAATTAATTTTCTTTTTCCTTTATAGCAAATAATGAAATTGTCTTCAGGCTGCAAGATTTGTAAATGTGTGAGCCCTTCATATATCATCCAACGGTGATAATTCACAAGGTTAATATCAATAACACGCCAAGTCATTACCAAATATTCAGTGAAAACCTAACAAAGTAATTTGCAGTCATCTTTCCTTCCAGATGAGAAAATGGATTATAAAACTGAAATTTGCTTGATGGTTACTTTATAACTGTTCGCTGCTTATTTTTGTTCATTTGTGTTGTCTTTTCTACTCAAAGACGTGTTTTGGTTTTTGTTTTTTCATTTGATACTCTATCAACACTTTATGGTAGTTGGTGTGTATTATCACTAACGTGTAAACAATGATGAAAGTTATTATGAGAATTTCCCAAAGTCACGTGACTGGGGGGGAGTAGTCAGAAATGGAGGTCTCTATTCAAACATTCTCAACTCAAATCCACAAATATTACTTGTAACTCCTCTGCATGGCATGTTTTCATGACAGAGTCCTATGCTTTATATTATTCTGCCATTTTTTTCAACTAAAATCTGTCTTCCCCAATGTTAGTGCCAACAGCTAAGCAGTATTTTCTGATCATCCAAGGAGACCTCACCACTAAGTCTAGCTGAATTCCTTTCCACAATATATAGACCATGGGAAACTATTACTGTTTTTCCTTCGGTTTTGCTAAACCAACTGTTTATCAATTACGAGACAGAAAAGTTATGGCAATTCCTGTTTTCTAAATCTTGCCTTGATATATAACGTCTGCAATCATCAGAAAAAAAGTAACATTCAATTAAGGTAGTACTATTAGCTATTAAGTGGAAACTTTTAAACATTTTTTAAAATGTCAGAATGTTAAATACTATTTCCAACATCCTTGTGCAGTTTCTTCTGTAAAACTGATTCTTTTATTATACTAATGAGCAGAAAATTAGTGGCAGCCACTTCTCCACCTTTCAAAATGTTATGTCTTTTCAATTGAAACGTGTGGTTCTTAAAAATGTTTTAATTACTCAGTAGGTATGAGATGATTATGGGATGAGGTATATAATATAATATGGTTGGGGAGTCCATGAATGCAGATACCCTGAAAGGCAAATCAGACCCCTCTAAATATAACAAGAAATAATCCTTGATTAGATCTATTTTCTGAAATTACCTACTATATAGTGGTTGCCTCCAAATTGATAAGCAGAGACATTGCCATAGACTGAACTGTATCCCTCCAAAATTCAAACGGTAAAGCTGAAAGCCCCAATGTGCTGGTATTTAAAGATGGAGGACTTTGGGAGGTAATTAGGGTTACATGAGATCATGAGGGTGGGGCCCCATGATGAGATTAGTGTCCTTATAAGAAGAGACAACAGACAGCTTGCTCTCTCCCAGTTTCTCTCTCTCTCCACCATGCAAAGATACGGCGAGAAGGCCATCACCAGTCAGGGAGAGGCTCCCCGCCCTCTTTTTAGTTATGGCAAAGCTGCCAGACATCAATTAACGATGACTCACTTACTCTGTGTTTCATTTCCTCTCAAGCATTTGCAGGCAGTGCCAGAGCTCAGCTGAATGGGGAAGGGTGTCATTATTTCATCAGAGCTCTTTTCGTCAACTCTCTGAATACACTATTAATTTTTTCTTTACTCATTGATTTAATATGCTACACCCAAACTCTATAATTTTGCAAATATTGTTTTCTGCCCCCAGAAACTGGTGTGGTTTATAATATAAAGAGGAATGCACTCAAAGTCAGTAGGAAAGGGTTTAACTCCAGTTTTCCACCTAATACATGGTCTTTTTTTTAAAGCAGGGGACCCAAGGCTTCTTTTCCTTTTTTTTTTTTTTTTGGCTGCGTTGGGTCTTCATTGCTGCGCGTGGGCTTTCTCTAGTTGCTGCGAGCGGGGGCTACTCTTCGTTGCGGTGCGCAGGCTTCTCATTGCGGTGGCTTGTCTTTGTTGTGGAGCACAGGCTCTAGGCGCACGGGCATCAGTAGTTGTGTCATGCGGGCTCAGTAGTTGTGGCTCGCAGGCTCTAGAGCACAGGCCCAGTAGTTGTGGCACACGGGCTTAGCTGCTCCACGGCATGTGGGATCCTCCCGGACCAGGGCTCGAACCCGTGTCCCCTGCACTGCCAGGCGGATTCTTAACCACTGTGGCGACACCAGGGAAGTCGGCATGGTCTTTTTATTTATTTTATTTACTTATTTTATTTATTTAGCTGTAGCGTGCAGCCTTCTTAGTTGCAGCATGCAAACTCTTAGCTGCGGCATGCATGTGGGATCTAGTTCCCCAACCAGGGATCGAACCCGGGTCCCCTGCATTGGGAGCGTGGAGTCTTACCCACTGGACCATCAGGAAAGTTCCTCCACCTAATACATGATCTTAAATCAGTTTTTCAACTGCTATGGGAAAAAAAAAGTGCATAACCTAGCTATGAAAGTCTGTGTGTGTGTGTGTGTGTGTGTGTGTGTGTGTGTGTGTATCCATGTGAAAATCCCTTGGCAACGGTAAAACCCTATACAAGTATAAAGTTTTGCTGGTATGGGTATTAATACTATTGCTGTTATTATTAGAATCCATCACTAGAATCCCTTCTCATGATTTGCATCATCTCAATTAATAACAGTTTGCCCCTCCCAAGATAGTCCATTTATTATGCACATGGAATATAATTGCATTTTTGATGTTTGGATGATTTTGAAAATCATTAGAAGACCACTGTAGTCTTGAGCACTTTCTCTGCAGTGCACTTCATCAAGCACTTGATACGAGGCCTATGAACCGATCATTTATGTCCCTTTTGCGTGGGGGGGTAACCCCTCGTCAAGCTGATAGTGCAGTCCACCAAATGCATTAGCAATGACTAGTTATTAATCTTATAACCTTTTCTAATTAACAGAATAAACTGTAAAATGAAGACAAATTGAATGCATCCAAGGGTGAAATACATTCAAGCACTAAACGCATGCTTATGTGGAAAAAATAATCTATGAACACTTCACTAAGGAGGAAAGCTGGCCTGTGCTTATTTATAGACAGAACAGAAAGATGCAAACAAACTCCTTTGTCACTTGCTTCCCTGTGTCTTCTTTCATGATGCTCCTGAAATTGCGAGAATAAGAACTGTAAACATCGTCATTATTGTTGTTTTACATAGCACACTCCTCAGAAGGATCCCAGAGTTGTGGGATAAATAGCAAAACACAGAGAAATAACGAACACCAACAAAAATTTGTAGCAGCAAAACACTTACCCACAGGAAAAATCATAAACAAAGAGTTGAAAAGAACGAAGAGGCAAGAATCTCAGAAATGGAGTAGATTGAATGCTATGGCTGGCAGTGGTGAATATTAATGTCCTGGGAACAACTGCAAAATAGCAAAGGGGCAGTTTTTTTCTAAAAGCAGTGTTTGAGAAACAGAGTTCATTAAGTCAAAATGTAGTGCAGGGTTTCTCCGACGTTTAAGGCCAGATAATTCTGGGCTGTAGGGGGCTGTCCTGTGCATTGGGGGATGTTTCAACATAGTTTCTGGTCTCTACCCACTCCAGAACAGTAGTAGCCCTGCCCCTGAAGTGTGACAACCAAAAATGTCTCCAGACATTGCCACGTGTCACCTGGGATGAGCGGGGGAAGGGAGGTGGGAAAATCACCACTGGCTGAGAACCACTGATGGAGTATAAAATCAGAGGGAGGGACTTCCCTGGTGGCGTAGTGGTTAAGGACCCACCTGTCAATGCAGGGGACGTGGGTTCTATCCTTGGTATGGGAAGATCCCACATGCCATGGAGCAACTAAGCCCTTGTGCCACAACTACTGAGCCTGCGCTCTAAAGACCACGAGCCACAACTACTGAGCCCACAGGTCACAACTACTGATTCCCGCGCACCTAGAGCCCGTGCTCTGCAACAGGAAAAGCCACTGCAACGAGAAGCCTGTGCACCACAACGAAGCCATAAATAAATAAATAAATTTCTAAAAAAAGAAAAAATTCAGAGGGAAGAATTTGTTATCACATGGAGTATTTTTCAGACTTAATGGAAAGGCTTCCAGGAGTCCCAAAACCCCAGTTTGATAGCTCTGGTTCATGAGAGGTCATGAATGTTTAGGTCAAGCCTCTCTGGGTTTAAAACACCTCATCAGCTGTCTTGATCAGCTGCACGACTTTGAGGCATCGGTCAAATGAGAATACGAATGGATGAATTCTGAGGATCACTGTGACGCTGAGATAATCTACTGCCCGTGAAAGCTGGTCCATAAACATAAGAATCTCAGTGCTCAGTTGACGGCTGCAGGACACTTGCGCATACCTGCTGATTCAGGACCAGCCAGGCCCATATCTCAGAATACGGAGAGAGGAAAAGCAAGTGCCCAAGCAATAATTATAGATTATGGGCTGAAGCAGAGGAAGGGGCAATGACTTTGAGTACCTTCTGATAGAAAGTCACTAACTCATTGGTTGGAAACCAGACCTTTTTTTGTTTCCTTGCTTATTATTCCATCTAAAGTCTGGTGGTCACTATGTCATGAGCTAGAAAAGCGAAGTGGCTATAATCTGGGCATAGCATGGACGGTGAATGTGGCAAAGGCTAACATACAGTTGAAAGACACCAGAATTGTCTAGAATGGAATCTCTTATTTTGTTGACCTTGGGAGGGAAGAAAGGTGGTGAGAAGCTCATTGCAAGAACCAGTATCTAGACAGGATTCTTCTTTAGTCAGGACACACTTAACACAACATTAACGGAAGATGCTACCACCATTTCCTCCATCTCCTTCCCAGACAGGAGAGCTTTTTGGAGAATTCCCCCTCTGTGCGTATCTGGAGAGAGGTCTTAGGACAGTATTCATGGGAAAAACAAATATAAACCATGGACCTACACCTCACCAGGAAAACCCCAGAAATAGGCATGTGTATAGAATGTTGTACACCCCTCCAGAGCCTCCTGGATTTCATGAAGCCAGTCCATACACCTCGTTTAAAGACCTCGAAGCTCAGTACTATATGATCCAGCAATCCCACTCCTGGGCATATATCTGGAAAAACCATAATTCAAAAACATACTTGCACCCCAATGTCCACAGCAGCACTATTTACAATAGCCAGGACATGGAAGCAACCTAAGTGTTCATCAACAGAGGAATGGATAAAGAAAATGTGGTACATATATACAATGGAGTATTATTCAGCCATAAAAAAGAACAAAATAATGCCATTTGCAGCAACACAGATGGACGTAGAGATTATCATACTAAGTGAAGTAAGACAGAGAAAGACAAATATCATGGGATATTGCTCATATGTGGAATCGAAAAAGAAAGGGTACAAATGAACTTATCTACAAAACAGAAATAGAGTCAGAGATGCAGAAAACAAACTTATGGTTACCAGGGGTAAGGGGGAGGAGGGGTAGATTGGGAGACTGGGATTGACATATACACACTACTATATATAAAATATCAATAGATAACTAATAAGGACCTACTGTATAGAACAGGGAACACTACTCACTACTCTATAATGACTTATATGGGAAAAGAATCTAAAACAGAGTGGATATATGTATATGTATAATTGAGTCACTTTGCTGTACACCTGAAACTAACACAACATTGTAAATCAACTACGCTCCAATAAAAGAAAAAAAGACCATGAAGCTCTGGTTCAGTGGTCCTTTGTTAGGGTGCCCCATGGTCAGCTCAAGGTGGAGAGGAGTGGCAGCTTGGGTATCTATCTTTGGTGGATACACCTTCGGATGTTGTCCAAGGTTTCCACACCCTCGTATAATTTTCTCTTCTGGAATATGAGCAGAGCCTTAGATCTTCTAACCGCGGCAAAGGGGATGCAGTATCACTCCCATGCTAGGTTTTGTGGCAAAAATAAAGTGTGTAGATATAATTGAACTCTCCCTCATCAGTTGACCTTGAATTAATCAGAAGGGTCATTATCTTGGGTGGGCCTGACCTAATCCGGTGAGATCCTTAAAAGCGAGCCCAGGGCTTCCCTGGTGGCACAGTGGTTGAGAATCTGCCTGCCAATGCAGGGGACATGGGTTCGAGCCCTGGTCTGGCAAGATCCCACATGCCGTGGAGCAACTAGGCCCGTGAGCCACAACTACTGAGCCTGCGCGTCTGGAGCCTGTGCTCCGCAACAAGAGAGGCCAAGATAGTGAGAGGCCCACGCACCGTGATGAAGAGTGGCTCCCACTTGCTGCAACTGGAGAAAGCCCTCGCACAGAAACAAAGACCCAACACAGCCATAGATAAATAAATAAATAAAATAAAATAAAAAAAAGCGAGCCCAGGACTACCCAGAACATCCAAGCAGCAAAACCGTCCACCCCCTTTCTCAGTGGCTGGCTTCTCAAGACACGTTGCCAAGGGTACCATCACAACGAAATGATTTCTGCTAAGGGGACTTAGAACCCGATTCTCCCCGAGTTGAGCCTCTTGATGAAAACACAGCTCGCCAATACCTTGATTACAACCTTGAGAGACCCCAAGCGGAAGACTTAGTTAGTTGTTCCCAGATTCCCGACCCCCAGAAATTCTGAGATGACAGATGGGTGTTCACTTAAATGGCTAGGTTTGTGGTTATCTGTCATGCAGCAGTAGATAACGAATACACTACCCATTCCCACTCCTTCACAGACGCTCTTTCCTTAGGAATCAGACTCCCCAAAGTCAACCCTAGCTGAATTAGACTTAGTAAGAGGCACTGACTTATAGCCAAGCCTAAAGGCTAAAATTTGCACTGGGATGAAAAATGGCTTCATAAAGCGTGAAAACTTCTATGCTATGTTAATGATGGTAGAAAGTGTGCGCATCCCACCCCTTCTAAATACTTCAGAGAGCATTTACTATGGCCCTCAACCAAGAACCAAGGAGAGTCTGCAGTTCTGAGGACCTTGATTATCGAGACTTTGCTCGGATTATCTGTTGGTGAAATAGGAAAAGAACCACCCGTAACATGAATACAGGTGGAATTTTTTCACACACAACATGAAGAGGTAACTAAGCAGCTCATTATGCATACAGACTCCATGCCTCCGATGCCTTCTGCATTTAACATTTTCTGATAAAATCTCTTATAAAAGTTAAGGTGAATCTGTAATATGGAATCTATCCTTTATCTTAATATACGTGTTATGTGTAAATACAATGGAAGAATATCAGAACTGCTTTCTCGAAAGCATTTTTCATCCCCTGTGTAACCTCAAAAAATATTGACAACTCAAAAAATTACATATCCTGCTCTCAGATGCATCAAGCTTGGGGTGTAGGGGCAGTTTTATTGATTCCTGTTTCTACCTGTCAATTCATTTTCTGAAGTCAAATACATTTTCCCCAGTGCTCCCACTGGGTTTTGAATGCGCCTGATGTTAAGGAAACACATTTATAGCCAGAAATTGGTAAAGGGTTTAGGTAGGGGTAAATTCGGAATAAACTATTGTCCTCTACACATGCCCTGGGAAACACACTGCCTCAGACATAGTCCCGTGTCAAAGAGCTAGAGCTAAATGTTTGAGTTCCCTTAAAAGTCTGGTTTTATCAGGTTCTTTCTGGGCCAAGAGAGCAATTCTGAGGCATTTCAGAGGAGATCCCTGGATTGCTTTTCAATTCAGATACAGAAAGCAGTCCCTCTACTATCCCTTCCCCCACCCTAAAATAACTGGCCAATCATTCCAGCACTCAACCAGAAATCCAGCATCGTGGGCTATTAGGAAACGATAAGAAGAAAATTTTAGGATTTCTATCTTAACCAGAAGGGCTAGAAGCAATGAGAGTCCTATATGATGGACAGAAATACAGTGGTTGAAAGGGGCTTTGAAAACCAGGGTGGTGTGATGAATTGGGATATTGGGATTGACATATACACACTAATATGCATAAAATGGATAACTAATAAGAACCTGCTGTATAAAAAAATAAATAAAATAAAATAAAATTCAAAAATTCAAAAAAAAAGAAAACCAGGGAAAGAATGTACTAGGATTCCCTACAGCTGGGAGAGATCCAAGAATCTCTTCCCCTATTTCATTCGTGTAAAATTTTCAAAGTACAATTTCCAGACATTTCTGAACCTAAATAACATATCTGAACAACAGAAGTAGTGTCTTTGCTATATCTATGTGGCTGGGCTTACAAATGACCATCACAAGTTGCAATGAAGGGTAAAATTTCAGTGTGAGCAATCTAGGAAAATAAAAAAGCTATGTGTTCAAAATACTTATGTATACCCATGTGGCATTATGCCTGTGATCAGGCGTCTGGTGTGGGTTCATTTAATGCAAGTGGTTGCTGGCAATGCTTGAATTCAAAAGCCCACACCCACAGACCGTGCTTCAATGCATCACCTTGCAACACACAGCTCAGGGAAATGATTTTATGGCCAGGCCTTAATGTTTACCAGTGGTTTTATATGCCACAGCCTTTTAGAGGAGTACATTTGATCCTGCAAGGCTGGCATCCGCAAACCCACGTTCTGTGAGTAATCCATCACCTCCAAAGTGCGTCTCACTAGACAGCATAAGAGAAAGAATGCTCTGAAGACAAACCGAGAGCATCTTCAAATTGGGATTATCCGTGGAAGGACCGTGTTCCTCTTCTCGCTGTTTTAATGAATGGTCTAATTAGAAATGTGTGCAGCGAAACCGCAAACCGTGCAAGGAGCTCAGAATGAACAGCAGTGGAGCTATGTCCACACCCGGGCGAGGGCAGAGCTCCCAACCTCTGGGGAGACACAGATGCGTCTGCAGCAGCCACTTGAGAAGACAGCCAGCTTCTGCTGAGGGCCACTCCAGCCCCAGATGTCCTCACAGAGAGAGAGAAAGCCAGAGTGAGACGCACCCTCGCGCTCATTTTCCTCCCTCCCTCCCTCCGATTCGGTCAGACCATCCTAGAGCCAGAAACACAGCATCCGCAGACACTGTCCGCACCGGCCAGCCTCCTGGGGCCCAGAGCAAGAAGAAAATGGAGGAGATCTAGGGAGGCTAAACGGACGATCCAGCAGCGTGAGGAGACTTCCCCCGCCCCCGTCCGCACTGGACAGCAGTCGCATGACAGTCTACACTACGAGATTATCCCTCACCATCCACGGAGCGTGAGATTCAGAAGGGCCAGCTGTACCGTAAGCATTAGCATGACGCTGAGCGCCGGCTGAGCAGCTACTGCTAACGGCAGGCTCTGCGCACCAGCTGTGACCCACCTCCCTTCCATCCTCCCAACAATGCCATCAGAGAGGTACTGTTTCATCGGCCACGTTTTGTGGATGAGAGCCGTGAACCCTAGGAAAGAGCCCACAGACCTTTCCCGACTGCAGGGGTGATAAAGAGAAGAATTGGGATGCAAGTGTGGGCAGTCTGAGCCCAGAGCCCAGAGGCCACTCCCAAGGGTAGGCGGGCGTCAGCATCACCGGGAGTGGGAAGTTTTCTGGGATGCTCAGTGCCGTTCCCAACCATGGTTCTTGGCCTTCCTTAGTCAACAGAGATTGATCAGAGGCCAGACAAGAAAATCGGGCAAGGCTTTACTGGGGTCCCTCCTGCAGCTGGGGGGGGGAAGGGGGTGCGGATGGGCGCAAGAACAAACACCAGGTTCCCTTGCTTGCTCGCTCCCCAAGGCGGGTGCAAGCTGGTTCCTTCTATGGGGTGAGGGTAGGGGTGTGTCCAGGGGTCGGGCAGGAGGGGCGGCTTAGGTGGTCTGCCCACCCCTTTGGTGGTGTTCGTGCAGGGGGCATGCGCAGTGCCCTGCTTTTGCTCCAGGCTCTTCAAAATTGGCAGTTGGGTGTTTTGGTCTCTTTGTATCTTTTGTCCAGAATTTGCCCTACCTGTGCACACACGCAGTTATTTTTAGCCCCACATAGTTTCTTTGTATTTTGTTGCCGGAGGAGAGGTGTGTCCAGGTGCAAGCATCACAGCACTGCAGCAAAGGGTCCCAGGTGCCCGCCGGTCTCAGTGCCAGACCAGCAGGAGAACCACAGATAGACCGCCACATGAAGAAGATGTACCTACGCTCGTTTCTAGCTCATGATCGCAGCCGCTGCTGGACTTTGAGGGTGGGCTGGTGAGGGGAAGAGGCCACACAGTACATGGCTCCCAGCTGGGCCTCCTTGTTTTACGAGGAGAGAAGTGGAGAAAGCACAGGGGGTTCACGTTTTCTCTCTGGCAGGAGACACACCTCTCCAGCGAAGATGCAGCCTGGGGCATAGGTGGGACACCCTCTCCAATGTCCCGGAGACCCTGCCCGAGGGGACACGCTGCTTCCTCCAGCCCCGCATATGCGGTGATTCTCCACTTTCACCCTGGCTTTCCCGTCCAGGTCCCCTGGTTCTATGTTGCCAACCCAGAACCCTCTGGACGTCAGCACGTAGATACTGATGCGTCTTATCCTCCATGGAGACACTCCCTTCTTAAATTCCCAAACTACGACATTTACAGAAAGACAGGGTACTGAAAACGAAAATCAGAACGAATCACATCATCTATTCAAAAACGGTTGGATACCGGATAAAAAACCATATCCCACTGTCTGCCTCTCTCTTCACAAAACATCATTGTGATTAGCAGAAAGATACTGAATCCTGCCCTCTGGGCTGCTTTACCCAAAATAGCTTTAGGTTCTCCTTATTTTTCTCTTATCGACAGACAAGTTCAATCTTCACACTTTTATTGTGGAATATGTCACCCTCAGACTTAATTTTTCCTTGGGTTTTCCCAGAAATGAATATTTCATCATGTGGACTTTATGGGCATTCTCTTGCCCAGAAGTTCCTGGCATCCACACTAAGATCTTATCCAGCACAAACAACCTTACCCATTCTGACTGTACCATTGCAACGTGCACGACACCTATCAACCATCTAGGAAGGTACTGAACACACCGGGAAGGAGCGTACCTTCCTAACACCTTTCCTTTCAGGTTGGATGTCTGACATGCACTTGATACTCTTCTACTTTGTCCTTCTCTTGTCATTATTTGCTGTAGGTGGAATGTCCGTGTCCCTCCGAGATCCAAATGTTGAAGCCCTAACCCCCAAAGTAATGGTATCAGGAGGTGGGCCCTTTGGGAGGTGATGAGGTCATGAGGGTGGAGCCCCCATGAATGGGATTAGTGTCCTTATGAAAGAGATCCCAGAGAGCTCCCTCACCCCTTCCACCATGTGAGGACACATTGAGAAGGTGACCATCTATGAACCAGGAGGACAGGCGTCACCAGGAACCAAATCAGCCAGGACCTTGACCTCGGACTTCCAGCCTCCAAAATCACGAGAAAGAAATGTCTGTTATTTAAGTCCCCAGTCTATGATATTCTGTTATAGCAGCCTGAACAAACTAAGACATTATATAATCAAAGAATACAGGACACTTTTAGGACCAGTATTTTGGAAATTTCCTACAGTAGTTCAGGTTTTGGGTCTTTAAATCTTCAAATCTACATCTTAGAACATTTGAACAAATGAAACGCAGGTGAACCAGGTTCATCATGTGGATACCCTGTGATGTTTTCGAACTAGGCACTTGTTTCCCACCCTCAACTGTCTTTGTGGACAATTACAAAAAGTGGGATCCCAGACATGATCGCCTTTATTCATAGTCACACAAGCACGTGCACAAAATTTCTCTGTGGTCCTGGAAAACAGGAATTTCGTTAGATCAAAGCTCACTCATCTCTGCTGAGCTTTAAAGTGAGTTAAAGATAAGACTGTCTGGATTTGGGGGTTCGATTTATGCCTCAGGATCAAGAAGGTTGCATTGCAGTGATTGTGTGTCTACGATTTCTGTTCTATCACAAGTCCTAGTTCCAAATCAAGAACCAACTCCAATACGTCTTTGTGTCTGTGCTGCTTCACACAGGGTTGAAAAAAATCCTGACAACTTTTCATTAAATTTGGGACACAGTTGGATCTCTCTAGTTTCATAGAAGTCTAAAGAATCTGTGATGTTTTCCACAGTCAACCAAAGACCCTAACCATGTATATGTCATTTAAAAAAACAAAACTGCAGCACATAATGCATGTCTTCTGGTGAATCCTTGAAGGTTATGAGTTTGATGGTGGGTTTCTGTCCAATGCAGAAAATGTCATCATTATTGATGATGATCTAAAAGAGTCATTTTTCATCCTGGACATGGAAGAAAGATAAGAACATAGATGCTGTCCAATTTGCTAATGTCTTTTATATTTTTGTAGAAGCAATTGATGAGTTTCCACGGGAAAATAGGAAAGTAAAGGTCAGCAAGCCAAAGGTTAACAGAATCAATGTTAAGAGCTGCTCATTTTCGACTGCATCTCCTTCCAAATATTTTGAAGACTCATCGAAATGATTTTCTGACATACACACTTCTGTAAAAAAATATATATATAATAATAATAATAATGTGCACACCTGTATTCCTGGAATAAAGATGACAAGTGGCACATCTTTCTTGGAATATG
Source organism: Balaenoptera ricei (assembly GCF_028023285.1). NCBI lineage: Eukaryota > Metazoa > Chordata > Mammalia > Artiodactyla > Balaenopteridae > Balaenoptera > Balaenoptera ricei. The sequence continues at coordinate 5,194,039 of NC_082660.1, read as the reverse complement.
TGAGCTGATGGTGTTTTGCCCTCAGGAAAAAAAAAGCATCTGAAGCATTTTATCTGGGAGCCATAGCACCAGCAGGCCAATGATCAAGAGAGGATTCAAGGGCTTCCCTGGTGGCGCAGTGGTTGAGAATCTGCCTGCCAATGCAGGGGACACGGGTTCGAGCCCTGGTCTGGGAGGATCCCACATGCCGCGGAGCAACTAAGCCCGTGCGCCACAACTACTGAGCCTGCACGTCTGGAGCCTGTGCTCCGCAACAAGAGAGGCCGCGACAGTGAGAGGCCCGCACACCGCAATGAAGAGTGGCCCCCCGCTTGCCGCAACTAGGGAAAGCCCTCGCACAGAAACGAAGACCCAACACAGCCAAAAATAAATATAAAAATAAATAAATAAATAAAAATGCAATAAAATTAAAAAACAAAAAAGAGAGAGGATTCAATTCAGAGGGTTGGGCTGCCCTGCCATATCTTACAACAGCTCAAGCTTAAACACAGCTCTTCCTGGATGTCCATATGAATCAGGACACTGCAATTTAACACTCTGGAGCGACCAAGGTTGCTTTATCGTGCTGAACGGGAGACATGGCGGGGAAAAAAGGACATGAGAAGAGAAAAAGCATGCCTGTCTAAGAGCTTAGCCCACTGTACTCGATCCCCATGGCTGCTGTAGCAAATGGCCACACGTTTTGTGGCTTAACTTAACACACATGCAATATCTTGCTCCCCTGGAGGCCATTGTCTGAAATCCATTTCATTGCTTTTTCCTGCTTCTAGAGGCCACCCATGTTCCTTTGACTCCTGGTCACATCATTTTGATCTCTGCTTCTGTCCTCACATCTTCTCTTCCTCTGACCCTCCTGCCTCTGTCTTACAAGGACCCTTGTGGGTGTAATCCAGGATAACCTCTACAGAGCAAGTTCCTTAACGCAATCACACCTGCCAAGTCCTGTTCACCATGCAAGGTAACACATTCACAAGTTCTGAGGATTAGGACATGGACAATTCTGGGGTGCAGGGAGAGGTCATTTTTCTGCCTATCATACTCCTTCTAATGGGAGTGCTCAAAGATTCTCTCAAATGGATTTTGAGGGGATGCTTCCTTACTTGGCTAATAGAATGAATTCTTACCATGGCCTGATCTTCACAAGGTCTTCCCTTGGTGAATTTCCAGCCATTTGTAATCCACATGGAAATGCATTCTCTTTCTCTTTTACAAATCTTGGCTTCCTGACCCCCATTCTGGTCATATGAAAATATGCTCTCTTCCACTAGTCCTTTCTGGTCACCCACCTGCAAGCTATATTTTTCTCAAAGAACTCCCCTTTTATATGCCATTTGTATCTTCTATTGCTGCCGTTTAGGTGCAAGGTAGATTCCCAATATCAGACTTGAGGACAACATCCCTATTTGGGTCAACTTTGTCCCCCCGAGCCCTGTGACTAAATCACTCATTCACACATTCATTCACTCAACAAATATTTATTGAGCACATACTGCCTACCAGGCACAATTCTAGGTACTCCAAAAAGTTGATGAGTCAACAAGTGAATGAATGCATTAATTGCTTTATACGCTAATATAAATTGATTTTTTTATACACTGATATAAATTGATTGCCAGCATAAAATGTTCTTGGCTTAATTTGGAATCCTCTCTCTAGAAGCATTTATTATTTGAAAGAAATTAGTTCTATGGATAGCATAATCTGAAAAATAAGGAAAGCAATATTTTCTACCATTAGGAAGAGATTACATAGTCTATTAAATTGCTTTGTACATAGCTCATAACAAATATTCCAGGGACATTAGATGTCACTTATTATTACTTTCATAAGAGTTGTGTCAGAGGACGAGATTTGCAAGAGCAATTCCTGTTTGTCTCACCAGCAAGGTGTAAACTACCTGGTAGCACGTGATGTGGAGAGAATCCATTTCTTTCTGTAATACTTTGGAAAAATGGCAAAGCAATGCTAACATACTTCCTTAACAAAAATTGTGGATGAAATGTGTGTGTCTATGTCTGTATCTATGTATCTTCTCCGTTATAAGAAACATTTTCTTTTCTTTTGTTAGCATTTGGATTTATTTCATTTGTCAAGCTTTTAGTCAATTGAAGTTCCATTGAGAACTGTACTAATCTGTGCATTGCCTGTCCAAAACCTTTGGGAAGATGTGAGCAAACAAATCCCCGGCTGGCTTGCAGCACGCTTATTATATTTGTAAAGGGTGTTGATTTGTTCCAGAGTCTTACAAGAGGGCCTGGAAAAAAACTGCCTCTCTATTTTAAACTGAGAAAATGAATTTTGCATCGATTACAGCACAGACCTTTAATAAGTATCTCTAATAGATTTCACTGACTCTGTGCATGCCCCAGATAATAGAAGCATTAAATGCAAATAAATCATACATGAGAAATACATAAAGTATACAATAATGAATTCCTTGATCTATTCTTCCAACTACCATTTCGTTCCTTTCCTTTCCCTCTTCTTTCTTTTCTTCTTACCTCCTGATTTCTTATTAATGAAAGACAGAACCCCTATTCATAACAAGTAATTTCTCTCTTCCTAGACGTAGTCAACAGTCTCTCACTGATGCTGAAGGAATTTTCTCAGTATAATGCTTCTTATTTCATTTCAGAAAGGCTGCTGGATGCCCAACACAATGGGGCAAATGCTTGAAATTGACTAACACCCCCAAAATGCACTTTTTCGTTCCACTCCTCTGTCAACAATTCAGTCTCTCAGAAGAAGCTAGAAAATGTAGATTCCTATTTGCATGACTTAAAAAGGGAGTGAAAAGAAGTCAAAATTTCTTCTTTTTAATGAATGTCTTTCTTTAAAAATCAATGGTCAGGTTTAGTATTACCCAAAATTGGACAGAATGCGAAGAAGAGTAGGAAAAGGGGGATGAAGGCCCCCGAAAGATGGAGTTGCACAACAGAACTCTCCTCCTCCATCTCTGAATTACTATCCACAGAGAGGAGAAGATGCTCAAAGACCCCAAGTAGCTTCCTATGTCACACTGAGCAGTCACATTCAAGAAAAAATCTAGCTCAGCATAAGACTGCTTTTTCCTTCGACCTTATTTTATGTTTAAAATCAATTATGGCTCTTTGGCCAGTGTCCAAATCCCTGCCAGGTTACACCGAACAATAAAAATAATGCTCCACAATCTTCAGCATGAGAACAGGGATTAAAACTGCTAACAACAATGCAGAGCAGAGAGCAAAACCCTGCAGGTAAGTTAACGTGACCCTAAAATTGGCCAGATGTTTTTCATTTAGTTCCTTCCTTGCTTCCTTCCGTCCTTCCTTCCTTCCTTCCTCCCTCCCTCCCTCCCTCCCTCCCTCCTTCCTTCCTTCCTTCCTCCCTCCCTCCCTTCCTCCTTCCTTCCTGGGAACCCAAGTCTAAGAGTTCAGTGGACCAGGAGCTGTACCAGGAGAGGGCTGGAGTCTGATGGCATGGCCTTAGAGAAAGAAGACAGAGGGTCATTGGAAGCTATCTGAACTCACCCTTGCTCGGAAAGAAGAGTGAAAGCTGAACTTTGACAAGGACGTACACGTTGGATAAATGCCAAGTAACGGGGCTTGCCTATGGCTTGACTGCCGAGGAATGACAAGTCAGCAAGATGTGATGGGAAGTGGTGCCGCCCTCCCACCTCCTTCTCACTCTCACAGCAGCCCTGACTCATAATGTCTGAGGGATCAATGCTATTTTATTCTGAGTCTGACTTTAAAAATACTCACTGTAATTCCACTCCTGGGTATATACCTGAAGAAAATAAAAGCACTTATTTGAAAAGATACACGCACCCCAATGTTCATCGCAGCACTATTCACAATAGCCAAGACATGGAAACAACCCAAGTGCCCATCAACAGATGAACAGATAAAGAAGATGTGGTACATATATACAATGGAATATTATGCAGCCATAAAAAAGAATGAAAGTTTGCCATTTGCAACAACGTGGATGGACTTAGAGGGCATTATGTTAAGTGAAGTAAGTCAGACAGAGAAAGACAAATACTCTATGTTATCACATATGTGGAATGTAAAAAATACAACAAATGAATAAATATAACAAAACAGAAACAGACTCACAAATATAGAGAACAAACTAGTGGTTACCAGTGGGGAGAGGAAAGGGGGGAGGGGCAAGACAGGGGTAAGAGATTAAGAGGTACAAATTACTATGTCTAAAATAAATAAGCCACAAGGATATATTGTACAGCACAGGAAATACAGCCAACATTTTAGAGTAACTAAATGGAATATACCCTTCAAAAATTGTGATTCACTATGCTGCACACCTGAAACTAATATAATATTGTAAATCAACTATACTTCAATAAAAAACCAAACACTCTGTGAGCCAGATACAGGCACCCAGTTAGGTGAGGGGAGGTAAGATGAAAAGCTGAATGAGAACAAGGTCCTCCCTGACACAAAAAGTGAAAGAGAAAATATCTCTAGTCAAAGAGACAGAGATACAGACAAATGACATTGATACAACATGCTTGGGTCTGTAACAGAGATTTTACAAGGACAGGTGTGATTAATTTTTCTTAAGTAGAGGATCAGAGAAGACAGTGAAATGATCACCCAAGTTGGCGTTGTTTGAGAATAGAAAGAAACCAGGCACAAGTAAGAGGGGATGGCAGGAAAAAGACACAGGAACACTCAATTAATAGAGAACATGAAAACCATGTTCTTTATTGAAGTACACTGAGAAACAATTCGTAATACATCTCCTGCTGGGATCTTCACAATGCATTTTCAAAAATAAAAAGGTCTAGGAAGTCCCACAGTAAGGAAACCTACTTATAGGAACCAGAATGTCCCAGATGAACTGGACATGAGACCCTTTGTTGGAAGGGTCTGATATTACCTGAATATTACCCCTTGGTATGAAACAGTAAGCAGGGTATCATGTTCCTTTAGAAGAAACTTAGTCTTGGGAGAGGGGGCTGGAGAGATCAGAGGGGCTTCTGTAGTTAGAGCAAAGCAATGAGAGCAGGCCAGCTTCTTGTGGGTACCCAGGCTGGAATCACTGTCCCCCAGCACACTGGGGACCTCCCTCCAAGCCAGGGAGTAGCTCAGGGGGGGGGATCCTCGTGTAGAGGACCAGTGTGTACAACAGAACATCAACATGTGTTTTGGAAATGAGAACTACAACTCCCACGCAGCCCAGCACGATTGGACGGCTGGTCAACCTAGTCTCTCTCTTCCCAAGCACCCTCATGAGAAACTTGAATCTGAGAAAAAAGTGGCTCGGTTAATGTGACTTAGTCTCTTCTGCTGCTGTAACAAATACCACATACCAAGCAGCTTATTAACAGCAGAAATTGACTTCTCACTGTTCTGCAGGCTGGAAGTCCCAGACCAAGTCACCGGCGGGTCTGCTGTGTCTGGTGAGGGCCCTCTTCTTGGTTCACACACGGCCCTGTGTCTTCACATGTTGGAAACATCCCGTAGGTGGAAGAATCAAACCTGATTAGAACCACTCTTAGAGATTCTGAAGCTGATACATTCTATCAATGCTACCGATGTGATTTCTTTGAAATGCAAATATGAACTTCCTACTACACATCTCTTTCACAATGAGAAACAACTCCTTGGAATGTCCCTGTCCCCGTGGTGGGTCTCCAACCTCATTTTGTTTACTGATGCCTGGAGACACCTTGTGCCTTTGTCCCTTGCTCAGGCCCTTGCCTGGACTACCCTCTCCACATCTTGATCTGGCTGACTCATAGGCCTCCTTCAAGACATACTCAGGTTGCAAGAAAGACTCCCCTGATGACTTCTGTGTTCCTTGCCTGGCAGAAGCCACCCACTTTCTATCAAGCAACTCTGACACGCCCATCTCCACCTGCATGCATCTATGGTCCCTACCTTTCCTGCTACGCTACACTTCAGCACAGATGGTGCCTCAACAGCCACTTCTTGGCACATAGATATAAATGCCTGAAAAGTGTTTGTTGAATGAATGAAGGTATGATCACATCTATGCCTCAGCAGAATTAACTCTGTAGGCTTGACCGAGGCTCAGTGTGCAAGTCTGGAAGTGAGTGGAGAATACCCCTCCCCTTAGGGGACAAGCATTAATACAAGTTTAATGTCACACTTGGTGCATTCAAGGCAATATATCAGAGACCTGCGTGTCAGGAGAGGCAGCTAGGAAACATTGGGGTGATCATCAGAAGGGCTTACTGGCCAATGGCTCTGAGCCAGGTAGGTGAGTGGCCATGAGTGTCCTACAGAAATGCGAAGAAAGGTAGGGAGTTTGCAGAGGAGACCTCTGGAGGACACTCACCTACCCTACGGGTGAAGAGACGTTCAGATAACTCTCCTGAGGGTGCACAAGAGGCCATGAAAACACAAAAGGCTTGACACAAAAGGCTCTTGACAAAAGCCAAGAAGGTCATGCGGAAATCTTGGAATGAGCTGTGGGTTTCCCTTCAGCATAAAGCACGTGCGTATCAAGTGAGGATAGGACAGGTCTGCAGAGGGTCCAGAGGGCTAACTCAGGGGCACCTGTTCCAAGCCCTCCTGCAGGTGAATGAGCCAGGCTGTGGGATACTCTGCAATCCACAAGAAGGCTGTGTAACCCTCCATCCATTCAAACGTAAGCAGGTGCTGTGCATGCATCTGGGGTGCAGGCTTGCTGTCCCGTGTGGGGTTTGGCCGGAAGTTGGAGGAGCCACATGACCTTAACTGGGGTGACTCAGCACCTTACTTCTGCTCCAGCCTCTTCCTGGGACCCCTCAGAGCGTGGGCTCAGCCGCGCCATGGTGTTGGCAGGGAGAAAGAGGGAATGGAGACACACAAATGCTTCCTTCAGCCTCTGCCTGAATCACGTCCTGCGGACACACAGACGGGTCCACTCTAAGGTGACATGGGAAAGGATGTGGGCACAGGGCGGGGGGAACACGGGGGCTTCGAACACTATAAATCTGTTCTCTGTCACGCAGGAGGGCTCGGAAGGAGCTTTCTCCAACCGTAGCTGCCAACGCATGTGTCAGATCTGGCTAGGAGAGGACAAACTGCTTTAGTTAGTCCAACACAGAGAATTTAATATTGCAAGTCAGTCTCAAAGGTGGTGGAGTACTCAAAAAGCAAAAGGGGTGACAGAGGAGGGGCAGAGATGAAGGCTGCTGGAACAGCTTTCTTCCTTAGGCTCGGCACAGAGAGATGGTGTTAAGGAGACCCAGAAGCGCGGCAAGAGGGGACCTCAGGAACTGGCCTCGGACCTCCAAGGGAAGACTCTGCCTGGTCGGTGCCAGAACCTCTGAGGGCACAAGGATGCTGGTCTGGGAGGTCCAAAAAGATGGGACGGTAGCCAACAGCCAAGTTCAACCAAGAGCTGTGGCTGGAGTAGCAGGCAGAAATCTCTGCTCCCTCTTCCTGCCTTGCCATCTCTCTCTAGCAACCCCCCTACTGGAAGCCAGGAGGTCAAGGAGATCGTGTACTATCTTGGACGATGTGAACTTGCCCATATTCCACTGTTTCTGACCCATAGGGTCATCAGTTTCACTTGGGCTCAAACAAATATATTTCCCGAGGCCCAGCCCTAGCCTCACAAAGCGGAAGGATGCCCTGTGAATTAAATAACCAGCCAGGCTCATCTGAAAAAATGGTTTCAGAGCGTTAGTCATTGGTCTCTGAGTTGGTTCAGGCCCCTCTGCATTTTCGTAGTGACCCGACTCAGCCTGGAGAATGAAGTACCACCTGAGGGAGGTCATACAGCCCGGGGCACCCATGGGATTCCGTGTGGATTCCCAAGACTGCAGCCCAGTTTTCTGCTGAAGCCACATCCTGGCTCCACTGGTGAGGACCTCAAAGGCTGGGGGTTTGTGAAGCATCCACAAAGATCCCAGGCACGTCTGGACAGGTAAGTGTCTAAGAGGAAGGAACGTGCAGCATCTTCAACTAGAGTACCCGTGCTCTGGTAGAAATCTGCCTGACTAAGAGGGGTGACGATTCAAGTGAAGAGAAACGGAGGGCATTAGCAAATGCCCTCACACGCCACGTCTGACCTGTACCACCGCGGCTGCTGTAGGAGGTGGACTGATGGAGTCTATCAAATGGAATAGTTTTCATGCACCGTGTGCAACATTTCAACAGAGCATGCTAAGAAACGAGACGTCTCCCCACATCTGTGAGAGGCTGGGACGATCAGAAAGATCTGAATGTCCTGAATGTAGCAAAGGAGTGACTTTGCTACAGAGTGTCTGGCGGCGACTGTAGCCTTTCTATGGCTTCTGGCCGAAATTGGGAAACTTCCAGGTGTGCAAAATAATGAAGAATTAAAAATTAGAAAATGGTTTTCAAGGTAAACCAGTGGTTTTGTGTCAGTGTCTTGGGCTGAGGGGAAAGCTCAGGGCTGGGCATACATGAGTTGACTCCATTTGTTTTCTGCCCATGTTTTTCTCTCTCTCCTACTCCCCCCGGCCCCTCAGCATTCTCTCTGACTTGTTCTCTTTACCCACCCATTGGATTATACCCTTTGAACTCTGACGCCTGGGTTTGACTGGAACACACAGACACATACACATAGACACACACACACAGACACAGACACACATACACATATATTTTTTTTTCCTGAGCTGAAAAACCAGTTCTACTAGCAGAAACTGCATTTTGTTCATAGTTACGAGCAGACCTGCCATAGCACTTAAAGACGGGTAGTGGATGGATTTTTCCACACAGGTAAAACTTTCCAATCACACGACTCTCATCACCATTCCTTTGGCCTGCTCGTACCAATTCCCCTTCGTGACTTCTCCCGCCCCTAAGCAGATACCAGCGATGAAGTGAAAAAAACTTTCCTTCTAATCAACCACCCTCATATGAATCAACACGATTTTCCACTGACCTTGAAAGCCACGACTATGAAGGCTACTCCTCACAGTGAAATGCTCAATGTTCCCACATGGAAGGATTTTGCGTGCCTACCTCTGGCTCTAAGACCCTATATATTGCAAAAAGATGCTGAGATCTTAGGCGTGGAGTTGATATTGAGGGTCAACTTGGAGAGGGGACTAGACAGCTGACGAGAGACTGTCGTGGGTCTCCAGAAGGACAAGATAATCCGCATGGACTGAGGATGCCCCATGCCCCAGGCACTGTGCCACGCAGGTGGAAATCCTGATGCTGGCAGGTAGAAATTACTCCGGCTTGGCCGGGGAGGAAGGGAAGATTTGAAGAGGTGCAGCAACGTGCCCAGCGTCACACAGCTGGTATAAGACCAACCAGGAATGTGAACCAAAGGCTGTGAATGAAGCTCAGTCTCATTCAGGCAACATTTGGGGGACGGGTGTAAGGGACACAATGCACACGTGTCTTAGATCCCATGGCCGTGCTGGGGGCGGGGGCTGGGAGTGAGAGATGGAAGACCCCGTGGTGTGACACTGTCTACCTTCGCCCCTCCCCTCCTTGCCCCGTCCCCCCGCCCCGAAAACTCCAGATCACCTGCTTCCTAGTTCCTATCCTCTCAGGAAGGCAGAGAGGCAACGTGGCGATATTCTAGCCAAGCAGAAAGGCAGGGATGAGGACGAAAAGTGGGGACCTAAGCAACACCAGGGTCAGAGCAGAAGGGAAGGCTAGGGTCCCCCGAGCCTGAGGGCCCAGGTTGCCCCTCCCTCCACGAGGAATCGGGGTGGAGGTGGGCCTCATACCCCTTCAAGGCTGACAAACCTGGATGGCCAGATAACCTGACCCCAAGAGCAAAGAATTGGAAGCGCATGGAGGAAAGCTCTAAATCTGGGGCGAGGACTGAGCCCACGACAAGCTATCGAGGTGCTCTGCCAGTATACTAAATATTTTAGTACAGTTATTTTAGAGGACAGAATCTCCTAATTGACCATAATGTCTTGAAATTCCCTCACTGTGTTATCTCACGAACACATTACTGCCCTGGTTATTTTATTTCCACAACTTCTTTGGATATGACTTTGCCATATCAGGAATTATATAAGTTGTATGCTGCAAAAAAAGTAAATAAATAAATAAAGACACTCTGCCCACTGTCTCCAAGGAAGAGACCGACAACTTCAGGTCTTTATGTTTTACTCACCCTCTCAAATCATTCTCCCCGCTGGAAGATTAGACTTGAAAGTTGCCACTTATCCTAACTATAAATATGTAAAACTGGCTTATTTTAATAACTAGCTGTAGATGGGGATTCAGTGATTGGATAGGAGACACACATATATTTGTATATAAAGCTAACAGTCTATTGGAAATACTAAAGCAAACTATTTTTCTCTTCCCTATAGTTCATGAGGGCCTGCCCACTGCATCCAGTAACCCAGTGGATCTGATTACTTCAGAAGACACACGGCCCCAGGACAAAGAATTCAGAGCTCGATTTGGGTTGCAAAGTGGATGTGTTTCAATCTTCAGAGATACTCTAGTTTTGCATGCCAGGCATCGACAAGAATGAAAAAGGCTTCCTAACTTCAGAACGTTTTCTTGATAAACCAAGAGCAAAACTTGGAAGTCTCAGCCCATCATTTTGCTATAAACAATCTCAAAGAGGAGACCCAAAAGTTAAAATGTAAGGAAAGTCCGAACCAGACCACCAGACACAACTGTGAAATATAGGCTTGTTGGTGTCAGGAGGAGGAACCAAAGAGGAAAGGAGAGAGACAGAGAGCTGAGATGTGGGCGTGTTGAGCCCTCCAAGACCTTGAGGAGAAGGGGAGAGCCTCCTGAAAGCCGGGATAGATGTCCAAGGCAGAGGAAATCACAGTGGAGGGCGAGGGTGGCCTGGTTTGTCCACCCAAAGAAACATCTCCTGAGAAATAGGTCCAGAGGAACCTCCCAAAACTCTTGGCCCTCATCCTTTGCTCTGGTGAGATTCAATCATTCCTACCTGGAAGAGAGCTGAATGGTGGCTGATCAGCTTGTCTTTTGGATGGGGAGAGAAAATTACTCCACACTGGAGCCCCACAGAATGGAACGCCCAAAACAAGGAACAAATGGAAACAGGCAGAATCTAGGGAGCAAGAGAGTTGGCCAAGGTGGAGGTTCCATGAGCAGCTCCATGGTGGGTCTGGGGGGGGCACCAAGAAGCATCGCTCTCATCCAGAGAACTCACCCCAGGCTACGCCAACTGCAAGTACATGGGCACGGCCGGAAGCGACACGAGAAGAGAGGAGAGATACCTCACTCCCCAGGTCTCTTTCCCACCCCCAAGAAGCTACAGAGGCTGTCCCCAAACCCCGACACCGTTTTGAGGATGGGAAACAGCCTTTCGGTCAGGGTGAAGGATTCCAACGCGGTGGGGTGTTTCAATCCTGAGTTGATGGGATATTTACCCAAAGTATAAAACCAGAAGTGTCTGTGATTCAGAAAGGCAAGCTGAAGTTTGAGATTCTTCCCCTTCCCCCAGCACCACTGGACATGGAAGATTTGACAACAAGACGAGGCCACACAGAAAATAACGAAAGGTACTTTTTTCCCCGCACACACCTGAAAGGTAGTGTGAAATATTTTGACATACGTTTTGTTTTTGGCCCAGGAGTCTGCAGCGATTTCAAGAAGCTTTCCTTTAACTTTCGGGGGTTGTTCTGTGATTCATCCAACAGGCTGAATCCCAAGCCAAACAGAGACAGACAACCCAGGTAACTGACAAGGCGGGCTAGATTCTCTCCTTTGCTTGGATTGTTTTTCTGAATTTCCCACAAGCCAATTTTGATGCAAATTCATCTGCCAACCTTACACAAATGCATAGCCCTAAATTCCTCAAGTCTAGTCAGATATATGTTTGATGACTTCATAGGCTGCAAAAAGATGGGTATGCCGCTGAGGTCCAGGCACAAAGAAACTTGAAGTATCCAGGTAGAGTCCAGCTTTCCCAAGAGATCAGGCTGTGCTTTCAGAGCTGGCAGTTAGTGACATGGTACGCGTGTGTGTCCATAGTCACCAGGAGTGTCTGCAAAAGCTATGCCCTTCCTGTGTATCAACCATGCATCCCTCAATAGGATACAAGAAACAGGTTAATAAGCACACAGATAACAATAATACATGGTATTCAGATATGATCATCCACACACAGATGATATATCTGGACTCAGTCAACATGAGTGCTTGATGTGCAAGACTGTTGCTTTCAGGACGGTTTTCTCGGTGCATAGCTTTTCCCTCGATATCCTTGGCCATCAACAGTTGGAACGTCGGGCAAAATAGAGTGGTTTGGTTTATATGAGAACACAATAGTACAGAACAGGAATCTGCTCCTGTCACACGTAACGCACCCCAGATTCCGCAGGGACAATCTCTGGATGACCACGGAGGGTATCCCACACGATAAGAGTAACTCGTAGTACTTAGAAAATGCAGGGCGCTACACTAAGCACCTTGTATGTAGGAATCATGTGCGCTCTTTTCAAGGTCATTGCCTGCTCTGGGTTTTGTTCTGATACAGTCATACGTGCCTGTGCATAAGTCTTTTATGAACAGTAAGTTCTCAGAACATCCAGAGCCTGCCTGTCAGTTTTCTACGGCTGTGTTCACAGGAGTGCAGAATGCCAAGGTTAAAAAAGCCTCATCTACCACTTTTATTTATTTCAGACGTATTTATTCAGCGTCTATGGAATAATTACTGCATGTAGCAGCTGCCCGTTCGAGTGAAGGATTCGATTCCTCTTTGCCTCTGCTACTTTTGCGACATGATCAAATGGACACGCTCTTTTCCCATTTGCAGGCAGATCCTGAATCTTACCCTACTTCTGAGAGAGATCTGAGAAGCCGGGAATGTGAAAAAACACATTACCATTCAAAGGCACGGCCAAAGGGCCAACGTATAAGAAGGGAAAAACAGCCAGGCTTGTGCATATGAAATAGAGCGCCAGCATTCCATTAGAACTAGGTTACTGAATCGAACTATCTGACATATTCATCCCAATTAATTTCAAGGAGGAAAAGCAAGTGGAAGTGGATGTGTAGAAGCATTGCTACCAGGCAGCTTGTCTGAGATCATTAGACACGATATTCACGCGCAACTATTAGTGTAACTAGTAGACAGTGAATCACTCCTTCCGACAATCAGTGCTATTGGGTAGACGTTATGGTGCAACAACCCTTAACTTAAATCTCCATTAAGGATTCTAATCAATCTCGACGTGCACATGGGTTTTTTCTTCTTTTTTTGGTGAAGAAAATTAATAATGCATAAGAATTACAGAAACCAACTCAAGCAGTCTCCTTTACATCCCTTTCATCTCCTTTTGGAATGCCGCGCAAAGGAAGGGCAGGGAGGGGCCTAGACTTCTGCAGCAGACCTTAGTCATGAATATTCACAGCAGACTCCCAGCAGAATTGCCCGACTGTGGCACATTTATCTTGGAACTTGAGATCTCCCAGGAGTGGTGCAAATGAAGGAATTACAACCCTTTTTTCTGAGGGTTCCAGACCTGCATGCCGTGGAGAATTATCCAAAAGGGAACCGGACCTGCAGGGTCTTCTCCCAGGAAGAGTTTATTAAGAAGAAATGGCCATCACGACCTTCCCAGGCCTGGATGGAAGCACAGGCCAGGGTGAGCTGATGAGGTCAGGGTCAAGTTGTGTGGCGGGAGACATGAGAAGTCACAGAGTGCCGCTAGTGATTGATGCAATTTCTTTGAGAATGTTATATTGCAGGAAGGAGGTAAGTTATGGGGCGAATTGAATTTTTAAGAAAAAATATTTCTCAGAGAGCAATGAAAGGGGAAAACGGTTATGTGAGAATATAGCATGGGCCTCATACACACAACAGGTACACTTACTGAGAACTCAGTACGTGCAAAATGTCATACATAAATTTTTTCTAACATTTACAACACTCCTGAACAGTAATTTTTTTTACATATATTCATTCTTTTTCAGATTCTTTTCCCATACAGGGAATACTGAGTAGAGTTCCCTGTGCTATACAAGCAGGTCCTTGTTGGCTATCTATTTTATGTATAGCAGTGTGTGTATGTTAATCCCAAACTCCTAATTTATCCCTCCCCACCAAGTTTCCCCTTTGGTAACCGTAAGTTTGTTTTTGAAATCTGTGAGTCTGTTTCTGTTTTGTAAATAAGTTCATTTACATCATTTTAAAAATCAGATTACATAACACCTCATGCAGCTATATGTCCAAAAAAACAAACAACCCAATCAATAAATGGGCAGAAGACCTAAATAGACATTTCTCCAAAGAAGACATACAGATGGCCAAAAAGCACATGAAAAGATGCTCAACATCACTAATTATCAGAGAAATGCAAATCAAAACTACAATGAGGCATCGCCTCACACGAGTCAGAATGGCCATCATCAAAAAATCTGCAAATGATAAATGCTGGAGAGGGTGTGGAGAAAAGGGAACCCTCCTATGCTGTTGGTGGGAATGTAAATTGGTGCAGCCACTATGGAGAACATAATGCAGGTTCCTTAAAAAACTAAAAATAGAACTACTATATCATCCAGCAGTAAATGTTTTTATTCCCATTTCGCAGAAGAGGGAACTGAGGCTCTGAGAGATGTCAGGGGTTATCACCCCCATTATCACCACCACACCCTGGTTACTAGAACTCCAGAGGTCTCCCATCTCTGCCAGGGTGTCAGGTCGGTGCTTCATCACAGAAAAGCACCCCAGGGACCACTCGGCAAATTAGATCTTGGGCAGGCGTGGAGTGATAACACCCAGGATAGAAAACAGTCCATAATCAGGAATTTATACAAATCTCCAAACCCCATTATGCAAAACAAGCTTTAAAATGAGAATGCAGGGCTTCCCTCGTGGCGCAGTGGTTAGGAATCCACCTGCCATTGCAGGGGACACGGGTTCAAGCCCTGGTCTGGGAAGATCCCACATGCCGTGGAGCAACTGGGCCCGTGCGCCACAACTACTGAAGCCCACACGCCTAGAGCCCATGCTCCGCAACAAGAGAAGCCACTGCAATGAGAAGCCCGCGCCCCTCAGCGAAGAGTAGCCCCCGCTCGCCACAACTAGAGAAAGTCTGCACACAGCAACAAAGACCCAACGCAGCCAAAAATAAATAACTTTATTTTTTAAAAATAAAATAAAATAAAATAAAATGGGAATACAGCTGGGCCATGAACATTTAGAAACACAACTATGTTTTAAGAGCGCTCCCTGATGCAAACTGGATTGATAAAAGGGCAACTATAAAGCACCTGTATGCTGTTATTCAGTCAATTTTCATTTTAAGATCTATTTATCTCTGTCTAGTACTGCTTTTATTTATAATTGCTAGTGTTGCCTGTGGTATATGTATCTTTATGAGCTTTTCAAGGTGTGTTTTAGGAGAACAGAATTAAAAGATTGCTTCCATTTGTTTCTCTTTCCAATTCACCCTTTTGTTATTACAAACTCAAGGACAGCTGCAACCTCCATGGGGTTTATGTGCTTAACTGTATTTTTGCTTTCTTTATAGTTTCATTAGATGGTACACATTTCCTGATCTTTATTTAACAAATACCGTATGCTAACACATATACATGGAATCTAAATAAATAAATAAATAAATAAAATAAAAAAGGTTCTGAAGAACCTAGGGGCAGGACAGGAATAAAGACGCAGACGTAGAGAATGGACTTGAGGACACGGGGAGGAGGAAGGGTAAGCTGGGACGAAGTAAGAGGGTAGCACTGACATATATACACTACCAAATGTAAAACAGATAGCTAGTGGGAAGCAGCCGCATAGCACAGGGAGATCAGCTCGGTGCTTTGTGACCACCTAGAGGGGTGGGATAGGGAAGGTGGGAGGGAGATGCAAGAGGGAGGAGATATGGGGATATATGTATATGTATAGCTGATTCACTTTGTTATACAGGAGAAACTAACACACCATTGTAAAGCAATTATACTCCAATAAAGATGTTGAAAAAAACCCAAAAAACAAAGATCTTCACAGTGTTTGGTATTTCAACGTTTAGTGTAATATACTAGGAAAGGCACAAGGCTCCTCGAAGAGGTATTGAATCTAGTTGAACAGACAGATATTTGCAAAACAAGTAAAAGCATACACTGCTGACACATAAATATTATTATAAGTAAATGAATAAAAGCTACAAGCAAATGAATAAACTACAAGTAAATTAAAAACAATGGCAATAACACCACCACCCAAAACTCAGAAGGCTCTGAAGACCTGGGTTTGGCTAATAAGGAAGTAGCCAGTAAGTTGAGAAGTTTTGCTTTGTTTTCGTGTCCAGGGAAGTGATTGGAGAGAAAGGCAATGATGAGTTGAGTTTTCGCTTCAGTGCTGATGGGAGAGAGCACAGGAGTTCTGAGTCAAGTACATGTTAACTTTTGTGATCTCGTCAAGCATCACTCAAGAATGCTCCTTGCTATATTCCAGTACAGTGGCTTTCAAAGTATGGACCTTGGACCCTGGTAGTCTGGGAGATGTTTCACAGGGTCCCTGAGAACATGTCCACCTTCATAATAATATGGAAATGTCATTTACCATTTTCACCTTGTTCACAATTGTACTGATGGTGCAAAAGTAGGGAAAACTGTTGGCTCCTTAGCACTGACCAAGGCACTGATCCCAAACTGTACTAATATTCATCACTACCATGCTCTGGAATAAAAGAATGCCAGTTTCATTTCAGAATGTTGTTGATGAAGCTGTAAACATTGCTGACTTTCTTAAATATCTTGAGTACGTGTCTTCTTAACATTCTGCATGAAGAAATGGGATGTATACATAAAGCTCTTCTCCTGCACAATGAAGTCTGATGCTTGTCTCCAGGAAAAGAACAAAAAGTGTGCTGTTGTTTGAGAAGTGAGGTAAAATAGTAGCTCCCACGTTTACTTGATAGAATGACTGACAGACAATCTGTGGCCATTCAGACTTGGGTGTTTGGCAGACATTTTCTCAAAAATGAACAAAAGTGAGCATGTCACTTCATGGAAAACAACTGACAGTATTTGTTGCCAGTGACAAGTTCAACATCTCAGGAAAAAATTAGAATTTTAGAAATCTTGCATCTTCCACCATGAACTTGATGGGCTCCCAAAACTTAAATTTGTTCCCAATAAACTCAGTGGTGATGTTAATAAATGTGAGTTTTTGATCTTATATAATGAAATGTGTGAGTATTTGAAAGTCCTGCATAACTTAGTGAACGGATATGTTTTAAATGACTAATGCATAATGTTACAAGTCATGTGTGGGTAAAAGATGCATGCGAAGTACTAGATGAAGAAAATGGATTTCATTGGTACAGTCACTATGGAGAACAGTATGGAGGTTCCTTCTAAAACTAAAAATAGAGCTATCACATGATCCTGCAATCCCACTCCTGGGCATGCACCCTGAGAAAACCATAATTTGAAAAGATACACGCACCCCAGTGTTCACAGCCGCACTATTTACAACAGTCAAGACGTGGAAACAACCTAAACATCCATCGACGGATGGATAAAGGAGATGCGGTATATATTTACAATGGAATATTACTCAGCCATAAAAAAGAGTGAAATAATGCCATTTGCAGCAACATGGACAGATCTAGAGATTATCATACTAAGTGAAGTAACCAGAAAAAGAAAGACAAATATCATATGATATCTCTTACATGTGGAATCTAAAAGAAATGATATAAATGAACTTATACATAAAACAGAAACAGACCCACAGACATAGAAAACAAACTTAGGGTTACCAAAGGGGAAGGAGGAGGGAGGGATAAATTAGGAGGTTGGGATTAACACATACCTACTACTATCTATAAAATAGACAACCAATGAGGACCTACTGTATAGCACAGGGAAATATATATATAAATCACTTTGCTGTACACCTGGACTTAACACAACATTGTAAAGCAGCTATACTTCAATTTTTAAAAATGAATTTTGATGTCACAAAGGAAAAAAAGTTTCTTGATATAGGTTCAGATCACATTTTTAATTAACCTGTAAGAATCTATCCATGACGAGTTTTGGTACAGTACTAAAGAAAAAATATCCACAATTATTTAATTATTTAAATATATTTAATTATTTTTAATATATTTACTTATTTAATTATCCTATCTTTTCCAACAACATGACTGTGGGAGACCAGATTTTCTTCATAGCTACCAACCAAAACAATATATCGTTACAGATTGAATGCACCAGCAGCTATGAGTATCCAGCTATTATTAGAAACAGAGATTAAAAAAATTTGCAAAAATGTTTAACGAAAAGTAATCCTGCATTTAACAGTTTTATTTTGGAAACTATAGCTATTTTTTATAAACCTGTTTTTATGTTCCTGTGAAATAGGTTTACTATTACGGTTACTTTTATACGAATGTATAAATATTTTTAAGTGTCTCCACTATGACTTCTAATGTGGTAAATATAAATATATATAAGTCACGTGTATAAAACCTCTATGGGGTCCTATGCCTAGCAGTGGGCAGGGAAGGTGGTTAACTGCTACGATATGCCTTGATCGTTTATGTGAAGACTATTAACTTTATAAATAAAGGACTTATAAATATATTCATTTATAGTCATATAATTTACACTTTTTATAAGTTACAATTACATAATCTTATTAAAAGCCTTTATAAATAAAGAACTCCATCCATCTTCTCTTCATTGACCAAATCACTTTCCTCAAAATATCAGCCCCTCCATCTAACTTATTCAAAACTGTCCCACTGAACTCTACAATCACCTGAATGACTTCAAGTGGTTAAGGACCCCTGTCTCTGTAAGGATGGATGGGGCAGGCAGACCCTCAGACACCCTCAATGACCCCGCCTCCTGGTTAATCCATTCCCTTGTATCATTGCCTTCCCTTGCATGTGGGTTGCCTTGGTAATGTGCTTCTAACCAAAAGAACATAACAAAGGTGACAGGATGGCACTTCCATCATGATGTATGAAAGATTATAACTTCATCTTGCTTTCATGTTTTTTTAAAAAAATTTTTATTGGAGCATAGTTGCTTTATAATGTTGTGTTAGTTTCTGCTGTACAGCAAAGTGAATCAGCTATATATATACATATATCCACTCTTTCTTGGATTTCCTTCCCACTTAGGTCACTACAGAGCACTGAGTAGAGTTCCCTGTGCTATACAGTAGGTTCTCATTAGTTATCTATTTTATACATAGTATTGTTTATATGTCAATCCCAATCTCCCAGTTTATCCCACCCCGCCCTTTCCCCCTTGGTAACCATACGTTTGTTCTCTACATCTGTGACTCTATTTCTGCTTTGCAAATAAGTTCATCTGTACCATTTTTCTAGATTTCACATATAAGTGATATTATATGATATTTGTTTTTCTCTTTCTGACTTCTTCACTCTGACAATTTCTAGGTCGATCCATTTCTCTGCAAATGGCATTATTTCATTCTTTTCTATGGATGAGTAGTATTCCATTGTATATATGTACCACATCTTCTTTAACCATTCATCTACTGATGGACAATTAGGTTGCTTCCATGTCCTGGCTATTGTAAATAGTGCTGCATTGGGGTGCATGTGTCTTTTTGAATTAGAGTTTTCTCCAGATATATGCCCAGTAGTGGGATTGCTGGGTCACACGGTAGTTCTGTTTTTAGTTTTTTAAGGAACCTCCCTACTGTTCTCCATAGTGGCTGCACCAATTTACATTCCCACCAACAGTGCAGGAGGGTTCCCTTTTCTCCACACCCTCCCCAGAATTTACTGTTTGTAGATTTTTTGATGGTGGCCATTCTGACTGGCTGCTTTCAAGTTTTTAAAATTTTTTCTGCCTTCTCAGGTCACACACTGGGAAGAAGAAAACTGCCAGGCTGGAGCTGCCTGCTTGGAAAGGAACAAACAAACAGCTGGGGAGGAACTTAATTTTCCAACAACTATGTCAGGTGACTCTTTCCCCAGTCAAACCTCCAGATAAGATCCCAGCCCTGACTGACACATGGATTGCAGCCTAGTGAGGAATCATGCAGTAAAGGACCCAATGCCTGGGTCCCTGATCCACACTGACTGTGAGGCAATAAATGTGTGTCATTTCAAGCCATTTAGTTTGTGGTTTCTTGTCATGCAGCAATACACAACTATTACAATGAGTGTGTGGGGTATTTCTCCTTCCATGTAAGTCAGAGTAGGTATTGATGTGAGTAACACTTAGGAAGAATTACCTATCATGGTTTGCATTAACTGATATCTTTAATTGCTCACGACCTGGAGGTCAAAGTGCCTCAGATATAGCAAGTGCTTAAGAAAGCTTCATCAAATTACTGTAAAACATATTCAATTTATTTCACAAATGCATGTAAGGCTCTGTGCTGGATTCTGCATATGAATATCAAGGTGATCAGGGTGTTTTCTGAGCTGGTGTGATTTAGCATTAGTGGTAGGAGCAGACTTGTAAATAAGCGTCTGTAATTAAATATCGCACAAAGTGAGATACTGCATGAAGAGGACATTAATAAACACAATGTCACAATAATACTTTGAAGGAAGCAACAAAGCAAACATTGCTTTACAGAGACAGAGTTTGCATTTTGAAAAATGTTTGGGTTTTTGTGGTAAGTCAAATGCCCCCCACAGATGTCCACACCCTAATCCCTTGTACTCATGAACCTGTCAAGTTACAGGACAGTTACATCTGCAGATGTAATTAAGGTTACGGACCTTAAGATGTGGAGATAATCCTGAATTACACAGGTTGACCCAATCCAATCACATGAACCCTAAAAAGCAGAGAACTTTTTCTAGCTGAAGTGGGAGAGACATGGCAGAAGCCAGAGAGATGGGAAGCATGGCAAGGACTCAGTGTCCTGTTGTCAGTTTGAAGACAGAGGTGGCAACATGGCAAGGAACGCAGGGGTCCATAAGGAGCTCAGAATGGCATAGCCGCTGGCTGACAGCCAGCAAGGAAATGGGGAACTCAGTCCTACAGCCAGAAGGAGGCGAATTCTGCCAAGCACCGGAATGGCTTTGAAAGCAGATCCTCCCTCTGAGTCTCCAGATAAGATCTCGGGCCATCCGTCACCCTGAGTTTAGCCTTACGAAACCCACAGCACAGAAACAAAGCGACACCACCCTGTAAACTTCTGACCTATATACCTGGGAGATGATAAATGTGTGATGGTTGAAGCTGCTAAGTTTATAGCAGGATTAGAAAAACCGATACAGACTTCGGCGGTTGGGGGAAGGAGAAAAGACATTCCAAACAGTGGGGATCTGTTAGCATGAACCAAGATATATGGCCGCGGCCAAGGAGAGGAAATGGCAAGTTATCTGAACATAAGAAATATGGAGAGAAGAGGAAACAGAGCCAGGAAGATAAGGCTCGGGAATGAGTATCGAGAAAGAAAGTCCCAGCATTTGTCTGAAGAACAGATGAGAGTGGGCACGAATCTGTAGGAAGGAAGGATGATGCATCAGAAATCATCTGGATAAGACACGACACGATAACCCTAAACTAAGAGAGCGGCGTTTGCAATCAATAAAAGTGTACCAGTTCAAGAGACATTTCTAAAGTGGAATTGACACGACTCGATAAAAATTCAATGAACTGTTGCGAGGGAGAAAAGACGACTCCCAAATTTTGACGCTAAAGGAATCAGAAGATGGTCACGCAATTAGCCACGAGGAAGAGGAGGGCTGCGTGTTTTTTGGTTTTTTTTTGTTTCCTTTCCTTCAGGGAAAGGGGAGGTTAATTCATTCTGTTCGGAATGGGTTGGGTCTAAAGTGTGTAGGGAGCAATTTGTAACACTGACTGCAGCTTTGGGTAAAAGTAAGAGCTAGTGTGTGTGTGTGGGGGGGGGTGGTTGGGAGGGTTGGGAGTCATTTCTAAGAGGAAGTAGTTATAGCCAGGAAGTGAATATAAAATAAGACACGAGAAACCTCAAGGGGAAAATTCCTGCACTTAACAGAAAGGCAGCGGTGGAGAAATGGGGGGAAACCAGAGAGCTCCTCAGAGGAAAATGAGGGATGTGATGAACTTAGAGGAGAACTCAGAAGGATGGTTTCCCAGACCCACAAGGAGGGTTTTAAAAAGGAAGAGCTGCCTGGCAGTGTCACGTGGCCTAGAGAACTCCACGAAGAAGAACATGCGAGAAGGCTACTCCTGTTGGCAACCGAGAGTGTGTCAGGGCCCTTTGAAAGGGGCGCTCTGAGCGCAGAGCGCGGAAGGCGCTGTGTTTCAATGCTGGAGGATGGTCCACGGAGGGTGAAACCAGCGCAGGCACACTTCTGCACGATGACATGGCGAGGTTTCACGAGGCAACCAGGAATGGGATGGCACGTTCGTGGACCAGGGAAGCTTGAGGACAGGGAAATCTGTGCGAAGGAAGAGGCTGGACTTCCAAAGGAAACGTCCGGGTGGGTCAAGATCCTAGAGAGAGGGCAGTGAGTGCATTCCAACGCGGAAGAGCCCAGCAGAAGAGGGGAGCGTCTCGAAGGAGTCTGCCAAGACAGAAGGAAGATGCAAGGGCACAGAGAAGATGCGAGGTGAAGCGTGCAAAAGCTGAAGGAGAGTCATCCAACGGAGCTCCGTGTTCTCAGTTCGGTAAGAGTCAGAGAGGGGAAAGGGACCAAGGCCTGGAGACGTGAAAACTGTGGCCGCGGTGTAAACAGCTGCCGTGGTGGATGGGATAGACCCTGCAATAGGGATGCAGGGTCTCCCAGAGGGCAGGCCAAGGATGCGGGGTATTTGTGGACGCCAAAGAGTGTGGGGCTTACGGTCCAGATGCTGCAATCGCTTTGCTACACCGGTGTGTGTGTGTGTGTGTGTGTGTGTGTCTGCATCACATCACTGTGCAACCCTCCAAGGGGGCAGCCGTATGTACGTCCACCTGGCAGGAGGGCAACTGGGGACAGGGGCACACAACTAGTAGCCATGGACTTTTAAAAGCAGGTGTGGTATCCAGCAAGCCCTTGTTCTCTGCAACAGTGTGAGGCAACGAGGGAGAGAGGGGAAGAGAGAGAGAGAGATTGCCCAGGGAAGGATGACGACTGCAGAAGTATGGGGTAAGAAAATGAGTGAGGATTTTGTCCAGAGGGGACTGCTGGCTTCACCCAACTCAGGCAAAACCACGCCTTGGCCAAGGGACAGTCCAGAGAACAACTTTCCTCGGTTGGACACGTATTCCTGCTCCTGATTTTGCTGTAGCTGTTCCCCCACAGGTACAGTTTCCTTTCTTTTTCCTGTAGAGCTGCCCCCTCTCCAGCAATATCCAAAGGTGGTCAGCAACTGAATCGATGCAAACCCCTGGCTTGGTATCAATGCACGTCTTAATGTAAGTCCAACAACTATTCTGGGGCTGTTGAGAATCTTACATCATAAATGGACCAATTAACACAAAAAGGACACCATGTATCAAACTCTTATTTCCTTCACCTTGACATACACCCTAATGGGTCTCTCTGATCGGCAGCTAATACAGAGGCTAAGGGTGTGACATCTGAGTGACACTGCCACATGCAGACTGTGGCTCTAACCATTATGTACGTGGAGGCTTGGGGCGAGGAACTGTCCTTTCCAACCCTCAATTTCCACATCTGGGAAATGGGATGAAATGCCTGGTAATGCTTTTTGAGAAATAACGGAGTCAATATACGTAATGCTTTTAGAATGTTGCCTGGTACCCAGTAAACAGGCAATAAGCATTAGCTAATTCTGATTGAAAGTGGGGCTCTTGTTTTTTGGTAACTATCAGATATCCTCTTGAGAAAACTCCGGCTGGGTAGTCAGGTCACATTATTGTGAGAGTTCATGGAAGTTTCATGCAATGCAAAGAAAGGAAACCAAGGAAAGCCAACCCCGGGGGTTCTAGAAATGGAGCCGTATATTTGCAGAAGAGACATCTTTTCCTCTCTCTCATTCTCTCCGCCTCCTGTTCAGCTTTTCTGCTTCTCCACTGCTCTCTCATCTGTTCCCCTCCATCCTCTCTCCCCACTGTCTCCCTCTGTCTACCCGGCTTCTCTCTCTCTCCTAACTTCAGCATCGGGTGGCTGCCAGTGTCACCCGAAGACAAGACTCTCCACGATGTCCCAGCTGGCACTCTTCCAGCCACATGCCTCAGAATCTCGGGTCCCGTGAGGTTCAGATTCCTGGCGAGAAACTGGACTGGCTCAGCTGCTGCCTTCATACCCAGCCCGACAGATGGTCCATTTCTCATCAGCCTGTAGATATATCCTTCACCTATTCCTATTCCTAGCTGCTTGTATGTGCAGTTAGGGGGCGTCGAGCGGAAGCAAGAAGGTGGTTACCGATGCAGCCATGGGTGTGGCCTCTGGATAGGGGCTCTGGGCAGGGGTCGCTCTAGGAAAGAGTTCTAGGTAGAGCGGTTCCCCTGAAATCCATCCAGTACACGCTGTCACACGTGGGATTTATAATCACTTCCACTCGCCATCGTGCCATCCTTTATTTGATCGTCGAGCGTTATATATGGTGCCTCAGCATCAATACGGAGAAGGAAGGAACAGCCGTCTTTCCTCCAAGATATATGGCTGGCACAGATGTCATATCTCAAGACAGAAACCCTTTTGTTGCATGTGCTATGGCTTGAATTCATTTACAATCCTAATGTGATTGAAATTTGCCTTGTGACATGATACTCCAGCCTCTTGCAAAGACGTTGAGCGCAGAGGGGAGTGGGAGAGGGGCAGGGATGACATGGGAGCTGGCCACCTTGGGAGAAGGGTCATTTCCTCCTGCTTCCCAGGAGAAAAATGAGCCTTTTGTAAAAACGATGCTTTCAATCCTGGAAGGGAGATTCCAAGTACATGCTTTTCTTTTCTTCTCTGAAGCACAAAAAAGTGTAACTCTCTGAAACATGAGAAGCATTTCTGCATCTTACAGAACAGTGTATAGAAGGGGGTATTTTATCCCTTCCAAGAAAATAGGTTTGAGCATCCTTTGTGTATACAGTGACATACTGACTGACTTACTTTAAGGACAAAACCTTTTACTTTTCTGCCCGTCATCCTTTCACTCAACTGAACCACGTAGGCTCTGAAGGCACCAAGGGGGTGCAACACAGAGTTTGTTGTTGCTATAGTTTAATTTCTGAGAAGCATTTCAGCCCCTTTCTTAAAACCTTTCAAGGGCTTCCCTGGTGGCACAGTGGTTGAGAATCTGCCTGCCAATGCAGGGGACACGGGTTCCAGCCCTGGTCTGGGAAGATCCCACATGCCACGGAGCAACTGGGCCCGTGAGCCACAACTACTGAGCCTGCGCGTCTGGAGCCTGTGCCCTGCAATAAGAGAGGCCACGACAGTGAAAGGTCCGCGCACCGTGATGAAGAGTGGCCCCTGCTTGCTGCAACTAGAGAAAGCCCTCGCACAGAAACGAAGACCCAACACAGCCAAAAATAAATAATTAAAAAAAAAACACAAAAACCTTTCAAGGCTTGCCTCCTCACACTCCAATTTTCAGCCTTCATAAACAACACACAAAAAAGCATCCTTAAACACATACAGACACACACACACACACGTGCATGGATTCAGACACACACACAGGGGTACACACATACATCAGCATGTAGGCATGAGAACATTAAAGGGCTTGCAATTGCTAGGCTCCTCTCCAACCTTCTGCCTACAGTTCCATCACTGCTTTATCCACCTGATGAAAACTACCTCCCTCAAGTGAAGTATTTTTTTTCTCACCTGTAAATAGAGACAATAATTACTCCCTCATGTATGAAACTAAAATGACAATGGAAACGAGGCTGATGACAGGCTGGAATGTAGGTCATTAGGGAGGGTAGCAGAGGCGGCCAGTGGCACCAATATCTATTCTGCTCCCCCTTCATAATTATAGAATTATTATCTGCGCACAGAGCTGCCCTGATAAAGACTACATTTCCCAGACTACTTTGTGGCTTAGTTTGGTCATGTGACTGTATTCTAGCCAGTGAGCAATGAAAGTGAAGGGACCTCCCTGGTGGTCCAGTGGTTAAGACTTTGCCTCCCCATGTAGGGGGTGCAGGTTTGAACTAAGATTCTGTATGCCTCACGACCAAAAAACCAAAACATAAAACAGAAGCAGTATTGTAACAAATTCAATAAAGACTTTAAAAATGGTCCACATCAAAAAAATCTTAAAAAAAAAAAGAAATGAAAGTGAAACACGGTCCAAATTCCAAAACATGCTCATGAATCGTCTCAGAAAACGGCATCTGAAGGATGACAAAAAACAGGATGGGAGGAGTTTGAACCCCTGAGAAAGTCTTAACAGAAAGCCAGTCCTAAACCGGCCACATTCAATATTGTGTAAGTCACATTTCATTTGGGTCTCTGTTACTATTGCCAAAACCTGTATCTCAACCGACACCTGCAGCAGTCAACGCTCAGACAAACGGGAAGGCCGCCAGGTCATTCTGAGTCTTTGTCTCCCTTCTCCATCCTCCTGGTTCCTCTCTCTTCCCGGTCCCTAACCCCATGTCCCAGCATCTCAGGCTGCCCTCTGTCCGTCCTGGAGTCAACGGCTGCCAGTCTATCATCCCCAGCTCCTCTGGAGCGGGCACAGAAAGTCACGGGAGGCCTTGAGCCCTTCAGAAGATCAGCCAACCTAAGAGAGAGCTTGTCCTTTTCCCTGGGCTGTTTCTTGACGTCTCTTCCTCATCTCCCTCTCCGCCCAGGAGGTCCTCAACCGTCACCTTCCCTGGAGTTCTGTCTGTACCCCTGCAATCGCTCTCCTCATTGTTAGCCGCCTCCTCTGGGCTAATCTCTGAGAAGAGAAGAGAGACCCCATCAGGGACGGTTCTGATCCCTGGGTGGGATGGAGAAGCAGAGTTGGTGTCCGTGTCTGTGACCTCAGTTCTAGTCTGAGGCAGTCCCCCCTCACCCCTCTCTCTCACAGAATCTGTCCTTTAGACCCTGGAGAGGGTCGTGGGGGTCCCAGCCACACACCCTGCACATTCCTACTCCAGGTCTCATTCTTCTGTTTTATTCATTCATGGACTGATTTTATGTTAACTAGTAACATATGTCTTCCACAGCCTCATTGACTGCCTTCTAGGTGCCCGTCTCTGCACTTGGCACTGGGGATACAGCTGTGGCCACAACACATGATGCGTTGACTTGCATGGAACTTACATTCCAGCTGGGTGCAGGAGGGACCACGAAGCACCACCACCAACTGGGTGGTGCTAAGTGCTATGAAGAAGAGTAACTCAGGGTGAGGAGGAAAACCAGTGGAGTCAGGGCAGGCGACACTGGAATAGAAACCTGGAGAGACCGCACCATGACCTGCTTCCACCAACCACTCACACTCGGAGGGGGCTCTGGAAGCGCTTATGCACCTCAACTTACAAGGAGTGTGTGTATGCTGGGAAGGGCAGATGGATTTGGTTCCAGGGCTCAGTCCCTGGTCTTGTAGATATCAAGAAGTGGAGATCAATCCGTGCGGAGCAACATTTTCTCTAGAAGAATTCGGTGTATCTGCTACACGGATCCTTCCCGGCTGCACTGACCCTTGCTATGTAGCCTCTAAGCCATATTCTGTGGCCTTCTGAGACGTTTCGGGAAACAATGTCTTTTAATATAGACACTGTACGTATTATTGCAACCTAAGACTCCTCCTTGGCTCCTGACATCGATTTCTGAAATACAGATGTTCTGAATTTGCGATCACTGCGGAGCTGGTGGTGACTCCTTTCTCTCAGAACTTTTTCTATTGAATTATGTACTATCAAACCTTTCTTCCAACAGCTCACTGGGACATGACATGGTCCCCAGAGGACACTAATGTAATTGTTCATGCAAATTCAAATGGAGTCTCTGAAATAAGATAACAGAACTCAGTCATGGGGTCATTGGCCAGATCACCCAGAATGTTCAGGTCATTTCTAAAAAAAATATTTCCCCTGTACTATCAATAAAATGAGAATGTGGGAATTCCTTGCCGGTCCAGTAGTTAGGACTCCACGCTTTCACTGCTGGCGGTGCAGGTTCGATCCCTGGTCAGGGAACTAAGATCCTGCAAGCTGGGTGGCGCAGCCAAAAATTATTTTTTTAAATAAATAAATAAAAGCATAGAGCTGATAGCAACCTTATTACAAAAATGAGAATGCAATATAAAAAATTCTGTAGAGAACTCACAGACACCCTGACAATCTGTAGATTACAACTGAGAAGCAGTGCCCCAGGGTATATGCAAAATCTTTACAACTGTCCTGGGTCCCACAGTATGAAGCATCCTTGCTTTTCCCTCATCTTCTACATCTAGTCAACCACCAAGTCCTATCCACTTCATCTCCTAAAGAAGTTTTGAATCTGTCTACTTTTCATATTCTCCAGTGCTACACCAAAGACTCTGTTCTCCTCTGCACTGCACTAAGAATGGTCTTTCAAACGGGATCAGACTTCCGCCCTTATTATAATCCTCTGATGGTTTCCCAATGACTTTAGACGCCAGGACAAGCCCTTCAGTAAGACTCCCCACACCGTGGTCCTTGCCTCTCCTCCGTCTCCAGCCCCACTTCCCCCTACTTGTTTCAACTATGCTCATGAACTTGACATGCTCTGTGATGGTTAATTTTATGTATCAACTTGGCTGGGCTAATTAGCTACACGTTATTTTCAGGGTGCATCTGTGAGGTGTTTCTGGATGAGATTCACGTTTGAATCAGTACTCTGAGTAAAGCAGATTGCTCTCCCACTGTGGGTGGGCTTCATCCAATCAGTTGAGGGACTGAGTGGAACAAAAAGCAGAGAAGGACTTGACCTGCAATTGCTGGTTTAAAAATGGAGGAACTGGGACTTCTCTGGTGGCACAGTGGTTAAGAATCCACCTGCCAATGCAACGGACACAGGTTCGATCCCTGGTCTGGGAAGATCCCACGTGCCACGGAGCAACTAAGCCCGCGAGCCACAACTACTGAGCCTGTGTGCCACAACCACTGAAGCCTGCACGCCTAGAGCCCGTGCTTCGCAACGAGAAGCCACCGCAATGAGAAGCCGGCGCACCGCAATGAAGAGTAGCCCCCGCTCGCCAAAACTAGAGAAAAGCCCGTGCGCAGCAACAAAGACCCAACACAGCCAAAACTAAATAAATTAGTTATTTTTTAAAAATGGAGGAACCCACGTGTAAAGTATGAGAAGGAAATTAATTCTGCAAGTAACCACCGAGCTTGGAAGACAATCTCAAGCCACAGGTGAGAACTACAGTCAGTCCCAGATGATACACTGATTCCACGCTGTGAGATGTATGGCAGAAAACCCAGCTGAACTGTGCTGGACTTTAGGTTACAGAACTGTGTATCAGTGCATGGGTACTGGTTTTGGCTGCTAAGTTGGTGGCGATTCATTGCACAGCCATGGAAAATTACCTATGGGAGATGTAGACTTTCTTGCCACCTGCTTCAGTTGAAGAAATGTGAACAGAAATGACTGTTACAGGGACAGATCTGAAGAGCAGCATGTGTTTCTACTTGCCCCTCTGGGTGCTTCTGTCCTCTGCCCCTTGAGCCTGGATCCTGGGTGCAACACATGGAGCAGAGCCACACTGGATGACCCACAAACCAATGAGCAGGAGAACAAATGTGTATTTTTATGCCACTGAGTAGAGCTGGTTGTTATGCAGCATTATTATGGAAATAACTGACTAATACATAGCCATTGCCAAGCCAAAGTCTGCAGGTCTTGGGCCAGAGTTGATGTATTTATCTGAAGGTCTAATCCTGTGGTTTTCTGACACATGGAATTAAACAGAACAAGCCACTTGCATCAAAGAGCAGAAGACCAAAGACTGCCAACAAATGGCCTCAAAATCAAGAATCTGACAAGAGTATGAAAATAAAGCCATTCAAGTAAAGGTCTGTCCTGAACCAGAACCACTGAATGCCACATGCTCAAGGTATGTCGGTATTTACACAAAGTAACCACATCATAAGTGCCTAAGAAATGTTACCTTTCTAAGTATCTACCAAATTTCTGAAGCTCATTCATTAGCAATCTATATAAAATTGAGTCCTTCTGTGATATTTCTAGCAGTTCAATAAGTGATTAAAAGCCAGGCATTCAATTCTGGATGCCAGAGTGAGGACATTAGCTCAGACCGGTTCTACTTGGAAAACCTACACCTTCTTCAAAACAACAAGCCTTAGCAAAATTGTTTCATGTCTTTTATCCCCTAAATGCAAAAACAGCTCAGACAATACAGGAAGAATTAAACAATCAATTTGATTGAAGGGGTAGGACAAACGCATACAGATTTGGTTTTTGCCAGTTTTTAAGGCTTTAATTCTACGGCTAAAGTTTAATTATCATTCACAAACACCCAATTCTGTGATCTTTGAGATAACTGAAAGTTGAATATATGTTATGTAGCTTTTGGAATGATTTTAATTAGGCCAAGGCCTTGTTCCTATTATTATCTTCTAACCCAACATGAGTTTAGCTATTTTAAGCCTGTGTTATCTGCAAAAAAAGCACTTTTTGCTTTGTTGCTCCACTATTTTTATTCCCAGAGCTAGTTAAGTTTGCATTTCGATTTTTTATTGCTAAAAATCTAACTTTCCAAATACACCAATATATCATTTGGGATCTAGAACCCAGGGAAAGTTCAGAATCTGCTATTATTGGATATTCCATGAGATATTTATTTCAAAGTAGCACAAAGAAAAATTAGATACTGTCCACTAAAGGAAGAAGTGGATACAAATGTACACGACACAGTTATTTCATTGAGATTTTTAGGTTAATGAGAAATTAAATGCATACTTTGCATACATAACTTTAGATCAGCATGATTCTTATGGAACAATTCTTTCTTAGAGAGCCATTTTTACATGTGTAGTTTGGACCACTCTGAATGGTAGCTGAGCTGCTAGAGGTCTCTCAAGAGGAGAGTGTCCAAAAATGTGTCCTTCTTTGAAAGATCATATTGACTTATTAAGAATTTTTTCAGATTGCAGAAATCATTGGATTGTATAAAGGAGGCATAAAGAGGTTTGATAAAGACTCATGGAGGGATGGGGGGGTGGCAAAGAGAGAATCATAGCAGCTAGTGAGCATGACTTGAGGAGGGGCCACAAATTTTCATTCAAAGGGAACAAACATAATTATGTGCAGTGGGGAAAATCCCACAGCAGAGGTGAGACCACTGAACCAAACTGGAGGACTGAAGGAAAGCTGAGGATGAAAGTCGGGAGCCGGGTTAAATATTTAGAGCCAGATCAAGAAGAGTGGCCAGAATCTGTGCACCTGAAGCTGTCAGGTGGAGCCCCCAAGAAGCTGGACAGTAGGACAGAGATGCCCAGAGATCTGGAGAAGAGGAATGGATTAGAGCTGGGTATGGCCATAGTGCACACCTCCTGGGGGCATTGCTCACACTGGACTCTCTGCTGGGCTCCAAAGGGGAGTCTTGTTCACAGAGGCAAAGTGAGACACACTCCCTGGAGTAGGAATGGCTCTTCCTTGGGGTTGAATATCCTATAATAGCAGATTCTGAACTTTCCCTGGGTCCTAGACTCAAGTCAGGAACAGAAAACACGCTCTGGACAGGAGACTTCACTCCGTCCCTCGGGATCCAGGAGAAGCTGAAAGGGTCAGGTTTCAGCCCGATGATCACCACTCTGTGTGCATGTGTATGTTGAAGACTTTATTTTTTAGAGAAGTTTTAGGTTCAAAGCAAAATTGAGCAGAAGATATAGAGATTTCCTACACCCCCTGCCTTCACGCCTGCACAGCCTCCTCTATCATCTACACCCCCCTCCAGACGGTACATTTGTTACAACTGATAAACCTATGTGGACACATCACCATCACCCCAAGTCCGTAGTTTACATTAGGGTTCACTCCTGGTCTTGTACCTTCTATGGGTTTGGACAAATGTATAATGACACAAGTATCCACCATTATAGTATCTATTCTGTATGAATACAGTTTCCATTATAGTATCTATTCTGTATGAGTACAGTTTCACCACCCTAAAAAATCCTCTGTGCTCTACTGATTCACCCCTCCCTTCCATCCCCTGGCACCCACTGATCTTTTTACTCTCTCCATGGCTTTATGTTTTCCAGAATGTCACAGTGTTGCAATCATACCGTATGTAGTGTTCTCAGATTGGCTCCTTCCACTTAATAATAAGCATTTAAGGTCCCTCCATGTCTTTCCATGCCTTGATAGCTCATTTCTTTTCAGCACTGAATGATATCCCATCGTCTGGATGGACCACAGTTTATTTCTCCATTCACCCACTGAAGGACACCTTGCTTGCATCCATGTTTTGGCAATTATGAATACAGCTGCTGCAAGCATCCCTGTTCAGGCTTTTGTGTGGATGTAAGTTTCCCACTCCTTTGGGACCACTCTGTTTTTTTTAAGCTGGTTGGGCAATGTGTGCAGAGAGGTGGGAGAATGGACAGGGTAGACTGGCCTCGGGTTCGATGCTCCAGACGTGGTGGCAGGTACAACCTTCCCAGTGTCCAGAGAAGATGAAAAATTCCTGTGAAGGTTTCAGGCATCATTCTGTTCACGTGAGATGTAAAGATGAATAAAAATCGGTTCCTCCCTCAAGGGGCTGGAAGTCTAAAACCCATCTCGCTGAATCCACATCTTACAGAAGACACAATAGCAGTGGTTATGCATTAACATGGGGACACAGTATGTTTCCTAGAGAGGAGATAACTGAACTGAGAATTCTAAGATAAATCATGGCTCCTCAATTTGGGGAGACGAGTCAGTGGGTAGAGAAGGGGGCATTCAAGGCATGAAGAGTAGCTGGAACATAGCTGGGGTTTGTTCATCAAGGCAAACGAAAAACAAACAAACAGAAAGTGCCATCAAAAGCCCAGGACTCCATCCTAAAGATGGTGTAAAAGTTAAACAATTTTGCCATAAAGTACATGTAGAGAGTCAACTTTGAATCACTGAAGGCTAAAAGAGAGCTACTTTACTTTTTGCTTCTTAAGTTATTGAAATAATGGACTTCATTTTTTTTATTACGATACAATTTGCATCTCATAATAGTTAGCATTTTATTTAATTTTTTTTTTAAACTTTTTTTTTGTCACACCATGCGGCCTGTGGGATCTTAGTTCACCGACCAGGGATCAAACCTGTGCCCCCTGTACTGGAAGCACGGAGTCTTAACCAATGGACTGCCAGGGAAGTCCCAGTTAGCATGTTAACATTGACAATTTGGTGGCTTTTAGGACAGTCACAAAGTTGTGTGACCATCACCGCTACCTAATTTCAGAACATTTTCATCAGGACACAGAGAAACCCTGCACCCATTAGAGGCCACTTCCCAGCCACTCTCAGCCTCTGTCTTAATCCTTTTGAGCTGTTATAAGAAAAATACTGTAGACTGAGTAGCTTCAATAAAAATTTATTTTTCACCATTTTGGAGACTGGGAAGTCCAAGATCAAGGTGCCGGCAGAATCCGGTGTCTGGTGAGGGCCCTCTTCCTGGTTCACAGACAGTGTCTTCTTGCTGTGTCCTCACATAGTAGCAGGAGGGAGAGAGAAGTCTTCGGGGTCTCTTTTAGAAGGGCACTACTTCCGTTCATAAGGGCTCCACCCTTAGGACCTAATCACCTCCCAAAAGCCCCATCTCCCAATGCCATCCGACAGGGGGTTAGAATTTCAACAGAAGAAGTTTGGGGAGTCATAAATATTCAGTCTGTTGAACCCTGGCAACCTCTAATCTACTTTCTCTCACTATGGATTTGCATAGTCTTGAAATGTCTTCACAGGATCATAGAATATATGGTTTCTTGTCTGTGATATTTTTCTCTTACCACAATGTTTTCAATGTTCATCCTCAATGTTGCACTTTATTCTCTCCAGGTAAAGAAAGGCTCTTGGCACTAGGCAAGCTCCAAGTCAGGGCAAAAACAGACAAATAAACCATCCCTTAGGAATGAGGGTTTGCTAGAGCCCAGGCTGTTCCTTCCCTCTGCTGCCTGCTAGACAAGCCGGGGGATGTTGTTTTTCAAGGCTGGAGAATGATGGATCGCACTTGGCAAGTTAAAACACCACCAAGCCTACTGTTTTTTTTTTACTGAGATTCAACTATTTTCCTCGAATAACTGCTGCCCGGATTGCTGCAAGCCTTTGGTTAATTTCCAGATTCCTGTAAAAGTTATCTCTGACAACTTTTTCTAGCTGTCTCACTGATTTTATGGAGAAGGGAAATTTTGGAGGTGCTTACTCTGCCATTTTCACTGCTGTCCATGTCATTTCCTTTTGCTTTCATTGATAAAACTTTATGAAGTAGATTGTAATGCTAGCCACAGATTTCCCCTCCCTTGTGTGCACGTCCTGTTGCAATGTGAATTTGCAATTACGCCCTGTAAGTGCGGAGGTCTACTTATCAACGTTTTGCATCTGGGTTTGGCCACGGAACCTGTTTGCAATGGAAAGCGGCAAACACACACCAGCAGACGCTTGCAAACTCTCTGCACCTGGGCTTGCCCTTGCCTGCTGATGTTGAAACCACCGGAATGGCAGCCTTGAGGACAAGCCTGGACCAGCCTGCTGGAGAATGAGGGAGCCACATGGAGAGGGGCCCTGGATGTTGCCCACCTTCACGGATGAAGCCATAATAAACCAGTCACCCCAGCTGTTCATCCACCAATTACAGATGCTGGAGCCAAGATCCACGGAGATAATCCTAGACAGGAAAGAGCCACCCCACTGAGCCCCACCTAAATGTCAACCTACAAAATCAGGAGCTAAGTAAGTGGGTATTGTATGAAGCCACTAAGTTTCGAGATGGTGTGACACACAGAGAACCCTGATACCATCTATGTCTATTCATCATCTTTACTCTTTACTCCTATGAAAATACAGACACTCTGGAGAAAAATGTAGCCATTTCCGTAGTCTATCTTGCAACATTAAAATGGTTATGTTCTGATCAGGGAGGACTAGGCAAACTTTTTTGTTTATTTATTTATTTATTGTTAAAACATTTATTTATTTGGCTGCACGCGGGTCTTAGTTGCGGCACGTGGGATCTTTAGTTGCAGCATGCGAAGTCCTAGTTGCGGCATGTGGGATCTAGTTCCCTGACCAGGGATCGAACCCAGGCCCCCTGCATTGGGAATGCGGAGTCTCAGCCACTGGACCACCAGGGAATATTGTGACTGCAACTGTGTTTGAAGATGAGCACGATGGTGATGGTGTTTGAAGTTTGGGGATGAGGTCATGGAGGGTTCAATACTGCAGTCTTTCTACTTTTGTGTTTGTTTGCCGTTTTCCACAATATAGTGCTTTAAACAAATTATGGTTAGCAATTGTCATGCAGTCTTTCTATCCTGTCTTTCCATTTGGAATAACACTGATGAGAATGAATTTTACAATGTAAATTTTCATCTGTGCCTCTCTCAGGAAACATACTACATTATTTCATTCCAAGCTTTCATTTCAAAGTGCTGAGGCTTCCGAGGGCAGAGTGGAAGCATCTTCCTGTCAGCACAACCACAATGCAACCCCATGCGAATTATACATAAATGATCTTTACTAATATCACATTTAATGTAAAAAATCAAAAGGCATAGTCTGCTCTATGTCCACGTCCGTGATGAAAATGTCTTGCTTTTCTAACACCTAAGTAATTGGCAACTACAATGGACCACGCAGTAATCAGAGAGCTGAGTTCCATGCTGGAAAGAACTCTGTACTTATCTGCCAAGAGAGAAGAAACTCTAGGGCAATGTGATTAACTCCCTACATTGGCAAATCCATATTTTATGGTTCAGGAATATTCATCGACCAACTAGGAAATGGTTTAGGGTACTATCGCAGTTTGCATTTGTCCTTACACACTACAATTAAAACAGTAGGAAAGATACATCAGAATGGATCTTAATATGGTACTGCCGAAAACACTTTCTAATTGGGTAATCCTCTCTTGCTAGGAGAATTAAATGTGTTCTATTAAATAATCGTGTTTAATCATAACGGTGCCTTACAATTCAGCCGCCTTTGTCACCATCCTCCCTTCTCAGGCACTGGCGTGACTTACATTACAGAGGTTGAATTCTTTTATGTTGAAATTCAATCCTCAAAATTAGTGATTCAGAGTCCCATTCATTCACTCGGTCAAATTCTTTTCTTTCCAGAGCGTGCAAATTTCTGTGGTTATGTTCCAAAGAGGAGAAATGAGAAGCCCGGCCAAGGTGGTTAGTCTAGATGAACTCCAGAAGGAGAGAGGACAGGGCTTGCTCCGTGCTACTGCTGAATGTTTCAAATCGGATGAGCGGTGCTCAGTACGTAGGCCATTCACTGAGAACGCGTTAACGTAGTCTCCGGGGCTGCTGCAGAATCAGTTTTGTCACGGCCATTAATTTCTAGAAAGGGCAGCATGCCATCTAACTGTTAGGGACCCTGCTCGTGGCCAGATCTCATCGAAAGATAATCCAAGAGCATTGTCGTTGCCTAGAATAAATCTCCACATCTTCGGAAGGGATTTCTTGTACTTCTAGAAAACTTCCTTGGAGCAGAGAAGCACAGAGGCCATCTTTTGCAGGGAAATATGTATTTTTAAAGCATGGTAAGTGATGAGTTGACACTGGATTCCTGCACGTTTTAGACATACAAGACAGTGAGAGGTGAAGGTCTGAAATTCTGGCTCTTCTGTCTGTGCCGGAGCTAAACCGTTGTTTGGACAGAAGCATTCATCAAGTGCTTTCTCATGCCTTATCTAGAATCACTGAAGATGGACTATTATGGGATAATTGCCACACTGCGACCCACGGCAGCTTCAGTCCTCTGACCTATACTTTTTCATCTTTTAAGAGAAATGCACCATAAACAGAAGTGGGGATGATTAAGGCTTGCTTCTGTATTGAACACCAATCTTCCTCTCGCCTCCAACCCCTGCTCCCACTATAATGCCTAAGTCACCGTCTCATTTCTGCTTGGTTGTTCTCTTCTAATTGTCATCACTGTTGAATTTAAACAACTATACATGAGCAGAACCATTTATAGCCCTGGAAAGTCTTTAACACTGCCTTGCTGTGATGGAAATTACGCAATATGGCTTTAAATATTTCCCTAACACAAGTCGCCCTTTAAAACATTGTCATGGGAAAACAAGAGCACCATATAATTTTTTTTTTTTGGCACCAGAATTCACTAAACATTATTGGGTTGAAAATAAAAAGGGCAAACAATTCAAAGGATGAAAGGTCAGAAGACGGTTTACTGGCATTTAAAATATATCACTGTTCCTACTATATATTCTTTTTACTTTCAATATAGTGTCAAAAATTTTAAACATACAATTAAACAAGATGAAACATTTTCAACATATTTAACATGGCATTAAATGCAGGCTTTGTTGTTATTGTTAAAGCAGAAACATTTAACTTGCACAGTCGTTGATAAATTTCCATTTCCTGTAAGATGTCACCCAGTGAAGTGATTATTTACCTCCCTGAAGCCCACTCAGGAAAGGTTAGGAGATGTGTACATTTCTGAAGCTTCAGTCAACCTAAATGTTAATTTTTGTGTTTTGTTTGTTTGTTTTTCATCCTGGCCCAAAGCCATCCTCAGTTTTCCTCTCCTCCAACTACCTAAAATATCTCTCTAAGCCTGCCTAAGCCTCAACCATTCCAGTGTTCAAAATGCCCCAGGATTCCTTAGCAGATGTTCGAATGTAAGGGAAAAAAATGAGTGATGAAGTATCTGGCAAACTTTAATCATTATTCCTTTGCAGAAACAGAGTGGTGACATGAGTTAGTCAAGAAGAAGGTACTTAAGGGTGCAGTGACAACATCTAAGCCCTTGGTCACTTAAGAACAAAGGATTATTCCTTGCTCACCCTATATGGTCATCGAGGGTCATCTGGGGCTCTGTTTGGTGTCATCCTCACCCTGAGACCAGTCTGGGGGACCAGCCTCTATGTGAGATGTGGAAAGAGTGCTGGGAAATTGTGATACTGGCAACTGATGCTGCAGCCCTGAAGTGACAGGTGACATTTCCTCCAAAACACAATCTTAAAATGTGCCTGGACCGTGGAACAAGCCACAGACCTTCAGCAAACACCACAGTGAGGGCTGTAAACAGTAAATGAACAAACACAGAACCACATGCCTGTTTCTTTAAATGCAGTAAACCAACTCCACTAATCTGAACTCCATTTTAATGGTCAGTAGCCTCAGATCGCTTCTTTCCTCTGGAAGTGTCTCAAGTCTGTAGGCCAGCTCAAAGATTCAATGTGTGGGTTGAATTCACGCAGCACCCCCCTGTGTTCCTTGGCAGGCCAATCAAAATAATGAGTTCTATCAATGACTTACATATCCAGCTCTTTGTACAATGTCACCATCTAACCAAGCCTGCTACGTATGGTGGCCCAGGTTGCACACTGGACAAATTTAGGAAGCACTCTTCCTACGGTGGTGTGTTCATGTCACCCCTGGAGTTGTGCAGTAGACAGCACACACAGTCATACATGGAGACCATGAAAATCTATCCATTTACTTTTTTTAACCAAAACATCACGGCATAAATCTGAGCATAAAGCAGTCTATTTACATCCTGTTTTCTATATCTGTTTCCTCATCTGTAACGAGACAATCATAACATCTATCTGATAGAGATGGAGTGAAGATTAAGTCAATGAACGCACAGACGCACTTGGAATCAAGCCTGGGATGCATGAGTCTAACCAAACATCATCCCATAAGCCAGCCTATCACAGCAACGCATGGGCCCTGGGACCGTTTCCCACCTCACCTTCAGGATGATGAAACGTGTTGCAGAAACTCACTTTAGCTCTGCTTCTGATGCTACAGCTGGGAATACGTCTCCCTGATACAAGCTCTAATGGATGCGCTGTCTCATACCTCTCTCTCATAGCAGTTACTGACCCGATACATTTGCCTCGCCTGGTAAAATGCCACGAGTGCCCTTTTCTGAATTATCTGAAACTCTTAACTTCTCCCAACCTTTTCATATGGCACTTGTCACCTTCGCTGAGAGGCACTAGACAGCGCTGCTTTCAAACCTTGCTGCAGAAATGCCCCTCAGATTTTAACATGAAACTGATGCTCTGCATTAACTGAATGTTTTCAATGTTGACTTTTAAAGAAAAGCACAGGAAATAAGCATCTCATGGATTAATTGGAAATACTAAACATTTAGTTACACGGCATTATTTCAATGGTTGCTGAAAGAAGTTGGCATAAAAACATTACATCATCTTTTGATCTTTTTCTAAGACTAAAATCTGATCAACAAAACTAAAATATCACATTCACAGGAGTCTTTTACATATTCACAGGAAATATTTTTGAAAGTATTTCAAAAGTGATAAAGTTTGCAGGGAATTAAAAAAACATTCCTTGCAGGAGGATATTTGGTCCTGTCCAAAACTTTTGTAAGACATTTGGTGCATCAGACATTTGGTCCATGCCAAAAGGTCCTTGAAATTTGGTCCTATCTAAAATGTCCATGAGATATTTGGTCCATGCCACACAATTTTGAACAGGACCAAATATCAAGGACCTTTTGGTGTGGACCAAGATGTCTCCTTGGGCGTTTTGGACAGGACCAAATATCTGCTAGCCAGAATATTTTATAAAAAGGTAATCATGAGAAGATTTTACTATTAGAAATACCATCATTCCTAGGCATATATATTTTGAAATCTGCTATTTTCCTATAATCCATGATGCAAAATGTAGTATTCCACTTTGAGAAAGGATCTCAATATTTAAGTAATGAAAAAATTGCTGGTTGTATAAAGCAAGCAACTCTGTTTCTCACTCACTCACACTGTAGTTGCAGAATCACTTCTCCACAATTCTGGGCTGTGGGCAGGTGGTGGTAGTGTCCAGTATACTTCTATCTTTAAGTTTCTCTGTTTCCCACCTTCATATGGTTGACGGTCTTTAAAGAATTAAGGCATATACCACATTTCCTTGCCCATTCATCGGTTAGTGACATTTAGGATTCTGTCCACATACCGGCTATTATGAATAATGTTGCAATGATCATGGTTGTGCAGATATCTCTTTGAGATCCAGATTTCAATTTTTTGGATAAATACCCAGAAGTGAGGTGGCTGGATCCTATGGTAGTTCTATCTTTAATTTCTTGAGGAATCTCCATACTGTTTTTCACAGCTGCTACACCATTTTGCATTCCCGCCAACGATGTAGAGGGTTCCAATTTCTCCACATCCTCACCAAGACTTGTTGCCTTTTGTTTTGTTTTGTTTTTTAATAATAGACACCCTTGAACTTTAAAAATGAGGGCAATCTTTCAGTAAACAACATGGATGAATGTTAGGTACAAGACACTAAGTGAAATAAGCCAGTCACAGAAGGACAAATACTGCATGATTCCACTTATATGAGGAAACTCATAGAGGCAGAGAGCAGAACGGTGGTTGCCAGGGGTTGGGCGGGGGGGCGGGGTAAGGAAAATGGGGAGTTCCTATCAACAAGTATAAAGTTTCAGTTATGCAAGATGAATACATTCTAGAGATCCGTTGTACAATTCTGTGCCTGTAGTTAAAAATATTGTACACTGAAGAATCTGGTAAGAGGGCAGATCTCATGTTAAGGGTTCTTCCC
This sequence comes from Balaenoptera ricei, assembly GCF_028023285.1. Taxonomy (NCBI): domain Eukaryota; kingdom Metazoa; phylum Chordata; class Mammalia; order Artiodactyla; family Balaenopteridae; genus Balaenoptera; species Balaenoptera ricei. The sequence continues at coordinate 5,153,548 of NC_082660.1, read as the reverse complement.
AACATAAAATCAAAATTAAAAATTAGTGCATAGGCTTCTATTCAAAGCAACACCAGCAGATCGGAAAAAATCTTTTTGCAATCCAAAAAATGATCACAGAATGTCAAGCTTGCATAATGCGGCCAAGCTTAGTGTTATTAGTCAAGCTAAGTAACCCTAGCTGCTGTTGCACTAACAGCCTCCAAATCTCGGTGGCTTAGAAAAAAGATTAGATCCTGTTCAGGTCACAGCCACCTGTTGATGAGGGGAGGGGGGTTTCTCTGCAGCTGCCCCAGGTGGTGACTCAGGGATCCAGGCTATTTCATTACCATCATGGCATCACCATTCCTTAGGACCATCTCAGAGTCCTTACCTGGATATTCTGCATTCTGCAGCTACAAACAGAGGATGGTGCGGGGAACTTCCGGCCAGGCCTGAGTGTCTTTATGGTCCCAAAGATAAAAGAAGTGGGATATGTCTTCTTGCCCGATACCCATTGCAATGAAACCGTACGTAAGAGCTATGAGACAGTTTCTGCCTCACATGCAGTTACTGAGGGGCCCTGCCCTCTAGCGAATATGTCATATCTTTGTGTGTGACTTAGTTTTGCACCCTGTGTTAAATTTAGACAACATAAATTTTGACAGGCAATTCACAGTTCATATTTATAATAATATATTCATCGGAAATTGGGCCTTCAGAAAAACACCACCATCCCTCAGCACAGGTAATACAGTTTGAAACCTGAGATCCTCATGTAACCAGGGAGGCCAATTTTATATCCCAGACCACCATATGAAAGTCATTATGTTTGCTCATTGGGTAAACCATACAATCTGCCTTTTTTTAAAAAATTGCAGTGTAGCTGATCTACAATATTGTGTATTTCAGGTGTACAACAAAGTAACTCATATATATATATATATATATTCAGATTATTTTCCATTATAGGTTATTACAATATATTGAATATCGTTTCCTGTGGTATATAGTAAATGCTTGTTTTTTATCTGTTTTGTATATAGTGGTGTGTATCTGTTAATCCCAAACTCCTAATTGAATCCTACCCCTCCCTTTCCCCTTTGGTAACCATAAATTTGTTTTCTATGTCTGTGAGTCTATTTCTGTTTTGAATATATTATACATTCATTTGACAATCAGCTTCTTTGAAGATGGGTAAGATAAACAGCAGTACCCTGAGAGGTCATTTAGAGGATCTGAACTTCATGAGGAGAACCGCCTTTAGGGCAAACATTTGAGGCTCTCCTAGATGTAAGGTCCACTGAGTTCTCAGAAAACTGAGAAACTGCTTCATGACAATATTTCCTTTGCATGAACACACGGGTCGTTTTCAAGTTGCTTGTGTTCTAATTAGGTAAGTGGACGTTTCCTTAATTGAAAAGGCTCCTCTAACATAATATTTGACACTCTTAAATACTGGTAAGTTACGATCACTTAGCTCGGAGCCCATCACACAAAGAGATGGTAGGAAGTGATGTCAGCTAGAGGCAAGTGTAGCAACACAGACCCGGTGCGTGGCATCGGAACACCAAGGATGGCCAGGGCACCCACGCTGTCCTGACTGAGGCCAGGACAGCCCAGATGGGTGGGAGGTGAGAGGAGACAGGCAGCTATAGTTTACGGGGCACTTGGTCATTGCCATCACACCTGACGTCCTCTGAGGGCCAAAGAGGAGGTGACGAAGCTTGGCGTGTATTGCACAGGAGCCCGTGCAAAGCAACATCCTTCATCCACGCACACCTCTCCCTACTATGACCCACGGGTCAGCCCGCCTCCCGACGGGCGTGGTTTAGCTTTTATGCAGGATGGCTGGGTCAGTGAGAGCTCATCTGAGCCCCGGCATCACTGCATTCCTTCCTTGTTCTCATGGCTTCAGCGGTTTAGTCTGACTCCGCTTCTGCCTTCCCAGGGAACCCAGTGGAAAGGTAGAGAAGAGAGGGCAAGGTTTGTCGTATCAAAATTTAGACTCTTCTCTGCCCCAAACATCTGTTGAGCAAAGAAGCTGCTTCATCTGGGTCCAGGACCGGTTAAGACTTCCAAGGCCCAGGAAGGAAACATATGCATAAGATTCAAGATAACGACAGGTTACATAAAAACATAAACCATATTAAAACACACAAGAATTCCATTTTACGACTGCGTTGGTACCTGTGTGTCTATGATCTTCAACCCCAAATGTTCAGTTTTTTTGTTTCTGATGTTAAAAGACATTAGACATTTTTTTGTGAGCCCCTGAAAAGAGGCCGTGTGCGTGATGGATAACTTGGCCCTTGCCCTGCCCTCTAATCATGAAAGTCAGGGGCTATTTATTTCTTACCCATCTCTATACTTCCTACCCCTCCCCGGAGCCTCAGACATTCCATAAATATTTGCTGAACTAAACCCATATTCCCCATCAATTACCATCATGCCCCAAACATAGGAAACACTCCGCACGCTTGCTGAATTGAGTCCTGTGGGAAAGCACGGCACGAGAGCACAGAATGTTGAATTGCCAAGGAAAATTTTATTTTAATTTTGCATTAACATCAGGACAAGGTTCTGAGAAACCCGCACAGAGGCAATCACTTCACAGGTCGCATTGTTCAGACAGATGCCAAATACTTTTCCAGTTTCTTTACCCTTCACTGGATGTCCTTCAGGGCTACCTGAAATCTGTTTCCTGTCTTTAATCCTTAATTACCTCGATGTGTAGGTTGTGATTTTGCTTTTCATGCAGTGATACTGACATCGTCAAATAATGCCCTGTCTATAGGTTAGTGTTTGCTTAGCCTTTAACATCTACGAAATGCTAGAAATACAAAGATTTTTTAAAAAGAATTTGTTTAAAGCTTCAAAACCCACTAAGGTTTGCACATACAACTCAAGAGGTCACACCGATGGGAATTCCAATTTCCTGCTGTACATTCCAAGCAAAACTTTCAGATGGTAAGCGGTCTGAAGTCTATGGTAATGATGATTATGACAAATAAACCTGATTTTCAAATACCGTGACACATAAGGGTGATCCAAGTTATTTTGAGGCAAATACTTTAAAGCTCACTGTAGCTCCAGAGGTATAGGTATTCTTCATTGGCTGTTACCATTGTACAGATTAAACAATTAATTCTATACAAAGCTATGTATTCACATCATCTGTAAAACTCCTTCAAGTTATTTCACCCTCAAACACATGTTCTTACATCATGAAATGTTTTGTAAAAGTCCATCTGCATTGAGTATGTTCAACTCTGAGTAAACGTGATCATCTCCAAACGTAAGTTCCTAACAGTGGCTTTATATAGTTTTTGTATGATAATAGCAATAATCCTAACACGTTACTAACATGCTGGTGCATTCTTTCATGAGACTATTTCCTAAAACAATGTGACAGATTTTTGGCAATTTCTGGAATGAGAAATCCGCATTAAAAGAAAGAATCCTGTTTGTTTTCCAACTTTAAGCCATTCCCAGGCAGTGGGCGGGGGGTGGGGGGTGGGGGCGGGAATCATTTCTCTTTTTTAAGAAAAAGAAAGATTAAAATCTGAAACAGTAGACCTTAAAGAGGAGCTGGGGACATGCTGCTGGATCTTAGAAATTCTTCAGTGGAGACACACAGAGGAAATCAGAGTCCCCTGTCAGAAAGCCTGAGCCACCCTGTACACATTCTCTCCAAAGTGCCCGGAGGGGTCAGGGTACCGGTGGGGTGGGGTATTCCATTGACCTGCACTCTTGTGGGATCGAGAAAACCCTGAGCCAAGAGCAGATGTTCAGACGTGTTCCCGAAAGAGATGAATGGGAGGCAGATGGACCACAGCTGAGGACGGATCAGTAAAGGCATCCGCATGATATTGTTGGACGATGTTCAGCGCCTGAAGGTGACCTAAGTGCTCCCTGCACAGGTGAATCCTTTCCTCAGGAGGGGCTGGTGGCTCAGACGTTGGAACTCTCTCCAGCTGTGCCCCTAACCCCCAGTCTCCGACGTGACCTGGTTACGCCTCGTCCTGCGTTACTGAGGTTGCAGGAAATGGAATTCAAACAAAATTGTGCATCTCATGGTGGAGGCATAGATATTTCTTAGCCACAGGATCAGACCACCCAAAACACAAGTACGGACATGAACCACCTTCTCTCTTCATTAAATTCTGCAGGCACTCAAGATGTCACGGTCATGGGTTTGGGTCGTGGATGGACTGCTTGTGTCTCTCTCCCCCCATTGCGAAATATCGCAATTTTACATGCCAAAAATTCTGAATTCTGTTAGAAAGGATTCCAGGGACTGCAGCATCACTGAAGTGGCCTTTGAGTTCAGAACCTCCGTTCACCAAAGAAACAGCAGAACCCAAGTAGAATGCTGCAAATTATGGGATGCAAATCCGTACAGGAGAGATTTGTCTTGGCATTACTGTTGCTGAGGGATTTCACCGAAAGGCTGTAGCACAAACAGAGCTGTGAGCCTCTATTGCTTTTACTTAAATAGTGATAAGCTTCTAAATACTCTAAACTTCTCGAAGAAACTGTATATATTATAAACATATATATCATGAATAGTATTTCATATTATTGCAAATAATACTGACAGTAATTGCCTTCCAATAACCAAATTGGAACTTACCATCATCCATGATGGGTCAAGATGGTCTTTTACTCATTATAACGTTGCACGTGTTAGGTTTAGTAAACACTCTTTAAATTTTATTCTCTTTTTCGTGATGCGCTGTAAGGGGAATCCCAGTTACCACAGCGTCACATCAGCTTGTGGAGTAAGTGATGCCTTACGTCGTGGATTCACACGCATTGGCTGAGAGATGAACAGGTTACCTGTGCAACTTCCTGCTCTCCGTCTGCACTGGTGTTGGCCAGACTCATTGAAATCCCGCCGACCGCATTCATATAACGTTGGCCTTGGAAGACACAACTAACGTATATGCCACTGTTTACCGCAAACCCTGATTTTTCCCCAGGGCGTAAATGTGGGGTTTTGATGGAGCCTCCAGGTGAGAAGACAGAGAGAAGGGATCTGAGTCCCGGGGTGGGAGCTGCCAGCGCTGGCTTCACCCAGTGCCGCCCCCCACGCTCGTCTGTGATGCAGCAGGTGGGGTGGCCCCGGGCGCCCCCAGACGCACGTGGCTAACGGCTCCCTCTCCCATCCTGCTTCTCCCGGTCGCACTGGCAAGACAGGCCTGACGATGAGCAACACATCTGAAGCCACGGCTTCCAGACAAGGTTGCCCAGCGACAGCTGATTGGGGACGTCCCTCAGGGTCTCCGCGTGCCGGGCTGCCGCTGCCTGCATGGTCCCCAGGATCTCCCGGAACCGGGGCTCTGACGTCGGAGTTAACGGGTTTCTCTCCCTGGGGTCTTGGGAGATGTCAAAGAGCAGAGGCGGGTCGTGGTAGGTGACGTATTGCCCGTGACAGAAACACACGTGGGTGGCAAAGCACCCGTTGGCGCCCTCGGGGAAGAACTTGGGTGTGAAGAAAAAGGCTTTCCAGATGGACGTGCCTGTGGTTGACAAGGACAGAAGTGGGTTTCGTGCGGACAGGGTCATCAGAGTCACCTCCAAAGAGAACATGCACAGAAAGCACCCTGCCGTGCGCTGCAAGAAGGCGGAGACCTACCACTCGATTATGCATGGAATGGATTTCTCATGCTTAAGGCTCAAAAGGGTAAGAGACATAGCTTAAAAAAAAAAAAAACCATGCAGTGCTGTTTAACTGCGACAGAACAAGAGACGAAGCTGATTATGCAATAGCTGTTAGGATGCAAATTTAACCATATTAAAACTGTGGCATTTCCTCCTTAATCCATCTCTCTCTCCCTCTCTCTTTCTCTCTCTCTCTCCCGCCCCGCCCCTCTTCCTCTCTCTCCCTCTTCCATCTTTTTCCCAACCCCTGATTTCTTGGGAGAAGCTGGTGAGAAAGGAAAAAAGCTTACTAATTGTTTGAGCAGAGAACTCTAAGAGGACCGTCACAGTTCAGTCTCATAAACTTTACAGCTTGCAGCTGCAGTGGGGCAGGCACTCAGCAAATACACACTAACAGATTCTAAGCTCCGAGCTCTGACCCTTTTTGTTCTCCAACTTCAAGATGCTAAGCTTCGCAGCCTGTGTTTCTGTTTAAAACAAAGTAGAGGGAAGAGGGAGGCTCGACGCTAATATGTACGTGAGATGGTAAAACGTGACACACACACATACACATATACACACGTGTACACATACATACAGCCATCAGGAACCATCTGAAACACGCTAGGACCTCAGCTAACATTTGATTTCCTCCCTTTTAAGAAAGCCCAGACGCATCCCATCCAGCATTTAGTGAGGCTGGGCGTGAGGATGGGGAGAAATTGCAGCTGGGTTACAGAAATGATCTTTTGGGGATGAAGAAAATGTTCTGATATTAGATTTGACTATAGTTGTAGAACTCTAAACATTTACTAAAAATGGTTGAATTGGAATTCTATGCTCTATATGTGATACCTTAATAAAGGTGCTAAAAATTCCAAATTGACCCCAGAGTAGGATGGTTACATAGTTTTTAAAATGTAACTTCTGTGTTCCATTAAACACCCAATATTGACATTTTTAGAAAAAAATTAATTTACAAATAATTGTGAAATGTTTGATTTCCTGTTTATCCTACAATGTTATGACTTTCTGAAAGCTGACTACTAATCACACATGCTCTGACAGAGGTCTAAAAACTGTTTCCTGGGTAGAAAAAGGTGGCAGATCAAAACAGAGTTAACACGTATGAACCAAGCAGAATTAGGTGCAGACTGAAAAAGTCCTTCTTTGCTTTATCCTTTCAGCTTTTTTATATAAAACCATAGAGACTGTCCCACTAGAAAGCATCACACACCTATTTAATTCACTTTGATCATTTGTTTGCCATGGAGATGGTGATTTTGTAGTTATAGGTATCGAGTGGCCCATGGATCCAAATGCAAAAGAAATTAATGGAATTAACAGAAAACAATTGCCATGGGTCCCACGTTCTCCCCAAACAGCCCCTGACCTCAGACAAGCATATTCAAAGGTGAGTAAGCCTCTCTGGTTTGGGGAAGACCCAGTCAGCACAGACAAGCAATGTGCACATGGCCTAGATGAATATACTAAAGAGATCCACAGCGGGGAACCTGCCGTCCGCCGCGTAGTTGATGCTGGGAGAGATGGCACTTACTGGCTGCGTTGCTTTACACAACTTACAGGTCAAAACCTGCCTTCTAAAGATGAATTCAGGCTGCGAGGCTGCAGGAAGAATTCCAGGGCCTGCTTTCCCTCTCCAGCAGAAGATAAAGAGGAAGCGGGTTACCTTCAGATTCTTTCCGTTCCCCCCTTCACTCCCCTTGACCCCTAGATCTCCTTCAGAAGCCTTATCGGCAGCGAGAAGCTGCAGCCACTTAGAATCTGTCCTTCATCAGGGTCAGCAGGGCCGAGGCTGTTACAGACAGAGGCGTGGAGAAGCAAGCCTCTTCTGCTCTGGCCCAAAAGCTGCAAATCTGCTGGCTGTTTTGAACTTGACATTCGAGTCCAGTCTTGGTGTGCTTAAAACCCCAAGAGAGTACAGGCTCCCGGAACAAATTCATTTAAGGGCCTGCCCTACCCGCTTGCTTTTGAAAGTCGTGCAAGCAGATTCCGTCACTAGCCACCTGTGCTCTGTCCTGCCCAGGTGTGAACAGACAGGCGGGCAGGTTTAAGGACCAGTCAGTAAATAAACCTCAAGCATCCTCACAGGGAGCAGCCGTGGTATGGCAATGTAGCTCGGACAAGTGCAGAATGAAGAATTAATTTTTCTGAAGATTTGTTGGGTAAGCTATAGGGGTCTTTGACTTTTTATAGCACAATTTGGACTTTTTAAACTTTTTATAAAAAGATACATTGAGTATTCTCTGTATTATTTCTTTAGACCACTTCGGAGTCGCTCAAATGAGAGAAACTGGGCTGCATTTTATTGCATGTAGGTGTATAAGATACGAAGCCTTACTTCAGGGTCTGTTCCGTTGCTCACCAAGAACCCAGGAATCGACATTGTCAAAGGTGTCATTTCAAGAGAAAAAAAGTAAATCAGTAGATCATGTGATAAAACAGGCGGCACCTGGTGTCACCTTATATTTCTAATAGGTATATTTATTCCTGTTTACCAAAATTATTTTAATAATGTATTTCATCCTGGATTTCTCCATATACTACTAAAAAAATGTTGAGTTAAAAAAGTGTTTTTCTCTAGTGTTAAAATTCCAGTCCATTCTGAACAAAGGTTGCTTCTGTCTCATCTCTGTCACAGATAAATATTTTGACCACCACGGGATCTTAATCTTTCTTACAATTGAGGCCCACTGACCAGAGGAAGCAATTATTACATTTTCTAGGGAGAATGCAGGAAAATTAAACGGAACATTTTTTCAAAAAAATAGTCTAAGTAGTGATGGGAACAATAATTCATTCGACTTAGGTTTAAAATACGCTCCAAAAATTTAAGAGAAATAATTGTGACTATTAGAGGACAAAGATGTCAGTGACATACAGTTAGAGGGCTGCTTTGTCAAGGTCATAGAAAATGCTGTGGAGATCACTACCTACCTATGAAACCCATTTTTATGCAAAATCACCACTGGAAAAAAACTGAGTGGATTCATGAGAAAAGAAAGTTTACAGTCCTTTGACAAAAAGGTAAATAGAGTTTAAGTGAGAAAAACTTGACTCCTAAGCTAGACCCTGAACTCAGCACCTTCCAAGTGTAATCCTAAAACAGCTATTTCATCCAAATTAAAATAAGCAGTGGGTTCCTGGGATTTCTTGGGGATGTGAGCGGCGTGAGAGCCCAGGACAGGAACAGCTGTTGTGATTTTGATCACTTCCAGGGACTCAGCCACCAGAAAAGGTTCAGCGGTCCGTGGACAGAGAAACCCCAAGCCTGAGCACACAGGGTCCCCAAGAACAGAAACAGAGAGAATGCAAAGCCCGTTTTTTCTGTCCATGCGGCTCTGGAACCTCCTTCTGCAGATATGAGATGCTTAGTTCTGCCTAACAGATACGAGTCTGCTTTGCAAAGTGCTTTTCCCTTCATGCGAGGATTATTGTCGGTCTGGAGCCATGACCAGCATCAAGGGGAGACATCCTTTGTCTCTGAGCTCAGAAGTGTTTCCTGTCTTGGTGGCTAGTTGACTGCGATCTGCTTGAACTCTCCTCCCCTTTCTGATGGCTCTGACAGTGTGGGCTCCAATCCCAGCTCTGCGATTTCCTAGCTGTGGGATGCTGGGCGTGGCTGTTAAGCTCTCAGGGCCGCAGCTCCTTTTCTGATAAGTGAGGATAATAATAGTACCGGCCTCGGGGCTTTGCTTTGGGGGTTAACAATCCATCCCCTCGTGTAAAGCTCTCAGAACAATGCCAGGTGCATAGTAATAACCACCTTTGCGTTAGCTTTGAATATAAAGCTGCCGTCAATCTAAGACAAAAACACTAGTTTCTTTATGCTCTTAAACCTGTTGCCACTGTAATACGAGTCTTAAGACACCTTTTCCCCCCCTCCTAAGGATTCTTAAAGAATACGGACAACAAAATTTAAATGGCTTCGACACGCTGGCTCTTAATTTATCACTCAGATTCAGACATCCTTTGATGAATGTTGTTGGAACAGCTAGTCTTGGCAAGATTTATTTTGGATGCTTGCAGGATTCCTCGTACATACAGAAGCCACACAGAGTCGTTTGGGGTTTCCGGTCTTAGCAGTGTTTCCCACCACATAGCGCCATCTTGGAGTCCTTCAAGAAGTATTTCAAAGACTGTTATGTTTTCCCACTGTGAGCGGCCCATACCACCTGCCTGGGACCCTCAGCTTGCCCCCTTAGTAATGCTGATCTCATCTCCTGGACGGACGTCTGAAAATCCACCCCAAGGTCCCCACGGCTCATGGCGACCTCCTTGCTTCCACGATGCCCCCCAACCGTGTCCCCCTGTCCTGAGCCAGCCACCCGACATCAATGCCGCATTCTTGTCTTAGACCCAAAGATCCTAGGATGTGGGCTCACATGGAGGAGGCAGCTAGGGGACCAGTGTGTTCACACACGCTCCCAGAGAAGTGCGGACCCAAGGGCTCTTGTTCTTGACCCCTGAGACTCGTGTCTACCCATTCTCTGTACCCCAGACCCTCAATGACCCAGCACTGGGCTCATGGATGATAGACCCAGTCCTGCCGGCTTCCTGCGCTGGTTGCACTGAGACTCAAGATACAAAAACACTGAGAAGGAAGAGGAAGCAGTGAAGGGCTGCGACCCAGAGCACCTGCTTTTAAATTCAGATTTAGAGGAACCCTAGCTCCACGAGTGATGCCTGAGTGCCCGAAAGCAAAACACTCCCTTTGACTAGGCGTTTGTTTTTGCATTTTGGGGGACGGAAATATGAATCCTGTACTAAGTGGGTACACAAGGCGTGCTGAAGTCTCCCACTTCCCCTCACTGTCTCTGTGTGTTGAAATCCTATCCACTGTTCAAGGTCCGACAACTCCTCCTCCGTGAGCCTGTCCAGGTCTCCAGCTGGAAGTTACCCCTGTTTCCTGGCGCCTCTCAGCACTTTCTATTGCGCATTCAGCCCTGAAGGGCTACCACCGTCTGTGGACTCCATTTCTTTCTAGGTTACTCGCTCTCTGAACACAAGAACTGTATCTCCCACGTGTGTTAAATGCCCAGTACCTAGAGCCTTACATAGAAGAGTGAATGTATCTGTGAATTGCCAGCGTCCAGGGCCTTACGTAGAACAGATGCTCAATAAAAATGTGCTGGGTAAATTAATGATGAATGAGCTGACAGGATGAGCAGGAAGACACCGAAAAAGAGGGAAGAAGCCAGCTGCCACCACGAAAGCTGGCATGGGGGCAGACAGGAAGCCCAGTAAGTTCTGTGTGTCTCTCCTCCAGAGCCACTGGGGGCGTCCTGCCTAAAATCACTCAGTGCCAACACAGCCTCCAGCCAGCCAGAGATCCAGGCTGCTTGGTGACATTTGGTCACGGCAGATAAATGAGCCAGGAAGTCAGAGATTTCTTGGGCTGTCTCCACGTCACCTTTGCCTTCAAGAAAGTGTGTGCACAGAGGCATGTGCAGGGTGGACGTGGTGGCAGTGGGAGGGTGTAGATCAGGGTCAGAGTTCGTCCAGGGAAGACCAGAGCTGAGGTCCCCAAGGATGGGTGGACTTAGGGAATGAGAGAACACGAATGAATTCCAGAAACAGTCCATGGGCCTGTGGAGATGGCCAGAGAGACAACAGGGAGGAATAAGAATCATCTTTGTGAGTGTGAATAGAAGAGCTTACTGTCTTGGGGGAAGAAGTTCCGATTCACCACAGGGCAGACTCTCAAAGTAGCCAGTGTTGGTTTAGCATCCAACTTTGACGTCAACTCTTGTTACTGCACGCCTGTTCTGTGACCTCTGACACCTCTTCGTCCTCATATCTGTAAATAACTTTGGTAGAGACTGACAACTATCCTCAGGCTCCCACAGTTGTGGGGTGTTACCAGGGCACACAGACACCCATAATGAAGGCTGCACTGTCCAGTCTCCCCTGATACCAGGTGTGCACAGGTGACCAACTTCTCGCCTGGGGAACATCTTCCTTGGGAGATATCGGACGTGCACCCTTTTCCTCTCATCCTTTCCATCCATTGCTCCCTCCTGCTGCCCGTAGGTGAACACCGTCACCCGTCTCCACGCAGAAGAAGCTGCTACATCCTCCAGGTGGTGGGACGGAGCTTGGAGTCTGCATCCCTGAAACTCTGTGGACCGCCTACCGCTAGACGTCACTCACTAGATGAAGACAGAAACCTCCCTCTGATATAAGCTACTGTGACTTTTTGTTTCTGTTACGGCCAAATCTAATACGAATATAATCAAAATCACTTTTAATCAGGAGGATTAAAAGAGGCATCATATGCAAAGAGCGTAGCAGAGCATCTACTAGACAGGAGATATAGAATAAACGTAAGGGTGCAGTGTATTGTTATCAAGCGTGTCTTCAAAAGACATGCAGTGGTCACATAAAAAAGATGACGTGTTTCAAGAAAAAGAGATTAACAGAGGGAAAAGCCTAAAACCACCTGCAAAACATTTGTGGATAGAAGATCCAAAGGTGAGGAAGACACAAATATTTAATATAAATATGAATACCTAATATAAATACTTAATACAAATATTCACTACAACATGCCTTGGTTAGAACTAAAATGTACCCATAGAAAACGCCCAGGTCTGCTAGCAGATGGAAGCAAATCAGGACAGAGTTAGAAACAAACAGGAATACTGTGAGAACTGACAGATGCCCCACGCTGACATCGAAGAAGAGAGATGTGCAAAACATTGTAGAAAATCAGGAGGAGCGAGTACGTCAGGGGGAAAAGGGCAGAAGAAGTGGCCTATGGTAGTTGCGAATAAGCTGGGTGCTGAGCTAACACTGGAGGACTCGTTCAGAAACACTGTGCTTTTGGCATTCGAGAAAGAAACTCCCATTTTGATGTATTTTGTCTCTGTAAGGAAGCAAGGTTGCATTGTGACAAATGAACAGAAGTCATGGCTGGCACGTTTTTCATCCAAGAACTAATGTAATCTTAGGTCAGACATGCAAAAACTTTAGCCGAAAAGTATTAGATGTCTGTAGAGAACAGACTTGTGGTTGCCAAGGGGGAGGGATTTGGGGGAGGGATGGATTGGGAGTTTGGGATTAGCAGATACAAACTATTATATACAGAATGGATAAACAACAAGGTCCTACTGTAGAGCACAGGGAACTATATTCAATATCCTGTGATAAACCATAATGGAAAAGAATATGAAAAAGAATGTATATACGAATAACTGAGTCACTTTGCGGTACAGCCGAAATTAACACAACATTGTAAATCAACTATACTCCAATAAAAAAAAAAAGTAGATGTATGTTTCAAAAATGGTCTAATATTATTTGTAAGGTAATAGGAAGTGCCACATAAAAATACATGTTTGATAGACCAAGTGGGAGAAAACAAAAAAAATCCATCTATGACGGTTTTTTTCCATGAAAGGAAATGAATGGTTGGGACGATAAGCCCGTTACTGAAGAGTCTGAGTGATAAAGAGATAAAACAAATTGAATAAACATTGAACACAATTTCCGGGAAACCTTCTCCATCCTCCTATATCACCATCACACCTTCTCTTAGGTTGTGGGCAAAGCAGATTCCATCCATCCTGGGACACATCACCCTGCGTTCCTACAATTACACGCACGCACGTCCCGCGATACCGGGCTGAGAAGGCAAGTGAAGGAATTAGTGGGTGAATATCGCAAACGTCAAGAGCTGTTGGGAATGCAGCCTTTGGTCGAGATTTTCAACCAAAAGGAAAAGGAAATCCTAAGACCTGAAATATATCCTTGAAGTGATTTACGTATATGCGCTTTTTCTTAATTGCAACAAAAGTTCTGGTTGGGCGAGGGCTTCTCCTTCTTAAGGTAAGCTGGAGTATAGGAAAGTTCTCTGCAGCTTTCATTTGAAAATGCCACAGCCCCCGTGAGTTCAGCTTCAGCCCTCTATTTGTTGTTTCTGACCCTTCAGGTTTAACTTCCGATAATCAGACAAAGGAGAATCAGACCACCAACACAAACTGAAGTCATTAATAAAGACAAAAGCTAAGCATAGCCTTTCTTACACCAATCAACTCCTGAGACACAGGCAGCTGTAATTAGAATCTTCTCTCTTTTCTTAGGTGCATTTTAGAGGCAAAATTAATTTTTTAACTGGGTGAAAATCTTAGTGAACAAAGCAACCATTTTTCCTCAATTACTATTGTAATGCTGTTGCAATTTTAAACCTCACTTATCTCCTATTTTCAAAAAAGGCACCTTTAAAAGAGCTAGATATAAACAAATTTCTTTAGAATGAATTCTATTTTCCTACTGCTTTTTGTTGTGATTTAAGATTAAAAAAATATTTTTTGAAGTCTTAAAAGTCAAAATTGTTTATCGTTTTTCTATAAACAATGTATGGGCTTCCCTGGTGGCGCAGTGGTTGAGAATCTGCCTGCCAATGCAGGGGACACGGGTTCGAGCCCTGGTCTGGGAAGATCCCACATGCCGTGGAGCAACTAGGCCCGTGAGCCACAATTGCTGAGTCTGCACGCCTGGAGCCTGTGCTCCGCAACAAGAGAGGCCGCGATAGTGAGAGGCCCGCGCACCGCGATGAAGAGTGGCCCCCGCTTGCCGCAACTAGAGAAAGCCCTCGCACAGAAACAAAGACACGACACAGCCATAAATAAATAAATAAATAAAATTTAAAAAAAAAACAATGTATGTTTCAGGTGTACTATTGAGGTTTTTCAAATGATGCTTTAAGAAAAAGTCACAGGAGAGAAGTTTCCAACAAACTTGAATTGAAAAGCTAGCAGGATTTATGGGGCTCCATGGATTCCACACCAGCATAACCACACCCCATGGATTTCTGTACGACCAGCTGGTCTGGAAGCTCTCACACTAATGCGAGCATTTAGTTTATAGACTTATATTCATCTGCTCAAAAATCTGCAGCAGAATCTCAGAGCCAACTATCTACCAGTCTTTTAAGATAAATTTTACCATAAAATCAAGTTGTCATGACATTGAATTTTTACTAACACTGCTTCATAGGTCAAAACTGAAAGCCAAACTTTTTGAATACACGCGGAACAGTAAATTTAAACTCACAATTCCCACTGTAATGCAAGAAAAGTTACCGGTGTCCTAATAATGCTTTCGTGAGTTCTTCTAAAATGCAATGGGCGTAAGGATATGAGATGATTAAGTTAGGCCGTTCAATTTGCTGAGACAACGAAATTACAGAAACATTATCATTAGAGAATTATTCAATTATAGAGAAGACACTGAATATAAAAGCTGAAAGGGGTTCATGTTTTAAAAGGGTGGAAACAGGGGCTTCCCTGGTGGCGCAGTGGTTGAGAATCTGCCTACCAATGCAGGGGACACGGGTTCGAGCCCTGCTCTGGGAAGATCCCACATGCCGCGGAGCAACTAGGCCCGTGAGCCACAGCTACTGAGCCTGCGCGTCTGGAGCCTGTGCTCCACAACAAGAGAGGCCGCGATAGTGAGAGGCCCGCGCACCGCGATGAAGAGTGGCCCCCACTTGCCACAACTAGAGAAAGCCCTCGCACAGAAACGAAGACCCAACACAGCCAAAAAAATAAAATTAATTAATAAAAAAAAAAAAAAAAAAGGGTGGAAACAGCATTCCAGCTCTAAGTTTTTGGAAAAATGAGCAACAAGTTGGGAACTGTAATATGTAGGCGTCCAACTAATCAAGACAAACGGGAACTGGATCTTAACCACACCACCACTCAATTCTAGTTTACGGGTACCAGTGTACTTACTGCTGGCAAGCTTGTGCTTTCTGAGCGAGGAACAGGGAGTGCATTCGCTGTGTCTGCCAGTTGCCGGGGTGTCAATGCTCGCCGCCTGGCTGACTTCCAGGTAGCAATGCTTTCCCAACAAGCTGGCAAGATTCCTGAGCCATCCGGAGGTGGCTCCAGCTCACTGCTGCCCTGACGCTACATTTCTAAACCCTGATCCTAAATGGCTCTCTTCTTTTCTAGCAAAGTATTTGGAGGTCAGGAGGCAGCCCTCTTACCACTGACAATTATGGGAAGTGTCTCCCGTGTAGTGATTACCATAAACTCCTACCAGCACAGATCCGAGATGATGTCGGTCATCTCCTCTAACTAGTACTAGTTGACTTTCTGTATTCTCTAGTTGACAGGTAACTCCACACACACGAGTGACACTTCCTTACACACCTGTGCACTCCCAGCTGTTTGCACAGCCTGCAGCCCATCCTGAGCTAAGAGGTAAGCAACTCCCTGGCAGAGAATTTGGTCTATTTTGCTCCCTGACAGGTGTGCAGCCTAGCCTAGAAGGTGCCACATAGTAGGTGCTCAATAAATACGTGTAGAACAAAATGAACAGATGAAATCCTGAGCAAACAGCCATGGAGCCATGTGTGACAGCCAAGGCAGCAACCATTGTTACTGAGTTTCAGGCATAATCTGAAAAGCAGATGAGACGATTCATAAAACCCATGGTTTCCTGAGACCCTTTAGCTAGATGGATGATTCCGGTGTGGAAACACTGTCATTTTTCCTCGTTTGCTGCTGCTTCAAGACAGAAGATAGTAAGGAACTGCATAAGAGAAAATGTCACGTGTGTGTGTCTTAGAAGCAAGTTTTATCCCCAGGCCAGCTGCCCATCAGAATCTGGGGCTTGTTTTTCTCACTTACTCCTATTTTCTGCCTCTTCCTGTCCCTTTTCTGTTTACTCCTCCACATAATGCGCTTCTCCAGCCCCTGATCCAGTATGTTTCTTCCGGCTCCTCTAACTCGAGGGGGTTGGCTTTATTTAAATGCAATTCTGCAAGGCTCAGGACGTGATATCATCCTTCTTTAAACAGCCAAGAGTCCCCGAGACTTTGTTCTTTACGCTTCTCGCAGGCTCCGTATAAGAGGAAGTGGCGAGGACCACATCCCTCATTTACGATGAGATGGCTCAGATCTAAATGCTGCCAATAATCCTAAAAAGAGACAGCATTCCTATGGGTGTTAGGAATGATGGACACATTGATGAGATAGGTAAATAGGATCCCTCCGGGCCTAGAATCGTGCGCCCATGGTTTTGCCATATTGGTCTTCCAGAAGCTACCTCAAGGAAGCCGTCCAGATTTAAAGTATAAACGTTGAAGGGTAGACCTGGTGTGATTTCTTTGGGTAACGGAGGGTTATAATTTTCCACTCTAAGAATAATGGAGCAGCTGCTCTTTAAATGATGTCTTTGGTAAACTGACTGGGTGAGCAGGACGGGGTGAGGGGTACCTTGAAATCCAGCATCAGAGTCACCTGAGTTTTTACAAAGTCATCAGCTGCAGGGGATAAACAAGCTGCTCTGAGAATCTCACCTCTGGGAGCAGAATCCCAAAACACACTAGAGAAGTGGGGAGTTTCATTTTCCTACTGAAGAGGAACCTCAAAGTCCAATATCAGCATTTACCTCTGGGATATACAGCAGGGGTATAATAGTTGCTGGATTCCCATAGACTCCTAGGCATCTTAGCGATGTGAGCCTTACTGTAATTCTAAGTTTAAATACATGAAAACCAGATGTGAACCTGTCACTACACCGACGATTCTCGCTTGGTTCCACTTGGTCCTTTATGCTTGTTAGAAATGCACCCCTGTATCCGCTGTTGGAAAATCCAAAGAAGGTCCCATCACTGATACAGTGCACGATTTAAAACACACCTGGGTTTGGGAACCATGATAACATCAAAGCGTTTGAACTCTGTCTTAAATATCTACCTCTAGCAAATACACACGATCCGTGACCAAACACAGATCGATGAGTCATGACCCCTACCTTCGAGGCTCGGGAGAGAAGGTCGGGTAAACATCTCAAAGGCACTCGGTGCCAGTGCAAAAGCTACAGGACAGCAAGCAGAAAAGACGGCTTTCAGGGGGGTTGGGGTGGATGGATAAGCATTAACCAGGAAGGGAAAAGAAAGGAAGTCCTCCCAGGTTGAGGGAGCTGCAAGCACATGTCACGGCAACGCGTGACGCCCTACCTGGACAACCAGGGGACCGGGAGGCGTAAGAGAAGAAGGGACGAGGAGGAGGCCGGAGAAAAGCAAAACTAAGCATCTTTCAGGCATCTCATGAGAGCAACGCCCTCTTGCAATTTCTTCTGTTCCCATGGCCGTGACTGCATGTAGCCGTACAAGCATGGAAAGAAAGATGCGTCTACTCACTGTTCTGTGGGTGCCAGCGCACGGCGTTCAGGTAGAAGTTGCAGTAGTGGAAGAGAAACTCGTGATCCGAACGATGGCTTCTCCCTTGAAGCAGGGGCATCAGGTCACGTCCATCGATGATCCTGGGGGATAAAGCAGGTGGGCGTCAGGGGGCCACATGAGCCTTGGGCTAAAACATCCCGACGTCTGCACTGTCCTTCCAGCAAATGGGGGCATGATAGAGCTACAACATGGTAATGAAGTAACGAACCCAGGACACTAACTGACCCACGTTGGGCGCCATATGCAATGTAGGGAGGCCAGCTCTGCTCGTGCATGAACTCATTTCATCCTCCAAGCAGCGCCGTGAGTTGTGACCAGTATCATTCCAGGATGATGGGATGAAGAAATGGAGTGATTCACCCAACGCCACGTGTGTCGTAAGAGCCAATGGGATTGAAACCCAGCTGACTGGGCGTCCGTGCTTTCCACTGCTTTCCCCTGCTACTGCTCCTATACCGAGTTTTCTGCCTATTGCCTTGGCAAACAGTGTATTCATAAACTACGGATCTACTGAAAATAAGAATTTCTGACAATCTGAGTCTTAAAAAAAGATAATATACAGCACAGGGCAACTTAGATTGGATGGACTTCAATGCAAATGAAGTTCTAAGTCCCAGTGACGTGATTTGTAAATAATAATGATGATGATATTAAATACCCCGATAAATGTACTCACGTGTATTTACATATCACATATACACATTACATATATGTTTACGTTCTCAAAGGTAAATATATCTCTTCTATAACTATGCCGAGAAGGGGAACTTTCCAGATGGTAGGCAATAACTGTATACGACTGCTGATGAGCAAAATTAAGACTATTTGGATGTTACATAAAGGAAAAAAGCCTATAATTTTGTTTTGAGTGAAACATACATTAACAGCCACTAGAGAAATTGAAGTCGTCGATTACCATTAGGCCACTGCCACCTAAACCTGGGGCAGAAAGCTACTTGGAAAGAGGTAGATTGTTGAACTTGAGGGTCTTCTTTCTCTGATTAAACACATTCCAAGACAAATATCATATGATATCGCTTATATGTGGAATCTAAAAAAAGGGTACAAATGAACTTATCTACAAAATAGAAATAGAGTCACAGATGTAGAAAACAAACTTATGGTTACCAGGGGTAAAGGCGTGGGCAGAGGGATAAATTGGGAGATCGGGACTGATATATACACACTACTATATATATAATAGATAACTAATAAGGACCTACTGTAGAGCACAGGAAACTCTACTGAATACTCTGTAATGGCCTAGGTGGGGAAAGCATCTTAAAAAGAGCGGGGGGCTTCCCTGGTGGCGCAGTGGTTGAGAATCCGCCTGCCAATGCAGGGGACACGGGTTCGAGCCCTGCTCTGGGAAGATCCCACATGCCGCGGAGCAACTAGGCCCGTGAGCCACAGCTACTGAGCCTGCGCGTCTGGAGCCTGTGCTCCGCAACAAGAGAGGCCGCGACAGTGAGAGGCCTGCGCACCGCGATGAAGAGTGGCCCCCGCTTGCCACAGCTAGAGAAAGCCATCGCACAGAAACGAAGACCCAATACAGCAAAAATAAACAAATAAACTTGAAAAAAGGCCACAAGCAAAATTAAAAAAAAAAAAAAAAAGAGTGGATATGTGTATATGTATAACTGAATCACTTTGCTGTACACCTGGAACTAACACAACATTGTAAATCAACTATACTCCAACAAAAAATTTTAAAAAAAACAACAAAACACTCCATCCCTGGCCCTTCCTACTATGAGGAATTGAGAAACCGGAACTTTAACTTAGTTATGTAATGTGGGTAAGCACTCTTGAGGGGTCCTACATTCCCTTGAGTTTTGTTTTTTTTTTTCTTTTTTCTTTGTGGTTTATTTTGGTGTCACTAAAAACCCCATCATGTAATTATTGCTGACTGCTTCTCTGGTCCCCACCTTAGTTATTAATCACGCGCTCCGCACAATTCCACAGAACTGAAAATATTCTATTATTGTAAGTTAAAAATAAGAACAAAAGACAGAATTGGCTCACTTTCCAAGCCTGATTCTCATTTGCCACGAGAGGAACAAGGTAGACAGGTGATTCTATCCAGAAGCAGTGTGTTCTCTGAATACCAGTTCTATCCTGAAATGGCCGATATTGTGAATTTCAAGAAAAACTCAGTCCTTAAGATTAGGAGAGCCTAAGTAGGTGGAAAGGAAGCAAGGGATGAGGGGAGAGGAGCAGAGAGGAGGACCTGAGCATAAAAAGCCCCCAGTGGTGAAAATCCTGAAGGTGAGAGATGGACAGATGGGCCCAACCCCTCTCCACTGCCTTTAGCTCCACGTGGAGAGAAGGCCTTTCCACGATGGCTCAAGGGTGAGAATGAATCTCCGTTTCTCTGACTCAATGTCTAGCTCATTTCTCGAAGCTGTTTTTCATCATAAACCCACAAAACTCAGCACTTAAGAACCCAGGAGACAGAACCGCTTTCTTAAGATTGGTATTTCATAACTGAACTGGGCCTGATCCTACAAAGGGGGATTTAATGACAAAAAGAAGACTGCAAGTCTCACAGACTTTTTTTCTGACTTCCAAGCAAAAGATTTGTCTCTTTTTTTAAGGAGGGAAGCAAAGTCTGTTCTGCAAACTTCTTTTTTCTTGCACTGCAGAGGCAGATCTCATTTATTTTTTACATCCTATACCTAACGCACTCTTTCCTGGAAGCCAGCAATAAATCACGCTGCGATGGAAACCACTGTTGAACAGTGCTGGAGAAATATGGCTTGTCAAAAAGAGGCTCATTTCTGCCATGAAAAATGGAAAGTGACTCTATTAAGCTAAACTTTTAAACGGTGTCTGAGCTATCAAAATACTTGGGGTGGCTGGGATGGAAATGTCTGCACAACATCACGATTCGTGGCAGAAGGGCCCATACACTTTCAAAGTGATGCGAAGCACCGCCGCTTCCCTATGGGAATTGTCTGATTGGCCTTTTCTGTAAACAAATTCAACTTTTCATGGCAAGTTTGCAGGACAGCCACGGCTACAAAATTGGATGCTTTTTTTTCCCTGGTGTCTGCATGATTCTGTGAAAAATGTGCTCATTTGAGATTGTCTTTAACTTGGAAAGTGAGATGATTCTCTTTGGGTTCCTGACTCATGACAACCATGGGGATAGTAACAATTCAGTGTCAAGGAGAGTCATGTCTGAATTTCAGGTCAAATTCAATAGCATGGGGATGACTTTCACGTAACTGAAAAGAACATGTTTGGGGAACTTCTTGGGGGGACAGTGACCTCATCCCCCCACGAATGTGCTGTCTCTCTCTCAGCTGAGTCAGTGACCCACGTACTTGGGGACGTCCCTCTGACCCACCTGTGCCTGGTCCACTCTGGGGAGGATTTGGGGATCACAGCAGAAGGGGAAGGCTTGGGGGACTGAAAAAGAGGTTAACTTGGAGCACAAGGTGAGTTACCTGTTGCCATATTCAAAATAAGGTGATTCATGGAAGCAACCTAAGTGTCCATCGACAGAAGAATGGATAAAGGAGATGTGGCACATATATACAATGGAATATTACTCCGCCATGAAAAAGAAATGGAATTGAGTTATTTGCAGTGAGGTGGATGGACCTAGAGTCTGTTGTGCAGAGTGAACTGGGTCGGAAAGAGAAAAACAAATACCATATGCTAGCACATATATATGGAATCTAAAAAACAAATGGTTCTGATGAACCTAGGGGCAGGACAGGAGTAAAGATGCAGACGTAGAGAACGGACTTGAGGACACAGGGTCAGGGTGAAGGGTAAGCTGGGACAAAGTGAGAGAGTAGCACTGACATATATACACTACCAAAGGTAAAACAGATAGCTAGTGGGAAGCAGCCACATAGCACAGGGAGATCAGCTTGGTGCTTTGTGACCACCTAGAGGGGTGGGATAGGGAGGGTGGGAGGGAGACGCAAGAGGGAGGGGATACAGGAATATATGTATATGTATAGCTGATTCACTTTGTTATAAAGCAGAAACTAACACAACATTGTAAAGCAATTATACTCCAAAAAAGATGTAAAACAAACAAACAAAAAAATGTGATTTTTTTCACTGTAGAGTAGGAAAGGAAACATTTTTAGAAGAAAGCACATAGAGCTTTGATAAACTAAAGGGAATCCCAAGTACCCAGAAAGTCTCTTTCATAATTAAAAGTGTTTCCACCTGTAAACATCAAACATTCTGCCATATGTGACTAGAAAGCAAGATCAAGTATACGTAATCACACGTACGTGAAGAGTTTCGACTTTTATTCTGCAAAGTGGAGCTGAACTGGGTACAGCTTGCTGTTTTATCTGTAGGGCTCTATGGAAGAAGTCTTTTGTGGTCACCCAGCTAGATGTCAGCAAAATTTAGTGGGAGAACCAAGTCCCTCCCCTTGCCTTCATCAGACATAAGTGATACCAAGCATTTGGATTTCTTTCCCAAACTTGGAAAAAAAAAAATGAAATTGAATTTTCATTATGGAATAGGAGAACTGGGCATGCCAATCTTTATTATGAGGGAGCGTGCTCATAGACTCACTATGGTAATACTCTATCTGCTTGCAAAGACGAGGCTGACAGGTTTTCACTTCAATGAATTAATGTATTTAGGTACTATACTTTTGTTGCCTCTGTTTTATATCACAGAGAAAGACTGCCCTCCATTCATGTCCAAATCAGCTTATTTGGAGACGCAGGGGGAATGATTTTTCCGCATATCCTGGGGTGATGGCCACGGTAGGTATGAAGGAAAGATTCACTGCTAAGAGGAATCTCATATAGGCACACCACGGGGTTGAATTAGAGAATTCTCAGGGCAGCGCTGAGACTCTGCAAAGTGAAAATCTCTACGTGTAACCCTGGGACTGCCGCTCTTTTTACCTAAGCAGAAACCCTGCATCGAAGGGCTTTTCATTTCTCACCAAGCTAGGATTGATCAGGAACGGCACTTGCTTCTTGAGAAGTACAAGGCTGTACTTGAAGGAGAGGGGTCTTCTGAACAAAACTCCTCTCGTTCAATGAAAAATGTGCAAAAATGTGAGGGAACCTCATTAAGTGACTGTCATATAGCCTGGGTCCAACTCTCTGAATGTGTTTATTCACCTGAGAAACGTAAATTTAATATTGCTCAAGCAAGAAATCAGGGAAGCTGATTTCCACCAATCTTAGTGGGAGAGAGTTAGGCTGTTTTCTAAAGAGTAGATACCTATGTATCAGATTTATAGATGGATACGGATAAATATGAGGATATTACCCAGATGCTCTTATTGAAAAGTTCTGATGAGGTTTTCATTATGTAGGTAACGACATTTTCCGTAAAAGAGCAATAATAAGCTTTTGAGCAGAATTCTCACCCTCAGCGCTCCCAACATATTGGGCTGCATCACTCCTTGCTGGAGGGTGGCATCCTGTGCCTTGTAGGATGTTTAGCAGCAGCCCGGGCCTCTATCCACTAGATGCCAGCAACATCCCGAGTCAAAACAATCAAAAATGTCTCTAGACATTGATAAATGGCCCCTGGGAGGGACAGTCACCCCAGCTGAGAACCATCCCTTTAGACGGTCAACGTCTCCAGGGCAGACACACAAAGATGTCTTCTAGATCTGGCTGGTAACATGATCTAAATAGTATATTGTGAGATCATTTTATTCCCATGAGCAACCTGGAAGCAGACTGCTGTTTTCTTATCTGTGCTGTCTCTTGGAGGACAATGACATCTTATAGAGCCTTGGACCAAAACCCAGACATAATATCATTGGGTTGAGCTGGACCATCAACAGGTGAGATCCATTGAAAGAACCTTCAATACTCAGAATGGGTTCCACTGAAGACACTGGCTCACGCACAAAATGTTTGGGTCAGCTTAGGAGGGAGGCTGCTTCCTTCTTCAATGGGCACGTGCGAGAAAAACGGGATGACCCCCATTAACCTCAGATTGGGGTGGGTGCGAGGTGCCGGCAGCAAGATCTCCCTTTAGGGATCTTCCTCTTTGCCTCTGAACTTTTCCCTTCCCTCGGCTCTTCCCAGTGAGGTGGAAAACCAGTTAAAGATAGTGTGAAAGCAGGGACTTCCCTGGTGGTCCAGTGGTTAACGCTCTGAGCTCCCAATGCAGGGGGCCCGGGTGCGATCCCTGGTCAGGGAACTAGATCCCACATGCATGCCGCAACTAAGAGTTCATGTGTCACAACTAAGAAGTCTGCATACCGTGACTAAAGACCTGGCACAGCCAAATAGATAAATAAATACATATTTTAAAACTAATAAAAATATAAAGATACTGTGAAAGCACAGAGTACCGACGAATTTAATATCATGAACCATGAGAGAAAAATGTACTTAATGAAACTATCTGAACACTCAGTGTGCACTGGTCACGGAACTATTCAGATTTATTCCAAGGGAAAGAACCAGGGCCAAAGAGTAAATAAAATAAGGAGTGAGAGTTTTAGTTTTCTGTAAGAAAAGACTTTTGATGAGTTACTCCTGCCAAGTTTTCTGTCATTAGAGGGGAAGAAGAATAGTTTGACTGGAACAGAAGCTCTTAGAAGCCCCTTCAGCCCTCATCGTGATGACTCTCTGAGCCCAGATGGACATGAAACGTGTAAGCGGAAACAACTCTACTTCCCTACCTGTTACCTCTCAATATGGCGGGTGAAACAAAAATGGCAAGTATTCATGCATCTCTACTCTGCACTTGACATGCTCTAGTGCTTTCCATCCTGTGCAAGTGTGAACCCACTTGCAGGAGAAGAAATCAAGGCCCAGGAAGTTCAACGCTTCGGCAGCAGTGAAGCCGCAGCAGTACAGCTCCGGGAATCTCTGCTCTTCTCTGGAGCGCCAGCTACCCTGACGGTGTGGTCCAGAGACCCACGGGGATGCCTGAGACCCTTCAGGAGGTCTATGAGCTCAAACTGTCTTTGCAGTAATTCAAAATGTTATTTGCCTTTTGTACCACCACTCTTTCATGAGCTTACAGTGGGTTTCCCCAGGGGCTCCATTATCACTCTGTCAGCCGGTGCAATGTGTGCTTGGGCCCTCTTGCGTTTAAAAACTTTTATTTCCAGGTTTAACTGCTCATATGACAAACACTGATAGATATCACCCACAGAAACACAACATCTTTGGGCTCCTGGATCTGGGAGGAGTGTACATGGATCTCGAGACCACAAAGTTTGAGAAGGGCTGAACTCTACAATTCTGCCTTTCCCATCTCTGTGTGTGTGTGTGTGTGTGTGTGTGTGTGTGTGTGCGTGTGTGTGTGTGCATGCACTTTGAGAGGAAGGTATACCTAATGCAGAAATCTGAAAAAAAAAAAAAAAAATGAAGAGTGAACCAAGGTTGCGCACAATGGGAGGTGAGCAAACCTCTCCACGGACTCAGCTCTGGCTGAGCTGTAGTTTTCGTCTCTGGTTTCCAGTTTCCTCTTGGTTCCGTCGGCAGCTGAATTTGAACAAGATTTGCAGCCCGTGTGCCTGCCGTCACCCTGGACTGCCACCCAACTAATGAAAACAATGAATCAGTGTGCCTCACTTAGAACTCTTCAGATCGGTAATAACACTTAAGGAGAAACCACTGGCGATGCCATCGGAAGTTGCATTTACATTTAAGAGAAAGACATTTCATTTAGAACTCGCTAAATGAAGACGTGCTGGGAAAAAAGGGGCCTGACTGGGGACCCAACTGCCTTTCTCGCTGCTGCAGCAAAGAGCCGGTGAGCAGGGCCAGGAGGAGAGGCGTGGGACGAAACAAGGGAGGTTAGAGGGCATCTGCCCAGCTGCCCTTCTGCAAGATGATGATGGGCACAGACGAGAGAGAGAGAGAGAGAGAGAGAGAGAGAGAGAGAGGGAGAGAGGAAGGGGGAGAGGTTCCACGGAATGCCAAAAGAGGGAGGCTCAGTTAAAGACCGTCCATCCCATAGGATTTCCCTGGTGGCACAGTGGATAAGACTCCACGCTCTCAATGCAGGGGGCCCGGGGTTCAATCCCTGGTCAGGGAACTAGATCCCACATGCATGTTACAACTAAGAGTTCACATGCCACAACTAAGGAGCCCGTCTGCCACAACTAAGGAGCCCACGTGCTGCAACTTAGAAGCCAGCAAGCCCCAACTAAGGAGCCCGCCTGCCACAACTAAGGAGCCCACCTGCCGCAACTAAGGAGCCCGCCTGCTGCAACTAAGACCTGGTGCAACCAAATAAATGAATAAATAAACAAATATTTTTTAAAAAAAGACTGTCCATCCCCTTCAGGCTTTGGACTTTATTTCCCACTGGGCTAACAGGATGGAAAGAGCGGTGTTTACATTGCTGGACCCACCAGTAAGTCCCATAACTGGGCGTGGATAACGGGTCCAGCCGGAAGTAGCATACACCACCGTGCAGGCGAATCAGAACGCCCTTGCCCACAAAATCTGAAGGAGACTGTCCCGAGCACCTGGGAGTCACAGTACCTGTCTTCCGGCAGAGGGGACCCCGCAAGTTTGGCCACCGTGGGGAAGATGTCCATGTTGCTTGTTGGCTCATCGATCTCCAGCCCAGCCTGGATCACTCCCGGCCATCGGAGGATGCCTGGAACCCGGATGCCTCCTTCCCAGTTGTTGGCTTTTCCCCCTAAAACGCCGAAGGAGAGGCATCAAGGAGAGTTATACGTCTTTGCAACACGTACCTCAATGCACTCTTCAACGCTCAACGTGGGGTGGCCGATTTGGAAGAACCTAGTGATTTAATGACATGGATTCAATGAGAATTTCACAAGCAATACAGTATCTCTCGTGGTGAAAAAAATATATTGGGTTGGCCAAGAAGTTCGTTTGGGTTTTTCCATAAAATGTTACGGAAAAACCCAAACGAACTTCTTGGCCAACCCAATATATATATATGTCATGGTCACTACATGCATGACACACGGCCAGCATTGTCTGGTGGACACAAGTGCTGACTCTGTAATCAGGGAGACTCAAATCTCGCAGCAACAAAGACTTATAACAATGTTTCTGGAGTCATGGGGTTCAAATTCCATTTCTACTTTTTACCACTGGTAGGAGGCAAAATAATGGCACCCCCAAATGTCCACTTGCAACCCCTGGAATCTGGGGATATGGTACCTTATCCGACAAAAGGAGAGATTATTCTGGATTATGTGAGTAGGTCGAATAGAATCATGAGCGTCTTTATAAGGGAAAGAGGGAAGCAGGAAAATTGGCATCAGAGCAGCTGAGGCTGTAGTCAGAGAGATTGGAAGGTGCTACGTCACTGGCTTTGAACAGAGAGAAAGGTGCCCCAAGCCAACGGACGCAGGCGGCCTCTCACCACTGGTAAAGGCAAGGAAACAGGTGTTCCCCGAGAGCCTTCATAAAGAAACACGGTTCTGCCGACACCTTGATTTTAGCCCACGTGAACCCATTTTGGACATCGGACCTGCAGAACTGTAAGATCATCCATTTGCGTTGCGTTGAGCCACCAAATCGGTGGTGATTTCTTGCAGCAGCCCTAGGCAATGAAAACACCAGTTCTGTGCCCTTGGGGCCATGGATCAACCGGCTGTGCCACACATTCCAGACACGTAAGATGTGAGTATTCCATGGGATTATGATCCCCAGCCTGAAAGACAGGGGGCCACTGACCATAGCCATTTTCATCATTGCTATTATTTTATTACTGGCATAGCTCTTACTGTTTAGTTGGGAAAACGAGCTTTGCACGTATGAGGCAATTCAAAAATAACTAAATAGAGCATGAAAGGGGTATCAGGAGGGGCTGGAGGGGTGAGCTGGGAGTGGGTCACAATGTCAACAGAAGATGCTCCCCAAGGTCTCTCACTAATGGTCCTCGGGGAAGGGAGACAGCAGCACGGCGGCCTTGGGCTCAAAGAGGCCAGAGATGCTGGATCCCTCCAGCAGGGAACATGCGGATGGATGGAAAAACACACACGCTGCTTCCCCAGGAGTAGTTCCCCATGACTTTATAACAAGCTGTGCGTAACTCTGATTGCAGCCCAACAAAAAGCACAGAGGATGCCTCTTCCCTGGGAACACGGGCCCTGAAGCGACAGACTTTGAGTTGCTTTGCGAAGGAGAAATAGGGTTAGCAGAGAAGGACAGGGGGTTGCAAGGGAGATACAAGAAAAACAGGTGAAGGAGTGTGGATTCTTTCTGAAAATGTCTGAACAGAGAAAAGAGCATGGTCTAAATTTAAAATTTGGTCGAGTAATTGTCAAATTCACGCATTTAACGTCCCGGTGGCACTCGGCCGTGACAGGAAGTCACAGACAGATGATGGCTGAGTTAATCTCTCCAGGAAGGTGCAGAGAAAATTCTTCTACCATTCACTCCGAGACTCTTGTCAGGAACAGCTGTCTCTAAACCACACTTCTATTTTTGTTTTTACGCATGCTGCCATCAAATGCCTGTGAATGGCAAGAGCATATGCTTGTCATTCTTTTGCTTGATGTGGGCACAGAGTTTTATGAAATATTCTGTCATTTTTTGTCCTCTTGGGCATCTCCCCACCCGATAACACTGGTTCCCTGGATTAATGGGAACCACAAGGAAGCACGTGACGAATCTCATTCACACTAAAGTCTTTCTCACCCAAGATGCTATAGTTTACACTCTCCTCGATGTATTCAGTCCAGGGACTAAATCGCCACCAATTATAGATGGGAGATGTGACAAAACTGCCCAGGTTCTATCAAACTATCATCCACCTGTTATCAGGGCAAAAATAAACAGCAGCTATCTGCTCATGTCACTGCTTGAAGGAGAGGTAAAGAACTGAAGAACACCCTTAAAATAACTGACCCGGTTTCAAAAGCTAAAGGTGACTATTTAAGCAAGACATCAAACGGCTAAATCATCTGAGCCAGGAGGTGGCTTTTCTTTGAAAAGCCAGGGAATAACTATTTTAGGTGGTTTGGGTGGCTTGCCCAACTCCTCAGAAGCTCAGAAGCAGGAGGGCCAGACACCAACAAATCAACATGGCTGTGTTTCAGGAAAACCTGATCTACAGAATCAGGCATCAGGCTGGATCTGGCCCAAATGCCATAGTTTATTGAGCCCTGCTCTTTTTCTTTTTTCTTTTTTTTTTTATTGGAGTATAGTTGATTTACAATGTTGTGTTAGTTTCTGCTGTACAGCAAAGCAAATCTGTTATACATATACATATATCCACTCTTTTTTTAGATTCTTTTCCCCCATAGGTCATTACAGAGTATTGAGTAGAGTTCCCTGTGCTATACAGTAGGTCCTTATTAGTTATCTATTTTATATATAGTAGTGTGTATGCGTCAATCCCAATCTCCCAATTTATCCCCCGCCCTTACCCCCTGGTAACCATAAGTTTCTTTCCTACATCTGTGACTCTATTTCTGATATGTAGGTAAGTTCATTTGTAGCCCTTTTTTTTTTTGATTGATAGATTCCACATATAGAGCCCTGCTCTTAAAGTTACTGAATTTAGATTTGGGGAGAAGGGTGAGTGCATCAGCCCTGACCATACTCCGTAATATTAACTCCTTCAGTGTTAGGGGGGAAATGTCACTGCAACTTCCATTGATGATTTATTTTCTCACTTAATTGGACTCCTTCATATCTTCTGCAAGAACGAAATACTAAAGAATCTCTCCTTCAGCCTGAAATGTAAAGTAATCACATCCTGGCTCTGGGCCAGCCTTTCAATACCATTCCTTAGTTGAGCGGAGTCTCACCTAAGTGCCCCAGCAATCAACTCACCCCATTCCGCCTTCTGCAAAGTTCTGCTGCTGTTTTCTCTGCCAGGATTTTCCCCCAACCCCCAATCATTTCTACAAACCCTCGAAAGCCTGCATAACACGCTCTTCCTATCTAATCAAGGCTTCTACAACCACTACCACACGTGATGTCTTCCTACTCTCCATTTCCTGAGCACTTTTCAAGGTTCTCGTTTATGGGAGGTGTGATAATCAATGCGATGCCCATCTCATCATCCCAGCGGGACCAAGAGTACTTGAGAAGAAACTCTAATCTACTGTTGAATCAACTGCGGTCCACAGCGTAATACCTTCCAAATAGAGAAGGTCCAATATATGCAGTGAATGAACGAAATAATGGATGAACTGATGCAGAGTATTCCTGGGGGGGGAAAAAAAAGAGAACCTTACAGATGGGAGTGGTTATAAACTCTTGTTTCCAACCTGTTTTGGTCCCTTAACTTTGCTAGGCTTTTTCATTCCCCTAACCTGTTGCATTCCAAAAGTTCTCTCCTCCAGAGTCTTACCCAACAAGCTCATCTTCTTAGTCTCATTGTGCATTCCATCCAGGAAAATGAGCTCAATTAGCACGAAATACACCAACTCCCTGCCCTCCCAGACCTCAGATTATCCACCGATGTCACATCCCCAACCATGTCCCCCCCTCCAGGCAACCTTGGCCTCCGTCACCCACAGACCACATCACTCCCACCTGCTCCGTCTCAAAAGTGAGTGATCTCAACACTCTATTATCTAAATACACACCTCTGCCTTCCAATACAGCTTTCTCAACCTTGGGCCCAAACTCTGCAATATTGAACCCTGTCGTACCACGGTCACACGTTTTGTCAGATAAAACCCAATGCAGTCAACTCGTCTAAGACTGCGATCATTCAGTAGTTCAGTTTTCTACTTAAGTGGACAGTCCCAGTTGTTCCAAATGACACTTCAATTTTCGGGATGTTTGCTAACTTTATCCTATGTGGTCCCGATGACCAGCTCAGATCATGCCATATACCATTTCCATCACATTCTTGCTAAAAGACTGGATCCCAGAGAACCTCTGACACATATTCATGCCTTCCCAGTACGATACCAGCCCTCAAGGAAAATATCTATCTGTTCTCTGCAAATCGAGATCTTCTCAACTTTGCGCATCTGGTTAAAGTGCCCAAATGGGGTCCCTTCCTGTTCCTGGAATCCAGTGTTCCCCACGTGCAGCTGGCACGTCAACCCTCCCCCAGAATACTACGTGTCACCCCCATGCCCCGCCCTACCCCGCCTTCAGTAGGTAACTGTTTCCTTCTGCAGAGAGGAAACAGAGGGCTTCATTTGGGAACACCTTCAAATTCCAGCCACTATCCCTTCTCAATGCACCAGCACCTGCTCTCCGCATTCCCTCCCAGACTAGACAAGGTCCCTCCTCCTTGCAAAGATCAATCCTCCTACAGGTTGGGTCTCATTTCCCACAGTCTTCTCAGAAATCTGACATTCTCAGCTGTCCCCTGTACCTTCATGATCCATCTACTGAAGTTGACTTGAGAGAATGAAATACACTCCAACCTTCCCCATGACAAAGCCCCCCTTTCACAGCCCGTCTCCCTGCACAGACACATTTCTGAAAAGAATCTGAGACACTGCTCACCTTCCGCCCCACTTCTATCCAGCCAGCCTCTGCCCCTCGCTCTCCACTGAAAATACTCTTAGGAGCGTCACATGTATAATATACACAATGGACCCTTGGGGTCTACATCCTACTTGACTGTTTATCAGCATCCATTTCTACGAACCATATTCTTCCCTGGATCTTCCCTTCCCTCCCAGTTTTCTTCTTATTTCCCTGTCACTCTCTCCGTATCTCCTTTGTTGGATCATCATCTCCCGTATCACCTTTTATGTTCGGCTTGGTCCCTGACCCTCTTCTCTTCTTACACTAAATGATCCCATACACCAACCCAATATAGGTCTCTGCCCAGGAGTCCTAATTCCTAAAGGGAACCTCTGTCTAGCGAATCACACCAGCCAAACATGTTACAGACAGCTTTGACGTCTTCCTTTCCCTCAAACCCAATATCTAATCAATCACCAATACCAGTGGGTTTACCAATACAACCACGTTCATTCATTGCCCTCTTCATTGAGTTAAACCACTGATCCTTCAAACCTAAGCTCAAGTGGTTTTCCTTTTACATATTCACTCAAAAATAATTTCTTACAATATGTCAGGCACTATTCTAGTTTCTGAGGATACAGATGTGAGTAGAATACATCTGGATCGTAGTTCTTGCACTCTGGCAGACAACAGTATTCCTTGCCCTCACTAAGGGCACTTAGGACACACTGTGCATGTACTGACTTCTTAATCATCTCGACAGTCTTCTACGATGTTCCTATAATAACAATCCTATTATTCAAATTCTAAAGACAAGGGAACCAAGTCTCTGCCTGGGAGTCCTAATTCCTCAAAGAACTTCTATCTACCCAATCACACCAGCCAAAAACATGAGACATCTTATGTTACCCCTCAATTCATCCCTATGTTCACTCCTTTACCCTCTCCTTATAGTGGATTTGGGTGATATTCTTGACCTCCAATTTTAACTACTACCCAAATGGCAATAACTATATATATACACACACACACACACACACACACACACATACATATATATATACACACAATATATATACACACATTTCTTTCTATGTATCTATCTATCTACCTATGTCTGTTCATCTATCTCTATCTATCTATCTACCTACCTACCTACGTCTGTCTATCTATCTATCCATCCATCCCTATCTATCTATCCATCCATCATATCTATCTATCTATCTATCTATCTATCCATCATATCTATCTATCCCTATCTATCTATCTATCTATCCCTATCTGTCTGTCTATCTATCTGCTTCATTCTATCGGACATACTAACGTGGACGTAGGGTCCCTTTCATCGGCTACATCACCCAGTATCCCTTGTTTACACCTTCATCTCTAGCAACCTTGAGCTGCTGTTTTGCTCCCTGTAAGCATCTCACTCCTGCCTGGAATGAACTCTCCACCTCTCCTCTCCCAGCCAACACTTCCAAACATCAGCCTGCAAAAGGTCCGTGTCTCCTGGGAAGTTCTCTGAATTCCCAGGTTGGGGGAACAACGTCTAATCGTCCCTTCTCAGAGCTGCCTTTCTAGTTTGTTATTCTGAAACCATCTCCTTAGATGTCCATCTCAACCAAAGAATGTGAGCTACTAGAGGCTGGGGACCCTGTATTCGCTGTCATTATGTCCTAGAAGCTAGCCCCGAGCCTGGCATACTATGAAGGCTCAATATATGCGTGCTTGTCAGTGGAATTTAACTGAAGGAATGCACTGCTAGGTGAGGATAACATGTGAGCTTCTTTCAAAGAGGAAAAGCCTGGGGAAGCCTGGGGTATGCCTCCTGGCACACAAGTCCTGATACTAGCAAGACCAGCCAGCTTTGCCCTCTCTTGGGGAGCTGATGAAAATGTTTGCTAAAATCTGAAGAATGAACCTGAATGTAACCACCTCCTAATAAACTACCAGAGCCTCTTGCTGGTTTTTTTTTTTTTTTCCAACGAAAGCATCCGTTGCTCTGAAAGCTGTGTGACTGCATGAGGCAAAGAGCCACCAAACTCAGTGACTGTAAGAAGCAACTCCTAAGCCATATGGGCTCCAGCCAATCAGTGGCTTTTGGAATTTGCACTTCAAGGAGAACTGCCAGAAGCTGCAGTGCCTTTCTTGCAGGCATCAGGCAATTCGGAAAGCATTTCTCTGCACCTGGAGAAAGTCTACTTTCATGAACACTCAGGAAGATACGATTTTCAGCCCTCACACCCACCAACCAATGCTTCTGCAGAAGCCACCTATGGAGTTAATTTATCCACTCCATTGACATTTATTACTTGCCTTTAGGCAGAGTAAAAGGGAGGCGGGGGTTGAGGGGGGAAGCCTCCTGCTGGGTGACCTTGACTTGGGAGAGGGATGAAAAGGAAGCCAGAGCTAGGAGTATGATGTTCTCATCCGAGACTTCGGGGAATTTTCAGCTGTGAGGAAGAGGAAGGAAACTCTAAACTCTAAGAAAATCTTAGGGAAGTTATTCTGGTCCCAGCTAAGGGAGGATATTTTAGGGAAAAGGTGAAAATAAGTTTACAAATATTACATGCTAGGGAGGGTGTGGAGAAAAGGGAATCCTCCTACACTGTTGGTGAGAATGTACATTGGTGCAGCCACTACGGCGAACAGTCTGGAGGTTCCTTAAAAAACTAAAAATAGAGCTACCATATGATCCAGCAATCCCACTCCTGGGCATATATCCGGACAAAACTCTAATTCGAAAAGATACATGCACCCCAATGTTCATAGCATTACTATTCACAATAGCCAAGACATGGAAAACAACCTAATGTCCATCGACAGGTGAATGATAAAAGAAAATGTGATGTATACGTACAATGAAATAGTACTCAGCCATAAAAAAGAATAAAATAATGCCATTTGCAGCAACATGCGTGGACCTAAAGATTATCATACTAAGTGAAGCCAGACAGAGAAAGACAAATACCATATGATATCGCTCATATATGGAATTTAAAACATGACACAAATGAACTTATCTGTGAAACAGAAACAGACTCATAGATATAGAAAACAAACTTACGGTTACCAAAGGGGAAAGTGGGGGAGAGATAAATTAGGAGTTTGGGATTAACAGATACACACTACTTTATATAAAATAGATAAACAGGGCTTCCCTGGTGGCACAGTGGTTAAGAATCTGCCTGCCAATGCAGGGGACATGGATTCGAGCCCTGATCTGGGAAGATCCCACATGCCGCGGAGCAACTGGGCCTATCCACCACGGCTACTGAGCCTGTGCTCTAGAGCCCGCAAGCCACAGCTACTGAGCCCACATGCCACAACTACTGGAGCCCATGCTCTGCAACAAGAGAAGCCACCGCAATGAGAAGCCCATGCACCGCAATGAAGAGTAGCCCCCGCTCGCCACAACTAGAGAAAACCTGCGCGCAGCAACGAAGACCCAACGCAGCCAAAAATAAATAAATAAAATAAATCAATTTTTTTTAAAAGTTAAAAAAAAATAGATAATCAACAAGGTCCTACTGCATAGCACAGGGAACTATACTCAATATTGTGTAATAACCTGTAAGGGAAAAGAATCTGAAAAAAATAGATATATATGTGTGTATAAATGAATCACTTTGCTGTACATCTGAAACTAACACAACATTGTAAATCAACTATATTTCAATTAAAAAAAAAAGGAGAGAGAAAAAACTAGTAGTGTCACTATCCCCTCAACCCCACACAATTAAATTAATTTTTTGAAATGCAGACTACAGCAGAATCTAATGTTTCTCTGATTAAAAGCGATTAGCTGTTGAACTCTGTGTAGTGATTTAATCACAGCCATTCTACCAAGGTGGTCCATAGGTTTCATTAGTGAAACAGGCTTGAGGAATACAGAGGGATCACTGAGCTCAAATAGTACAGATTTTTTTTGAGCGGCAGACTGAATAATGGCCCCTAAAGATGTCCATTTTGGAATCCTTGGAACCTTTGCATTTTACCTTGTTTTCTGAAAAAGAGACTTTGTAGATATGATTACATTATGGATCGTGCGATGGGGAGATTATCCTGGATTATCTCGGGGGGCCCTAAGTGACAGTAGGAGTGCCCTTATTAGAGTGAGGCAGGATGGGATGTGACTAGAGAAGAGAAGGCAATGTGAGGAAGTATAGATCTTTTGGAGCAGTGCTGATGAAGACTGCAAGTCAGGATTGTTCCGAAAGGATGCTCTTTTGATCAATGAGTTCAAATGGTGTGATTCCTGTGTTTGCATAAATCATAGGAGTGCAACTTCACAGCTTTAGAAAACAAGGCGTCTTGACACTGAGAAGTCTTTGGTCATTCCCCATAGCTAGAAGGAAGCCGCATCTTTTTTTTTTTTTTTTGAGCATCATACCATAACAATGTTTCACTGTGAACTTGATTTCAACTAAACTTGACAAAGGGATAATGTTTCGCAATAGAGTAGTGGCTGAGATATTAATACAGTGTCAGACACCGATGGTAGTTCTAGCGTTCAAACAGAGCATTTCTAACACATCCAATATGTTTCTTAAAAAAACAAAAAAAACTAGGGAGCAGCTGTGAGCATGCTTTTCAGATTGTATGAGAACCCCAGTTCCAAGGCGTCACTCAGACCTTTGACACTCTCTCTCTGACCCATCCTCACCATCCACTTATGTCTCTGAAGAGTCAGCCATCGACGCAAAATGCCAATACATCTCCTTCTTTGGCTCATGAGGCTCCCTCAGATTCATCAGCTGGTGGTCATCTGGTCATCTGTCCCCGAACCAAGGCTCCATCGCACCATATACGTGACTTTCTTAAATAACGTATTACTTGCTAACCACTTCTATTATTGTGATTTATGTACACGTCTCGGCAGCAGCCACTAAGCAACTTTGGAACCTAACAGACCTTCACCGGGGGAATGAATGGACGGGGGAGCCAGTCACGAAATGCAGTCTGTGACTCCATCTCGAGAGACACTATCACTTATAAAATAACATAAAAACAACTCTCCACACACAGTCCATAACCTCAAGGAAATACGACAAAAGCACCTCATCTTACTATACAGGAATACATATTTTCACTTCCTGCTCCTCGAAAATAAGACTGAATAGAGGAGGGCTGGATGAAAGAGTGGGTTAATCCTGTTCCGAGTAGAGACACCTGTTCAGTCATTTCACCCGTGCTGAGTATCAGTCATGTGTCCTGCACTGGGGAGGGAACGATGACAAGCAAAGGAACTGGTATGAACATCCAGCGAGGTTTTCCAGACCCACACTGAACAGGAATCCTTCCCTCCTGGGTTCCAGGTAACTGAGGGTGTAAACAAAGGTCCACGTCCCCCGGTGCTCAGAATTTGAAAGGACTCAGATGTGCATGTCGAGGACGTAAATAGAAGTGTAAGGTTTCACAGGCTACGTGCTGCCATTGGGATGGGTGACAGACTACCTTTTCGCTGTCTGTCTGGCTCAGGACTGGTGGATCCGGCGTTACCCCGTTACTGCCAGTTTGCAGAGTAAGCCATGTGCTTCTCTCCTCATCCCAGCTCTACTGAGGAGGGTGTGTGTGGTTGGGAGAGTGGAAAGAGCTCGAGGCAGAAGGACAAGAGCTCAAGCACACCCTGGCTACCTCCTTCCCAGCCTGGTCTCCTCTGGGAGCATTTCTTGGGCCCTGTTGGCCAAGTGAGGCTCTCCTTGCTGTATGCACCACTGGCATCTTGTGCCAAGAATGTCGACACCCTTGTTAAATCGCATGGGCCTCCTTAGGCTTCCTCCCACCACCCCCAACCCAACCACACACCCAAACAACCAACCACCCAACCAACCAGCCACTTACCCAACCAATCATCCAACCATCTACCCAACCAACCACCCACCCACCCAAACAACCATCCACCCACCTACCCACCCATCCAACCACCCACCCACTCAACCACCCAGCCAACCACCCAACCATCCACCCACTCAACCAACCACCCACTTACCCAACCAATCATCCAACCATCTACCCAACCAACCACACACCCAACCATCCACCCACCGAAACAACCATCTACCCACCTACCCACCCAACCGACCACCCACCCAATCAACCACTTAACCACCCACCCACACAACCAACCACCCAACTATCCACCCACTCAACCAACCACCCACCCAACCAACCATCCACCCACTCAACCACCCACCCACCCAACCAACCAGCCATTTACCCAACCAACCATCCAACCAGCCACCCAACCAACCAGCCACCCACCTACCCAACCCGTTGACCATGGGCTCCTTTAGGGCAGGGACCGTATTGTTGCCTCTAACCCAGTGCCAGATACACAGCTCAATCAGGGTTTTGTAAACTAATGGATGAAAGCACTCCATAGATTAGCATTTCATATCTTTGTAGGTATACTCTGATTTCCTGAGTCCCTGGGAATCTGTGAAACATCCATGTGAGAGAATAATGAAAGGGCAATAAAGCACCTCATGGCTTTAGGGAGCAAAATTCAATGGTCCTGCACTTTCCTACGTGTCACGCATGTTGCTTTATTCAGCAGCCCCTACTGTCTGGGACACCTTGCTTTGCCTCTTTGCATGGTCACTTCTAATCATCCTCCCCCATGTTACATCCAACCCACATCCACTGCAGATTCAGGTGGTGTCCTAACCCTCAGCACAGATATGGCCTTTGAGGTACCTCACCTAAGTCTTTGTGAAATGGGCCACATGTTATTATAACCAGGTATCTAAGTCTCATATTCGCAGAGTGTATGTTGTACAAGCAACTTGGGGTCAGCAGATGGGTCTTATCTAATATCCCCAATGACAGGTAGCTTGATCCGTCTTGGTGGTGGCTTAGCTAATGCTGTGTCGGGAAGGAAGCATCAGCCCACAATGCTGTAGCCTTTGGAGACAGGCAGAATAATGACCTCCCAAAGATGTCAACATCCTCATGCCCAGACACTGTGACCAGGTTACCTTCCATGACAAAAGGGACTCTGCAGATGTGATTAAGGGTCTAGAAATAGGAAACATTACTCTGGATTATGTGGGTGAGCCTGACATAATCACAAGGGTCCTTAAAATTGCAGGCAAGAAAGAGTAAGTAAAGGAGATGGAATTATGGAAGCAGAGGTCAGAGAGAGAGAGAGAGGAAGGTTTGAAGACACTGCATTGGTGACTTTAAAGGGAAGAAAGGGTCCATGAGCCAAGGAGAGTGGGCACCTCCAGAAGCTGGAGAAGGCAAGGAAATGGATTCTCCCCTGGAGCCTCCAGAAAGATGCAGTCCTGCTACCATCTTGATTTTAGACCAGTGAGACCCATTTCAAACTTCTGATGCCTACAACTACAAGTTAATAGTTTTTTATTGTTGCTGTAACAAATTAACACAAACTTCCAGGCTTAAAGCAATTGTAGTTGTAGAGGTCACGGGGGGAGGATGTAAGGGGTCTTGTTTGAACCAACTACACATATGGGGCTGAATTTACATTTAGGGGGAAAACACCCTCATTTTAATGTCTGGACACAGAATGCGTGCTTTTAAGTTCTGGGGAGACCATACCGGAAATGGTCACTTTGGCCATCTGAGTTTTCAATGCCTGTGACCCAATAAAGCCCTGTATGTTTCAAGTGGCAGAAGAACAGCACCACAGCTCCAAGGTCCAGGAGGAGGTGATGAGGGGGTAAGCTGAGGGGGCCGGGCAGAGCACAGAGCTGACACCGTGGCATCTCCCACCTGGATAGATTTCTCACCTTTATAGATTCCGTTACTGCCTCCGTGACCTTCCCCTTTCACAGTCACCTCTTCTATATGTGCTCCTTGGTCCGAGGAGAAGTAGACCAGGGTGTTATTAGCCAGTTTCAACTCATCTAGAACATCCAAGATCTGCCCTGAAGGGGAGAAAACACTCCGTGTTAAGACAGTGCAATCTTTAGAAAAGAAAGGGAGGTGATTTGCCCTCATCGACTTGTCTGTTAATTTCTGACGGTGAGGAGGAGATGGTCTTATACACTGAGCTCTCCTGTGCTGATCCCAACAGGGGATGCAGCATAATCAGAAGGAACCACAGTGGCCGGGCTCTTGGCAGAGACAATGAGAAGATTCAGTCGCTGAATTAAGTATCATCTACAAGCATCATCTGAACCTCTAGGCATCATGGGGTGACCCTGTAGCGAGACCTGATAAACAGTTCTAGATGAATCAGGCTCACAGATCATGAGCCCCTTGGAGGAAGATGCCAGAAGAAAGAAGCCAAATTGCTGCAATCACCAGCCGGCCTGAGGCTATAAAGAAGTCTACTAGTTTTCCTTATTGACTGGAGAAAACTAAATCATCACGGTTCCTCTTATACAAACAAACATCTCTAAAACTATTTTATGATGAATGACCTTTTTCATACTTACCATAGATACCCAGGTCTAAAACAGTCCATCATGAAAATAAATATTCCTCACACTCTCCTTTTTCTTCTCCTCACCTTCTTTCCCCAAACTTCACATGGTATACTAATCCCCATATAGCAACCCTTCAAAATAATAATGATACCATGGTCAACAATGAGAGTAAAGGGTACCATTTGTTGAACACTCTGCCTGCAAAGGACTTTATTCCATGTTCTCTTGATTACATCATACTGAACCCTACGAGTAAAGAGCACTGGCTCCATTGCACAGGTGAGGGCAACAGTGCTCCAAAAAGATACATGACCTGTTCAAAGTCACACGGTTAGGAAGTGAGGGACCCAGACAGGAAGAGTTAAGTCTGACCGCAAAACCCAAACTCTCAAACCCTGCAGAGTTAAGTGGATGAACTCAATGAAAATCACAGAGGAGTAAAAAAAAAAAAAAAAAAAGACACGAAGGAAAAAAAGTTAAGAGTTACATCCTGAAACACCCATGGATGACATGATATGATGGCTGCTGTCTTCTTCAAATTAATCCAGGAAGAAAGGAAGTGAGTACGGAGCATGGATGAATAAAATCAGGCATGACTTCATTAACTGTTAAATGTGGATCCAGGGCATATGACAGTTCACCGCACTTTTCTCTCTGCTTCTATGAATGCCTCAAATTTTCCATAAGAATAAACAAAACAAAACAAAACAAAACAGAAACCAGCTGAAGACTGAAGAATGGGCTGAAACACGGATTCTCTGATTAGAAAGCTACCACCTGCTCTCAGATCAGAAGAAAATGATGGTCAGACTAGAGGTATATAATTTACAATTTTCACGGAGACTGCTACACTCACATGCTGCTACTTTAATTTAGTCCCTGCACGCAGTTATTGTTTGAGGTATTAAAGGGTCTGACTCGGTTTTTTGATGTTTGACAGCTAAGAGCTTTTAAGTCTCACCTCTGCCTCTTCCACTTGCGCCCAACGAGCTAGTAAGAAAGCCTGGGGGCTCCCTCCCCCAGTGCCCGTGGAAGGTTCAAACTATGCCAGCTCCTACCTCCATGTGGGAACCCACATCCAAGCCCCAGCTCCTACCCACCATGAAAGCTGAATCTGTCTCCTTTCCCATCTCCCTCAAGCCATCTTCAGACCAGCTTAGGCGCTGTCCCGCTGTCCCCAGAAAGCCTCGTTATATGTGAGTTACAACCTTTTCCACACCCTCTTGGTGTGGCTACAGCATCACTCGTCTCGACAGGGGACCATCTCTTCACTGTAGGACAATCACAACAACTGGAATTCTAAAAGGACACCAGGCATCGTTTGCAGCAGAAATAATAACTGAATATGGGTAATCCTATCCAGCAGGGAGCTCATGCCCCCCGTGGAGACAGGCCCTGCACTCCAGGGCTGCACCTTCACCAACTTGGTCCAGAAAAGGGGTAGAAGGCCGCAGAGACAACCCTCCACGGAGGCGGCAGAGATGATTTCTGATGTGAAAGCCAGACCCCGGTCATCTGCTACCAGACATATTCTTGCTATTTGATTGCAGTGCCACAGGCTAGAGTACATTCAATCTTTTTCAGTGTTTTAACGCATAAAATAAACATTCCTAGAAGCCACACCATATACATAAATGTCATCCTCAGGACCAAAAATAATATGCACGGGGCCATTCTAGTGATTTGTCACCCATGATAAATCATCGTCAGCCAGACATTTATCGTGCTGTGATTTGGTTCAGCTAAGCAAACCACGTGTGCACTCGGGCTTGGGGGAGTTTGACTCTGACACTAATTTAAGGCTTATCACTTTGAAAATGGTAATTAGTTTAATGAGTTCACAGAGGAAGAAGCAACAAGGCGATGTAACCCCCTCTTAACACTTTGAAGGAAAAGTGCCCCTTTTGGTGCATATAATAATTTCTAAATAAAATAACACAGATTAGGCAGAGAGCAGAGGATTCAGGCTTTTACTTCCTTGTGTTTTAATTGGTATTTTGCAAAAGGGCATACAACCACGCACCTCCACTTCCAATGAAATTCACCTTTCATATATTATATAGAAGTATCTTAGCACGAAGAAAACGCTGTGAAGAAATGCCTTTTTAAAAAATGTGGCTTCCGTGATCACTTCTATGGACAGAATGTAAATATTTAGAGCCCGTTTATTTACAGTCGCCAAAACCTTGGAAGCAAGCAAGGTGTCCTTCAGCAGGTGAATGAATATACTAACTGTGGTCCATCCAGACAGCGTGATATTATTCAGTGATACAAAGAAATGAGCTGTCAAGCCATGAAGAGACACGGAAGAACCTTAAATGCGTATGGCTAAGTGAAAGAAGCCCAGCTGAAGAGGTTACGTACTGCATGATTCAACTCTATGACATGCTGGAAAAGGCAAAACTAGGCAGACAGTAAAAAGATCAGTGCTTGTCAGAGGCTGGAGGGGAGGGAGGGAAGAACAGGCAGAGCACAGAGGAGTTTTAGGGCAGGGAAAGTATTATGGATGATGCTGTAATCATTACGCATTTGTCCCAACCCACAGAAGGCGCAATTCCAATGGTGAACTCTAATGTAAACCACGTATTTTAATTGATAATAATGTATCCATATTGGCTCATCAAAAGCAACACACGCACCCCGCTAATACAAGAGATAACATGGCAAATTGCGTGCAGAAGAAATGAATATAGGAAAACTCTCTGTACTTTCTACTCTGTTTTTCTATAAACCTAAAACTGCTAAAAAAAAAAAAAAAAAAAAGTCTACTGGGAATTCCCTGGCGGTCCACAGTGGTTAGGAGACTGCACTTTCACTGCTGAGGGCCCGGGTTCGGTCCCTGGTCAGGGAACTAAGATACTGCAAGCCACACGGCACAGCCAAAAATATTAAAAAAATTTTTTTTTAGTTTTAAAAAAATTTTAAAAGAAGCATTATTAAAATAAATACATATTAAAAAATAGTCCACTAATTTTTAAAAGATGCCTTTTAAATGCACTGTTAGCTCCTAGACCTCCTCATCCGTGCATTCAACACGTGTTCGCAAAAGCCTAGTAAACACAGGCTAAAGACCAGGGCACACAGAGGGTCATGGATGGCGTTTGTTCCCAAGGCCTCCTGGTGACCCTTGCCTTTGCTCAAGCCAGCTACATCTCCTAGGTACAGATTCCCCTCTAGGCTATTTTCATATCCAGACGAACCTGCAGCTGCATTTACGATATATTTTAGTAGCTCCTTCTACTAAAATGTATCTTGCATCCTTCCCCATTTTCACACTCCTCCCTAGATATTTCCTCCAAATTCCAATATTTCAAATGACCATGATACTTGCTACATGATACATGATATTTTCTTTGTCCCCATCAATTTTTCTGATTCATTGCCTAGAGTGATAACTTCATCCCTTTCATCAAAATCACCGCACACCACTGGGCTGGGATTAATGCAAGAGAATCTAGCTGAGGCCACCATGCATTTACACACGGAAAACCGTCAGATTTCTGATTTCCTTTTTGTTCTTTTTCTCCTGCAAGAGGCACCCTTGTATCTCATAACTATTTGGGTCTTACGCCAGAATCTCATTCAGAAAGCCCGGAGCCCGTTAACCATTAAATTTTTCATGAGATTGATCCTATAAAGGTCTAACATATTTCTCTTCTAAAAATTGTGCCCGGAAATCTCCTGTGGGAACAAATACTGCTGTATTATTCTTGCTTTCAGACCCATACATTGGAAGTCAGAGGTCCACAAATATTATCTTTCAGAAGGTTCTCCAGGTATAATGATACCAATTTATGTAGGATGATAGTTTTGAATTACCGATGGTGGGCTGCAGGATAGCTTATAAATGAAATGCTTTATTTCCAAAGCTTTCTCACATTCTTCCTGGAACGAAACAAATACAGGAAACAAGCCACTTCGAGAGCACTTTGCTATTTAACCAGAGACAACAAGAGCTAGCACACTGGAAAAGATGAGAACTCGTCATCCTAAAGGAGAAAACTTGGTGCTGTGAAAATCAGGGTCCTTCCTCCCTCAGGTGTGAAGCCTGGGTCCTGGAGAGTTTGTTCATTCCACTGATTCACACCACGAACAGGTGCCAAACCACTCTTTGGAGTCAGGACTGTGGCGTGCCACGTAGGAGAGAAGGGTTTCTGGCGCTTGGTTAGAATCCTAGCTCTGACGTGAAAGGGAAGTGCTATAATGTAGAATTAACTGCTCAGGCTCTGGCTTCTGGGTCCTGACAGAAGCCGACCTGGTTTGAGTCCTGGGTCCCTGGTTTGCTCACTGGGGTTCTTTGCCTCTAAGTCAGAGGCGATAACATGTAATAGTAGAGGGTTGCCATAAGGGATGAAAGAGAATTGCATCCCAAACTCTTAGCCCAGGGCTAGGAGTGCTCAAATGCAGCTCAGGTCTTACAATGGAGTTAAAAATCGGAGTTAAACAATCAGTTTGCCTAAAATCCAAACTACAGTGAGGTATCATCTCATACTCGTCAGAACAGCCATCATCAAAAAGTCTACAAATAAATGCTGGAGAGGGCGTGGAGAAAAGGGAACCCTCCTACACTGTTGGTGGGAATGTAAATTGGTGCAGCATCTATGGAGAA
The DNA here is from genome assembly GCF_028023285.1 of Balaenoptera ricei. Taxonomy (NCBI): domain Eukaryota; kingdom Metazoa; phylum Chordata; class Mammalia; order Artiodactyla; family Balaenopteridae; genus Balaenoptera; species Balaenoptera ricei. The sequence continues at coordinate 5,109,373 of NC_082660.1, read as the reverse complement.
CAGTATGGAGGTTCCTTCAAAAACTAAAAATAGAGCTACCATAGGATCCAGCAATCCCACTACTGGGCATATAGCTGGAGAAAACTCTAATTTGAAAAGATACATGCACCCCAAGATTCAGAGCAGCACTATTTACAACAGGCAAGACATGGAAACAACCAAATGTCCATCAACAGGTGGATGGATAAAGAAGATGTGATATATATATCTATACACACACACAATGGAATATTACTCAGCCATAAAAAAGAATGAAAAAATGCCATTTGCAGCAACATGGATGGACCTAGAGATGATCATGCTACGTGAAGTCAGAAAGAGAAAGACAAATATCATACGATATTGCTTACATGTGGAATCTAAAAAAAATAATACAAATGAATTTATTTACAAAACAGAAACAGACTCACAGACATAGAAAACAAACTAATGGTTACCAAAGGGGAAGAGGTGGGGAGGGATAAATTAGGAATTTGAGATGAAAAGATACACACTACTATATATAAAATAGATAAAGAACAAGGACCTACTGTATAGCACAGGGAACTATATTCAATATCTCGGAATAAACTGTAATGGAAAAGAATCTGAAAACGTGTATATATATATATGTGTATATATATATATATACACACACACACATTGTAAATCAACTATACTTCAATAAAAAATTTTTAAAAATCAGCTTGCCTAATGGAAGCCTTGCTATTTCAGCAGATCTGTCTTTTTTCTTCTACAAGGTAGGTCGACTCAGGCAAAACATGGAAGCAAAATGCTGTGATGTCCCTATTCACCCTTTTGGAAACATCGAGCTCATTAAGGAAAGAAAATATCTCCTGAAGCAGCCACCCAACATGAATAATTAAGGAAGAACGTCCACCTACTCAATGTAATTCCAGGGAACGCAGGAAACCCTAAAAAGTTCCCTTAAAACTACTTTAGCTAAGTCCTTCCTGTGATCAACAGGTGAATGGTGGAAGTCAAATATTCCCATGGAGGCTAGGATTTTAAGATAAATGAGAGTTTCTAATTGCAGCAGTTGGTGGTGGCTATGACTCTCGCTGGGACATGGGAAATGCTACGCGTTGCTCCAGAAAGCGAGTTTTACCCTATGTTCCGAGGCTCTCCTGAGCCTCAGAGCAGTTACTGAGTGGGACAGAGAAATTCTGCCATCATTGGCCCTGGAAAGGCAATTCTTTGTTTAGCTTACGTGGGATTAGAAGCATAACCAACGTGCCAAACATCAGGACATATCTGTCAACAAGCACATAGATTTATTGTCTCCAGCTGGAAGCAATGTCCGTGGAATGTAGGTAAACTCAATCTTGTACTTCTTCCCAAAATAAATGGTCAAGATTTCCAAAACTCCAGTCCTGATCCTTTCCATCACATGGAGCTCAAGGGATCCCACAGATGGGACATTTGAAAGCATATGGGTTACCTATAGTATAAAATCAAGTTCAAAAGCTTACACATCAAAGGGAAAAATAATATGTGACCAAAAAAGATTGGATTATTTATTTGCAATGCATAAGATACAAAAATGATGTGCTGGCTTTTGGGGGATACGTGGGGGAGGGCTGGTGGTGTTTGTTCAGAAGCTTTGCATTTGTTATTTGATTCGAGGGTATTTTCAGACAGTAGCAAGTGAAATATTGTAATAAATAAACAAAAGATGAGGTTTTGCCCTACCGTACTCAGATCTAATGCAAAGGTTGCACAAAATATAGTCTGAGACTCACTCAGATGCCGCCCAGACAGGAGGTCCAAGGAAGCACTGAAAATGAAACTCTTGCAGGATGGTTTTAGGAACTAGGAATTGGGAGCAAGAGGGGCTGCTACACGCACTGCATTTCCACATCCTGAGTGATGAGACCAGGGTGGCCTCCACTGCCACTAAAACCCGAGCAAGAGGGACTTCCCTGGTGGCGCAGTGGTTAAGACTCTCTGCTCCCAATGCAGGGGGCCTGGGTTCAATCTCTGGTCAGGGAACTAGATCCCACATGCATGCTGCAACATGCACGCTGCAAGAGTTCACATGCCATAACTAAGAAGCCCGCGTGCTGCAACTAAGGAGCCCGCGTGCTGCAACTAAGGAACCCACCTGCCACAACTAAGGAGTTGGCGAGGCAGAACTAAGGAGCCTGCCTGCTGCAACTAAGACCCAGTGCAACCAAATAAATAAATAAATAAATATTAAAAAAAAAAAAAAAAAACAACATGCAGGAGAGAAGAGGCTCCGACCGTGTCAGGAGCTCTTTCTGCTGCACGCAGGCACACCTGCCACAAGCTTGTGATGCAGGAGTCCTGGAACCTTCCTGTCCGAAGGCCCTCGATAAAAGGCTAAATCCTTCCCTGGCAGCCACGGTGAAATAGACATCAACACACCCATCGCCACATCCTGTGTGTTTCCTCTTCAATCAGATTCACCCACGTCCATTGATTTTGGGATCATCCTCTTACCACGTCACTCGCTTTCCCATCTCCTAAGTGCATACAGAAGAACTTCATTAGAAACACGTTTAGAAGCTACCCCTAATCATTTTCCAAATAGTGACAGAAAAGTAAGCAAATGTGATAGTAAGGAACTGGTTAGGCTACTTTATGCATTTTTTCATTCTTCTGGGTGACCAAAGTAATAATCAAGAACTTGTATGTAGAATATAGGTTCCGTAGCATGTTCTTATTATATATCAGCGTCCTTCAAATTTTGACAAGCTTATTTGTCACCTTGGGAACCATGCTAAAATAAAGATTCTTTTTTTTTTTAAATGATTTGATCAACATTTGTTTAGTGCTTTATTTATTTTTTTAAATTAAAGTATACTTAATTTACAACATTGTGTTAGTTTCAAGTGTACAGCAAGTGATTGAGTTTTATATATATATATATATATATATATATATTTTAAGATTATTTTCCATTCTAGGTTATTACAAGATATTGAGTAGAGTTCCCTTGTCTCTACAGTAGGTCCTTGTTTATCTATTTTATATATAGTAGTGTGTATATGTTAATCCCAAACTCCTAATTTATCTCCCCTGCCCCACCTAAAATGAAGATGCTGATTCAGTAAATTTGGGGTGAGGTCTGAGAACCTGAGTTTCTTAAAAGCTCCTAAATGATGCCTATCTGAGGGGCATACTTTTAGAGGAGAGTTTCCCTGTGACGACATGTTTAATACCTGCTGACATATAATAAAAGGAGATGGTTGGCATTTTACAGATTTCAAGGATTATACCAGGAATGAGATTTGAGTTGCAGACCACTGAACACATAACTTTTATACATGGTAACTGAACACAATAATAGAGAATTAGGATGATTAGGGTAACTAAGAAACAGGAAACTGCAAGACGGAAGTGTTGCCTTTGTATGCATGACCCTTCCTTGACTTGGCTTCACTTCCTTCTTGGGTCAGTTCCTGTGTGAGTTCATACTGTTTCCAGCAAACGCATCCTTATTTGGTGCTGTACCTGGTTGTTGATAATGTTGTGATTTCCTGCATAAAGCCCATCTTTGACCTCGTCGCATCACAGCTGTAAAGCGTGACGGATTCCCCTGCTCCGGCATCTGTTCTCAACCATCTGGGATGCTTTCATGGCTCTGCTCAGCTATCTTCTCCAATTAACACTAAACTGTATGTGTTTTTTTTTTCCAGGGTGTTGCATTTGCTGGAGAGAATCTGAATAACTCTAACTAGTCCTCATTCTTACCAAGCACACCGGTGCTTTCCTGCACATACACAAGTGCCACCGTGTCCGTGCAGTGGCATTGCACACATGCGTCTGGGGGACCACCAAAGCCGGTGTGCCTGTGAGTCAGAGGAAGGCTCCGTGGTCAGCGTGTGTGGTCAGTGCTTCCCCGGGGTCATAAGCATCACAACGGGCTGGCTGACCCGAGCAGCGGATAATCAGACCAGCAGGAAATCGTCTGACAGGACAGTGCTAGGAGTGAACACAGGTCTCCCCACTCTTGATGCAGCTGTGCCACTCTACTTGCTGGACTTCACTGTCTTGCAGAAAAGACAGCTTGCAGCTCGTTTGCTCTCTGGAATGACCACCGGTTGAACTTGCCGTGGGAGGTTATCCGGGCTTTGTGATGGAGAACGACATTGCCTGCACGCCCATGGGGCCATTTCTGTGATCGCCCATGGGGCCATTTCTGTGATCGAAGCCAGAGAAAAGCTCTAGAAAGAGATCGGCCAGAACTTCTCCAGCAATGAGAGGGACCACCTTACACTTCCCGCCTGAGCTGGGCTGTGAGCACAGAATGTCCAGAGACGATGGACGGTGAATGATCCAGGAAACCAAGCCCTTCAGAGCGCTCTTATTTTATGACGCTCTCCTACACCATCCATACCCATTTTCAGTTTTAGGACTAGATTTTTTTTTTTTTTTTTGCATTGGATTTGATCATCTATAAAGCTGAAGATACAAAATGGAAAATTATGCTTTCCTTTGCAGAAACCTTGTGCATTAATCCCAGACTCAAGGCCTCCTCGCCACTCAAATTCAAACCCAGCCACACTGACTAACCCCCTACCAAGCTCCTCTCTTACGTTTGGTTCCGAATCCAAGGGACCTGCAGTCCGCCAGCCTGCAGCTCCCCTGAAACGTCTGAGTAGCTCTGGGGTGATGCGTTGACTTTATGGGGAGAGCTCAAGCTCTTAGAAGCAGTTTAGGCCTGCCCGCAAGATCCTAAATACCAAAGCTACGCACAGAAGGGCTCTTTCGGAAGTGTGAAGTCCAAAGGGAACATTTCAAATAGAAGGTGAAATACTACTAATGATATAAAAACCCACAAGATGGTCCAAATAGATGTCTCCTTTTCCATCGTAGACTTTTTTTCTCATCTATGATTTTTCTATTCAGTGTAATGGCCTCATATGCACATCTTAAGCAAAGACGCTTTAACCATCTGTGAAAGGGAGAGTAATAGTAACAGTAATAATAATAACAACAGCAGCTAGCATTTATTGAGCACTTCTTGCATGCCAGACACCATGCTGATTACTGTAAATACATGGCTTCATTTCATCTGATTGGTTAATTCCACTAATTCCAGCAGGTGCAATCCATCTATTCAGGGGGATTGCTCCATCTGACATTCTGACGAGCCCTCCCTGGGTCATGACTCAAAAGCAACAGGTATTCAAACTACTTCTGACCCACATTTTGACCTCACCTTTCAAATATATATACTGGTCCTCAGTGGAATATTATTTGAACGTTGCTTTAACCCGATCTCCCAAATCCTAATTTACCTTTTCTCGCTCTGCCTAGAAATATTTAACTAGCAAATGTGCTAATTGGAAGAGGTTGAAGGTGGAGAAAGTATTATCCAAAACACCCCTGTGATACCCACATCTACATCTTCCTATTCCCTGCACCCGCTGTTTAATTTCGAAGGCAGACATGTCTAACGTGTACAAGGCAAACTCAAGAACACAGGAACGGAGGGTCTCCTAGGATACAGGAGCTGCATGAAAACCGTTGGAGGCCATTGGTCCAAACAGGCTTGTCTTCTTTTTCTTTTTTTTTTTAAAAATTATTATTTATTTACTTATTTATTTTGGGCTGCGTTGGGACTTTGTTGCTGCACACGGGCCTTCTTTAGTTGCGGCAAGCGGGGGCTACTCTTCATTGCGGTGCACGGGCTTCCCATAGCGGTGGCTTCTCTTGTTGCAGAGCACGGGCTCTAGGCGCGCGGGCTTCAGTAGTTGTGGCTCGCGGGCTGTAGAGCACAGGTTCAGTAGTTGTGGCGCACGGGCTTAGTTGCTCCGTGGCATGTGGGATCTTCCTGGACCAGGGCTCGAACCCGTGTCCCCTGCATTGGCAGGCGGATTCTTAACCACTGTGCCCCCAGGGAAGCCCCAAACAGGCTTGTCTTATAGACAACCTGCCGCTGGAGAAGAGACAAACCTACTGTCTCAATTAATCTAACAAACCAGAAATCCTTCCAGGCTCCTGAGAAGCAGTGTAGCCTAGTGGTGGCTGGGCAAATCTTACACAGTCACTTACCTTTCTCAGACTTCACTTTCTCACCTGCAATGGTGAAGAAAATCTCCCATAGCACAGCTGTGGGGGGTCAACTAAACAACCCGTGGTAGATGTTAAATAAGTGACTAGGATATACCAAAGGCTTTTAGAGTTTAGCTATTGTGAGTCAATAAATGTTTACTGGGGCTTCCCTGGTGGCACAGTGGTTGAGAGTCTGCCTGCCAATGCAGGGGACACGGATTCGAGCCCTGGTCTGGGAAGATCCCACATGCCACGGAGCAACTAGGCCCGTGAGCCACAACTACTGAGCCTGCGCGTCTGAAGCCTGTGCTCTGTAACAAGAGAAGCCGCGATAGTGAGAGGCCCGCGCACCGCAATGAAGAGTGGCCCCTGCTTGCCGCAACTAGAGAAAGCCCTCGCACAGAAACGAAGACCCAACACAGCCAAAAAAAAAATAAAGAAAGAATTAAAAATAAATAAATAAATGTTTACTGTTGCTGTTGTTTTGTAACCAGAAATTTTATTAATCCTGTTTGAATTAATTGCACAACTTCATTCCTCAATAATTTAGGGTACTATCTTCTTTAGGGAAATGATTTACGAAAGAGTGTTAAAAACTACTCGCTTTAATTTGAGAGGTAAATTCAAGGTAAAATAATATACATCCCAGGCCCGAGAACATGAAACTAAGCTTCGGGGTCTGCAAAAATGGTAACGTGGTTATAGAGTTTATGAAACCCAGAGGTTAATGATTTATAAGATAAATTAATTTAGAGAATGAAAATCAATATTCTACACAATGAATTTCCAACTAAATCTTACAGCCAAATTCTGGATCACCAGACCTGCATTGGTCCTGTTCCAGCGCCCTCTCCCCATCCTAACTGCCCTCCTCTTCCTGCTTGCATCTCTAAGCTGAGGTTGCAAAAACTTCTTTCTGCAGAAAATTTACTATTTTGTCACAAATACAGATTTACTGGAAACTCACACAGGAAGGGAAGAGAACTTCCCTTATATAGAAACTTCCCTTTCTATATATAGAAAACATATATTATATACATTTCCTTTATTCTTGCTGCCCTATCATTGGATTTTCTCATACCCTGACTTACGTTAAGCTCTCCAGATGCACGTACCTGATGCACACATATAAAATCAAGAATAGGTTAATGGAGAAAAAAATGCACTTTGGAAGATAAAGATTCATCTGCAAGAGCAAAGCATTGAAAATTAATGCAGTTGATACAGATGGCGAACAGGCAGATGAAAAGATGCTCAACATTGTTAATTATTAGAGAAATGCAAATCAAAACTACAATGAGGTATCACCTCACACTGGCCAGGATGGCCATCTTTAAAAAGTCTACAAATAACAAATGCTGGAGAGGGTGAGGAGAGAAGGGAACCCTCTTGCACTGTTGGCGGGAATGTAAATTGATACAGCCACTATGGAGAACAGTATGGAGGTTCCTTAAAAACAGAGTTGCCATATGATCCTGAAATCCCACTCCTGGGCATATATCCAGACAAAACTATAATTCAAAAAGATACATGCACCCCCGTGTTCATTGCAGCACTATTTACAATAGCCAAGACATGGAAGCAACCTAAGTGTCCACTGACAGAGGAATGGATAAAGGAGATGTGGCACGTATATCAATGGAATATTAGCCATAGAAAAGAATGAAGTAATGCCATTCGCAGCAACATGGATGGACCTAGAGACTGTCATACCAAGTGAAGTAAGTCAGAAAGAGAAAGACAAATGTATATCACTTATTTGTGGAATCTACAAAAATGACACAAATGAACATATCCACGAAAACGGAAACAGACTCACATAGAGAACAGACTTGTGGTTGCCAAAGGGGAGGGTGGGTGTGGGAAGGAAGGATTGGGAGTTTGGGATTAGCAAATGCAAACTAGTATATATAGGATGGATAAACAACCAGGACCTACTGTAGAGCACAGGGAACTGTATTCAATATCCTGTGATAAACTATAATGGAAAAGAATACGAAAAAGAATATATATATATATGAATCACTTTGCAGTACAGCAGAAATTAACACAACATTGTAAATCAACTATACTTCAATAAAAAATAAATAAATAAGTAAATACATAAAATGGATGCAGTTGAGAGCAGAGCCCAGGACTCACTACAGCAAGTGAGGGATGTGTCACCTTGGTGGACAATGGATGGGGCAGGGGTCACGGAGGAATAGAGCAGAAAAGAACTTCAACACCGCCACCTATACAAGCGCGGTGAAGGGGGACGATTAAATGGCTCTACTCTCTATGTCCCCTGTGGCCATAATGTGCCTTTGTCTTAACCACACTTTCTTACATTGCCTCTAGGTTAGGATTCCATTTCTCTCCTCTTTAAAAAGATCCATGTAAAGAAGCCCAATAAACATGTTGGAGGGGTTCATGGTCAGTGGGCACGAGGTTCAAGCATCAGACTTCAGGAGGCAGCCCAGGTGTGCAGACGTCCGATTCTGCAGTGTAGACAGCATCGGAGACTTAATGGGGTTTGCAGAGTTGATCTCCAGTGGTTAAGCGGCCGTCGACCCGGAGACCATTCTTCTCCCTCCTAAAACAAGGGCAAGCCCTCCAGCCTCTCCCTAGGCTGCTTTAAGAGCAGAATGAGAAACTGATGGCAAACAGCAGACGGGTGACCCTTTAGACAGCGTGCACGGGAAGATCAGACCCTGAGCAGTGAGCTCACCTCCAGCACCACCCAGACCTGCCAAGCAGCAAATGAAGAAGAGCCGTCCTTTGGATTAGGAAATGCTCCACGTGGGACTCCAGGGAGACCCTGAGCAGAGGGGTTAAAGCCTTTCTGCCGTGAGAATAAAGACCCCACCCCAGGCGATGGCCGTTCTGAGGATGGGCATCCCGGCGCGTGGCATGACATGCCAAACAAGGTCACGCACAACAGAGCTGCGGGTGACGGCAAGTGGAGGCCCCCTGCCTGGCCACAATGAGCTAAGGGACTTCCTGGCTTGTGCGAGGCGAGGAGGGGAAGGACACGTGTAGCACACGATTTGTGCTCACGCACACACACATGCAGGTGGGTGTGTATTCTACCCTGGGTGCCCTCAGCACTCACAACACCTGTGCTTGTCCGAAGTCTGTTTATACTGTCCTGGTCACAGGTTCCCTTTCTTTTTAAAACAATTTTTAAAATTTATTTAATTTTTAAGTGAACTTTTTCTTTTGAGATAATTATAAATTCACAGGCGATTGTAAGAAATGATACAAAGAGATCCACGGTAAAGTATTTAGTTTCCCCCAATGGTAACATCTTGCAAAACTCTAGCAGAGTATCACAATTAGGATACTGACATTGATACAGTCAATGTCAATGGAAAAGGTTTCCATCAGCAAGGATCTATGGTTGCACTTTCATAGCTACATTCACTTCCCTCTGGCCCCTACCCTTTCCTTAATCTTTGGCATCCACTAATCTGTCGTCCTTTTTTTTTTTTTTTTTTAAACTTTGGGTTTATTTATTTATTTATTTATTTATTTATTTATTTATTTACGGCTGTATTGGGTCTTCGTTTCTGTGCAAGGGCTTTCTCTAGTTGCGGCAAGTGGGGGCCACTCTTCATCGCGGTGCGCGGGCCTCTCATTATCGCGGCCTCTCTTGTTGCGGAGCACGGGCTCCAGACGCGCAGGCTCAGTAATTGTGGCTCACGGCCCTAGTTGTTCCGTGGCATGTGGAATCTTCCCGGACCAGGGCTCGAACCCATGTCCCCTGCATTGGCAGGCAGATTCTCAACCACTGTGCCACCAGGGAAGCCCTGTCGTCCATTTTTATAATTTTGTCATTTCAAGAATGTTACCTAAATGTAATCACGCAGTAGGTAATCTTTTTAGACTTTTTTTTTTTTCATTCAGCATAATCCCCTTGAGATTCATCCAGGTTGTGGGTATCACAAGTTCATTCCTTTTTTCAGGCTGGTATGGATGTACCATTGTTTGTTTATGGGTTGTTTCCAGTTCAGGGCTGTTATAGGCAAAAATGCTATAAGCATTTATGTAAAGATTTTTGTCTAAACATATATTTTCGTTTCTCTGGGATAATGGCTCAAGAGTGCAATTGCTGGGTTAATGGTTGATATATGTTTAGAATTTTTTAAAAAAGATACCACACTGTTTTTCAGAGTGGACAGTTTCCCTTTCTTTCACCCCAGTTGAACGGACTGCTTCCTCCTCAGCCAATGATGTCTGAGCCAGCCTCGCTCCTGTGTAGAACAGCTGTTTTGTACAGAAGCAGCCCTGAATGGGGATGAGGTGTCAAAGAATGGAAGCACCTACGCTACTGGCATCTATGGTCATTCCTTCTATTTCAAAATAAACAGCAATGCCCTTTCCTTTCTCTTCTTCCCCTTGGCTTAACTGCAAAGCAGCACCAAGCAAAACCCAAATGCCAAGTTGTAGAGACAAAGCAAAATGACTTTTCTCAGAGTCAGTGCTCAAAGCTTCCAAGATTGTCAAAGACGCTTATTTCTTGTAGGTTTCCCTCTTCCTAATGCATGGCATGTTTACTTGCTAAAAATCAGATGCATAAATGCATTTATAAGATGGCTGTTACCGATGAAATCTGGCAGGCAGGCAACGGGGATGTCGACAGAGTTATCTGACGGGCAATTCTACCTTCAAATGATCAAAATTAAAAGGCTTAAAATGTTGTAATTTTGTCACTTTTGCTCTCTCCTGGCTATTGTCTTACTTCAGAATGAAAAAATACTGTGACAACACTGCTCCTTCTCTAACAATTTTCTATGAACTGGGAATGAGAACGCGTTGCCGAAGTCACACTTTGCCAGCAGATCATGGAGCTGAATGTCACTGAGTGTTGGTTTTAAAAGTTAAGTAATTGATAAACATGCACATTTTTCTGTAAATTAGAGTCGATGGGTGCATCTGCTGTCAGTGACCTTAATAAATGAAATTTTCTGTTCAGTGCAGCAAGCACCCAGCAAACTCCAGAAACGACAGAGCTTTGTTCTGTTTTAGTTTTTTGCATCAGTGTTATCTGGGGTACCCAATGGACAAGGATCCATTTTGGTTGGAGAAAGAGTTTGTTTAGGGATATATGCTACTTGATGACCTGGCTTCGCTTTTTCTCTACTGGTTGAGAGCAAATCAAATGACTTATAGAGTCCTCTGTAAAGAGACTTTCCTTCCCAAATGCTTCCATCCTAAGGTAACTGAAGAGCATAAAGTCATAACTGTCCCCAACCCAAGGCTACGGCCGCCATATTGAGAGATGCAGCCAAGTGGGTCAGCCCAGAAACCACCTGCAAACACACACAGTTATCTCCCCGCAGACTCAGTCAGCGACCCTGAATTCCCGATCCACAGGGTTTCTTGGAGATGCAGCTCCTACAGCCTGTACGCAGAGAGTCATGTTCCAGTGATCTCAGATGGCAAAGACTATGGAAAGATGCTATTGATGTTAATAGGGAAGAACCTCTCTATTGTATCACAAGTTCATCACTAAAGGGATGGTGCCTATATACCTAATGGCCCATCTCTGGGGACCCTGCCTTCCAGGTCATGAGCATGAAGCTAAAATATGTTTGCTTAGCTCACAGGAAACATCCCGACCAGGTCCCCCTGTGAACGACTGCAGGAAGGAAGCAATGAACACATCCCCTCCAGAGGCTGACCAGCACCAGAAAATGTTTGACTTTACTCCCTCCCCTTTTGGTGTCAAAGAAGCCTGAGCTTTAACTTGGGGAAGATGGGTCTTTGGGACACTAGCCCACCACCTTCTCGGTCTGCTGGCTTTCCGAATAAAGTCGCTACCCCTTGCCCCACTAACTTGTCTCTCTATTTATCGGCGTGCTGTGCAGGGAGCGGTACGAGCTTGAACTCGGTCACATTTACTCCATTTTCTCACGGCTACACGTCAAACCAACAGGATGTCACAAGACTCTAACACATGAAACTGGCACCCGCGACATCAGAGGCCATTTGCTCCCCTTTCCCACCAAAAAAGACTAAGAAAGTATAGTTCGAGGAGAGATGGTGAAGTGAAGACACACAGTGGAAGTTGTGTGTGTAGCTGTCATAATCCTGATGGACGTCTATAGAGTTCTTAACACATCCTGGACAGCTTCCAAGATGACCCAGCAAGAGAGGCAGTGCTGTTGTTTGTTTGTTTTTTTGGCAAAGCTTTTCTTTTTTATTTTTTACTGAAGTATAGTTGAATTACAATGTTGTGTTGATCACTGGTGTACAGCAAAGTGTCTCAGTTATACATATTCATAGTCTTTTCCATTATGGTTTATGTTAAGTTTTCCACATGTACATATATATACCAGTTTGCAACTGGACAGGCAATGTTAGAATCCCATTTTACAGATGAGGAAATAGAGGTCCAACCAGAGAGGTAACCTGCCCCGGTTTACCCAGGTGTGGAGGAGGTGGGGTGGAACCTCGGGCCTCTGGTCCCAAAGTCTACGCCCTTCCCTGACAGCCCCACTGCCGTCAAGATGCAGAAGCCACGTCTCACGACGACATCTGTCACAAGTAACACTATGCGGGGTGTCACAGCATGGACCTGCACCAAAATTCTGCCTCTGCCACTCGCCAGCTGTGAGAGCTTGCTGAGACAAGCCGGTTCCACCTGTGTGCCTTGGTGTGCACATCTGTAAAATGGGGTAATGCAGCCCCCAGCTCACAGGACTACATGGGGATTGCTACGGAGGCACGGCACCTGGAGAGAGTAAGTGGCAGGCGAGGGAAGATGCACACGCTTACTATCGGGAGCATCAGCATTGCTAAGGAGCCACGTGGTGGCGGTGTGACAACAGGACAAAGTCTGAAGACGCAGTGAAAACCACAAGGGCCAGGACCAGAGGCAGGAACACGACACCAAACCTCTCACTGAACACAGCCAAGAGCAACTCCATCCCTAACAGCCTTTTTTAAAAAAATTTAACTTAATTTTTTTTTTAATTGGGGTATAGTGGTTTTACAGTGTTGTATTAGTTTTTACTGTACAGTGGAGTTCCCTGTGCTACACAGCAGGTTCTCATTAGTTACCTATTTTATACATAGTAGTGTATATATGTCAATCCCAATCTCCCAATTCATCCCACCCCCGCTTTCCCCCGCTTTGGTGTCTACATGTTTGTTCTTTACGTCTGTGTCTCTATTTCTGCCTTGCAAACCGGTTCATCTGTACCATTTTTCCAGATACCACAAATATGCGTTAATGTACGATATTTGTTTTTCTCTTTCTGACTTACTTCACTCTGTAGGACAGTCTCTAGGTCCATCCAAGTCTCTACAAATGACCCAGTTTCGTTCCTTTTTATGGCTGAGTAATATTCCATTGTATATATGTGCCACATCTTCTTTATCCATTCATCTGTCGATGGACCTTTAGGTTGTTTCCATGTTCTGGCTATTGTAAATAGTGCTGTAATGAACATTGGGGTGCATGTGTCTTTTTGAATTATGGTTTTCTCTGGGTATATCCTAACAGCCTTTTGAGAACTGTCTTACCTGGAAGAAAGGGCTCAGCTCATGAATTGCCTGCCTTTGTTGAAACCACACACTCAGAAACGCGGTTATAAATGTCTTCCAACAATCCCGTATTTTTTTCCATCTTCTAAAAGTAAAAATCGATATAGCTTTCACTCTGTTTTTTGAGGATTCTAGAAACAGGGTGAATGTGCGTCCTAACTCTCTTTGCAAAGGTGACTCATCTAGAAGGAACAAGACCAATTCCGGACCATCAGGGGAAGGCAGAGCAGGATCCCAGGCGTGCACCTTGAGCTCTGGATGCAGGTGGGATCTGCACAGGTGAGGGCAGCTGGGAACACGGCACCTGCCAAACTGCTCCCTCCTCACTGCCCACAGAGACATTTAGGAGCAGAGCAGGGACCTCCCTTTGGGGGTATTTGGGGATAGCCTCTCCCTTGCATGATCTGAAGGCTTTGTGTCCCCGGCCAGGTGGGACAGTAACACCAAAGAGAAACAGGTAGTGGAAGGGGTGTGGCTGCCATCTCTGTCTGCCCTAAGATGCTTGACACCAACCTCCGGGGGTGTCAGGACAGGTGTGAGCCGATCCCCATGTCCACTCACAGGGTAGACCTTCCTTGTCAATCGTCCCGTGCTGGTCCCCATGGGAGGAGACCCCCGGACTACAGACACCTGATATACAGTGGCTGTAAGGACTCCACTGTTGTGAAATCCACAGAGACCTGAAGAAAGGGCCTGACCTGATGCCTGCTGCCCAGAGGCAAGGTACAGCATCGGGCCACAAACACCCGTCTTACTCAAGTTCTGCGAGGTCCCACACCAGCCAGGCGGGCTACCCAACCAAGACCAATACCTATCATAACGGACAAATGACAATTCATGGGGACACACACACACACACACACACACACACACACACACTCACACACACACATTCCTCTCCATAGATTAAATACCTAACTGTAATGCATGAGACCATAAACATAATGGGAGGAAATATAAGACAAATGCTATATAATTTGGTGGGTAGAGAAAGCCCTTTTTAGCCAGTTATCAATCCCCAAAGTCATGAAAGAAAGGCAGTCAAATCTGACCATGGGAATTCATCACAAAAGACTCTATAAATAAAATGAAACTGCAAACAAAAAAGCAGGAAAAATATTTGCAACATACAAGTAAAATATTCGTGTCCTTAATATGTAAAAAGCCCATACAAATCAACAAGAAGAAGACCCACAATCCAATAGAAAAGTGGCCAAAAAATATGAACAGGGGATTCTTAGGAGAAAAAAATACAACCCTGGACTAAAATGTAGTCTCAACTTCACATGCAGCAGAAAGAGAAACTTAGGTAGTGCAAGAGTATTTTCCACCTGACAAATTTACAAGTAAAAAATATTGGGTTGGCCAGAAAGTTCGTTCGGGTTTCCATAAGATGTTATGGAAAAACCTGAGCGAACTTTCTGGCCAACCCAATACTTTCACAATCACGCTGTTAGAATCATAATTCCAGAGTTGGTAAGATTATGAGGAAATTAGCATTCTCATAGATCCTCAGTGGGTGTCCCACTGTTGCGGGAAAAACAAGGGTAAGACATTTTACTCGGTCTCTACTAAAACTCAATTTTTAAAGACTCCTTGATCCAGCATTTTAATTTTGGGAATTTTTTCTTTAAAAAAATGCTCCAACAAGTTCATATAGACATACAGAGAAGAATACTCATGATAGCATTGCTTGAAATAGAAAAACAAAAAGTTGGTGGGAACTCAGATGTCCCTCCCAGGGGACTGATTCAGTAAACCATAGTCTAAGAGCGAGGACATGAAGATTGAAATGCTGATATTGCAAAATGCCTAAGTATATAGGTAAGTGGAAAGTGAAAATTGCAAAACAGTGTATACAGTTTGTATAAAACACTCTCAATAATAAGGATTGCATCTTAGTCTTCTCATATAGTATTGGCAACATATAAGACAGGAAAGCTATGAAGTGATCCATGAACGAGGTTACCTAATAGGGGTGGGGTCACATGGGGCGATCCCTTTCTCTTGCTTGTGTCTGCATTCCTTGGTTTTGCATAATATGGATGACTTTGGACGTCAGAAAAAGAATGACACCTAGTGAGGAAAACGTTCAACTTAAAATAAAAAATACAGATGACACTGACAACAATTAACAAACTTTTTTTCTCTTACAAAAGGGTACACGAGATGCAGGTAGACAGGGCCCTCAGAACTCTGCTCTTGAATTCTGTGGAGCCCAGAACTCAAGGGTGACCTCGTCCTGATACACGACAGCCCCTGCAGGAATGGAAAACTGCCCCAAAGTAGCGGCACAGAAGAAAGCATGATTCCAGGCTGGTCAGTGATCTTTCACACCCACTGTGTCCGCCAACCCATGCCTTGTCATTCACAAAGAACTCCTGAAACATACACTTCAGAAGTTGTCAATAATGGGAAATCTTGGCATAGGTGATTTGATTTTCATGTATCATAAATTCATTTCCTTCAAGGCCGCAAGGAGTATGAACCTCAATAAATATATTCCATATTACTCAGCCATCAAAAAGAATGAAATAATGCCATTTGCAGCAACATGGCTAGACCTAGAGATGATCATACTAAGTGAAATAAGTCAGACAGAGAAAGACAAATACCATATGATATCACTTACATGTGGAATCTAAAATATGACACAGATGAACTTACCTGCAAAACAGAAACAGACTCACAGACATACAGACTTGTGGTTGCCAAGGGGGAGTGGGGTGGGGGACGGATGGATTGGGAGGTGGGGATTAGCAGGTGCAAACTATTATATATAGGATGGATAGACAACAAGGACCTACTATAGAGCACAGAACAGGGAACTATATTCAATATCCTATGATAAACCATCATGGAAAAGAATATGAAATAGAATATATATATATATATATATATATATATATATATATATATATGCATAACTGAGTCACTTTGCTGTACAGCAGAAATTAACACAGCATTGTAAATCAACTATACTTCAATAAAATTTAAAAAATAAACCTATATTCCAGTAACAATACCCCATATACTATTTGCAGAAGCCCTGCATTTTGAAAGTTCACAGTAAGCTCTCCCAAACAGCCTAACAGCACATTTTCTTAATTTTTTGGTACATGTCCTGAAACTTAGTGTCTATCTTTGTTAATTGAGAATAGTAGTTCTTTTTTTTTATCCTGTGTTTTTATTAAATAGATTTGACAATCGTGGAAAGAGAATGATATGTAGGTGGGTCTGTATTAGTCATTCCTTTACAACGTACAGGTTGTCGTCATTTCCTGTTCAATGTTTCCTTCAAATTTCAAAACCTCATTATGTATCTTGCACTCAGGTAAACAGTGGTCTGTAATGGAAAGGATTTCATTTCTCTCCTGTCTAGATCTGCTTGAATGAAAAATCCGTTCATTAGGCAGAGGTTTTTGTAATACCAGACCCTGTCAAAAGTCCCAGGGATGATGCCGTCTGCGGGCTCTGTTTCCTGATTATCTCGGTAACCAGGGATCATGATGATAGCACTAGAGGTCATAGTTTATCTGATTCAGAGCTAAGCTGCCGTCCCAAGCATATAGCTAAGATTTGATTGCCCGGAATAAATTGGTGCATTTCCTTTTTAAAAAATTCAATTTCCACTCTGGGGAATTAGCATCCCACGGAAGTTATTGAATTAAGCAAATTTTACAAACTCATGCATTTTTTAAGGTGTGTTATTAAGGATGCAGCTGAAGAGAAAATGCAAAAGGACAAGTGTAAACACACACATACACACACACACTCGCTCTCTCTCCCAGACGACTTAAAATTTTTTCAAAATTCCCAAAGGGAATTTTCAATGAAGGAAAGCCCCAGTGAGAAAATAAGATCCAATTTGTTGCTTGAGTTGAGTTTTAATAATTGTGCCATTGATGGCTTGGGATTCAGAAGAAGTGTTGGCTGAATATTTAAAATACACTTTGTAAGCTAAACTCAGAGGTATGGTTAGCAGAGGCAACCTCGTGAAAAATTCAGCTGCTGGAGCTCCTTACCATATCATCCTTGGAGGATGGGGCTTGTGAAAATGTACTGACCCCACTTGATAAATGACAACAGTATTTTTGTTGTTTAATTAAAAAAAGAAAGAAAACTGACCTCTTTAGGAATCCATATGGTACGGCATATGTAACTTTCAAAAAAGTTGCCCTTTTGGTACAAACTATTAGGTATAAAATAAGCTACAAGAATGTACAACACAGGAAATATAGCCAATATTTTATAATAACTATAAGTGGAGTATAACATTTAAAATGGTGAATCACTATACTGTACACCTGTAACATAATATTTTACTTCAACTGTACTTCAATTAAAAAATTTAAAAAATAAAAAATATAATAAGATGCCCTCTTTCACTCATTAACAAAGTTTTTTTGGGGGTGTTTTTTTTTTTAGAAATCATAATGCTAGCAATTTGTGGTGAGCTGATACTGCAAATGGGTACAACTCATTTTTTCTGATACTTATCTTGCTATCAATTTCTTTGTATGAGCTCTTTCTGTATCACATAGATTTTCTTTTCATTTTACATAGATGTCGCAAAAGCTTTTTAACTGATTTTGGTCTGGTTAGCTTCTTCTTTTGACATCAGGAAATAATAGATTTTGTCATTAAATCTAGCAATCTTTTCTTTTACGTTTGTTCTAGTTTATCCTTCCCCCAACCCTTTCCCCTTTGATAACCATAGTTTGTCTTCTACATCTGTGAGTCTGTTTCTCTTTTGTACATAGATTCATTTGTTTAGTTTTTAGATTCCACATATAAGTGGTACCATATAATACTTGTCTTTCTCTGTATGACTTACTTCACTTAGTGTGGTAATCTCTAGGTCCATCCATGTTCCTGCAAATGGCATTACTTCATTCTTTTTTATGGCTGAGTAATATTCCATTGTATATATGTACCACATGTTCTTTATCCATTCATCTGTCGATGGACATTTAGGTTGTTTCCACGTCCTGGCTATTGTAAATAGTGCTGCAATGAACATAGGGGTACATGTGTCTTTTCGAACTACAATTTTCTCTGGATATATAACCAGGAGTGGGATTGCTGGATCATATGGCAACTATTTTTAGTTTTTTAAGGAACATCCATACTCTTCTCCACAGTGGCTGCACTCATTTACATTCCCACCAACAGTATAGGAGGGTTCCCTTTTCTGCATACCCTCTCCAGCATTTATAGACTTTTTGACGATGGCTAGATGGCCATTCTGACTCATTGCAGTTTTTATTTGAATTTCTCTAATAATTAGCTACGTTGAGCATCCCTTCATGCAGAGCATATTTTTAAACAAAAATGCAAATTAAAAAAAAAAAAAAAACACATTTAAGAATTCCCACCACCTCCAACCTCCGCTGCAGAAGACTGGGCAAATACACGTGCTTTCCTTCAGAAGCTTAAGAGTTTTATGATGGAACTCTTCACGTTCTGGTTCCTATGACCTCAAAGTGCACCCCCAGCTCTGCTCGCGACCTCGGGCTCAATGGCTACAAAGTGACAACGATCCACGTGTTACGAGCACCCAGCTCTTAATACCGCCTCTGCGTCCCTGCGTTGACAGATGGGGCTTTGCTGCACAGGGCTGGGAGCTTTTAGAGCACATGGACCTGTTCCTCCCTGAAACCTCTGAAAAACTGGGACCTTCCACTGGTGACCCACCCCTGCAATAATTTCCAAGCCTCGATTGTGACTGTCTAACTGACGAAACTGGAAGTTCAGCTCCTGAGCACGTGGTCCCTAATGACTCTGCATTTCTCCCTGTGAAGTCCACCGTTAGCCCTCCAGCCCCCCGCCCAGCCGTAAACCGCCACTCTGAAAGGGAATGAAGCTCCTCAGCCCTAACAATCACAGGACGGCCAAGGTCCCCATCTCTGGTGCACCCCTGTCACCCCAAAGGTGCCTGCTGAACACCCTGGCTTCCCAGTTACTTCATCTCTTGACGTGAGAAGAGTGTATCCTAGTCTTTCACTCATCATCCTAAATACATGCCGCAGGGACCTCCCTGGTGGTCCAGTGGTCAAGACTCCGCGTTTCCACTGCAGGGGGCACGGGTTCCATCCCTGGTCGGGGAACTAAGATCCCGAATGCCATGCTGCGCGGCCCAAAAAAAAAAAAAAACCAAAAAGTAAATACATGCCATGGATGTGGGAACAGCTGGAATTGTTCTACTCCTGAAATATAAACACTTTCACCTTGTCCTAGCCTGCCGACACCTTTCCTACCATCCGATTTGGACCTCCGGCCTGTCACCTCCCAAGCCACCAGTCCCCTTCCTTCTTCCTTCCCCTCCCCTACTCTGCCAGTCCAGTTGGCTCTCCTGATGACCACCCAACTCTCACGTCCAGTCGCGTTTTGTGGTGTACCCCAGCAAAATCTCAATCGTCCGTCAACTCCATGATCCTTCTCTCTGCCCCTGCACTGGACTGAAAATCACTCAGGCCCCTCATATGGATGCCGACACTCAAATCACAGTCTCCAAACAGAGCTGAGCTCGACACAGTCTGATAAGTCCTCCCTGTGTTCGAGTTCCTCTGTGCTTCTTAAAAAGGAATATCCGTGAAACTAACACAACATTGTAAATCAACTATACTTCAATGAAAAAAAAAGGGACATCCAACCTCATTGACCACCAGCTCCTCAGATTTCTCTTGCTTTGCAATCTGATGCAACCCTAAAGTTCACGGTCGCTGAATGCACTGTGCTTCCTTTTCACCTCTTCCTTACACGATGTCTCAGAAGTCCTGGTTGGTGCTAATCCTCCTTCCCTGAGATGCTCTTCACCCCTGAGGGCCATGACCCTACTTCCCCTCGTCTTTATTCTCATCCTCTGGCTGTTCTTTCATTTTTCTTTTGGGGATTCCTCCTGTTTTGCCCTTCCTTTGAATGCCTACCTGCCCTTCCATTTTCAGGATGCCTCAGAAGCAAGCACATGATTTTCACTTTTTTTTAAATTGGAGTATAGTTGTTTTACAATGTTGTGTTAGTTTCTACTCTACAGCAAAGTGAATCAGCTATACGTGTACATATAATCCCCTCTTTTTTGGATTTCCTTCCCATTTAGGTCACCTCAGAGCACTGAGAAAGTTCCCTGAGCTATACAGTAGGTTCTCATTAGTTATCTATTTTATACACAGTAGTGTATATATGTCAATCCCAATCTCCCAAGTCATCCCACCCCACCCTTCCCCCCTTGGTGTCCGTACATTTGTTCTCTACGTCTGCGTCTCTATTCTTGCCCTGCAAATAGGTTCATCTGTACCACTTTTCTAGATTCCACATATATGCATTAATATATGATATTTGTTTTTCTCTTTCTGACTTACTTCACTCTGTATGACCGTCTCTAGGTCCATCCACGTCTCTACAAATGGCCTGATTCTGTTCCTTTTTACGGCTGAGTACCGATTTTCTCGTTGTAAAGAAGGTCTCGCTTATCAAGAATAAGAGCATTTTAAAACTTCAAGATGGAAAATTGATGTATTGAATCCCAGGCGAAACACACAACCCTACAGCTCAGATGACACTCTCCACGGAACAGAAGAAGGACAAAGAACATCGACGTTGCAATCTTAGTTCTCGAGAACTAGAAACAGGGAGGTGGATTTCGAAACTTTTATCCTGGATTAAGATGGAGATAAATCTTGAGTCACAAGGTGCTCGACTGCTTTTACTATTCTTGCAAAGCCATCGAATCCACTCCCACAAGTTTTGGACCAGTATCCACATGTGTAAGAAAAAGCCATGCTTTCCTAGCAATTCCAGCACCACAATCAGGGCCTTACGACTAACAGGCACCTGCTCCCCGTGACTTGACCTTGAAAAATTACTTACTGGGTACCTACTATGGGCCTGGTCTATAGCATTCTAAAGAGGATGTCTTCTACAGAAACTCAACCAGAGCACTTTTGCCTGAGTAAATGCACCTGTCACTGAGGGGTTATTCACCGTATGCTGCATTTCAGACTCCAACAACTATTTTAATCCAAGAGTTTTAGAAACAGTCTGTTTTTAAACGGATCATTCCTTAGACCTACGTCCAATAAGCCAAACCCTGGTGAGAATTATGCTGTATGTTTGAGGGTCTTGGACCAATCCCTAAGCCTTCTTATTTTCAGAGTTTCCTTGGGTTTCTTGAGGTCCTTGGGACCATCCTGACCTCCTGCTAAATGAGGCTTTCCAATGTATTCTCCATTTGTCAAGACAGATTTGACGTGTGGCCAAAAGCTCTGTGGCACAAGGCTGACTACACGGCAGGTAGGAAAAGGATTCATTCTGTACTATCCCCCCAGCTCGCCTTTCATGAATTCAGCCATTATTTTTCCTTCCGCCGGGTTCGCTGTTCCACTCCTGTACCCACAGACGGTGGCACTGCCCAGAGCCCCAACGGGAAAATCACCAGGAGAAGAAACTGATGTTGCCTTATCAGACACGGCCCGTAGGGGTGCCAGATCTCAGACCCCAAGCAATTGACAACCAAACTCCTCAAGACTTCCGGGGTCCCACTAAGAAGGTCGGTGTTGCTTCCACGTAAGAAAAAGACTTAGTGTTTCTGTTTGAAAGAAAGAATCTCACGTAAGCCACTGGGTCCCAACCCTTAGAAGTGGCAGGGATTTTTTCTTTAATTGAAAGGTTTGCTTTGAAGTCAGAGATTTATTTTTACGTTCACCTCACTGTTCTCGACCTGCATTCTCTTTGTAGGTTACAGAATTTGCTATTCTCATCGTGAGCGAAACAAAAGCCCATTGCAGGCAAATTCCACCCGACCCCCTGCAGCTGTGAGTACTGTAACGGGGACACGTCACAGATAACAAGCCACTGGCGGGAACCACTTCCATCCCTCCACCGGCTCCCTCTGCCCCCCACCCATTCACAGGTCTCTGGTAGATGTCATTACAACAGCTAGAATGACACACACCCACCCCCTCCCCAAAGAAAAAATACTTGGAGTGCATTGGAAAACACTGTGATTTTACCCATTTGTTCCTCCCCCAAGGCTCTGCTGCTTGAGAAGTGGAAAATCAGACTCAGCAATAGAGCCACGACTGCCCAAAGGCTTCACCCGTAAGTGTGCCCTGCTGAAGTGGTGAGGCCGGCCACTGGTCACATACGGAGACCCTTCCCCTGCGAAACCACTCGAGCGTTATCTGCACCTCCCTCGGGACATTCATTCATTCCTTTCTGCTCTGGGATATTACAACATCACCTGGAAGAATCTTAAATCCCTTAGGAGCCCCTAAATTCTCTTAAGCCAAGGTCTCATCATCATTGCATTCTCCCTCAAAAAAAATGTTAGGCACACAAATGGCATCTCCTAGAGGTGATGAATGAAGGAACCAGCTCTTTCCCTGTGACTTACTGTCGACTGTATACCACTCTTGGGGCTTCCCTGGTGGCGCAGCGGTTGAGAGTCTGCCTGCCAATGCAGGGGACACGGGTTCAAGCCCTGGTCTGGGAGGATCCCACATGCCGCGGAGCAACTGGGCCCGTGAGCCACAATTACTGAGCCTGCGCGTCTGGAGCCTGTGCTCCGCAACAAGAGTGGCCGCGATAATGAGAAGCCCGCGCACCGCGATGAAGAGTGGCCCCCGCTTGCCGCAACGGGAGAAAGCCCTCGCACAGAAACGAAGACCCAACACAGCCAAAAATAAATATAAATAAATAAAAATTAGAACATTGCCCACCCCTCGAACTGCATGGCAGTATTCGAGTTCCAGGATTTCAGCTACCCCTGCCAGCTTTTACCGCGAGCTCCATGGCGTAGACCTTACACCACATCTGTGCCGTCAGTCCTTCCTGCGTCATGATACCAGTACAAGCTACAGCGATCACACAGGTAAGAATAAGGCCATCCAGCACCATGACAGGGGGTGAGATTGGCCATGGCGGACAATTAAACAAGAAAGGTTCTTTTTATGAATTTGCCTTCACAGGTACAGGGAAACCCACAGTGGGGAAAGTTATGCTGCATATAACAATGTTGCCTCCCAACATTTAGAAAGAAAATGCTCTAAAGGACAGAGACGTGCCCTCTCTGGGTAACATCTTGTAGCTCAGCTGCCCAGGGTACTAGCAGCGATTCTTTTTAAGCCAATACTCTCATGTTATTTTATTACATAATTATCCAGAGTGCTACCGTCCCCTTCTGTGTGACAATAAAAGGCTCTCTTTGGAAAGAAGGAATATTCCTCCAAATGCTCAGAGGTATTTGTAAAACAACAGAAACATCCTGTGAAATGAATGTAATGGCTTAAGGGAAGGATTTTTATTTTTTGGCAAAAAAAGAACACAATCATCAATTAATATGATATCAGGGCCTAACGCAGATCTCGAAGACTAAAAAACATTCTCTGTCTTATTCAAGAGGGACCAGTAGCAGGAAAACATTGGAAGTTAGACTTTTTTAATGAGTCAGGGTAGGCATATGTCCTGCTCTAATTAAATAAAAATTAATCAGTAAGTGTGATGACACCAGCATTAGTTTGCTTGCTAGCCAACAAACGTCAGAGAGCTGTACACGAAACCTGTTACACTAACATATAACGCTCATTAAAGAGATAAAATATTCTACTGACTCACACTACGAAGTACTCTACTGATTTACACTACCACAGTGTGGAAAATGTAAACTAATTTACCTGCAACGTTTTAAGAATGAAAAGTGAAAGAAGGCAGGCTTGTATGGGTGTATGTCAAAGCCCTAAGTATAATGAATTCTTCTTACGAATCTCATTAGGCAGGTTGTTCTGGTTTTGTTTTTCCTAGTACGTATTCATCATCTGTACTCACTTCTGTTATCTGACAGCATCACAGAGAAGGTTAGAAAGGAAAGAAACTTGGAAGTTACCTCGTCTGAATTCATCAGGCCCACAGGTTTAAGACATCTCTCAAGTTCACGGAGATAGTAACAGAAAGAGCTAGAAGCTAGAATAAGGGTACAGTCATCTTGTCCAAAAGACGGTGCTCCTTAGAAGATTTAAATGAAACAAAACTTGTTCTTGTCATTCCCAAAGTTGGTGACCAAATCACGCTCAGTTTGCTTTTAATACAAACCAACCAAGAAACTCTGCGGTCATGTTCAAACATCTCCAAAACATCTCGATGAAAAAACTATCAATCCAGGGCATAAAAAGAAAAGGAAGGAAGAACGAGAGGAGTTGGGGGGGGGGAAGGAAAAGAAAGAAAATATGCAAAAATCTTAAGCAACCTGTTCACGGGTGCCATTTGCTCAATTTTGTCCAATTTTGTCCAGATGGAGCGAGCAACGTCACCGTAAGAGACATCTCTGGGATAGACAGGAATTGAACGCGAAGTTCAGAACCCACTGATTTTCCATCCCTTTGCTTAACCCACATACTCTGGCTTCCCCTACACTCTGTGGAATAGACCCGAGACTGCGTAGCTGTGCAGAAGAAAGCACGGTCACCATGATCTCGCGTCAATGTGCAAGACACTGTTTAAAAAGGAAACCTCAGAAGGAAGTCTTCCCAGTACCTCTGAAAAATATGCTACGTTTCTCAGAAATAGGGTAATCTGCTTAGGGAGAAGGGACACAGAGAGGAAGGCAATCCCTGCCGTCCTCACAGACGCAGCAAGAAGAACACAAGCTGGAGAAGAAGGAAACACAGTGGGGCTCACAGCATCCAGGGAAGACCCCAGGGCTACTGCATCGAGACTCACCAAGGCCATAGCCCACGGCGCGTCCTCTGTCTCCCGAATCTACCCTGTGCCTAACTTTGCTACAGACAAGGGGTTGCTCACATTGAATTGCTAAAAGAATAAGTGGTGATAAGGATTGATGCTGTGATTCCTTTCCTTCGTGCATCTCTTTGATCACCAGCCCACAGACCCAGACTCCTCCTGGTGCTGTATCCATTGGTAACCACAAGCATGGACTCGGGGCTGAGATGCTTTTTATATTCTGCTTACCTTTCACACTTAGTGTTTGTTTGGCTTCCTTTTTTTTGAAACACAAAAACAAAAAGAACGTGCTGTCTCTAAAGGCATCGGGGACGTAGGTGGAAACTCAGAGGAAATAAGATAGAAGCAGGAAAAGCCTCAGTCGCATCTGAAGGACAGACTGAAGATAAAGGTACACATACCAACGCTCCAGTCCATTTCCTCGGCAGCATCTCCATAAGCGCCGTGTTTACTTTTGCCGGCAAAGTCCTTCGAAGAGAAGAGAGCCGTGTGCATGTGTAGGAAAGCCAGGACAAGCAAGAAAGGGGTCTTAGCATTCCTGGAAAAAAAAAAACAAAATCCAAGAGCAAAATAAGCATGTTGGCCACCATTGTTTTTTTTTTTTGTTTTTTTGTTTTATTCTGAAAGTGAAAATGTTTATTCCCTTGGTAAAAAAAGATGGCATTTATAATTTTTCAGTCTCAAACGATAATATCAGATTCAGCATACTAACTAAGGAAAATTAAATCAGCTCCGACTTAATGGCAGTGAATTTTTAAAAAATTTTTATTTTATATCGGAATATAGTTGATTAACAATGTTGTGTTAGTTTTGAGCATACAGCAAAGCGATTCAGTTATCCATATACCTGTATCTTTTGTTTTTCAAATTCTTTTCCCATTTAGGTTATTACAGGATATTGAGCAGAGTTCTCTGTGCTATACAGAAGGTCCTTGTTGGTTATCTATTTTAAATATGGCAGTGTGTACGTGTCAGTCCCAAACTCCCAATCTGTCTCTCCCTGCTACCCTTCCCCACTGGTAACCATAAGTTTGTTGTCTAAGTCTGTGAGTCTGCTTCTGTTTTGTAAAAAAGTTCATTTGTATCAGTTTTTTAAGATTTCATGTATAAGCAGTATCATATAATATTTGTCTTTTTCTGACTTACTTCACTTAGTATGATAATCTCCAGGTCCATCCATGTTGCTGCAAATGGCATTATTTCATTCTTTTTAGTGGCTGAGTAATATTCCATTGTATAGATGTACCACACCTTCCTCATCCATTCCCCTATGTTCACAGCAGCACTATTCACAAGAGCCAACACATGGAAGCAACCTAAGTGTCCATCAACGAATGAGTGGATATAGAAGATATGGCCACCATTCTGATTAGGATCAACCTATGATTACACGATGCAGTTTGAACATTCAGAAAACACCACTGAATGATGCCGAATACTGAATCTCTTATTTGGGGGATGGCAAGTCTCTCTCCATAGGTAACTCACTGTACCCTCTACAGACCAGCAGACTGATGTGTTATGTCCTTGAGATATTCTCCAAAGAGGCAACTCAGAAAAACAAAATGTATTGGAGAATGACCTACTTTCTTCTTGAATTCTATTCTTTCCTCTCTCTCTGAAATGTATATGAATTGAAGCACCTACAAAACTGTATTCTTTCTGGAAAACACACACACACACACACACACACACACACATGCATGTGTGCGCGCTCCTACCTAGTAAAGACAGTATCTTGAGTTGTCAACTACTTAGATCCACAGTTGAAAGCCAGTTCAACTCTGCGTGCCGCCATGTTGCCCATCTTCTACTATAGAACAAGTCTCCTTGCCGGAACACTCCATTGTCAATACTGAATTTTGGAAGTCAAATGGAACATCCTCTGAACGGGCCTCAATCTGTACTTTAGTCGAGAGAGATGGATGGTACTGCAAGAGCTTTTTGTAGTTCAGAGTACACCTAAACCTACTCTGGTGGAATTGTTGAGAAAGCACAGATGCTGGAGCATTATAAGTCCCTGGAGAGTTAAAAGTCACTGTGCACATGTGGTCCTTGGGACAACTGCCGGGCAGCATGGTTACTGTGGGGAGGTCTGGGGGTTCACACCCAAGTCTGCTCAAAGGGATCAATAAGTCACATCGCTTCCTCTTGACATCTAGTGGACCTCTGAGAAATGCACTCAATTGCTGTGTTTCAATTTCATGTAATAGCTTCCTCCTTTACCTTGCTCCAGGCGACCATCAGCAATTCCTTTCTGGCTAAAAGGGAATACTGAGTGAGTGCCCTTTTGAAGGCTATCAGGGCACAAATGAAGAAGGGAATGAATGCATTAGTGGGTGAATGAATGTAATTTCTAATAAAGCATTTGCTGGTCTACCCAAGGATCATTTATATGCCCTCCTTCTCCCACTAGACCACAGGCTGGGGCATGTCATCTACATCTGTGTATTCCTGGCACCAGCACGATGACGGGCAGGTAGCATCGGTTCCGTAAACCTCTGTTATTCAATGAAATATTGCATTAGCTCTTCCAGCTTCAAAAGTACCACCCAGAACTTTAGTGAACTACTTGGGACTCATGAATGCAACGTGGTTCATGTAAAAGTTGCTCTACAGCAGATATTATTATATATATAAAATATAAATGAGTTTATATATATTTTATATATACAAAATAATATATATACACATATATGTATAAATATTTTATATATATATCTCCAAACTTCTAACCTAAGTCAAAAGTCTCTGGCTGTATTGGAGGAATCACATCCTGTGTTCGACATCTTTGCCACCGAGCAAAAGTTCTAAAGGAAGAATCTATTTAATTCAAGCAACGTTGCTTGTATATGTTTACTTACTAACCTAACCCCTCATGATAACCAAAACCACTTCAAATTTACAACTGGGTCTCACAAATGTCATAACTTTACCTCTAATAAATAAATGGATGACACTCCTCTAAATTCATTTTCAATTTCCTAATGTGAATACAACTTGGGTTCCTTCAGCTCCTACTGCACTTGTGGGTCAACTGCTCACACCTACTGATTATCACACTTTCAAGGTCGCTCGCTTTTGGGAACAGAAAATAAACACAGAAGACCACACTATGAGTGAGTCAGGCACTTCCTGTTCTCTGAAAACAGCAAATTCAGCAACTTGTTGTTGATTACTTGAATAGTGTTTTATATTTCCAGCACTGGGAGATGAATTCTGTCACATTTTGTTTCTTTTACAAGAGTATAAAATGAAGAAATACTGTTATTATTTTACAACTAAGAAAGCAAAAAAAAAAAAAGGTTATAACTGGCTTGCCCCATTTCTCTCAGTAACTAGAGTTTGAAGGCAGGAGATTTAGAACCCACAACCTCTGTTGTATAAATCTCACTGTTACCTCTCAGAAAGAAAAGAAGAGATATTCATGTGCACACAGACACACAGGAGCCGTCATCCGAGCTGATGACCTTCGCATGAGCATGTGTACCAAAGGCATCCCTTGGCTACCTCAAAGGGTACATACCCTTGAAGACCCTGAAAGAAGTGAGACTAAGCCATGGTACACCATGGACTTTGGCCACACAGGTGGCCTGTTCAGTTTCCACCCTAGTCATTCTGGGCGCACGTTTCTTCACACCTGGATACACTGTACCTCCTTCTCAAGAAGCAGATTAGGGCCCTAAAAACTGGCGTGGATTTCCCAAAATGAGCATAAAATCTCACTCTTCATACTCGTGCCAAAATAGACAGTTACCTTACGAATGGGCACAATTTCACTGCCACCTGAGGCTCATCTGCTCTCCCATTTATCTTTAGACTTAGCGTTAAGGAAAATAGACAAGGATGCTTAAAAACTCCACTTTCCAAGCATGTACACGGTCATAACTTAAAATGCAGGATGTGACTGGCAGAGAAGGATGAGCTACGGCACGCCCAACAGCTTGGAGAAAAAAGAAAGAAAACTGAGGAAAGAGGCAGCCATCGACATTATCGGCATTTTATAATCACTGGGATCACAAGATGAAGGCATTTGAAAACGGGGGGTGAGAATGAAAAAGCAAAGGATGAAGTGGGTGCAACAAGCAAACAAGGGAGCCCAAGACAAACGTCCTTCATAAAGAGGGCAGGAAGAACAGCTGAGTCCAAGAGGTACCACTTTGGGGCTCAATCAATGACCACGGGATGTGATTTTTGTCTTGTAATGTAGGGGGACCCTGGGTGGAAGGGGAGAGGGCCATTCATGCGTTGATTACAAATATGCACCTACGTACAGAATTATTTTCCTATAATCTCTTTGGCATCCAGTAGACTGCCCATGACAGATACCAGCCAAGGTGCTAGGTGTCCAAGAAGACTGATGAGATTTTACACACAAAAACCAACCCTGGAACATTTAGGGAAGCGTCCCCAGCTGCAAAAACTCCGAACCACGAAGATTTACCCTCCGGGAACAGAGGTGTGATCAGTGGAGCACGGGCATGTGGGCTGGACAGACATCCATCATCACTGCCCTGCACACACCCTGGGGTGTGAGTGCACACACCCTGAGGCATGACTGACAGCTTGCTCTTTGGTGGGGGCGAGGAACCCTTGCTCAGCCTTATCCTTCAAGAGAGCAGGAAAGGCTATCCTCCCTCGTTCAGAAGGCCCAGGTCTTTCTTCCTCTCTACGACCTTGAAAACTAAATGACACTGGAGCAAGTTGGCAGGAGTAAGATCTCTCCATAACTGCTTAGCTCCTTTTTTATTAGCTGGAGCACTTCAGTAAACAACTCTCTTGAAAATTTATTGCCACTGCCTCGCACGCTGTGTGAAAAGATAGAACTTTCAGCTGCTACATGCCTTCCCTCTATTTGTTACAAATACAGGAGGCAGCTCTGCGCCTTCCCTCTATTTGTTACAAATACAGGAGGCAGCTCTGCGCCTTCCCTCTATTTGTTACAAATACAGGAGGCAGCTCTGCGCCTTCCCGGCAACCTTCAATCACTCCAATCTCAGAATC
The DNA here is from genome assembly GCF_028023285.1 of Balaenoptera ricei. Classification (NCBI taxonomy): domain Eukaryota; kingdom Metazoa; phylum Chordata; class Mammalia; order Artiodactyla; family Balaenopteridae; genus Balaenoptera; species Balaenoptera ricei. Next base: position 5,079,076 of record NC_082660.1, on the reverse strand, counting down.
AAAAAGATTTACATCCCGTCCACGCGTGAGTGAAACCTAGGCAAGAAGATGGCTATGGCGTTATTTTTTTTTTTTTTTTCTGTCTGCCACGGTCTTGCATATCATGTTCCTCTTCTCAAAGTTTGACCTTGATGATTCACCGAGTGTCCCCATTTGAGTCAGCGTAGGGAATGATAGGAATGCAAATAGGGACGTCTGTGGATTCCTTCTGAGACCCCTCAGATGCCGGTGATTAGACTAAGGCATAAACCAGGTAGCGGTGTCAACAGTCACCCAGCCGGAGTCCGTGTGACCACCACTCTGCACGCACAGAGATGGACACACCTTGCTGTTCACTTCATCCATCCAGGCCTTTCACATCTATTCTGCCCACGTGACTCCAGGCACTAAAATATAAAGCTAAGCTGGACCGGCTCCTGCCATCAGCAACCCACAGTTCAGACAAGACCATTAATAATTGGTCTCAGCTGCTTTAAGTTCCACGATGGAGCACATCAGAGGATGGATACAGAGAAGGAGAGTGAATCTCAACCTGGTAGGGGTCAGAACTCACTCCTGGAGAGAGAGAGAGATTCCACAAGTTCCTGCCGTGCGCCAGTGTATGTGAACGCTTTCCATAAATGCATCGGTGTCTGAGCCATTGTCCCCTGGCTGCTATTCAGATACAGGAGTGGACAATGGCAGAGACGTAACCTGTGTACTTACCTGGTGAGCTTTTACAAGCACACTTTCTATGGCACGTGGTCCCAAACGATTCACTGAACACTTCAGAATACATTTTTAAAAACAAAAACGCCACTATATGGATTTTTACCACTAACTGAAAGATACCACTAATAGATGACAATTAGTTGGGAGGGGGAAAAAACTGGGAACAATTTTAACTTTTCACTTCTTTATATTTTTATACTGCTTTGATTTTTTAAAGTAGCACATGCTATTTTCAAAACCACAGAAAAACGAAGATATATCTTAAATATAAAAACGAAGACAGGAAGGACACCTCTTCCCCACAAAAACAGAGGGAAAAGAAATAGATACCCAGGTCTGAAAGTGGGTTTGTGGAATGAGATTTAAGATGCTGCCCTGACTTTAGTCACGCTGGCGCCCCTCCAGCTATGACCAGCACCCCTGCTTCTTCCCCACAATGGCCTCATCTGGGAAGCTTCACGACGGGCTCTCTTTGTGAGACGACCCTTCACAGAGAGCCTTGCCTGTGACTCTGTGTGACTCCTATAGATTATACGGCTTTGTAGTCACAATGGGGTACGGTGAGGATGCCCGACTAGAGACACCATCCATAATCGGGCTCAACCCTCCACGCACGGCTGAACTTCAATCAAAGAGTTTGAGGCCAGCCACACGCCCCACTCCGGAACAGGTGGTGGCAAGATTCTTTGATGCTTCCGGTTTTAAATTACCTGGCGTTCATTCGTCAAGTATCCTAACCCAGAGGTACTGAACATCCGTAGGAAAAAATGTCAAATTTCTTTATGCTTCAGGTAGGAGGAAAGAAGTAACAATTGAAATCGTTGTAATAGGAGACTGGACACTAGGGAAGAAGATGGATTTCCAAACTACTTCTGTTTCTGCTTCTGCTGCTTCTTCAGTTTCTGCTGCTTCTTCTGTTTTTGCTTCCACTTCTGTTTCTGCTTCTTCTTCTCTTTCTGCTTCTGTTTCTGTTTCTTGTCTTCTTCCTCCTCATCGTCCCCCTCCTTCAAGTCTATGCATGCCCCCCTCGGGTCCCCGGCAAAGATGACAGGCTCACGACAAACTGATGAGAGGCACTGTCTACTCTCAGCTTTCTAGACGGAGCCCCTTCCTCTCTGGAGAAGGCCCCCCGCCCAGTTAAGGGGACACAAGGATCCTCATAGACTATCTCTGGGGACGATGCAGGTGGGCGATGAGTGGGGACTGCCTCGCTGAAGGGTTCATCGTGACTTGTCCTGGAAGCAGGTCAAGGAAGTACGGCTGAGTAATCATGCCAAGTGCTCAGGAGTGCCCTAAAAGGGTGGGGGTACAACAGCATGGGGGTGTGCCCCCGTGAATGGACCCTCCGAGGGAAACAAACAAGACTGCCTGTGTTACCCAATCCCAGGAAATCTGCCCTGTCTGGGATACCTCTGTTAGTAGGTGGACGCCCGATATAAAAATAGGTCACCTATTCTACAGGTTCCCTCCCAGCCTGGACCCACAAAAGAAGCACATGCAGGATGTGAGCAGACCACCCTCACGCTTCGCCAGAGGGAACCAAGAAGTGAGTATAATGGGGATCCCTTCTAAGACGTGGAGCACACAGCAATTCACTCAACATCAGGACCCAATACTAAAAAAACAGGCCAATATTTTTAAAAATCGAGAAATTTCCAACTTAAAAAATCCCCCGAAATAGTCCCCCGCACACACGCAAATCGGTATTCCTGATTTCTCTGGAACGTTGGGATGTTGGGAGTACCACCCACACTCCTTCAGGACAGCAGTTAGCGGGAGCCCTCAGGAGTCAGCCATCCGAATGGGCTGCACCAAATCCAGCTCCCTCGGGCCCCAAGCCTCATCCCGCCCACCACGCATTTCCTTGCCAGCCTGGGCCTCCGCGTATCTGCGCCTTAACGCCTGATGTACCAAAGCTCAAACCTCCTGATTCCCGTGTGGGTCATAATCCTGGGGCACCAAAGAGATCTGGGGGTTTGATGAAAAAGGGAAGGTCCGAGAGCGCTTTATCCGGACCCCATTCAGGTGGGAATGCCGTGGGCCTGGACCCAGGATGGCTAAAGACAAGCATCCTCCAGAACTGCCTTCCGCTTGCAGCTTGCTCAGCCTGGAAGGAGGGGCACATCCAAAGAACCACTCCCCGTTCCTAAATTCATGTCCTGTTGCCCGATGACAGTTAGAAAACGAGCCAAGGGACTTCCCTGGTGGTCCAGGGGTTAAAACTCCGTGCTCCCAATGCAGGGGGCCCAGGTTTGATCCCTGGTCACGGCACTAGATCCCACATACATGCCGCAACTAAGAGCCCACATGCTGCAACTAAGACCTGGTGCAGCCTAATAAATAAATAAATATTTTTTTAAAAAAGGAAACCAATCAAGTAGCATCTACCCTTATTGAACAAGACAATTCTTTGATTATTTAACCTTTCCACTTTTGAACGTGTCTGTACGCGTGTGTCTCCCTGTGTGTTGCCCTTAATCTTTCATCTGATTTACTTTTCTCACCATGAACTAAAGTCCAGGTCACCCTTATTCTTTTCTGGCTTAAACTCTTATTTAAACTAATAAAATGATCCCTTTGCTCCAAAGAAGCTTTGTGTCCAGTCACGGCTATTCATCACGGCCACGGAGACCACAGCCCAGCTGGCAAGGTGAAAGGCTAGGCTGGAGGTGCCCTGTAAATGCATCTCGGGACCCTGAGTGTGCAAAACGCTGACGGCACCAGGACAGGATAAAAGGTCAGATCTTCCGATGATACATTTATCAACTGTCACAGGTCTGAGGGCGTTACCATGACACAAGTGATGCTTGTACAAAGGCGTACTTATTTACCGTAAAACTGCAGACTACAGAAAAGGTTTGGGGGGGGGGCTCTTCCCCATGACTCCCCACCAAGGGCAGGACACTTCCCTGTGGATGTCATTGCCCGCAGTCACTCACACTCCCCATAATTCTGAGGTCACGTGGCTTCCCTGTGGGGAGAGGTCAGGGATCAGGGTTTGGTAAAGTTAGAAAAAGGGGATCTTACAACTCTGGGGAATCCGATGAAAAGTAGAACTCTATGTGATTTCCAGCTTTTGGACTTGTTTTCTGGTAGACCCTAAAGGACACTTTCATGAAGCACAAGAAATATCTGAAAATGAGCTTACCTGAAAATGGTTAGCATTGATTTCACTTTTGATTATAGGCTTTAAAGCTACAAACACACACACACACGTGTGTGTGTGTGTCTGTGTGTAATGTCAATGCAACTTCCATAAACCAGGACCTGGAGAACAGAACATTCCTGGCAGATTTCATATGCATTTATGAATCCAGTAACTGGATACCCTAAACTATACAAATTATGTGGGTTTGTATAAAGTCATCATTTTGGAATATTTCTTCAGAGTGAGGGTGTCTTTACTGGCAGAGAAACACACAGTGGTTCCTTTCAACTGAAATGCTTTTTCTAGCAACGAAACGCCGGTTTCAGTGACTTTAGGGAGGAAAGGGGCCAACAAATCTGGCTCTTGCCGTGGCAGAAATGACCCAGGTTCGCCTCTCTCTATGAAGCACGTTTGGAAGCGTGAATCTCTTTCCACCCGCTGGCATCGCACCTTTTTCAATGCAGTTCAACTTGAACTAAAAAACTACCTTGGGAACAAAATTAACTTGCTAAATTCACCCGTCACCACGTAGCCTGTATCTTTTTGGAATACTCAGCCACTTCTCCCTCGCCACGGTAAGGATTGTACTACGAATGTGAGTTTATCTAAGAATTCCCAGGTGTGTTCTCCTTTGGGGGCATGGGACCTGGACGCTTCCATTTGGAGAAGGCGTATTGAATTTCCTAGTCTTCTTCCAAATAATCCACACTCGAACCTTGCTGGTAAGTCTGCAGAGTAGATGTGGAAGCAAAGAAGGCAGCAAGCTCGTTATGGTCCACTCAGGAGAGCCCTCACAGAGAGTTAGATACGGGCTCTAACCCGCTATCTACTATTCCCTGCGGGGCTTTTCCTCTCACTCCAAAGTTCTGAGCCTCAAATTCCTCCACAAGAAGACATCTCTTGACCCATCTTCCAGGGTCCTTTTGTAGCACATAAGAGGTGAGGTGTATGAAACGTGACCCAGAATACGTGTATATCCACAGTGCCTGCCGTATATCTAACCAGTATCTGTTAAAACTTGAACATACCCCTAGCTGGGCACCCAAGCTGGATCTGTTTTACAAAGCATGGATGAGAGTCATGACCAGGGAGAAAGCTGGAATGACTGAAGGGCCCTTCATTCAGGGCATATAAGGAGGACTGAGTATCTCTAAGAAATCTACAGGTCATTCCTTCCTGTCAGAGCAACAAGGATTTCTTGCTAATTAAAGTGTGTTTAGGATGACCTGTCTCGAATTACTGTACAGCTTAGAACATATGTTGAGTTAATTATCTAGGTCTCTAATGGTAGAAGCATTTTCCCAAGATAAGTTCTATCCCTAAAAGAGTAAATTACGGTGAGGGATCGTGGAGTGCATAGTTATGTATTCCACACCGTCACTCTCCTCAACTTGGAAACACCTGCTTGTAATCCCGGGGCACGTACCTAAATTTGGCTAAGCAGACTTCATTTGAGACAATCACAAACCAATAAAGCATCATCCCCTTATGCCCTTGTCATCTGTATCTTCATATCACAAGTTAGTATCTCTGGAACAAACGTCTGAGTATAAATCATTTCATCCACAAGGCTCAGAGAGAGAATATAAATTTTAGAAAAGAGAGTTTAAATCATTTTCCTCATTACCTTTGACAAATGAACCCAGGGAGAGCCGTGTACCCAAAAACTGGTTTTTATATCAATACATTGAAATAAGGCACTGGTTTCAATCGGAAAATTTTGATTCAAGAGCATTTGAATAAATTTCACAAACACCGTTATTGCTTGGATGAGGTTTTCCTTCTTCTGCTTCTGAGTAGCCCTGAATCCATGTCTCACAGAGGTGGTAAGGCCTGCCTAAATTACTCAGGATCTTGTGGTCAAAGAGATACACATTTAAATGTCTTCAGATCCTTGAAAAAAATTTTTATAAATATGATAGTGTCACAATCTGTTCTGATTCTTTGGTACCATATTAAGGCAATTCTCTCTAGATTCTTGAAAATAAAAATTCAGCAAATCAGATATCTCCTGTAACACAGGAAGACGATGGTACCCAAGGATGATTTTACCTAGATGTTTAAAATCTTTGAATCTTCAGATAATGTATATGAGAAGTTTTTTTTGTGAATGACATCATGGTACATACCTGGTAGTACTGCCACTAATACTGACCAATTTATGCATTGCTCCAATGTGGGCAATAGTCGTCTACATTAGAACCACCTATTTAAAGACTAAACCCTTTTCAAATAATTCAATAAGCATAACCTCCCACTATGGTGTTGCTACAGCATCCTAAGTCTCTAGTTCTGGAAGAAAACTGCAGAAACCCCAATATAATCCAGATAAACTGGTTGGACCGCTAAGTATTGGAGAAATGCAAATCAAAACTACAATGATATCACCTCACACCGGTCAGAATGGTCATCATCAAAAAGTCTACGAACAATAGGGGCTTCCCTGGTGGCACAGTGGTTGAGAATCTGCCTGCCAATGCAGGGGACACGGGTTCGAGCCCTGGTCTGGGAGGATCCCACATGCTGCAGAGCAACTAGGCCCGTGAGCCACAGCTACTGAGCCTGCGCGTCTGGAGCCTGTGCTCCGCAACAAGAGAGGCCGCGATAGTGAGAGGCCCGCGCACCGCGATGAAGAGTGGCCCCCGCTTGCCGCAGCTAGAGAAAGCCCTCACACAGAAACGAAGACCCAACACAGCCAAAAATAAATAAATAAATAAATAAATTTTTTAAAAAAAGAAAAAAGAAAAAAAAAGTCTACAAACAATAAACGCTGGAGAGGATGTGGAGAAAAGGGAACCCTCCTGCACTGCTGGTAGTAGTGCAAGTTGATGCAGCCACTGTGGAAAACAGTATGGAGGTTCATTAAAAAGCTAAAAATAGAGTTACCATATGACCCAGCAATCACACTCCTGGGCATATATCCAGAAAAAACGAAACCTCTAATTTGAAAAGAAACATGCACCCCAATGTTCATTGCAGCACTATTTACAACAGCCAAGACATGGAAGCAACCTAAGTGTCCATCAATAGATGAATGGATAAAGAAGATGTGGTATAAATATACAATGGAATATTACTCAGCCATAAAAAAGAATGAAATAATGCTACTTGCAGCAACATGGATGGACCTAGAGATGATCATACTAAGTGAAGTGAGTCAGACAGAGTAAGACAAATACCATATGATGTCACTTCTATGTGGAATCTAAAAAAAGTGATACAAATGCACTTATTTGCAAAACAGAAATAGACTCACAGACATAGAAGACTTACGGTTACCAAAGGGGAAAGGGGGGGAGGAGGGATAAATTAGGAGTTTGCAATTAACAGATACACACTACTATACATAAAACAAATAAACAACAAGGACCTACTGTAGAGCACAGGGAACTCTACTCAATATTTTGTGATAACTTATAATGGAAAAGAATCTGAAAAAGAATTTATATATCTACATAGTATATCTATAGTATATATAACAGAATCACTTTGCTGTACACCTGAAAGTAACACAACATTGTAAATAAACTATACTTCAATAAAAAATCAATGAAATTAAAGTTAAACAAAGATAAACTAGTTGAGGTTCAATACCCTTAGGCTAATCAAATTTGTTTCGATCCTGTCCCAAAGTCATACACCAAGGAACCCATTAAAATTCCTCCTAATCAGATGAATGAATTTCATATATCCTATAGATTCAATTATCTGTGTCCAAATACCACATGCTGTCAAAATGTGACTCACCCTGGAAGTTGAGGACCACTCCTGAAGCCTGTCACTTTATAAGGAGCATTGTATTATTCACCTCCTCCCCGTAGGTTCCTGAGGGATTGCTAGTCAATGGACAGGAACAGGAGAGGGTTCCGCTGCTTCAGCAAGTTTGCCAAACAGCAAACGGTTGTATTCTGGCTTAAATGGGTAGGTCTGCCATCCACAGAACACCACTGTACCTCGGAATGGCCGTTCTCTTACTTGTAAAATACTGTAAGGCTAACCCATGAGGTAAAAGCTTTGTCTACCATGCAGACTGGGACCCACTGTTGAGTCATGACATTAATTTTGTGTCACAACCAGATAATTTTTTAAAAAATAAAACAGAAGGGAATCAGGCAGGAAGTATCCGAAGTGATCACTCTATGAAGAAATAAATCCTTTCTGGAAACTTTTGCTTCAGTTAAACATCTGTGTATGACATCTTATTGGATGATGGTGTAAAATGTATGTCTTACGAAGTTCAAAAGCTTCTGCATTAGATCATGTTAGCACTACCTTCTAGAAAAATCTAGGCAGCTTAGTGATGGTGCCGTTCTCTAACAGCAAAAACCCACAGATGCTCTAGGATTTCTCAGAGTGTTCTACAGGAGTTTAGAACTCTAGGGGAGCTTGTTAACAGGGAGATGCAAAGCCTTACCTTAGAACTACTCAGTAGGAATTTCTCAAGGTAAGACTGGCAATCTTCAGTTTCAGCCAGCACACCAGCACCTCCCTACACAAAGTCTGAGGACTCACACTTCTCCACCTACGGTCAAGAGCTTTTCCCCTCTTCCCTTCTTGGTCTACCTGTGGGAAGTTCCAACGATCCAATTTTCTATGCCACCACGTACTGAGCTATCAAAGGCAATCCCACAAGGGACAGATCTGCACCAAGCGCCACGCCCACGATGCGGGTGTCCGTTCCAGTGAGGCCCGCCCCTGGCTGTGCGGGCCAATGGGTAGGCTGGTCGTGAGCACTGATGTCTCAACAGTATCTCCATGTTCAAATTCACGGACACAGATGTTCACCAGCGTGATGGCCAGCTGAACATCTTCCCCTTTCTCTTAAGAATCGAATTATCAGTATGTCCTTCATCAGGCCATGTTGCCAGTTTCCTCCGCTCTCTGGTGCCTGAACAGATCTGCTCTCATGGGCAGGGCAAGTAACCACCAAGGCCAAACATCTGATTTTCACACCGAGTTCCCACCTTTCTCTATAGGACTATCCTCTAAACTTTCAGAGGCAACAAAACAATTTTGTTCATTTTTAACAGCAAGTGTTCCTGAGACAGACTGTTGTCAAGCCCTCCGTGGATGGCTACCCCCTTTGCTGACTGCAAACACCAAAACTACAAACTCAAGAGGCCCCAACAGACTCACAAGAGATCATCTGCTTCACCCAGTTGACTCACAGAGTTGCTCTGCTCGGAAACGTGCCCAGAATATTTTAGATCTCCTCACGTTGTTCATATCATATAACATCTACAGTAAACAATACACATGACCTTTCCTCTCTTAATCACACACCTGAAGAGTAAAGACCATGGGGATGCCTTAAGGTCCCTGTTGTCACCCAGACATTTTTCGGACATGGCCTCATAAGCAGAGGACGTGCGGGAAACTGGCAAAGCATCTCTGGGGGGAGCCCAGGTCATCGTAATTCCCGACCCACTCCCCGCCCCAACAATACATGCCCAGCTGGAGAAATCCCCCAACCACAGAGGGGGAAACATGGCTCAAAGGACCACCCCGGTTCCTCCACCTCCATGGAAACACCTGAAATAGCATATTACATGTGGCCCAGGCAGCATCAGGCTGGGAGGCGATACCAACCGTTGTATGAACTGGGCCGCGTCCGCCGTGAGCCTCTGCGTGAGGTTGTCATAGGACATGGGCTGCTGGGTGATGTCACGGTTCCTCATGAGGAAGCAGTTCAGGGGCCGGAAGTAATGCAGGAAGCACAGCAGGGCGCCGAGGACCAGGGCGGCCAGGAAGAAGAGGCAGAAGAAGACGCAGAGGGGCACCTGGACGAACCCCAGACACATGAGCACGGCCAGGGTCAGCAGTGTAATGGCGATGACCTGCAGGGGGACGAAGACCAGCAGCCTTAAGGCCCTGGTGAACACGCTGCCTTCGCCCGGCTTGCAGTCCCGCAGGTTGGTCATGGGCAGCCCGTGGAAATAGTCGAAGCCATGGCTCAAGGGGTGGTGACAGAGGTCCGTTCTGTTGTGACAGCTGGTGCCAAGGTGCCACTTCCCTGAGCAGATAAACAAACAGGCGGCACGTTTAGTCCCAATGAACACCCCGACACGAAGGTCAGCTTCTGAGTCGCGCATGCTGGAAAGTGGCCTCTTTCTGCATATTCATCAGCCAAAACGATTCTACCGCTTCCACCTCCGTTTCCACAAACGGTAGGGTAGGAACCACTCTCTCCACCAGAAAACAAGAGGGGATTTAGTGATTGGAAAAAATACAAATAAAATAAAAGACACACACCTCACATACTTCATAGGCAGGAGACAAAACTACATAGATGAACACCAATGTTTTTTGGGGACATGTGGGTTTTTTTGTTTGTTTGTTTGTTTGTTTTTAAAATTTTATTTATTTATTTATTTATTTATGACTGTGTTGGGTCTTTGTTTCTGTGCGAGGGCTTTCTCTAGTTGTGGCAAGCGGGGGCCACTCTTCATCGCAGTGCGCGGGCCTCTCACTATCGCGGCCTCTCTTGTTGTGGAGCACAGGCTCCAGATGCGCAGGCTCAGTAGTTGTGGCTCACGGGCCTAGTTGCTCCGCGGCATGTGGGATCTTCCCAGACCAGGGCTCGAACCCGTGTCCCCTGCATTAGCAGGCAGATTCTCAACCACTGCGCCACCAGGGAAGCCCACACGTGTTTTTTTTAAAGACATATCCTTAAAAGGAAAGTCTTAAAACCAACTTGATTTTGTCCCTGAAATGTTAGAAGTGGAAATGAATCCTTACGTAAAAACTACCCCTGAGGCATGAGGAAATCATACTCATAACTCAGCAATTATTTTAAACACCTATAAACATTTCTTATAAAATGTGAACTGTACGGAACTTTCCTGGAGATCCAGTGGTTAAGACTCCGCGCTCCCACTTGCAGGGGACACGGGTTCGAGCCCTGGTCGGGGAACTAAGATCCCGCATGCCACGCATTGTGGCCAAATAATAAAATAGAATAAAAATGAAATGTGACTGTATCACTAAATTAGGGAGTGTCTCACACAAGAGAAAAAGTGATGGTGGTTTGACAAAATGTGGGAGGAAAGAGACCGGTCATTTTGCTCCCATGAGATTTTCTAGGGATCCTCTGATGACCTGCATAGACCCAAGTTTATCAAGTGAAAGGGGAGAAGGATTTGTTCCTATCAAGGGGATAAAATCAGTGGGAATGTCAACTGAGAAAAATTCAGACGCAATTTTAGTACTGAAACGTAAAATGAAAACCTTTATCAATAGTATGGTGTGTGTGTTTGTGTGTGTGTGTGTGTGTGAGTGTGTGTGTGTAGTTTTGTATGCTGTGTATGTGCATAATTAGTTATCCATTTCTCTATCTGTTTTCTATCATCTGTCTCATCTTTCTATCTCATCCATCCACCATCCACTCATTCACCAGCCATTCACCATCCGTCATCCACCCACCATCCAACATCCAACCACCACCCATCATCCATCCACCATCCATCCACCCACCCATCCAAGCATCCACCCATCCATCCATCTGTCCATCCACCATCCATCCATCACCCATCCACCATCCACCCATCCATCCATCCATCCCTCCATCCATCCATCCATCCACACACATACACATACATACATAAATAAGGACACACATCTACACATTCAAATAGTACATATAGACACATGGTGTTTGACTTGAGAATTGAAATAATTTCTTCCCTATTTACAGTTGTGCAAACTCTATCAGTCAGTTCATCTTCAAGAAGGCTGCTCTCATGCCCTCCCCACTTTCCCACTCACCCAGGTCCTCGCCTCCCCTCACCAGCTGCCCATACCTATCAGAGCTGTGGAATAGCCTTGATTCTTCAGGAGCTTGGCGAACGTAATCTCACTGTGGGGAAGTCCTCCGGAAGAGGCCGAGAAGACGAAAACTCCCACTTGGGACCGAGACGCCATTCCTAAGCCAGGAGAAACCCACCATTAAGACAGGGGAAGCATTAGGACTGGGAGGTGGACCGGGGCCGCGGCGACGGAACCAGGAGGTCGGTTACCTGAGCGGATGGGATACCGGCCCGTCATGAAGGCCGCCCTGCTGGGTGTGCACAGGGGCGACGCTGCCAGGTGCTGCGTGAGCTTCACTCCCCCTCTGGCCAAGCGGTCGATGTTGGGAGTCCTGGAACAAAGACTCAGGTCATTCATCGCGACCCTGAACAGAAAGCTTTCTCTCTGGCTTTGTACAGTGAGTCACTTGTCACTTATCCAGGGAAACTGCGACGGGACAGGGGGAACGAAGGGGACACAGCACCGAGACTCAGAGTGACAACGGAACCACACTGAGGATGAAATCATCCAGGTCTGCCCTCTCCAGGGGCCCACCCATGCCCCCCTGGGGGCTCTGAGCTGCTGATTTAGGAGAGAAGCCAAGTCCTGACAATGGGCTGCTGTGAGGAGCGGGAGGGGCGTGGGTCAAGGTCTCAGTCCTCCGTCACCTGTGCCCCCCACCAGTTACCTCCGTGCCCCAAACGAGAAAGCTCTGGGAGCAGCCTGACTCTTCTCTTCCCAGCCACAGCCAAAGAGAAGCTCCTAACCACTTCTCACCAGGCTCTGCCGAATTTCCACGTGGCCCCAGGGAGAACGGGGTGACGGCACCGTCCGGGGAAAGGGACGACGGGCTCCCGGTGCATTTACCAGGGATCAGTAACAAAGGGGTCACAGACTCCAGGGAAAAGGGACACAGCAACGTGGAAACACGACACGCCGTGAGACACTCACACCCTCTGAGTGTCTTTTTTTTTACGCCAAAGAAACACTCATTTATGGGCTGACTTCTAGGATGATGCCTTATGCAGGACAAGCCATCCTGCCACCTTTTATCCAGGACTGGTGTGGCCCATCCCCTTAGGAGATCATGCCAGACTTCCTAGGCATTCAGAGGGGAAGGCCCTTCAGGTCTGGGTCCACGCTGAGTGACGATCCCTTATCCTCCAGTGGGAACCGCAGCGCCTGCCTCTCTGCCAGGCTGCTCATCTTCTATACTTCAGTTCTGAGCATAGGTGGGACTCCCCGACCCTACCATGGCCTCCTTGCCCTGTGGGAGGGGCCTGTTCCATCTGTAGGATGTCAGTCCCTAGCCCCCACCACGGCAGCTTCCTCCCTGTAAAGGGACGGCGTGGCTAACGGCACACCCCTCCAAGACTTCTGCCTGTGGCGTGGGGCACGGATCTTGTTCCGTCGTGACGCCACTGCTTCCCTGGTCCAGCGCCCACAGGCTAGTCCTGTAACGATGCATAGCTCGAAGCGGAAGATCACGGCATTGCACTGTAACGTCAAGCTGCTCTCTCATCTATTAGTTTAACTCATGCCTTTAATTGTCAACATTTCCACTTTGCTTTGGCCTTACATTACAAGATGCTGACAACACGGAGATTGTCTGTATGTTTGACTTAATCCCCTGAGATTGTCTGTATATTTGACTTAATCCCCCTACTGCCTAGATTGGCCACTGACAAATGTGACTATTTTGGGGTGTGATATTATAAAATGTAAAATGAAAAATGTCCTTCAGAAAGAACTGGGGAGGAAGGGATAAGTTAGGAGTTTGGGATTAGCAGAGACAGACTAGTACGTATAAAACAGATAAACAACAAGGATTTAGTGTAGAGCACAGGGAACTATATTCATTACCTTGTAATAAACTATAATGGAAAATGGAAAAGAATCGGAAAAAAGAATATCTACATATACAAATGTATGTATAAATATATACGTATAAGTATATATATATATAAATATATACATATATATTGATATAAAACTGAATCACTGTGCTGTACACCTGAAACTAACACAACATTGTAAATCAACTATACTTCAATTAAAAAAAAAAAAAAAAGAACTGGATGCTAATATGGAGGAAAAGGCAGATTTAGGGTATTATTGATATGAATTCTTACTTAGGATTTTATAGCCCTTTTTTCCCTTTGGATAATTGGCAGACACTGAACCTTAAAGGCTTGATGATGATTTTTTAATTAAGACGCCTTAGTAGGAACAGTTATCTATTATCTCACTAAAGTTTAGGAATATCATATCTAAAATTATATCTAATACTAATATCCTATGGTATTTTAAAATGATACTTAAAATGAAAAAAAAAAATAAACTGTGACCTCGATAAGAAAAATTAAATTACTAACAAGGTTCGTGTCCGAAACGTCTAACAGTGTGATCTAAACTTTTCACAAGATGAAGCAAAAGGTGGGGAAGGAAACATACATGGCCAATTAAAATTTTAAGAGAACGCTGAGTGCAGATCTTATCCTTACACGTGCTTTAAACAAAATCTAACAAACATCATAGGTCAGCGTACATTTTAAAAGTAACACGCGACATCTGACGCACAGAATCAGGTTGGAAGTGACGTAACATTTGGCTGCATCTTGCAGGCCGGCTCATCCTCAAAAGTGTAATTTACTTCACTTTTGTTTGCTGTGCCACATAACGATGAAACAGACGTCCTGAGACGCACGGTCATGTTGTACAGAAGAGGAGGACCTACAGCGAGTGGTGTGAACACAAATCAGACCCCGTGGCACTCAGCGGCAGGTCCCTCCGAGCTTCAGATAATTATCTGTAGCTCTTACGAGAAAATTCTGGCGAATCCCACCCTCTCCTTTCATTTTGTTTGCGCTGACCATGTGTGAGATGAAGCTCTCCACAGAACCACAGTTATGTCAACATTTCCCCGTGATCATATAGAGAAAGTGCCTCCCTAAGGCCAATATTCCACTGCGCCCTGACCGACTAATTCTAAGCCCAAGAGCCCTACACCGGGGGCTGGGGAACAAAACACTTCCTCTGTCCGAGTCTGGTTCCCACTGTGTTTTCTGACCACCGTAGTCACCCCTAGCCCTTGAAAAGTTCTGACATCATCAAACGTGACACGTGTCCCCAGGACGTCTGTCCCCGGCCGGTGTGTCTGCCGGAGAATCCAGCACAGCCTGGCCCAGAGGCGGAAGGAAGGTGCAGAGGTGACAGCGAGTGGTTGACAAGGGGGGATGGACTGGGTCCCAGTGGGAATGGAGCCAGAGGCCGAAAACAGAAGACAAAACAGAAGAGGCGAAGCAAAGGGAGGGAAACATGATGATGGAAAAAAACCACAGAGTAGGGGCGAGGAAGAAAGAATTGTGATGAATACCTTCCCAGGGAGCCGCCTGAGTTCATCCAACAGTGATTCGAACAGATAAGTCCTCATGCCTGCCTACGAACGCCTGTGTGTGCCTATGTAAAGTCGCACAGGAAAGCGTGCCGTTGGGGGGCTTTGAACGTTTCCCCGTGGCCTGTGCTCTGTGAACGTGCGCTGCCCGTCACGGGACGGCAGCCTGTGAAGGGAGCCCTGTGTTTACATGTCACCCAACCTGAGGGTCTTGTTTCCATAGCAGCCAGGATCGCCAATGCCAAGGTCGTCGGCCATCAGCAGGACGAAGTTGGGCGTTGACACCGCGTGGCTCCGGGCCTCGTAGATGAACAGCAGCAGAAGCCAAAGCGTCCTCATCCTCCTGCAAAGGGCAAGGGGAAGAGAGACATGAAGGGTGCTGGCCCGAGGCGGACCGTCCTCCTTCTCTGCGACACTCCCCCTCCCCCCAGCAGAGGACGTTCTGTCGACCCGGCCACCCCAGACGACATGGGCTGCAAAGCACCTAAGACATCACGTGGCGAAGAACTGTATCCTCTCTGTCCTGTGTGTCTGTTTCGAAAACAAACACTTCTTTCTCCCTGGATAGCAGTGACCTCTCCTTTCTACCCCAAACCAAAACATAGGCTCTGTCTAGAAAAATGAAAACACAATCATCTCTTTACGGAAGGTGGGCTCTGTGTCATCAGCTGAAAGTTCTCTGCACTGAAAAAAAAACCCAGGCATTTCAGGACAATCCAATTGTCAATGTCAAATCCTTTCTAAAACTAGCCATGAGTGTCGGCGTAGCGGCTTTTCAAAGGGAAACACGTAGACTTGGGCGTGATGCAAACCTTTCCAAGCTCAAGGAAGACAAGGCTCACAGCCTGGGGCGGCTCTGGGTGCTAGGAGGTGGCAGCAAACGCAGTGGAGCGGCGGGAAATCCATCCACCTTCTATGGCTGTCACCCCAACGCACACTCACCCCCCTGCCCCGGCATGTCACCCCTTTCAAGAACAACGGGCTGGAGGACTCTGGGGGTGGATACACACCTGAAACTCCCGCTCCGATGCCCATAGGAACTGCCAAGTGGACGCTCAGGAGGGGGACAGAACCTGCCCGCATCTGAGCAGCTGCGGGCAGAAGCATCCTCAGGCCTATCCCCGTGGGTGGGGTTAAACGTCCGCGGGGCCAGAACAAGGGGTCAGACCGAGGGATGCACACACCTGAGCTTTCGCTCACCTCGAGAGAACTCAGCACTTAGGGAAACGAGAGGAAACCTTAGCAGAACCTATGGCATCAGGAACGCATCGGGGGAGCTTCCCTGGTGGCGCAGTGGTTGAGAATCCGCCTGCCAGTGCAGGGGACACGGGTTCGAGCCCTGGTCTGGGAAGATCCCACATGCCGCGGAGCAACTAAGCCCGTGCACCACAACTACTGAAGCCCACGAGCCACAACTACATGTTAAAAATAGCCCATCTTGGGCTTCACTGGTGGCGCAGTGGTTGAGAGTCCGCCTGCCAGTGCGGGGGACACGGGTTCGAGCCCTGGTCTGGGAAGATCCCACATGCCGCGGAGCAACTGGGCCCGTGAGCCACAACTACTGAGCCTGCGCGTCTGGAGCCTGTGCTCCGCAACAAGACAGGCCGCGATAGTGAGAGGCCCGCGCACCGCGATGAAGAGTGGCCCCCGCTCGCCGCAACTGGAGAAAGCCCTCGCACAGAAACGAAGACCCAGCACAGCCATAAATAAATAAATAAATAAATAAACGCCAATCTCTTTAAAAAGAAAAAAAAAAAAAAAAAAGGAACGCATCGGGGGCGGGAAGGGGCCTGGGACATGCAGACCCCACAGGAGCTGTGGGGTTGCACAGGAGGCATGATGGCCACATGGAGCAGGAATCCCATGAGAGTTTCGTCGGATCAAACAACACGGGTGCTGCTTCCAGAGGACACCTGGACGCCAACACAGCCACCCTCACGTGGTCCTCTGCTTTCACTGTACCTCCTTGTTCTCTGTAACACTGACCCTCGCCTAGAGTGGGATGTGGAAACACAGCCCAGCCCCCAAAGATGTCCAGGCCCTCATCCCTGGAACCCACTTGGAACGGGACGATTCTCTGTCACAGCAGCCGTGCTGTGCCAGGACCCCTGGACCCACCCACTCGATGCCTGCAGCGCACCCTCCCACCCTGACTTGTGACACCAAAAAGTCTCCCGACGCTGCCTCACGTCCCCTGGGGCATAAAGTCACCCCCAGTGCAGAACCACCGAGTCACCGCCGGCCCATCACCCTCTTCATCATCTGCAAAATCATCGGCGAAACCTTCGCTCCTGTATGTACACAGGGATGACTCACTCCCTTTGCTGTCGGAGGCGGGCAGCTCGGCTTCTGTGGAGGGATTCGGAAGCTCCAGCCCATCTGAGCAACGGACTTTCTCCTTTGCACCCACGAGTACATCTTCAATGCTAACAGATCACATTCCTCGGCCATCACGTGCCCCCGCGGGTCACAGAAGCCCTTGCATTCCTGGGCATGTGGGCAACAAGCTCAAAGAGGCTCTTCAAAGAGGACCTTAGGCTCCGAGCATTCCTTCTCGTCTTGCCTCACCTGTGACTTATCTGTCTCTGGTCCATGTGGAACATCTCTCCCCACCGCGCCTTTTCGTCAGATGTTCTGCTCTCCGAACAGTCATCTTGCCAGTTGCCTTTCTGAGTCCAGATCAAAGGATCCTCACCCCCAATGCGTGGATAACTTGGAGCCATACCTTTCCCTCCTGACCTACTTTCGGTCTCCCCTCTCACCTCTCTGCCTCAAGGATCTTTTCACAAAGGCAAACTCGGCGCCCTTTGTCTAAAGATAACGAACCAGGGAAATGTGACCATTCAATGTGCCCTTCTAGTACTCACTCTCTCATTCCTAACTGTCTCCCCCGTGCTCTCTTTGGCGGCCTGTCTTTGTCGGGGAGTAGAGGCATGAGGGCAGAATGAAGAGTCAGGGGTCTCGTATCAGCTCAGGCCAGCCGCTACGAGGCCTGGGTCGTGAGCATCACCTCCTTGCGTGGATGACTCATCCACATTTCACCAAAATGCCATCTCTGCGGTCGGGCAGTCAACTAAATGCCTGCTTTTTTTTTCAGTGCAGACAACTTTCAGCTGGTGACACAGAGCCCGCCTCCCATAAAGAGATGGAAAGAAAAGGTCTCCATGAAATCAAGATCTCCGCACTCCCGTGTTCGTTGCAGCATTATTCACAATAGTCAACATACAGAGACAACCTTAGTGTCCACGCACGGATGAAGGGATAAAGACAATGTGATATAATGGAAAGTTACTCAGCCTTGAAAAGAAAGAAATCCTGCCACTTGTGACAATATGGATGAACCTGGAGGACGTTATCCTAAGGGAAATAAGCCAATAACAGAAGCACACATACCGTGTCATCTCACTCATATGTAGAACCTAAAAATAGAAAGCTGAACTCATAGAAACAGAGAGTATAACTGTGGTTGCCCCGGGCAGACGGGGGGCGGTGGCACAGAAGAAATGGGGAGGTATTGCTCAAAGGGTATAAGCTTCCAGTTATAAGATGAATAAGTTCTGGGAAGTAATGTGCAGCGAGGTAACTATAATTAATAACACTGTATTGTATACTTGAAATCTGCTTAAACAGTAGATCTTAAGCACTCTACCCATAAAAAAAAGTCTTAAATGTGTGAGGTGACGAATGTGTTAACTAACTTGACAGTGGTAATCACTTCATAACGTATATGTATATCAATTCACCATATTTAAATATATGCAATTTTATTTGTCAACTATACTTCAACTGAGCTGGGAAAAAAATATCCCCTTCCCCTCCTTCCAAGAAAAAGAAAAAGAAACAAAGGGTTTCCAAAATGATAAAGTACTAGACAAATGTAACTTGCTAGGAGTATTTTTGTCTTTCGATACCATTGCAGCTAAAAGCCATCCACTGACAATTCAACCAAATCCGTTTCAACAAACGCTTATGAGGTAGAAATTGGCTGAAAGACCATGATGGTCTTGTGATGGTTTCATGGTTGAATGAGACACAGAATCATCCTGCAAGGCTCCAAGTGGCCAAATGAGGTATTCCATGAGTACAGAACCCACGAAAATAAGTGACAGATGTGGTTTCTGCAGATGAGTTTCAGTCCTGGTTCCCCTGCTTCATAGTGGTGAAACCACAGGACATTTACTTAGCCTCTTTGCCATCATTTTCTTCTGTAAAATGGGGATTATTGTGAGGATAACATGATATACTTAGCACTATGATTCAGTAAGGGACTCATAGGTGCCAGTACTTGTTAGCTGCAGTTATCAGCAGCGTTATTATAATTTTGTGTAGACTCTAATAAGTACAGTCACACAGCTTTAAATGAAGATGTGGGAGGCCAACTAAAAGATGGCCTGGTGATACCCCTCCTGGTACTCACATCTTGCATAATCCCCTCCCCATGAGTGTGGCTGGACTTTGCAACTTGGTTCTGACTAACAGAAGATGAAGACAGTGATGTGACATCACTTCTGTGATGAGGCTGCAAACAACTATGACATCTGTCTTTCCAGCAGACTCTACTTCTTGCTGGATTTTGATCAGCTGAGTTGCCACATTGGAGAGAACCCCATGACGAGGAACTGAGGAAGGCCTCCAGCCAAGAGCCAGCAAGGACATGAGACTCTCAGGCCACCAGCCTACGAGGAACTGAACCCTGCTCACAAGGATCTGAGTGAGCCTGGAAACAGAGCTTGCCTCTGTTGAACCAGTGGATGAGACCACCATCCAGGCTGGTACCCTGATCCAAGGAGAGGAGCCAGCTAAGCTGTGCCTGGGTTCCTGACCCATTGAGATGGTGAGATAACAAATGTGTGTCACTTTAAGCTGCCAAGCTTGGGAATTGTTTGTTACACAGCAGTAGACAACTAATACAAAGTGCAGTAGCTTAAGATGGGAAGTTCAGCTGTGCTGATGAGGACCTGAAAAAAGCTTTCCATGCTGGTGGCTCAGAAGGTCACGCTGAATGTATTTTAAGAAGATGTTTCGGGCTTCCCTGGTGGCGCAGTGGTTGAGAATCTGCCTGCCAATGCAGGGGACACAGGTTTGAGCCCTGGTCTGGGAAGATCCCACATGCCACGGAGCAAATAGGCCCGTGAGCCACAATTACTGAGCCTGCGCGTCTGGAGCCTGTGCTCTGCAACAAGAGAGGCTGCGATAGTGAGAGGCCCGCGCACCACGATGACCGCAACAAGAGAGGTCGCGATAGTGAGAGGCCTGCGCACCGCGATGAAGAGTGGCCCCCACTTGCCGCAACTAGAGAAACCCCTTGCACAGAAACAAAGACCCTTGCCGCAACTAGAGAAACCCCTTGCACAGAAACAAAGACCCAACACAGCCATAAATAAATAAATAAATAAATTAATTAATTAATTTAAAAAAAAGAAGATGTTTCATTATTAATGAGTAGGAGGAATTTATACCAGTAATTTAAAGATACATTGCTCAACTTTTATTTAACATAGTTTTGGAAGTCCTAGCCATGGCAATCAGAGAAGAAAAAGGAATAAAGGGAATCCAAATTGGAACAGAAGACGTACAACTGTCACTGTGTGCAGATGACATGATGCTCGACATAGAAAATCCTAAAGATGCCACCAGAAAACTACTAGAGCTCATCAAAGAATCTGGTAAAGTTGCAGGACACAAAATTAATACACAGAAATCTCTTGCATTCCTATACACTTACAATGAAAGATCAGAAAGAGAGATTAAGGAAACAATCCCATTCACCATCTCATCAAAAAGAATAAAATACCTAGGAATAAACCTACCTAAGGAGGCAAAAGACCTGTACTCAGAAAACTATAAGATACTGATGAAAGAAATGAAAGATGACACAAACAGATGGAGAGATATACCATGCTCCTGGATTGGAAGAATCAATATTGTGAAAATGACTATACTACCCAAAGCAATCTACAGATTCAATGCAATCCCTATCAAACTACCAATGGCATCTTTCACAGAACTAGAACAAAAAATTTTACAATTTGTATGGAAACACAAAAGACCCTGAATAGCCAAAGCAATCTTGAGAAAGAAGAATGGAGCTGGAAGAATCAGGCTCCCTGACTTCAGACTATACTACAAAGCTACACAGTCATCAAGACAGTATGGTACTGGCACAAAATCAGAAATATAGATCAATGGAACAGGATAGAAAGCCCAGAGATAAACACACGCACATATGGTCACCTTATCTTTGATAAAGGAGGCAAGAATATAGAGTGGAGAAAAGACAGCCTCTTCAATAAGTGGTGCTGGGAAAACTGGACAGCTACATGTAAGAGAATGAAATTAGAACACTCCCTAACACCATACACAAAAATAAACCCAAAATGGATTAAAGACTTAAATGTAAGGCCAGATACTATGAAACTCTTAGAGGAAAACATAGGCAGAATACTCTTTGACATAAATCACAGCAAGATCTTTTTTGATCCATCTCCTACAGTAATGAAAATAAAAACAAAAATAAACAGATGGGACCTAATGAAACTTTAAAGCTTTTGCACAGCAAAGGAGACCATAAATAAAACAAAACGACAACCCTCAGAATGGGAGAAAATATTTGCAAACAAAGCAACTGACAAGGGATCAATCTCCAAAATATACAAACAGCTAGCTCATGCAGCTCAATATCAAACAAACCAACAAACAAACAACCCAATCAAACAATGGGCGGAAGACCTAAATAGATATTTCTCCGAAGAAGACATATGGATGGTCAAGAGGCACATGAAAAGATGCTCAACATCACTAATTATTAGAGAAATGCAAATCAAAACTACAATGAGGTATCACTTCACACGGGTCAGATTGGCCATCATCAAAAAATCTACAAACAATAAGTGCTGGAGAGGGTGTGGAGAAAAGGGAACCCTCCTACACTGTTGGTGGGAATGTAAACTGGTACAGCCACTATGGAGAATAGTATGGAGGTTCCTTAAAAAACTAAAAATAGAGCTACCATATGACCCAGCAATCCCACTCCTGGGCATATATCTGGAGAAAACCATAGTTCAAAAGGATGCATGCACCCTAATGTTCACTGCAGCACTATCTACAATAGCCAGGACATGGAAGCAGCCTAAATGTCCACTGACAGAGGAATGGATAAAGAAGATGTGGTACACATATAGAATGGAATATTACTCAGCCATAAAAAGGAATGAAATAATGCCATTTGCAGTGACATGGATGGACCTAGAGACTGTCATACAGAGTGAAGTAAGTCAAAAAGATAAAGACAAATACTGTATAATATCATTTATAGGTGGAGTCTAGAAAAATGGTACCGATGAACTCATTTGCAAAGCAGAAATAGATCACAGATGTAGAAAACAAATGCATGGATACCAAGGGGGAAAGGGGGTGGGGTGGGATGAATTGGGAGATTGGGATTGACATATATACACTACTATATATAAAACAGATAACTAATAAGGACCTACTGTGTAGCACAGGGAACTCCACTCGATACTCTGTCATGGGCTCTATGGGAAAAGAATCTAAAAAAAAGAGGGGCTATAGGTGTATGTATGACTGATTCACTTTGCTGTATAGCAGAAAGTAACACAACTCTGTAAAGCAACTATACTCCAATGAAAGTTAATGAAAAAAAGACCAAGCTCACTCCCGAAGCAAAAATAAATGAAATAAAAAGTAAAGACATATGGCTCAGCTCACCCACCATGTGAAAAATGAATTTTTGTTTTACAATTGAAAGTTGAAGATACCAGAAGAGGAATAAATGTTCTTATGGCAGACACGTGTGAAAGAGATTAAATGGTGTGAAACTCAGACTCTGTGTGAATCTTAAGTAAGTTTCAGCCCAAAATCCAGCTACTCAGAGACCTACTTTGGGCTACTATGCTTTTACTGTACACAAAAATCAAATATGATTTATTTTCTAATAAATTTTGCTTCATTCTGTATTTACTTATATTCTAAGTGTACATAAGAAAAAACATACAAACCAACTATTCAGAGAACCACTCAGGTCCTGTGTTTCCCTCCAGGTTTTTCTTATTTCTATGCTTGTGTCAACAGCTGAATGCACAGCACTCCTATGACTGTGTGCCCTGGAATCTGTTTTTGTTTTTCCACGCAGATCTCTCACTATAGGGTGGAGAAAAGTGTAAGAAAGAGCAGGGGTCAGACATGGAAGACACTGTCAGCACACGAAAGACGTTCATTTTTATCCAGAAGTGATGGAGAGACAGTAAAGGTTTTAATTAGGGGGTGACAGGTAGGTTTGATTTCCACTGAGATGGTCATTCTGCTATTCCGTGGTGGATGGATTGGCACAGGCTGGAGTGGACGTGAAGATAAAGGCCACGACCCTACAAAGATGCCGGTACCCAGAGTAGGTCAGGCACAGGCAGCAGAGGAGAACAGAACTGCACTGAGATGCAATCAGTAGACCTTGGTAACTAACGGAACAGGAAGTGTCAGAAAGAGAGGGCAGTGAATGGTACTTCAACTTTGCTCTCTGGACACAGACAGGGGCCGTTAGCTGTCAAAGAGCACAGTAAAGGAGAAAACATTTGGGGTTTAAGAGTTTGAATTCTCTCCATGCCAGGATGTTGCTGTAGTAAGGACCCATTGTACATATGTGTGCTCTTTGGAGAAAAAAAAAAAAGCATTCCAATTTTCTGTGTTGTTCAGTGAGAGGGTTAGTTTACGTGTAAAACTTTTAAATTGAAATCCAATAGGGCAAAAGTCCACTAATAATTATTAATATCTATATTAATTTCTGAATTGCCAAATGGTTTTGGTTCGCTCACTGGGACCGTGTATCATTAGTTACAGGTCCAAAATGTGTCTGGGGTAGATATTATTAAGGCTAATGTGAGAAATATAACCTAGTCCAATAAAGAATGTTTCAAATTTTATGTTTCTCAATAGCCACTTACAATCCCACTGCATTTGAATTATTATTGTCTGAAGTAACCAGAATTTATTTTTTCCCCACAAACATGGATTAGTACAAAGTGTTTCTAAAGATGTTTCAAACTGTTAAAAGAGTTAGTTGATAAAAGTACTTAAAAGTTAAATAAAAGTGCTCCAAGATATTAAGAGTATAGCACATTAACTTCTGAAAAACAGCGTAATGTCCCCCCTGAAAAAACTAAATTATTTTTCTGAACAACCTTAATTTGGCAAAAAAGCAAGAAAAAAAACTTTTTTGAGAATGCAGCTATTCCTAAAACAGAATTATTATGAAGCAGAGAGACAAAAGAACATTTTCATAGCTAGAGATGTAATTACATTAAATTTGTTCATTAAAAGAAAATTAACACTGCACCTACATGACGGAAACTTTACCACAGCAACCAAAATGTCCCCGATCTATTTGCTTGATGCGGAAAAGGCTTATTGGAAACAGAGAAAAAACCTACATTGCAAACCACACTTTGTTTAGAAGAAATGCCATTTTTGTTCAACCCAAGCTATGTATATCATCAATGAAATGTGGTTAACAAAGTGCTACCTAATAAATGTCCTATTTTAATGAAGAAAATAGTCTGACATGAGGGCAGCAAAAACCCCAACTGAATATGTGTTTAAACAGCTGTTTCTATAGATTTA
Source organism: Balaenoptera ricei (assembly GCF_028023285.1). Classification (NCBI taxonomy): domain Eukaryota; kingdom Metazoa; phylum Chordata; class Mammalia; order Artiodactyla; family Balaenopteridae; genus Balaenoptera; species Balaenoptera ricei. Next base: position 5,054,405 of record NC_082660.1, on the reverse strand, counting down.
AATACCTATTCAGATTGCTTTTGTTTTTTCTAATATAAATATTCAAATATAAATATTCATTTTTTCTAATATAAATATTCATAAATAAATACTCTAATATAAATATTCACTATAAATAGTCTGACATTAGGGCAGCAAAAACTCCAACTGAATATGTGTTTAAACAGCTGTTTCTATAGATTTAAATACCTATTCAGATTGCTTTTGTTTTTTCTAATATAAATATTCAAATATAAATATTCATTTTTTTCTAATATAAATATTCATAAATAAATACTCTAATATAAATATTCACTATAAATAGTCTGACATTAGGGCAGCAAAAACCCCAACTGAATATGTGTTTAAACAGCTGTTTCTATAGATTTAAATACCTATTCAGATTGCTTTTGTTTTTTCTAATATAAATATTCAAATATAAATATTCATTTTTTTCTAATATAAATATTCATAAATAAATATTCTAATATAAATATTCACTATAAATAGTCTGACATTAGGGCAGCAAAAACCCCAACTGAATATGTGTTTTTTTTTGTTTTTGTTTTTGTTTTCTTTTTTTTTTGAATATGTGTTTAAACAGCTGTTTCTATAGATTTAAATACCTATTCAGATTGCTTGTGTTTTTTCTAATATAAGTATTCATGTCTTATTTATTTAGCGAACCCCGGTTTTTATTGACTGCGCAACCCTGGCTGGTACTCTGGTCTGTGACTTTTTCAGGATGCTCAAGTACACCCAGTACAGTTAAAGGAACTGTACTGAGTATTAATAAAGAAAGATATCTTTAAAAAAGTAAGTCTCGCCCAACCTCTCTGTTGACATTTGAAATCTTCAGAACGGTTGGGGAGATAGTCAGTTCTGGATGTTTGAAGACTCTCATGGCTCTCACTCACTTCTTCCCTTGCTCCTTTGTCCAGCTGATGCAGCAAGACACAGGAGGGAGGGCAGCAAGCAAGGAACCCAGATGGGACCCCGCCCCTGCCATGCCCATGCTGTCGCCCTGTCTGTGTAGGTCTCCGTTCCCATACCATAAGAGGGCTCCCGGCATGTCTAAAACCCCACCCTGTTTCTGTGCCCACACCTGATGGCTCTTCTCTACGTCTGCCTGGAAATGTCTCTGCATTGCTTTCCAATTAGATACAAGAGGGACAGACTCTGAGAGCATCAGCACAAAGCAAAATGGTCCACGAAAACTGTAAAAACCAGAGTCTGAAAAGCATGTGACAGCCCATCCTGTTTGAGTTCCTGAAAAGCATTTCCCCCGCCGCTGACCGTCAGGGTCAATCTCTGGCTGCCTCAACCTGCACTGGGTACCTCGGCAAAGGCGGAGTGTTCACCTTGAGATACAGAAACAGAAAAGGCAGGTGCCCTGGCTGGGCTCCGGCTGATTTAACGGCACAGATGTGACTGCGTCTGTCATGAGATGAGACCCCTGCCGGCCCAGTCCAGAAGCTGGGGAATTTCTCAAGCAAAGGTACCAACGGTCCTGCCATGGCTTAAAGACCCAACCAGGCAAGGCAGCTGAAAGGGAGCCCGCTGCTGGAGTTCAGAGCAGCAGAAAAATACAAATTCAACCCCAGTTGGACCAGCAAGAGCGGAAGACTTCAGAATGAGGCAGCAACAGCAAAAAGCAGCAAAATCAACTCACACCCCTCACACGGCATCAAACTGTTAGCCTGGAGGTGCCCGTTTTATACAGCTTGCTACCTACCTCTAACAACCAACGGCGCAGGCTGTTACCGTGCCCATTTTACAGATGAGCAAAGCGAGGCTGAGAGGTGACATTATCTGCTGGAGGACATGCAGCCAGTGAATGATGGGGCGGGGGTCACAGCCCAGCTCTGCGGGGCGCCAAATCCATTCCGAGACAAAGGTGAGGAGAACGGTCCAGCTAACAGCGGGCTGTAGAGACCGCCTAGGAAGGGGGCTGGGGCCACGTGTGCAGGCAGGGAGGATTCTATTTCATTTTATACGAGGTGGCATTATTTGAATATTCATGACGCACTGGGTAAGCTGAAAATTATTTTTGACTGTGATAAAATCCACATAACGAAATTCACCGTCTTCACCATTTTTAAGGGTACATTTCAGGGGCATTAAGTACATTCATCTTGTTGAAAACGATCGCCCCCTCCCCATCTCCAGAACTCTTCATCTTGCAAAACGGAAATTCTGTCCCTGTTAAACAACCCCCCATTATCTTCTCCCCCAGCCCCTGGCACCCACCATTCTCCTTTCTGTCTCTAGGAATCTGACAACTGTGGGTGCCTCTCACCAGTGGAATCACACAGTATTTGTCCTTCTGCATCTGACTTATGTCACTGACACAATGTCAAGGTTCATCTGTGTTGTAGTGTGTGTCATGATGTCCTTGCTTTTTAAGGCTGAATCATATTCTGTTGCATGGATAGAGCACATTTTGTTTATCCATTTGTCTGTTGATGGTAATTAGTTTTAAAAGACCAAATATAGAAAACGAAACACCAAACCATTAACCACTATTAACTCTCATCCTGGTCTTCTGACCACTGTTAGAAAGTTCTCTTTTTTGGCTGTCTGCAGGGTTAAAATTTGTGAACACCTAGAGATTTTGAAATTAAATTATATAATACACCTGTTCATAACATGTTTGATCACTCTGAGCTGTATATTGCTATCTTTGCCCTGATTATAAGAGTCTTCATTTATGAACAACTCAAAGGAACACTTTTCTTCATCATATAGTAACTTCTCACTGAATTCTGAAATAACTGAAAAACAAAAATGCACTTTTGGTACACTAAATACATATATGCACACACTATGTATACTATATACCATATACATACCTATATAGGATGACAAATACATACTATATACATATATATAGTGACCAGTAGTATTGCAAAATACGTATCTCAGTTCATAAATAGGTTACACACATACACATACACATCACCTTGTATTCCTATGTTGAAATGTCTATGACTATCAATGTTTTATAAAAGTTAACACTTTAGTGTTTTCCCAAATTTACAAAAGAAATTTTTGTTGCTGCTGATGTATCAGTTTCAGTCTAAGTAGCTGAATATCTCATAGCCAGATGTCTACAACTAAAGGTTCGCTTCTAAGACAAAGGAAGATTAGCAATTCACATACTCTGCACATAATAATTTGTAATTATCGTGAGCAAATATTGAATCATGTTCTCATGCTACCCGGAAGATATATGATATCATGGAGCTTTGATAAAATGTCATTTAAAAAAATTTTTTTATTGGAGTATAGTTGATTTACAATGTTGTGTTAGTTTCAGGTATACAGCACAGTAAAATGTCATTTTGTAATGAGTGGATTGCCTTTTAAGATAAGAGGTTGTCTTAACCCTCAACTGCTTTTTTTTCCAAAGCAAAGAAAAAATGCATTTTGAGATGGAGCTGTGCTAAATCTAGCACAGTCACAAATGTGAACAACCAACACAGTGAATCCCTGCTAGAGCTTAATTCCGTTTCACTTTCTTACACTTTGGAAGACTAATAAGCGTTTTTAAAACAGTGTTCTTTACGCGGTTTCAAAGTTCTGTAATTAAGAGATGCCTCCTGGGGCTTCCCTGGTGGTCCAGTGGTTAGGACTCCGCGCTTCCACTGCCGTGGGCCCGGGTTCAATCCCTGGTTGGGGAACTAAGATCCCACATGCAAGCCCACCCCACCACACCCCCAAAAAAATCAAATAGGTACACTGAAAAAAAAAAAAGAGAGAGAGGGAGAGAGAGGCCTCCCATAGATAAAGCCGGCTGGAATTAATTGTAACAGCGTCTGTTATGACCACGCACGCCCCTCCTGTAGACTTCCACTTGGAATGCATCTGAGTGAGTTCGTAAACGGGATTCTCCCTTTGCTGCTCCAGTTCTAACTACTCTAGCGAGATCCCGAAGGCCCAGGATCTGTGGCACGTCTGTGCACAGGGCGCTTATCATAAGACAACTGTGTGGGACGAAGCCATTTCTCTCTTGCTCTGCCTAATAATCTGCTCAACCTCCAATCCTAAGGGCTGTGCCATTATCCAGCACGCATCAGGGCTCACCTCAGGTTTTCATTCATTTACAACTGGCTGAATTCTACAAAGAAGACTGTGTAACCGGAGTGGTCCTCAAAATTCTGGGGTATGTCAAGATCCTACAACCTTCCTCCCTGGTATGTTGAGAGTCACCCTAGCTGGAGAGTTCTCAGTCCCAGAGAATACTGAGCAGATACATCATTACACTGGGATATGGAAGGAAGGGTGAGAAAGCCAGGTTTGGATGACCTCTCTAACGCTAAGAGTGATTTAGAGAAGGCTCCTGTAAGGAAAACATATATAGAAACGGCTAAGATCAGGAGGTCTGCATGCTCCCCAAATTCATATGTGGAAGTGCTAACTCCCAATGCGATGCTATTTGGAGGTGGAGCCTTTGGGAGGTGATGAGGTCATGATGAGGGGGGAGCCCTCACGAATGGGATTAGTGTCCTTATACTAGAGGCCCCAGAGAGCTCCCTCGCCCCTTCCGCCAGGTGAGGAAGTGACGGCGGGCCGTCTGGCTTACGCAGAGTCCATTCCCTCCTGCTAGAGTTCTTTGGGGTTCAGGGCTGGAGCCGACAGTGTTGCTGTGTCCACAGAGGTCCCGTCTGCACACAGAGTTTTCTCAGGGCCCTCGCGGGGAGGGACAGAGCCTGCGTCAAGACAGATTTGGGATATCTGCATATTCCTGCATCGCCTGGCCAAAACACAGTACCCCAATCTCACCTGAATTTCTTTTTTTTCAAATTTTAATTTTAGTGGAAGTATAATTGATTTACAAAGTTGTGTGAGTTTCAGGTGTACGGCAAAGTGATTCGGTGATACATATACGTATATTCATTCTTTTTTAGATTCTTTTCTCATATAGGTTATCGCAGAGTACTGAGTAGAGTTCCCTGTGCTAGACACACCACAGGGATATATTGCTGGTTATATATCTTATCTATAGTAGTGTGTGTGTGTGTTCATCCCAACCTCCTGATCTATCCCTCCCCCCATCAGCAGCAACATGGTTGGACCTAGAGATGATCACACTAAGTGAAGTCAGACAGTGAAAGACAAATACCATATGATATCACTTGTATGTGGAATCTAATTTTTAAAAAAAGATATAAATTAACTTATTCACCCAAATTTCTAACATTCAGTATGAAGGAATGGGCCTACATTATAGGCAATCGGACAGAATGAAAATGCATGAGGAGAAAGAACAGAATACGAAGTAGTGTGGCGCAGAAGAGAAAGTGACGCCTTTGGAAAAGACATGAACTGCGTCTTTACATCCTGATATTGTCACCTGTGCTGTAAATATCAGAACGCCTCTGGGGTTGTTCCCCCCCTGCGATACTAAAGCTTTCGTGACGGGGGTGAGAACCGCTCAGGAGGGCCATGACTTGAGACGAGAAAGAAGAACATTATTTTAGCTACTAGGATCTGGGCCAAGCTTGACCAATTTAACAACCAGATTAGGGCACAAGACGAAGATGGCTCAAAACAAGTAGGACAACCCCACTAACGGGGTGGTCAGCTGTTACTCCGAAGCTCACACTTCAGCAAGCTACTTAACCCTCTGCACTGAAGGAATTTCATAGAAATGATGATCAGCCTGGCCATCTTTCCAGGGAGGATGGGGTACTCTCTCCCCAGCACTCACAGAACCACTGATGTCCTTTTAGAGATTATAAATAAGTGCATAGGGCACTTACTATAAGCAGAATGCAAAGGCATTTTTCTAAAAAATTGCTTCGGTAGTTAAGACGGTGCACAGCTGAAATGCATGGCCTCCTCACCACCAGAACATTCTCCCAGCTATGAAATCCAGCCAGAGGAAGATGCAGGGTTAAATTTGTCCAAAGTGAGGGAATGACCATGTCCTTGGCTGTGAGTCTGCAGGGAACTTGCCCCAAGGCCTCTGTGAGCCTGGCCTGACATGTACAATGAGGGGACAATGGGACCCTCCAGCAAAGAGCCCTGTGTGCTTGGGTGTCGGCAGGGCTTACAGCCTGGTCCCCTGACCAGCGCCAGACCCTGACCTCCATCCTTCCCCCCAAGGAGTCAGCCTTCCCAGGGCTAGGGTCTGGGGAAGCAGGCACAGCCCCCTCATTCCCCATTAGAGTGGCACCCTGCTCCCCTGTTCTATCTACCTCATTGGTCCAGGCAAAAGTGAAAGCAACTTGGAACGGGAATCTTCCCAGCCTCTTCCTCTTGGAAGAAAAAGTTCAGAAACAAACCAAGGCAGAGGAAGGTGCAAACTCCAACAGAGCTAAGCATGTGGCGCTTTGCTTTCTCTGAAACCATCCTCTGTGTCTCAAGATGGTTAAAAGAAACAAATGGAAAGAAGTCCAATAAATGTCTTTGGTTAAGCAGAATGCATGTATAAAACTTAGGGAATTCCCTAGCAGTCCAGTGGTTAAGACTCCACGCTTCCACTGCAGGGGGCGCAGGTTCAATCCCTGGTCGGGGAACTAAGATCCTGCATGACGGGTGGCACAGCCAATAAATAAATAAATAAATAAATAAAAACAAAAATATAAGATTTAGCAGTACAGGACCAGAGCAGCATCCCTCCCACGGTGCTCATGCAGCCTGCAGATGATACCTGGTGTTCAGGGACCACCCCACGCACCCCTCTGTTCATCTCCCCATGACCTTCCCATTCACGCCAGCTTCCCCAGCTCCAGACCTCTGGGCTCTGGGTCTGAATTTGGTTCCCCAGATCTGCACTGCCTGGCTGTTTGCCATCGGATCCCAAATACCCTTCGACGACATCCCAGAATGCAAATGCTGACAGCAAGCCTCTGTCCACTGAGGAGACAAGTACATAGCCGAAAATGTTTAAAGAAACAGAAGTTACAGGATGTGGAAAAAGCACTGCGTTCACTGCCAGTTAAGAGGTACAAAGCCAAAGGGACCCCCAATGCTCACGTTGACAAGATAAAGCACAAAGCCTCAAAGTCATAATGACTTCCTTAATCGTGGGGAAATTCACATACCACCAGATTCACCACACAGACCAGTGAAAAGTGTACGGTTCAGGCATTCGGTACCTTCACAATGTAATGCAACCATCACCTGTGTCTAGTTCCAGAATGCTTTCATCACCTAAAAGAAAACCCTGCACCCATCTACTACTCACGTGCCATTTTCTCGTCCCACCTGCCCTTGGCAACCACCAACTTGCTTTCTCTACGGATTTGCATTTTCTGGATATTTTCTCTAGACGGAATCATACGGTATGTGGCCTTTTGTGTCAGGCTTTTTTCACTGAGCATCGGTTTTCAAGGCTCTTCCACATTGTAGCCTGTGTCAGTGGTTCATCCCTTTTCACGGCTGAGTACTATTCTACTGCACAGGGCCATGCCACGTTTCTTTATCCGTCCATCTGTCAACAGACATATGTGTTGCTTCCACTTTAGGGATATTTTAACTAAGTGCTGCAGTGAACACTGATACAGAGGTTTTTGTTTGCACACCTGTTTTCAGTTCTTCTGGGCAGACACCTAGGAGTGGAGTGGATATGGAAATTCTACGTTTAACTAAATGAGGAAGTGTCAGACTATTTTCCACAGCGGCTGCAGCGTTTTACCTTCTCACCAGCAACAGGACACTCTCCATTAAAATCATCATTTTTAAAACCCATCAGAAAGCTGAGGATGCAAGGAAACTGACACGAACCCAAGTCCAGGCTGTGGTGACGCTTCCTCCCAAGATGAGACCCTTGGTTGCTTTCATCCCTGATGGAGAGAATGGGAAAAAGTGGGGGGAACCAGCTGAAATGGAAAGCTGCGTGTAATGGCTTCATGGGGGCTGGTGGGCACAGAAGATCAGGAACCCGAGACGGTACAGGCAGACAGCAGTCTACACCCAACCCTTCGACGCATCCCTACAAGTCTTCACTGACCCACTGAGTGGTCATACGCCATGGCTAGGGTGGGTCAGGAAAAGGACAGGCACCCCCCGACCAGGCACTCTGAGCTTTGGCCACAGGCAGTCACACCTGTCCCTGCCCCTGGCCAGGATGGGAACATGGGTCCAGCAAATCCAGGGCAGGAGAGAGAACAAGGAGCTTTCCTCAAAGACCCAACAAGCCAGCAGCCAGGCTGTAAAGCAGAGCGAAATCCTGTGACCCTCACCAGGGCTCAGATCCCAAGCTCTGTTAAAGAGGAAGTGTGGACCCCACTGCAAAGCCCGTGAAGCCAGAGGGAACTGAACCTAATTAAAGCTACGACAAGTAACATCTATACTGACAGAGTGGCTCACGCCAGAGGCCGGGTAAACAAGGGGGTGTGATGTTTTCCAGGGGTAAATATTATGCAATTCAGTGTTCGCTATTCTTTTACACTCAATGTCCATCATTAAAGATATATACATATAAACACACATATATATGTATATATAAACTATGTACACACATAGCTATACATACATTAGATGTAAAGTAGCATATGATGTGCAGTTGTTAAAATGATCAGACGTACAGAAAGACAAATACCATATGATATCACTTATATGTGAAATCTAAAATATGACACAAATAAGCCTATCAGAAACAGAAAGAGGCTCTCAGACACAGAGAACAGACTTGGAGTTGCCAAGTGGGAGGGGGGATGGGGGGGATGGAGTGGGAGTTTGGGGTTAGCAGATGAAAACTAGTATGTATAGAAAGGATAAACAACAAGGTCCTACTGTAGAGCACAGGGAACTATATTCCATATCCTGTAATAAACCATAATGGAACTGAAAAAAATAATCAGGCATAGCCCCTAAAACATCCATAATAATAATAAATATGTCAAAGGATCCATAAAAGAATTTAAGCACATTCATTGTCTTCCACTGGTAGTACCTTTTGGGTAAATGGTATCTACAGGCTTTGTCAATCAATTAATAGGATTACTAGGCAGTAATTCAAACTGCCTTCAGCTGAAAAGCAGTTTTGACATAAATATATAAGTGGATTCAGTCTTCCGGATACAAAGTTCACAAAGAACCCCCCGGGCTGAACGGAAGATGTGCGTGCAGAAAAAGGTTATCTTCAGGTCCACTATTTAGGGGAGGATTCTTTGTCCTGAGAGGAAACAGTGAAAATCTAGATAATACAGGACCCTTCGTGATAATAGCGGTCTCTGGGTTAAAGGTTAGTTTGAAAATAACTCTGGGTGTCACAGCTGAAGGCATCTTTCCCCACATACAGCTTTGTGCTTTGTGCTCCATTCCACTGGAGTGTCCTCACTGAAAAGCGTCTTGTACAAAGCAGACACGCTATCGGCCACGATCCTCAGACGTGGAATCTGCATGAGTTTCAAGCTCGTTATCACTTGCTGACAGACAGCTGTAGCAATAATAAACCCAGAAGATCCATGGTCAAGCAGCAACATGATGATACTTAACAGAATACAATTCTACATAATTAAATAGCTAATAACAGCAGCTCCTTATTTATTAAAACGGTGCTCAGTACCATCACAGAGTAGCTGTAGGCATTAGGTAAATATCCAGAGACGTGCACATACTAACTAGAGGGGCATGCAGGGTGATGATCTCATTCATAAACAACCAGAGAACTTTTAAGTAAAAAAATGAAGATATGATGATTTAGCAATACCACTCCTGGGCATATACCCAGAGAAAAACTGTAATTTGAAAAGATACATGCAGCCCACTGTTCACCGCAGCACTATTTACAAGAGCCAATACATGGAAACAACCTAAATGTCCATCGACAGCGGAATAGATAAAGAAGATGTGATACATATATATACAATGGAATACTGCTCAGCCATAAAAAAGAATAAAATAATGCCATTTGCAGCATCATGGATGGACCTAGAGCTTATCATACTAAGTGAAGTTAAGTCAGAGAAAGACAAACATCATATGACATCACTTATATGTGGAATCTAAAAAATGATGCACATGAACTTATTTTCAAAACCGAAACAGACTCACAGACATAGAAAACAAACTTATGGTTACCAAAGGGGAAAGGGGGGAGGGATAAATTAGGAGTTTGGGATGAACATATACACACTAGTATATGTAAAATAGCTAAACAACAAGGACCTACTGTATAGCACAGGGAGCTATACTCAATATTTTGCAATAACCTAGAAGGGAAAAGAATCTGAAAAAGAACAGATACATATATGTATAACTGAGTCACTCTGCTATACACCTGAAAATAACACAACGTTGTAAATCAACGATCCTCCAATTTAAAAAAGGAAGATATGATAAACTTGAGACTGGTTACCTCAAGATGTATCTGCCGCGAGATTCTTGAAAGAGTGTTTCTATAGACCATTTGTGTGCACTGTGGAAGGCACACGGCCATCACTGGCACCACCATGAGCTCACTAGGAACAAAGCACACCGCCCATCCTTTATGATCAAGCCACCAGACCTCCAACTCCTGATAATATCAGCCACAGAACGAACCGTAATTCTAGCCCAGGATCTGAAAATCTCACGTGACAGTATCTATGAGTTGTAGCTGGATAAACAGATGGTCCAAAGGAGTGCTGATGTGCCAAAGAGTTGTAGAAAGTGCGAAAGGCTTTTGAGAATGTGCTCTACAACTCTGCTCTATTCGATAATTTATACCAGTGATGTGTATGGATGAATTGCAAGAATATTTATCCGACACGTGGGGGACAGTATGTGCTTTGGAAGAGAATAAAGTCTCAGAAGGACCTTGGTAAATGGAACACAAGATGAAGATCAGCACAATTAAACTCAATGGCAAGACCCATAATCCACTTATTTAAGAAGCACAATCATTGGCAGCAGGACGCTGACATTAAGATGTGGCGTGACTGCAACTCCTGCGAAGGAGATTTTAATGGATGAGAAATTAAGCATTAGGCAGGTGAGCCATGGTGTGACTTAAAGTCACGAAGGCTAAAGTTAATGCTGCTTGGTACCCGTTAATATGGAGATGTGTTGGTGATCAGGAAGAGAATTTACACTTGACTCTTCACACATTAGACCACAGTGGGAATAATACTTTTCAGTTCAGGTGGCTGCTATTTAAGAAGTATGGGGACAAAGTGGCTATGAGGTGAGAGCAAACAGGATACCCAGGGGTGCAAAGACCATTTTCCGTATGTGATCTCTCAGGAATCGGGAACATTTCACCCAGGGCGCGAAAGGCACTTGCCTTTCAATTTGTTTGAGTGGCTTGTCTGCAAAAGAGAGAAAGAACTTAGTGGCTGTCTCAGAGGCCAGAGCTAGGACTTTGTCCAAAATAAGGACCACGACCTTATCACAGCTGCCAGACCACAAAATGATCAGCCTGTCAGATCGCATCTATCGGAGATGGACAAAACCCCATCTGCTGGGGATACTGCAGAGGGATTACTTCACCGAGAAGCAGGGAATTTGAACAGAGTGACTAGTATAATCCTTCCCAGCCAGGAGACACCATCAGTCCATAAGCAAACTCAACATCTAAAGATATACTGAAGCAGACAGAGAAAAATAAAAGCATACCCCATAGGAAAGAAACCCAACCAGACCAGTGTTCTCCAAGGCACCTATTCACAGGACGCCTCTTTCTTTGCCTACTAGATGGTGGATGGGGTCTCCTGATGAAACAAACTTGATAGGAAGATGATAATTAACAAATAATTTGGCAACATAATTTAATTACGGGTCATCTGAATGTTCTGAAACAGCCGTAAAAGCAGTTTGCATCTTACTAATTAGTCCCATTTATAACCCTTTCTAAACCTTCTCTTGCAAAGCCTCACAGAAAATCATTATAATCAATGGAAATTACCCAGCAACAACAGATTTTAAAAACAAGTACATGGAAATGCGTGTTGAGAGAATAGCCAACAGAAGCGGGTAGCTCCCATGAACTTCCCCACTCGGTGTGTTTCAAGGTTAAAGCAACAGGCATTCTCACGATCTTCAAGGCACCATCTCCGGGTCAGGGATGTGAGCAGAGGATCCAGGAGATGGAAACTCCATTCATTTACCCTCTGTCTGTAGCAGGGAAGAACAAATCTAACTCCATATTGGATCTGTTTCTTTTACTTTAATCTCTGTAATTCTACTGCTTTTGCTACAAGTTCATCACTAAAAGGATGTTGCCTATACCTTAAATTATACCTAATGGCCCATCTCTGGGGACCCTGCCTTCCAGGTAATGAGCATGAAGCTAAAATACCTTTGCTTAGCTCACAGGAAACATCCCGACCAGGCCCACCTGTCAATGGCTGCAGGAAGGAAGAAATGAACACATCCCCTTTGGCGTCGGCCAGAACCAGGAGATATATGCAACAACTTACACCCTTTTTAACTCTGCCTCCTCACTGCCCCCTCTTTGTTCTATAAAAGAAACCAGCACCCAATCCCGAGTGAGATGGTTCTTTGGGACACGAGTCCACCACCTTCTCGGTCTGCTGGCTTTATGAATAAAGTGGCTATTCCTTGTCCCAACAACTTGTCTCTCGATTCACTGGTCTGCTGTGTGGAGAGGAGCAGGAGCCTGAACTCGGTAACACGTTCGTGGTTTCTGCACCAGCGGGAATTTAGTTCCCATATTCGCAGAAGGAGCTTCTCCCTGGAAACAGGAACTCCCAACCAAGTCTTGGCGTCCCTTCTCAAGTATCTCTTAACCGTCCACCTTCGCTCTGCTGCCAAGGCTTGGCCAATAGCACTGCCTGTGCAGGTCACGTGATGAAGATATGCCTACATGTACATCCTCTTGGGGTGACCACTGAATAGTTTCTCCCTTGCATCTCAACAACAAGAATGGAAAAAGAACTTGGTAGGCGGACGTCACACTGCTGACAACGTTGAACCTCACCCGAGCCCTCTGATCTTGGGAAACAAGAGACAGCTAAGAAATACCCACACCATCTATGTTTTGGAAAAGGGCTGACTACCATGACCTCCTTTCCCTGTAAGGCTTCATGGACGCCTCCCATGCCTGCCTACAGCCAGGCCAGACACAGAACCTCAGAATTCCCGTCCTTTGTCTCACGGCTGATTCACTGAACGGTTCGTCCCCACTGATCAACTGGAACACGATGTTTGTGAACCAAACTTGGGTTCAGCTTCTCTCCTTCCTCCAAGTCGCACCCTCAGCCCGAGCCAGAAGGCAGCCCCTCCTGAGAACAGGCTGGCCTCCAGGTAAACCATTCTCTGATCTACTGTCCAATCAGGCCACACTTTCATCCACTTCACCACACCTACTTCTTTCCAGCCTGGCTCACTTCTCTCTGTTAAAAAAAAAAATATATATATATATATATATATATTTTTTTTTGCTTAACCTTTGAAACTCTTGCAGACCGTATGGTCAGTGTGTTTTCCGTCTTGCAATAATCTGTCTCGCCCTTTGCAATAACCCTGTTGAGTAAAAGTCGCTCATTACTGAGACTGGATCTGTTTTTCCATCGGATACCATGCCGACCAGGGTGGCTGGGGCAGACACTTGGACCAGCAGAGCTGGAGCCCTTGTCAAGTCTGAATTTTACACAAAATCAACCTCCCTTTCCCGTGACGTATCATACAGGCTACAGAATCACAGCCCTCAGTGTACCATCCTGACTGTTTAGCATCTACAGAGAGCCAGATGCCACTTATCAACATTCTGATGAAAATCAGTGCAGGTGTGTGCCTGCCCCGCCTCGTGAGATGTTAGTCCCATACCTGTCAGGCTGTAGGTCAGGTCAGCTATGACTCAGTTACTCTGGCAGGCAGCTCTCATGGGCTTGAAGGAACAAAACACAGTCCAGTATTTGTGCTACACGTGTCAGCTCCACACTAGCAACTCCTGCTCCTCTTCAGGGCTACTGTGCATGGCCCTGTGGGTCTACAGAGGCCCTGTGTCGGGGAGCAAAACTTGCCACCCCCAAGTATCTCTTTGGCATGCAGACTATGTCCAGCTGAAAACAATCCCAGCCCAAAAGACTCAGGAAGAAACTCTGATCTTCTCCCTAACTGCCTAAAAAACCTTACATAGAGGGCCTGTTCCAGGAACAGAGCATCACGTGTCGGCAAAGACTGTGGACCAGGTAGGCTGGGAGAAACTCGCCAGGGCCTGGAGATCAGAGTCCTCTCTGTGTCCCATTATCTCTGCCTGGCCCGGCAAACACTTATTTACCAAACTTGTGTGTTTCTGTCTCTATATGAATTGTCTTCCTCCCCTGTGAAGTCCGAAAGCACTACCCCCAACAAAAATTCTTTTGTCTTTAAGTAAAGGTGGTATTTAAGGTGAGGGTTTGGGCCATTTTAGTGAGTGACTCAGTTTTCCTGGGTCTCTCCCATGGATACATGTTATTCAACTTTTGTGTGATTTTCTCCTGTTCATCTGTCTCATGTCCATTGAGTCCTGAGACCAGCCAGAAGAACCGACACGGGTAGAGAAATATTTCTTTACCCCCAACAGCTGCCCACCCCCTTCCTCTCCAGAGAATAAGATCAAACAATGTACTGCTGTGATGGCAAAATGAAGACATGATATGAGCCAGCCTGGGTCCAACCCGGCGAGGACTTCTCATAGTCTTGTGAGCTTGTCTTCAAAAGGATCCAGCAGCGATAGAACACATCTGCAGAGGGCACTGCATTTGGGTGAAGTTATAGCACAAGGCCCCTCACTGGTAACTGCAAAGGAGAACTTACAGCAAAATCACACAGAGACAATGCAGGAAACGACCACTCAAACTCCAACGTGAAGCTGCCTATGATATTTATTTATGGGCTCTTCAGGGAGGCTGAATGCTGAAAGGATTTTTTTAATAAAATAAAATTACCGTCTTTTTAGGAAACTCCCATGATGAAAAGAAAATACCGACCCACAGGAAACACACAAAAACAACTGTCTGCTACAAGACATGGAATTCTCCAGGATTCATTTTCCATCTCCCAATGACCTTGTGGAATCACAGGTGGGTCCAGAATGCTGGCTCAAGTCACCTGTATCTGCCAGGTGGTCTCTACAGGTATCTCCTTGGATTTACCCTAAGTACGGAGGTCTGTGTCATAGGAGGTTCCTTGGGCCCTAAAAGACCAATATGGAAGATACCTAATGGGCATCTATAAAGAGCTGATATTTCCATAAAGATTTTTTTAATGAGGTACAAAAAATTGAAATAAAATGACCTTTGATTGAAGTTCTCCCAAAATTCTGAAAAAAATAAAAATATTTTCTATAGAAATCAAACTAAAAATCTAGCCTCAAAGTATCCAAATCGATATATTTTCAAGAAAAACGAGAAACTCGATAGTTTGGAAAATTCACGAAACACACAAGCAAACAAGGTACTGTGAATAAAAACCAACCAAAACAAAGAGCAAGTGAAACAGACCCTCATAAATTACAGAGAGTGTAATTATCGACGATCCTAAAATAAGTATCATTTATATGTAAAGAAACAAAAGGTAAGCTTGGAAATGCAATCAGTAAAGAGATTTAAAAAGAAAAATATTTTGTATGTTTTTAAAATATGGTCATATACATTGCATTTGTACAACATGACAGACAAAGATACGAATAATATTTTTTAAAAAACTGGAATAAACAATTACTAGAAAAGTTGGAATTACTGGAGTTACTGGAAATAACATCAAAATGTTAATAAAAGATTATTTCTGGATGGTTATTTTGGAAGATGAGGAGAAGACTTCCACCTACTTCCATATTACAAATTCAAACCAGTGATATAATGGATGACTTTAACTTCTGTTTTGTGTACCCGTTTATTTCTTAAATACAAACTATGCTTTGAAGAATTAAGATCTAGTCAAAATTATCAAATTGTATAAAGTCCATGAGAAAACATCTCTGGAATTGGTAATTAGGAAGTCGCTGAGTCCCAAGACTGATGTTTCAGTGAACAAATGGAAGAAATCAGATTGCAGAGTCTGAGGAAGAACATGCTGTCAGAAAGCAGAAGTACCATCTATAGGTCAGTCACATAGAACACCACTGCTAACACACCATCCCCGCGCCTGACTGCCGGCCTCTAAGGCCAACACCTGAACAGCCTCCTGGGCTCACTTCTGAGTTTCCGCGATTGGGATCCTGTCTCCACACCTGACACAAAGGAACTGGACCCCAAGCCCTGAGCTGCCTACACCCATTCTGTGTGTGGCCCTCTTGGTCCTCATCCACAGTCTACAAGCATCCTATCTTTGGTGATGCAGGATTATAGACAGGTCCTCTACACCATAAGGTCCAAAAGAACTGAAGTCAACCAACAATCTACATGACAATCCTTAGAGCTAACATGATGGGGGTTGGGTGGGCAGGAAGAACAAAGCCAAGTGAGGCATGCAAAACAGTAAGGAGTTGGCCTGGGAGAGCAGTGGTGTCTAGTTCCCTCCTGAGGTCAGAGATGGATATCATTCTTACACATAGAAAAGAAACAGTAACAAGGTTGTGCACTGATTAGAAACCACTTTAAATGGTACCACTTCCAATAACAATGAGATACAGACACTGAAATAGCAAGCCTTGCATTTAATGCTGATTACAATTATATCGTGCAAACTCATTGCAACACAGTAATTGTCAGCAAGAAAATCGTTAGGTTCAGTACAATGCCTCATCACATAATTGAAAGGGAAGAAACATGGCTCCTGTGTATGTAAATACCTAAATATTTGGGTGATCTCAGAGGGATTATCTCTGGGTGCATGAGTTATCTACTTAAAACAACTAACTCCAGGGACTTCCCTGGCGGTCCAGTGCTTAAGGCTTTGCCTTCCAATGCAGGGGGTGCGGGTTCCATCCCTGGTCGGGGAGCTAAGATCCCACACGCCTTGCGGCCAAAAAACCAAAACGTAAAACAGAAGCAATATTGTAACAAATTCAGTAAAGACTTTAAAAATGGTCCACGTCAAAAAAAATCTTAAAAAAAAAAACAAAACTAACTCCAATGGCAAGAAGACCCCCGAAATCAAACGTCAGCATTATATAAAACCCCCTCTATACAGGGAAAACTCTCAGTGGATAAAGTCAAAGAGATGCTAGTCTATCTTGAGACATAGTTCTTTCCTAAGTATTTATAACCACATCCCCGTCTCAGTTCAAATCTTCCTCTAAAGCCACAGTTTTATGTGCATACCCCTAATATTATCACAGCCTACCCTGCATTTCTTAACTTTTGCCGTGTAAGTAATTTATTATACACTGATGGCTGCTGACTGTCCAAGGATGGGGAGCGAGAGTCAAGAACCCACAGACAGCTATGTGCGTGATGGATTTGCATGGGGGAGGCCCCGGAAGACGGGGCAGGAAAAGGACATCCAGATGTTTGGATTCAGTGCCAGCCTGGATTTCAGACTTGGGAGAGGCGCCTTCCCCCCATTGGAGCAGGGCAGGGCTGCTGCAGCCCTGAGATTGAAAAAAAAAAAAAAAAAGAAAGGGAGTGCCAGGTGGGTCCAGGAGCCGTCCAGCCTTCTCCCTGAACCCCAGCAGGAGAGATCTTGATTGATGCCCACTGGGAATCTCAGCAAATGATGATGGGGACCCCAAGAGCATGCCACAGACATACACCGTGGGATTCAAGAAACAGTGGTTGCAAAGAGAAAGAAAGTCGTTTGCACGGAGGACAACTTTCTCCAAGGAGACAAGGTCCAACCAACCCAAGCCAGAGAAATGTGGGTATGATAGGCAGAATTTTAAGAACACCAGCAATATTCTTGCCCCCCTGGTATACACACCCTGTATAATCCCCTCTCCTTGAGGGGGGCGGGAGCGGGACCTGTGAATAGGATGGGTGTCATTCCTGTAATCAGGGCACTGATTGGTTGACTCAGAGTTCATTCAACAGAGAGATTACGTTGGGTGGGCCTGACCTAATCAGGTGAGCCCTTAAAAGGTACGGAGCCCAGCAGTCTCTCCGAAGTCACGAGAGGTGTGCCCAGCTGGTATCAAAGGAGAAGCAAAGAGCTATGATGAGAACCGCCTGCAGGGGCCATGTACCCAGGAATGGTGGGTGACCTCTAGGAGCTGAAGGTGGCCCGGACGGACAGCCAGCAAGGAGACAGGGAACTCAGACCCCATCTGCAAGAAACTGAATTCTTCCAGCACCCGCTGAAGTTGGAAAGGGATCCTGAGCCTCAGATGAGATGTCAGCCTGGTGACAGGCTAAGCAGAGGGAACATCTATCCCTGGCCTGGACTCCTGACCCACAGAGGCTGGGAGGTAACTTACAGAGGTTCCTTAAAGCCACTGTTTGTTGTGAAACAACAGAAAATGAGTACAGTGGGTATAAATCTTAAACCAAATGCTTTCCTATCCAAAGCTAGAGAGATCTCAGGCTAGGAGATTTGGTTTACAAATGTATTTCCATATCCCACATATGGAAAAAAAATCTGTGGTATTCATCACTATATCAAATTCTTTTCTTTTTTTCATATCACCTACAAACAGGTATTGAGCTGCATCTCTACGCTACATGGTATGAGGCTCAGCACAGCCCATGGCATTTCATAAAGGCCCAGGATACACTGTCTGGACGGAGCGACCTCAGAGCAGATAGAACAACGGGCATCGTGGTGGGCTAAGTCCCAACCCCCCAAAGATGTCCACGTCCTAATCCTCAGAACTTGTGACTATCTTACCTTAAGTGGCAAAACTTAAGTGGCAAAAGGGACTTTGCAGGTGTGATTAAGTTAAGGCCCCTGACAGGGGAAGATGGTCCTGGATTAGCCAGGTGGGCCCAATGTGAGCCCAACGTGAAGATGGGGAGAAATTGGAAGATGCTAGTTCTGCTGGCTTTGAAGATAGAGGAAAGCAGCCAGGAGGTTAAGGAATGCAGGCACCTGTAGAAGGTGGAAACGGCAAGGAAACCATTCTGCTCTACAGTCTCCAGAAGGAACTGGCCCTGCCACCATCTTGGTTTTAGCCCAGTGAAACCCACTTTGGACTTCTCACTTCCAGAACCCTAAGATAATAAATTTATGTTGTGGTGATTTATTACAAAGTTTGTGGCAATTATTACAGCAGTCACAGAAAGTGAATATAGAAAGGAAGGGAAGAACCTAGGGAAGGGGGACTTCGGGGAGGAAATGAAAAAAGAAAGAAAAAAGTTAGCATCCAGTTTAATGGCTGGTTTTCCTGCTGTTCTAGAACTGCAGGAGGCCAGGAGACCATTCGTCTCATGCCCTCCACAACCAACTCAACTCCTAGGACAGAGGGGAACTGAGAAAATATTTGCACACATTGATTTGTGGACAGGTCATGACCCTTAACAGATAGGTGTAACCTTGGACGAGCCGTAAGTTATCACGTAAATGATTCTTTCTGTTAAGTTAGAGAGTAATTCTTCAGTTCTGTGCTAGATTCCTGACCAGTTTATAATTAGGAACGAGTTGACAAAACTACCAGAAAGCGTACATGCAAGTTTCTTTGTACATAATGACGCTTTTTCTATCCAAGCTCCAATTTGGAATATAACATTAAAATACCGTGAACTCTAAATTTTCCTCCATCTACCAATATTCCTGCATGCTGTGGTAAACCTTTAATATTGGGGTTTGGTTATTTCATCATTACCTACAAGACCTTTTTTCCTGACATCATTTAGAAACATTACAGTGTTTAAAATGAACATTTATGAATTCAACCAATAGGGAAAACTGTAAATTCAGTCCTTCCCCTGCCTGAAAGTGCTCATAAGACAGATCCTCTTGACCGAATTGTCAGAACATAAGCAATATTCTCTGAACCTCCACTTCCCCGTTCTGCCTGAATCCTTAGAGTTTGCTCATGTCATGGAAATACTTGAGGACCCTGCCAACAGAAGTCATATATGCATGCAGAAGTGATTTGACAGCAGCGTGCTTATTTTTCTGAATAAAAATGCAACTCCCTAGGAATGCAGAAAAATCAATCAGCAGCTCTTAAAAATGTGTTTCCTTTACATGAAAATGGATTACAGGAGAAGAAGATCAATTTGCCTGCCCAATGCACACAAATGAATTATCTCCTCTGATAACCACTGCATCTGCACGATAGATCAAATAACAAGTAAATTCACAGCAATGTGCTTCAGCCTAACTGTGGTTAGCGCTTCAACTTAGAATTTATATTTTGTTCAACGGAGGGACACCCCTGCCTTTTATTTAATGCTTTTTGGATCCTAGAGTTCAATGTTTGTTTGCAATGGAAAAGAAAAGCTTTAATGATTGAGAAATGGGACAAGATCTTGTTATCACAGAGTTAGGATGAAACATTTGAAATAGCCGTTCTTATAGGTCAAAAATGATGGACCATCAGCAATGCCCCATAGCTCTAATGGGTGTCACAGCCTAAACTAGCAATCATGAAGTTAGGGGCAGGAGTACACTGGGTCCAGCCTCAGCTGTAACACATGACCTGTGCGATTTTGGGGAAACTTCCGAAATTCTCAGTGTCAATTTTCTCATCAAACAGGAGGGCTAAGAATACTGTGTTCTACAGAGAGGTTGAGAGCCAACAAGGGCTGCAAGGGCAAAATGGCGGATGCATCTCATACGATACATCAATGATTTCTGAACACCACTTACACTTCCAATGAGGAAATCTTTACAATCTATTAACCCACTTGGACAAAGACAGACAGAGAGCAGACAAGAGCAGAATGAGGAAATTCCACAGGTTTTTGGACACTGGCAACTCCATGTTGGAGGAAGCGTCCAAAAGAGGCGGCAACCTGAGTGTGTGTCAAGGAAGACGGGATGTGAGATGGGGTGAGCCACTCTGCCCCCCCCCCCACAGAGCCATGGGCCTCCTCACGTGTGGGTCCCAATTCTCTGCAAGACAGGATTCCTCTCTGAGGGATGTGGATGGCCTCAGACCACAGATATTGACACCTGGAGGGCACAGATTTGACGGCCAGCCAGCCAACAAGCTGTACCTACAAGTAAGCAGCGGAACTGGCTCAGCGTGGCACAGCCTCCCTTTTGACTATGAACAGAAGCTAAGAACCAGGATACGTTTGAAAGGAATCTCTAACAGAAAGGACTAGGACAAAAGGACCAAAAAAAAAAAAAAAAGCCAACCATCGACCAACTAACCAATCAACCAAGGATGCTTTGCAAAAAGTGCATCTAGAAAACAAATGAGAACTTTTGGAAATGCATCGTATGTTAGACAATTCAGCAGAATGCTGGGAAGATGGGGTTGAGGACAGGTCAAAGGAAGATGGAGCAAAGAGGCCAAGTGATGGACCACAGGAGAGAAAAGATATGAAAATGGGGATATCAACAAGCAGGGGTCCAGTATTCAGCCAGTGGATATTCCAGAGGAGGGGAGAAAGACAAAGCATGTGGGGAATAAATTACCCAGGATGCAAACGAGACATCGATTCAGAAGCAAAGGACATGGATCGCCACATTGAACAGATGTCCAAATGGTAAGTGAAAACAGACCGTTTCATGGAATCTTTGGACACTGAGGACAAACAAAACATCCCAAGCACGTGGTGGGTGGCTGGGGGAGGATAAATGGGTTTCATCTAAAAAAAAAAAAATAAGACCCAGAATGGCTTTGGTCTTTGAATAGCCACAGCAAAGCAATGGCTGCAAAATCCAGAGGGAAAATCATTTCCGAACTAGAGTTTTAAACCAGCCAAACCACGGGGGCCAGAGCTGCACTGGCCCAGGAATAGAGCCCATCGCGGGCCAAGTATTTGCAGTTCAGGCGGACGGTCTCTGCTTCCACGGAACCTGCGACCCAGGGTGGCAGAGAGAGCCTTCATGCCCAGATGACCACATTTCTGGTTGTTGCTCTCTCATGAACAAGATCCCCAGAGAAGAACAACGAACGGGAGGCAGACATCATGTTGAGCTTGGGGGAACAGCGAAGCACGATTACCAATACCTGCAACAATTCAATCCCTGGTCCTCCTCTTTCTCACTGTCAAAAGAGGATATTGGTAGCTGAGCAGTCAAAATCACGCTCGACTTGCAACATAATGCACCTGGATGAAAGCTACAAAGCTACCTCTGAAATCCTGACACCCACCCCTCGTTACTGTGCTCACCTGGAGGACCACAGAGTTCCCAAGACTCTATGTTATGGGAAAAATCGTCCAAAATCTGGTATTTCTTCTCCGTTTATCTGTGCAATCTGGCCACCAGACATGTTCAAGCCCAGCAGCGTTACCTGCAGCAACATGCAACAAAGACTCTGCGCCGGAGAAGAATCCAGCGTGGAAAACAAGGCGGGGGCCACAAAGTAATTCAAAGGAAATATGTGATTATGAACGATGATCTGAGAACGGAGAAGGGTATCATAAGCAACTGGCTAAGAAGGAGAGGGATGGCAAGAAGGAAGGCGCCGTCAACATCCTAATTAAAAAACGTCAAGCGATGAATGAGGAAACCATGATAAATTCATATCCACGTGAAAAATGTCCAGCCTCCTTAGGGATCAAGAACTAAAAGGAAAACAGAGGGAAAATGCTGTTTGTAATCTATCAATGTGGCAAATACAACGACAGGATGAGGCTGAATCTTGGAAAACGGGGACTCGGGCTCGTGGGTTATGTTATTGCACATATGCTCCCTGGACGCTTGGGAGCATATGTGAGGATGAATATAGTCTCAACAGTTTTACACTCTCTGAATTGGTGTTTGCGTTTCTAGGAATTCCGTTTTCTGTGAAAATATCAAGAGACCCACACAACACACGTGTCCTTTGTCAATATATTCCTACCAACCTTAGTTAGAAATTTGTGAAGCCAGGAGAGTTGGGGAAAGGTTCAATAAATGACATAATAGCGTATTATGCAGCCCTTAAAATTCTTGATTTTCGCAGACTATTATTTTGTCATGAAGAAAAACTTCAGGGTATAATTTTAGGGTGGAAAAGGCAAAATCTGACAGGAACTAAAGGCAGCAAGATCGCAAATAAAACAAGTTCATATTTATGTATGGATATGTATGTTTTCTGTGTCTGTGTGTATAGACATGCATACACAAAACTGAAAAGAAAGATGACAGAACTTTGTCATTAGTTCTGGGGGAGCAGTATTTACACGATGCTTTATACCTTCTTGTATATATGTATCGAATGGTCTACTTATCTTTGTAATCAGGAAAGAAAAAGAGCCTGCAAAGTACAATTTAATCATACTGTCCTTCTGACGCTGGAGACATTGTTGTAGTAAATGCCCCAAACTCCTCAAATATGATAATCTGTACAAATGGGCATAAAAAAGAAAATGACCCTGGGCTCCCAGTTGGCCTGAAAGACCCTAATTGAGAAAACTTCAATTTGTTAAAGAATGATGTTCTGTCAAATACTGTGCGTCTGGCCCTTGTCATAGAATCAAAAAAAGATTCCCTTTTTAAGTCCTTATTCCTTTAGCACAAGCACATAATAAATGGGTAATAAATACTTGTTGCAGAGAATTAAATTAACACAGATTTCTAATCTCTACAGTCTTCCCCTCGTGAAAGAAAGCTCTGATTATTATAGTGCAGAATTTGAAGACACAACAGCAAACACACCCTAGGTCTAAAACCTTGGGTTTGCCACACCTTCAGAACCCTCATCCACGGTAAAGCTTGATTTCTTTACCCCAGCCTCTTTTTCGGTAGGTTTAGCTGGAAAAAGGAAAATGACCCCCACGGTATCTGATGAAAAGAGACATAAAAGGTAGAGTGATGATTATTTCAAATTGAGAGCCCTGTGGATTTGCAAGGAGCAAATAAACACCATGATGGCGGTGGGCATGACTTCAGGGGTCCGTCCTGGCCAGGGACACGGCCAGTCCACAGCCTGAGGAGGGCTCGGATTCCCCATCTCAAAGGTCTTGTCTGTTCTTACATTATAGCCTCGGCGGATCAATGTCCATGAAACCCACAATGGGACGGAAAGCATCTAAATCAGTGTTCCAAGACAAATGCACCAAACCTCCAGGGCCGTGCCCCAAAGCAGTGCGGGACCGCCCCCCAAAATACACACAAACAATAAAATACTAGTCATGGGATCCCCCAATACACACAAGCCACAAAGAGCCAGCCACTTGGGGGACCCCCAGATACACACAAACCACAAAGAGCCAGCCACTCGCGGGGATCCCCCAGATACACACAAAGAACCAGCCACTCATGGGTAGATCGTTATTGAGAAGCATGCAGTGGGAAGAGGAGTATGGATATGATAAGAGGACATCCATCCTTCCCAGAGCACAGCCAGAAAGGAGACAGGATGTCAAGTGACATTGTTCCTACAGGGAAAGAACCTGATGGCTTTTCTTTGTAGTGATCACAGTGACACATTTAACTCTAACTCTGCAAAAAAAAAAAAGAAAAAAGAAAAAAGCCTGGGTGTGCGTGAGAGAGAGAGAAAGAGAGAGGCTAAGAAAAAACACAAAGCGGGTTTGGGTTTTCATGTTGAGAACATTCTTAAAGGAGTATCTTCGCTGTTGACGCATCATTTCACCGCAAACATGCCCCTTGGAGAACATTCTCAACACGGAATCCACAAGGGTGCCGAAGCAGAAACGACTATGCATAAACACAGGTCTGTGTGTGTGTGTCTGAGACCACTATACAGCTTTTATGTATGGCTTCATTCAAACTGTAGGTGGCAAAGCAAACTACATGTCGAATGACAGCTTCCACGGTGGGGCGGCTTAGGGGGGGATGAGGGGAAAAGGGGCAAAATGGTTGGAAAATGAGAGTCCAAGAGGGGCTGTGCTGTGGGCGGGTGTGTGTGATGGGCAGCACGATTACTGGGACCTGAGTTCGTGGGGGTGTGAACCCAGGGAAGCTCCCACTCCCAGACTCAGAGCTGGGGAAAGGTGTGAACCACGGCACTAGGCATCCACTTTGTTGTAGGAGGCTCATTCTCATCACTAAATAAAGAACCACCCCAAATGCATCATGTCTCCTCCCTCTGTCCCTCGCCCATCCTTTCCCACTTGACCCAACAAATGCCCAAAGACCACAGAGGAAGCTGGAAACTCACTTCATTGCTTTTAGGATGCAGCCTGGTCCCATCCCACACCTTCTGCCTCTCGAAATAAAACTGTCACGAGAGTAATTACACTAATAAGGTTGGGAAAGCTGCAGCCTTCTTTTTTTATGTCACAGACATTGTAAGGTGATTCGAGATTTCAGAGTCTAAGGTTACTGTGTAGAATTTCAAAGTTTCCTACAAGCCCGATACAAAATTTTCTGAAGGGAATTACATCTTAGCTACTGAATGCTTTCCAGTATTATGAAAGAGTTACAGCAAAAAAATAGTACTTAAATGATATTTTCAAATTATTGAGAAGGAAACTACAGAATGGGGACTAAACCAATTCTTTACATTCCTAATGAAGATGACTTACAATAATATCTGAAATAAACTAAAGACCAGTAGTTTTTTAAAATCACGGAACGTTACAAAGTTCTGTAACACTTCAAATGTGTGGTTTCTGAATAGGAAACCAAAATTACTTTTAGTTATCAGTATGATGTTCAGTATTATTAAATGTGCTTAACAAACTTATCTTCTGGATTTGTACGATAATGTCTCCAAAAGTGAGGACGTTATTAGGCAATTTCCTATTTCTAACAAATAGAATTGTCCTTGAAAGATAAATTTATTCTGGAGTCGATGTTTTTTGGCTGATGCTTATTTTAAAAAGCAAAACCCGCAAGTAACTAAGTAAGGAAATGACATCTACTCACTACTGTAAATGTACATTAGCTATGCATTTGATCAACCCCACCCTGAATATTAGACTGTAGCAATAAATAAACCTGAAACATAACTAGAAACAACTAGCTGTGCATTCATCTGGTATGAAATGTTACACAATTCAAAGCAACTCAGCAAACCCCCTCAGGCTATGGAAACAAACTGCAAAAAACCAAACAACTAGAGACTAATGTACAGTTAACAAAACTTTCAAATTCAAGGAAAGAACCTAGATTTCAAGTCATGAAAGCAGGGGATTAGGAAAACATAAATTGGTAAATCTCCATTAGGTCTTCAAACCCAGAGTTGATTTTAATACAAAGAGAGAAATAAAGTAGTATAGTTTAAAGCAATATAGAGATATACTTAAGGCAGTACAGAGATACAAAGAAGTACAATGGTGTAGGTTAAAGCAGTAGTATACCAACCACTCATCAGCAATTGATTATGATTTTAAAATTCAAAGATTGTACTCCTAAAATTATAAAAATCTAACTACAGACATTTTATGACTGCCTTCCAACACTGTATACAGAAACACAAAGAATTATAAGCTGTTGTATAGATTATTTCCTGATTGACTTCAAATAAGATCGTATTTTATACTTGAAACAATACAGCAGACTATCTTTCCATACAACTCACCCCTAAAATGGAAAGTTTAACATGAGCTTCATATAGGAAGAAAAATCAAAACAGGGCACCTGACATGCAGTATAAATATTGGAACTGCTACACTTCAATGATTGTCAGTAAGATGGGTAAAATACATGCAGTGGAATATGGCAGGAAATTCCTGTACCTTGGTTTAAAATTTTGTTTCAGTCTATACAGAAAAAAGTACTTGCTTATGCCAGGAATCAGATACTTTTGCTCCTCTCCGGAATCCCAGGTCGGGGAGTGGGAGACAATCTTTAACAGGTATGAGATTTCATCACTTTTGGCCAAGAGGAAGACTGAGAAATCCCACAGAAGAGATAAAGATCATTTTTTACATTGTGTAAGTTAGAAGCCAAATCACATCAGAAAGGCTTTTTTTTTGCATGTAACTTTCTTGGGTGACTGAAATCCAAAGAATATCATTTAATATCAGTATTAATATAGCAGAGGAACCATTTTTTTCATTCATGTATTCAACAATTATTTACTAAACATCTACAAGGCACCCTGCATTGCTGGGCTACCGTAGGGAGAGTCGTATGTTTCCTGTACTCATAGAGCTTACGAACCATCTGCAAAAACAGACAGGATTCAGATCAATACTGGACAGAGAATACATCCACAATGGTATGAAACTGTCAACGGGACCAGAGCGTGTGGAGCACGGTGTGGGCCTCACTAGCTGGAGGCCCAGTGCAAGGAGAGGCTGACTTGTGTGGAGGCCCAGAGGAGGAAGAAAACAAAGCAAGGGTGAGGCAGGTGCAAGAAGGGCCTGAGGGACACGGAGGGTGCCAGGAGCCCTATAATAGAGGCCTTTCCAGCCGTGGTTCTGGAATTCCACCTTCCTTCCGATGGAAAGCCGTTGGAGAGCTCTAGTAGGGCCAGAGGCAGGATCAGACCTGGGTGTTGAGAAGGTGCCTCTGGCCCCCGGTGGTGGGAAAGGCCTTAATGGATGCCGACCGATCACCGGAGGCCAGTGTGTTGCACACACGGGAGATGAAGCCGGCTTAGCCCAAGGTGTGCCACATCCAGCTGGAGAAACAAGAGACAGCAAAGAAGCCGATGCAAGGGGCCTTTGGGGTTTTTACATTCGACAGCTTCGCGTTATCAATGCAATCTCTTCCCAGACAATCCATGAGGCTTTTTGTTGTTGTGAATCCCTGTGGCTCGACAGCAGTGCCGCTAAAGAAAGTGTGGGTACGACACAGGGGAGGCCACGGACAGACCTCGCTCGTCTTTATGTAAATAACTAAACAGGCTCCAGCCTCACTGCTGTCCTCGCTTAGAAGACAGGACAGGTGGGGAAATCAGGGGCCGCTGTTTTTACTTACAGATCCTCTGTCCATAAGAAGGTCCACTAGAGATGACTATCAGCGTGGGTCTGCTACAAGTGGGTGGAACAAACTGAGACCACTCCCCACACCCCGGGGCCCAAGGAGGTTCCCAGGAGCAGCCAGCGGAGCCCTCGGGGTTCCAACAGGAACGGTTTGCCAAGCACTGAATATCGGGTTGAACGTTCTCAATGTCTTCCCTGGAATGGACGTCAAGGTGGCAAACTAAGCATTTGGCTGCATTGTGTCTGTAATGTCTTCTTATAAATGGAATGCCTTGTTCCTTGAGTCTTTTCACACGTTATCTTTCTTTTTTTTTTTTTTTATATTGAGGTATAGTTGATTTACAATGCTGTGTGAGTTTCAAGTGTACAGCAAAGTGATTCAGTGATACATTATATATATTCTTTTTCAGATTCTTTTCCATTACAGGTTAGTGCAAGATATTGAATATAGTTCCTTGTGTTCTACAGCAGGTCCTTGTTGTTTACCTATTTTATATGTAGTAGTGTGTATCTGTTCATCCCAATCTCCTAATTTATCCCTCCCCCAACCCCTTCCCCTCTGGTAACCATACGTTTGTTTTCTATGCCTGCGGGTCCATTTCTGTTTTGTAAATAAGTCTGTCTGTATCATTTCTTTAGATGCCACAAAGAAGTGATATTTGTCTCTTTTTCCACATGCCCTCTTTCAAAACGCTGAACAAAAGCATTGCTCTCGATTCTGAAGGCAGGCGGCGCTTGCCAGGGAGGACGCCAATGGGCTTTGTGAGTCTGGCACTCACGCGAGGATCCACAGACCCACAGCGCCGGAGTTAACCGTGCTGCGGGAAATCACGCGAAGACAAACACAGAAGGCAAGGTACCAGAACCCTCTCCCCGTAAATCCCGACACGACTCCCTCACCTGTATTCAGGGCGGAGCCCGCTGTCACGTGAAGCCTGTCCTCAGGTCAGAGACAGCAGGAGCTGGGAAGGTTTGGAAGGGGGCATGGGGAACTGTCACGGACACACTCTGAATGCACCTCTTGGCAAGAACCTACCGTGTGCTCAGCAGTATGTAAAGAAGCTACATGGAAAGGCAAGACGACAGCCTCCACAGTTACTGTGTAACTAGCGCGTACAAAGAGATGGATTCGTCATCTTTAGAGCCACGGGGATGACACTGTGCCGCGCATAACCTACAGCCACACCGCAGGGCGATCCACCAAAAGGGCACCAGAACATGGAGGGCCCCGTGGTCAGCAGAGGCTCCCTGGAGGCAGGGACACACAACATATACCTCTAGTGACTGGCCCTGTACAACATTTTAAAGACAAAAATCAATGGAACTAAGCCACCTCTTCAAACAGGAGAAGCAAAATAAAACTTCATACGTATTTCTCCCAAAAAACGTTTTTTGCAAACTACTCAACCTTACAAAATAGTCGAAAGAATAAAAACAAACCCAGGTATACTCCTTCACTTGGGTCGGCTAACTGTTGACATGTTGCCACACTTGCTTGCTTTCTGTCTCTATGTGTACACATGTGTGTATACACACAGAGGTACCTAGGCATACATCATACATTTTTTCTACATCAGAAGATTTTAAAAGAACAAGGCATGTACTCGTATTTGTGTATCATGACGTTTCAGAGGGAGCTGCATACAGGATGGCGCTTCACCCCCTAAGCAGTTTGGCCTGGGTCTCCTAGAGTAAGGATAGTTTTCCCCCCCGACCTCGCTACCATGGAAACTATGAAGAGTAACACTGATTCCATCAACAAACCTCCTACACAGTCCCCAAATAATTGTACCACCTGGGTCTTTTTTCCAATCCAGGATCCAATCTAGATCCAGATACCCTTATGTTTCTTGG